>NW_012267238.1:8628978-8786320 GCF_000151885.1 Dipodomys ordii | reverse complement strand
CAAAGACTACAATCTCTTTAATTTGTATTTGCTGGTAATTTTTAGTGTTTAATCCAGGACAGGAAATAGGCAACAAAACCAATAGGGTCAAGATCTATATACACAGATTCAGAGCTCAAGAAAAAAAAAACCCAAACAAAACCTTCCAAGCACATACTTTTTTTAATAAACCTCTTCTTCTCTTCTCTCTCTTTCTCTCGCTCAGTGGAAGAGCGCTTGCCTTACATGCCTGAGGCCCTGGGTTCGATTCCTCAGCACCACATAAGCAAAAAGAAAAAAGCCGGAAGTGGTGCAGTGGCACAAGTGGTAGAGGGCTAGCCTTGAGCTGAAGAGCTGAGGGACAGCGCCCAAGCCCAGAGTTCAGGCCCCACGACCGGACCCCCCCCCAAAAAAAATATATATGTGTGTGTCCTCAAATAGCTACAGAGTTCAGAAGAAGGTATGGGTCCCAGTCTTATAAGCTAAGGAGGAAGGAAATAGATAAGGCCATTACCAACTGATGGAGAATTCAGTGAGAAGCCCTATTTGTTTCCCAGTGTCCCTGTGATGGGACATCAGGACTTGATGGCTGCAGTCATGGAAGACATTTGTTCCAATGGTATTCAAAAATAACTTTGTTAGGCCCTTGTGTCGAATCCTCCTGCTGTCTGTGCCCTCTCTGAGAGTAGGGTGCTTTTCTGCTGTTTGATTTCTTTCTCTCTGAGATAGGGCTGTCCTGACAGTATTTGGAACCCAAATGTTAAGTCTACCTTCAGTATTTGTGAAGGAAGAAAAGGTAATGTGGGTAAAAGGGAACATAGGGGGCATCCTTGCTCTGTAAGAAAGACTGTTTTTGCATTGAAGCTGCTGCTGATCTGGGTGACATGGAAAGGTGCCATTTCTGGAGAAGTAGCTCTGGAGAGCTGATTATTGGAGGACAGGCAATGTCTCTCTCTTCCTTTCTGGAATAGTAGAAATGGTAGATTTGTTCTCCTTGGGGCTCTTGAGAAGAGGACACACACTAAGGTTAGATGATCCTGGCCGTGTTTAGAGTCTCTTTAGAGTTGATTGCTCTGTCTGTAAGAGGACACCAATCCTTGTAAAGTTTTTCCAAGGTGAAAAATCACACAATTTTGCCTGTTCTGGCTCAGCTTCAGTTATTACTGTCAGGCCAAAACCACAAGGTAAAAAGTATCCAACTGGGTGCAGGTAGCTCACGTCTGTGATCCTAGTTATTCAGGAAGCTGAGCTCTGAGGTTTGCAATTCAATGCCAGCCCAGGCCAACTAATCTATGAGGTTTTATTTAAATTCATCTTTATTATTTCTAACCAGTTGTTTGAAAGGGTTTCAAGTCTATATTTCAGTTTGTGAATGCAGTGCCTCTTGGTCAGGGTCACCCTTTCATCATGCTCCTCCATCTGTGAGTCCCTTATCTCTAATTAACCAGGAAAAAGACAGAAGTGTGATGTGATTCAAGTAGTAGAGTACCATCTTTGAGCAAAAAACTCAAGTAAGAATAACAGGCCTGAATTCAAACCACAGTACTGGTAGTATCTAAACAAACAAACAAATAAATACATATTCTTCCACATTGTCTCCGTTCCAAGGCCTGGCACTTGGAAGTCCACACTGTACCATAGTTCACACAGGCCCAGCATGAAGCCTACCACCTTGCAGAAAACTGCATTCTACCAGGCACATTCTCCCCCGGGGATCTTCTTAATATTTAGAGTCTTCTTCAGTAATTCTTGAAGAGGGCCTGAGAATCGCATTTTCAACTAGTTTCCCAGAAGATGTTGATTTTGCTGATTCGCAAAACTATATGGTAGTAGGAAAACCTAATTCCCTGGAATTGCCAATAGAACTATAACCTCAAAAAGGAAGCAGGGAAGTTGAAAGAAAAAGTGTGGGGTAAATGAATTCCTGTGATGAGGAGAATTGCATGCCAATGATGGGACACGTTTGTGAATGACCTTGAAGCAGGAAGACATGTAAGACTTGTATATTCAATTCATCTTCATGGGTAGGAAACAAAAAACGTGTGTGGTTTCCATATGTGAAAATACAATGACTCGTGATTACCATTGAACTACTTCCAAATCATCCAGCATGATTGACCTGTTCTCATTTTGGAAGGAGCCTAGGAGAGGTCTGTGATGCTTTTGGCTCCCCTTCCTGCTAGCTAAAATAATTTATTATTCAGATTTCTTTTAATATCAGCTTTTCTGTAAAACATGAGGAATGTAGATTACATAAACATATAAACACACACACACACACACACACACACACACACATTCAAATCACCAGCTATACTTCTGAGGATTAACACCACCCAGATTTGTAAAGATCCTTATAACCTGAGGTTTATGAGTCTTCTGTATTTGCTAATCTTCCATCTTCTTGGGTACAAGCACAATTCTAGGTCTTAGCACCCACATTAAACAAGACTTCACTGAGTGAGATTTGGTCTAGGGCAACAAGACAGGGAAAATGACAACCTGCTTTAGAAAGGACATGTCAACATAGCAGATGTTGTATAAGAAGTCTTGAAAACAGAATAGGAAGGACCTTTACCTAAAAGGAAGGCTACTTGCTGTGACACCAATTTTGGGTGTTTTTTTTTGGTATGATGGAGATAATGTGGTATAGGTCTTTCTGTGCCTGATTTATTTCACTTAACCTATGGCCCTCTAGTTTTATCTATATGATAGCAACTAACGGGATACAAAATTTAATATTTGATAAAAGAGTCAAAACCTAGGCTGGAAAAAACACATCCTCTTCAACAACAACAAAAACTGGATAGCAAGTTTTCTTGGATATCCACATTCAGAAAACTGAGTCTAGAGATCCTTATATACTAACCATTTTTTAAAAAACATAAATAAAGTAGAATAGGCCAATCAACTGACAAAACAGATATCAACACATTGATGAGAAAATGCCCAGAGGAGACATGAAGGGATAAATTCACAGAGGGAGAAACATGGCCACTAAATATATGTCAAGCATTTCATCTTGCTTACTATTATTATAAATGTCTTATACACAAGAGAATTATTATTAAGAATTAAATAACTTGCCCCAAATCACTAAGAGCCCAGGGAGAACATGCTTTTTCTCTTTTGGTTGCTTGTTTATGAAGACTATTCATTGCTTTACTCTTCCAAGCACATACTTTTTTTAATAAACCTCTTCTTCTCTTCTCTCTCTTTCTCTCTCTTTGTTAATCCTGGGGCTTGAACTCAAGGCATGGGCTCTGTCCCTGAGCTCTTCATCTGAAAGCAAACACTCTACCACTTAAGCCACAGTGATGGTTTATTGGTGATGAGAGTCTTATGGACTTTCCTCCCTGGGCTGGCTTTGAATCATGATCCTCAGATCTCCGTCTCCTGAGTAGCTAGGATTACAGACATGAGCCACTGGCTCCAGGCTCTTCTTTTCTTAATATTAAAACAAATCTTAAATTCCTGTTAGAATTGACTAAAATTACTTATAATGTGCAGATTAATGTTTTGAACTAGAAAACAATGTTTTCTCATTTATCTATCAATTTCTTATCTTTAGTATAACATTTCTATTGACATTTTCTATACCAAGCAGGATACTTAATGCAAATGAAAGAGGAATGAACAAATTGCAACCCCAGCCAACAAGTACCAGACAAATGTAGGGCATTGAAGGACACATAAATAGATAATGTTTACACTTGCTTTGTTGACTCTAGCCACTTATGTTCAATACTTTTGTTAAAGTATTTTGTTAAAGTATTTTCTCATTTATATAATGCCATGGCATATAATCATGCCTTCAGGATATGATAAATTTGCACAACATTTAATGTAAAATCCTTAGGGCTAGATATTTCTTGAGATACAGACTTCTGATGGTTAATATGCTGCATATTCCACATAGTGTATAACAACCTCAGCAGGATGTGGGAATAAAGCACATAATCAAACATATTAATATTTTGGCAGCAGTATAAACATTCACACTAACTCATTTGCATTGACTAAGATTTGCTTTTGCATCAAATGAGTATTACACAAAGTATGTAGCTTTCAGAATATTTTGGATTTCAGAATTGCAAGCAAGGCTTATGATTCTGAGATATATTTTATTTCTAATATATAAGTATTTTATTTTTTATCTGACTTGAACCAGATATATTTGCTTAAATAATATCAAACAAAAGTGAGCAGATCAGACAAACTTGCTTTTATCTCAAATTTAGATAGCCATGTCTAGTGCTCTTTAGCAAAGAGTCTTTGGACAGATATTTATCACATGAAGGAAGAATTATTCTGCAAGAAAAATGAAAATCTTATTACATTTTATCAGCATATTCAAAGGGCGTGGAAATAATCATCTACTTTGTTAGTACTAGTAGTGGTAGTAGCTTAATGATAAACTTCTCTTACATAATTCAATTGCCTTATATTGAAACCAGATGTGTACTTATTTGGGTTATTGAATCATTAATATTAGACTGTTAAGCACTTCCTCAAAGTTAATTTAAAGAATTGAATACAGATATATCATTTCTATTGTTTTCTTAGAGGCCTTTTTACATAATATTTCATCACCTTTGGGAATCTGAATCAAATCTTTCTTGTGGAACAAATTGGAATTTTTTCCCATCTTCCACTTTACAGATGATACTATCATGAATGTATTTATATCTTTCTTAAATGTTTAGATTAAACACTGTTAAGTGTCTTAGATCTAAGATATTTGAAGATATTTAGGGCAGAAAGTTTTTAAAGATCATCAGTTATTGGTCTGTTTTAATTCTCTATTTCTTCTGTAACTTTTGAAACTTGATTATCTTTATTAAATTGGGAAGATTAGAAGTTAAAAGAGGAAATGTTTTTACCCTCCCCAGCTGTGAGTGCATATGTCTTTGCATTATTGAATTTATGAACATTTTTATTTTCTCTTTTAATTTTATTTAAAATAAAACTTGAGACTTCATTATAAGAAATTTGATTTGGGCTCAAATGTTCATCAATTTATTTTTCACTCTGCTATCTTTTAGGTTATATTTATAAATGCAGCTAGAATCTCTCCCCCCAAAAAGTCATTACTTATATGAACATAAGAAATTATCTGGTCTAGTCTACTGTTTCTTTCTTTCTTTCTTTCTTTTTTTTGTTGGCCGTGGGGCTTGAACTCTGGGCTTGGGAGCTGGCCCTGTGCTTTTCAGCTCAAGGCGAGTGCTCTACCGCTTGAGCCACAGTGCCACTTCCAGTTTTCTAGTGGTTTATTAAAGAGTCTTACCGACATTCCTGCCCGGGCTGGCTTTGAACCTGATCCTCAGATCTCAGCCTCCTGAGTAATTAAGATTACAGGCATGAGCCACCGGTGCCCGGCTCTACTGTTTCTATAAATGATTAAACTGAGATTTCAGCTCATGAAATCATTTGTATGAGTTACAGTGTAAAAAACTAAGTAATTCTTCCATCAGCTTATATCTGCTCTTATTTTAAAAATTCTTAGTTCTTTTAAAGAATTTCTTTAAATTCTTTATAATGTACCAATGGCTCATTCCTATAACCTTAGCTACTCAGGAGGCTGAGATTTGAAGATAATGATTCAAAGCCAGCCTGGGAAGAAAAGTCTCTTACCTAAAATTTACTATCCAAATGCTGGAAGTAGAGCTGTGACTCAAGTGGTAAAGCACCAGCCTTGAGCCAAAAATGCTAAAGAATGATGGTCAGGCCCTGAATTCAAGAATTAGTATTGATGTGTGCACATGCATACAACACACACACACACACACAATTACAAAATACAAAAGCCTATTGCTTGAACTCCAGTTGAGCATGTTACTTATTGATTTGATTATATTATTTATATAAAAGTTATAAAGCATGATATAATAAGGAGTGAGTACTCATTATGTCTAGTTAATGACTGGCCTCAGATTTGGAAGGTGGTGTTTAATGTCATTGTAGATATTCTGCACCTGCCATTCTGTCAACTAATCGTGACAGCATGTCAGAGCCACAGGAAATTTGGGTGCTGACACTTAACCTTATCTACAGCAATAAACATGACAAGAAAACTGCTTTACTGTATGAATGCCCAGGATTAAGAAACCATTAAGAAAACCAAGAGACTCCTGTGACTCTCCAAGAGCTAGACTTAACAAAACTTCTATTATTCTCACTGTATCCACTAGAGATCTGATTAAAGAAGTTTTAAGTTTTTTCTGTGCTGTGCAAATCACTTTGCCTGTTCCTTCATGCATAACAAGTATACACAAAACAATCAAAGTCATGATGTTAACGAGCAAGAATGCCAGGAATAGAGGTGCTGATCTCCTGTCCCAAGGGTCTAGCTGGCACAATCCGGAAGGCTGAAGTTTGGGAGGGCAGAGTGATTACCAGAAAATATAAGAACAGAAAAACAATGGGTAAACATAAGACAAATTGTGCTTACACAAAGACTACAATCTCTTTAATTTGTATTTGCTGGTAATTTTTAGTGTTTAATCCAGGACAGGAAATAGGCAACAAAACCAATAGGGTCAAGATCTATATACACAGATTCAGAGCTCAAGAAAAAAAAAACCCAAACAAAACCAAAACCTATTGAATGAGAGACAGATAGGAAATGAAATAATGAATAAATAGCACTTACCAAAGGGCATGACCTATAATGCTCAGTAAGTTTTGACTGCTATTAAAAACATATTTTTAAATGTCTGTGTCTTTTTATTTAACACTTAAGGACTGTACAATTCCTCCTTCCCATCATCTGAACATGCCAGCTCATATCTCCAAAGCATTTACCAAATCTAAACAATCCTCTGTATTTTCAGAACTCTTTTGAATTATCTCATTTCCAAAACAATATCCAATATCTGTGCTTCCTCCTTGCTTCCCACAGTTTGTCCATCACACAGAGAACAAAAATGGGATGTTGCCTTACATGTTCCCCATGGCTTAAAAGAGTACACATATGACCAGGCCCTGGTGGCTTATTCCTGTAATCCTAACTCACTACTCAGGAGGATGAGATCTGAGGATACCAGTTAGAAGCCAGCTGGGACAGAAAGGTCTGAGAGACTCTTAGCTACAATCAACTAGCAAAAAGCCAGATGTGCAGATACAGATCAAGTGATAAAGCACTTGCTAGGCTTGAGTGGAAAAAGCTGAGAAAAAGTGTGAGGTCTAGGGCTTTAGTGCCGGTATTAACACACACACACACACACACACACACACGCGCGCGCGCGCGCTACCCAAAAGCAGCTACACACTCATTGTCCTGACACTAAAGCCCCACATAATCTCCCTCTACCTTTTCTACCTCCACTCCCCATTTTTCCCTAACACTACCTTTCTTGTAGATCTTAGAGAAGGCCATAGTAGCTCGTAGCCACACACACTGTACACTTGTTATTCCACCTTCCAAAACTGACCTTCTATCATGTCATCTCACTGGCCCCGACTGCCCTTTACACATGGTTTATTCCAATGCAATCTCCTTGCCTAGGATGGTCCTATTCACAATTCTCCCTTCTCCTGGTTCCATAGTTCCTTCTAACCTTCTGCTTCCTCCATAGTCCATATCCTTTTAAACAGAAATTGTATTGCAAATCTGCTTTCCAGATGGATTCTGTTTCCCCTATAGCATGGGAACTGCATGAGGATGCAAGATGGTCTAACTTATTTACTGTTGTGTCCTCTAGGGATGATAATGGTGTCCAGCATACAGTAGGTGCTTCAACATGTATCTTGGAACAAATGAATGAATTAATATACCTTTCGAAGGATTATATTTGTAATTGGAATAGAAGTCCAAATAATAAAGTACAAAAGATAAACAGAAGAGAATGTCAGAGAGAAAAATGTTGGTACATAAAATGTGAGAATTTTACATGAAGTCTATTTTCTGACCATGTTTTGTAGACAGGCTTGATGGGGAATATATTTGATCTGATAAGCCTACTACATTCCAGGAATTTCCAAATATGCCATTTGACATGTGCGTACCATTACCAATGTATACATCTACATCTACATATATATATGTGTGTATGTATGTACACATATATTTATGTATCATTATTGTCCACATATAGTGGTTATATAAAATCAACATAAAATCAATTTAAAAAGTTTGTTATTATTTTCCCTTTAGGAAAAATAAAGCTCAGAAAAATGTGACTCTTTGCACATATCCATAATAATATTAAAGCCAGACTTTCTCATTCACATTTTGGAAGGCTTTCTTCCTAGCCTTCTTTCTTTCTTTCCAGCTGTGTGACATTATTCAATCTAACGGACCCCTCTGGTTTTCTCCCACCTCTGTTTGTGAGATCAAAGGAAGAAGATTTAGTCTGCTAATCTGGAAAACTTGCTGCCTACTTAGAGTGAGTACTGGGTGTTAAAAATCTAGTGAGGGGAGGTTACCTACCACCACCAGGCAAGGAGCAAAATCCCTCTGCAGTGAACACACATTGAGTGAAGACAGACAGTGAGAAAGTCTTGATACTGTGTTAAGTCCCAGGATTCAACCCTTCCTGAAGCCAGCAGTAATCTTTTCCACTATTTGGAAAGAGTAAACTTCCCTCTTTGATTTAACCTAACAAGGTAACCACAACATAGGACTGAATGCCACATGGATAGCCCAGAAGTCCACCTGTACTGCCTTAAACTCCTCTTGATACTGTTGTCACCCCATTTCATGGAAGGCTGTCTTGTCATTCATCCACACACCTTTATCTGCATTTTTATTGAGAGTCTTTCTGACACTATGCCCCAGAAGTATTATGTTAAAAAGAAGGTTTTGCTACTCATGGAGGTCCAACATTAATCAGAAAGCTGGCATTTAAAAGACACTGACACATATTACATATGTGCCCAGAGTTATAAAAGACTAGAAATAATGACATTTGAAATGAGACCCGCAGGATATATTGAAGTTCAAGCCACCCCAGATTTGTTCATTTAGTGACCATAATACATTTCTGGAAATCTGTTCAATGCATTAGATGACAATCCAGGAGGAGAAATGGCATTTTAGGTCAAATAGTTACTCTAGGCTCACGTGATATATTGAAAACATAATGTATCTTCTAGGAACACCTGTCTATGTGCAGTGATTCCTCACTGCAGTGATTCTCAGGTTTTAGGTACTGTGGACATAATATAAAAACTAGTGTAATCCTCTCCATAGAATAAAATGAGGACTTATGGGATTGTTTTGTAGACTGTCAATTCCATGACTTCTATTTGAAATTTCCTACCCATCATAATGACCCACTTGATTTCTCCTACGTCTTGGCCTCTTCTTCGAGTCTGGAATCCCTAGACTCCTATCACTAAGCAGACATTTCAGGTTTTCTACAAAACAGATAAAATTGATTCATTAAAAAGCCTGACCAATATGATTTTTCATCTATCCCCTAGTGTCCCATAGTTCTGTCTCAGTAGTGAAGCTCATTAGGAAAATAAGCCCTTTGCCTTGGCTTGTGTTTCCAAGAGCGAGTGAGCTCTTCTCAGGAAGCCAGGCTTGAGTGCAGGAGTCCTTCTCCACAATTGTATGTTAGGCAGCTTCTACCTGTGGGGCACCATGTATCTCTCTCCCCCCCCCGTCACCCTACTGTACAAGAAAGACTTCCTAGCCATCACTATTGAATTAATCAATCAAATTTTATTTTTATTGCACCATTCTGGAAAGTCCACTTATATCCCTTTCCAGTAATACTGAAGAGAAAAGTAATCCATACCACACAATTAAGAATAAAACATTTGTCTTCTTGATGATGTCTGAGCGGTAGTGGTTCCAGTGATCATTGCCTCTTGAAGTTACTCAACCTTAAAGCTGAGATAGACTAGTACGGTACAACTGCAAGCAGAAAGTTTCAATGCAACCACTAAAAAAACAATACACAAGAAAGAACATACCTAGACATCATGGGGTCTCAGGTGCCCTAGTATCTACAGCGATAATAATAACATGCCTTTATTGTGCACTTCCCTTCTAAGAGTTCACAGAGCTGCTTCATGTAATATTTAATTCATTCCTACCACAACCATCTGATTTATAGCTGCTGGAGAGCCTAAGACTCAAGTAAAAGAGATTGCTCAGGCTTTCAGGATGGTGGTGGATGCTTAGACTATTGAAAGTATACATTTCCTGGCATTCAGGGAAATCTAAAATCTAGAGTTAAGAGGGTAGTGTACACACTGATTGTGAAGATGATCCATACTCAGGTGCATACACACCAAGAAGACCTGGGAGGCAACGCCAGAGAACAAGCCCACCCATTGGTGGCTCTCTCCACTTTCCAGCTCCTTTAACACCTTAGTGGACTTGTCAGATGATACCACACTCCGTAAGATGTAAATGCAAATGAAACAAGAATACTTAACCATGCATACATTTAAAAAGTAAAGAAATGTCCTTTCAGTGACTGAGTGACATGTTTTACTTGCCAGACATCTGTCTTGCTTCTAAAAATCCAAAAACCAAAACAAAGGGACAAACATAATTCTTTTTATTTTTATGTAGGTTTGAAATTTTCTTGAAGAGCATTTCAAAATTTTGAATTACCACAGTCATTTTCTAGCAGATTAAATCTGATCAATTAAATAATGATGCATTTAAGAAAGAAACAATGAAAACTGAAGTATGACTGTTAAACAAATACAAAATGAGATTCAAGATACCTCTTGTTCTCTTTTTGAAAATATAGTCTTTTTTTCTCTTTACTTTCTAATTCCGTTTTTCTTTCTCATGTCTATTGGTCTTTCTACATGCAAGTTTTTCTTCTATTACACTGCAATATTTTTTACACATCCATTTGCACACACATACATGAACACACATACATACATATACTTGACTTGACCAACTCCTATTATAACTTAAATCTTTGCTTCTCATGAGATAATCTCTGTGGTTCCCAAGTAGGCTGAATTCTATGATGTGCTTTCACAATGCAACACACCTCTCTACAAAGAGAGATACCATATTACAGTTAATTATAGCCCCATGAGACTGTAAGATAGGTAGTATGGTGTTCATCATCCTATTCACAGCAATAATAAACAAGCTTGAACTTAAGCTTCTAGTAATCATTTCACAACAACATATTATAGCTGGGTACCAATGGCCGATGCCTATAATCCTATCTACTTAGGAGACTGAGATCTGAGAACCAGTGTTCAAAGTCACCAGGCAAACATATCCAAAACACTCATCTTTAGTTAACCACCAGGAAAAGCCAGCAGTAGACTGTGGCTCAAGTGATAGATCACCAGCCTTGAGTTTTTCACTCATAGGACCAGGGACCATGCCCTGACTTCTAGCCCCAGTACTAGCACTAAAATAATAATAATAATAACAATAGCAATTCATAACTTGAGAGCTTTAAGTGTTCAACTATGCCAGGTCCTATGTTAACTACTTTGTATAGATCAGTTTAAGTAATATTCACTATTTGCAATTGTGTTCTACAGTTGCTAAATGATGACTGCAGAGATTAAACCACCGTCTTTGTTATACCACCTTCCAACAGTCCCTGAAGTGTGCATAGTCTATTTGGGAAATGATTTAATAATCACTCTATAGAGGAGCAGGGAAGTTAAGACAGGAAAGGAAAAGCAACCAGCCAAGTGTTCCTTACTCAACAAGCTACTGGCTACTGACCTGGGCAACAGTGTACCACAGGAACACTTCTTAATACTGCAGAAGACAGTGCAGAACACCTACCTCAGTTACCTCGTCTGAAACAAGGAGATCAGGCACTGAGCCGCTACTTCTATCAATTGTTGCTTGGGGTCTGCTGAGGGTAAGTTTCAGGGGTATTGTTCTCCAGCCCTCTGGCTGGCTTTGTGCATTGAGGCAGGATTCAGCCCTCAGAAAATGCCATGAGGCTGCTTGATAACAGGTGCACTGCATGCCAACAGAAACCCTAAGGCAGAGAAGACAGCAACTGCCAGAGTCACACATTTAAGGTTCCATTTTTTAGGCAAGGACCGTACCGAGGGCTGAACTTGAATCTGCTTCACTAAGGAGCCTATTTTAATGACAGTGTTTCACACATATTTTTTAAATAGATGAAAAAGAAACACAATGAATGGCAACCCCTTGGTACAACCACTTAAGATAGAATTTTTTTAAAAAAAGAAACAATGAACAAATGGAGATTATCATGAATGAATTTTTCATCAGAGCTAAAATTAAGTTTGATGGAGCTTTTCTGCTCCCACCACCCAAAAGAAGATGCTTTTTCTGGTGACTAGAATATAGTGCTTTCTGGTTTCAGCCTGGTTTTACCATCTCCCCCATGAGGGACTGCTACATAACTCTGCCAATTTCTTTCTGTTTATACTTCGGTTAAGAACAGGACCTCTCTGCTTTGACTCCCTATATTCTTTCTTTCTGATATGATGATATTCTGATTGAGCTATAGTCAAGTCTTGACCTATCCCTGGATCCATGCTGTTTCTATGGTGATCACCCATACATCATCTCTTAGTTTTCATGCATTGATTTTCTTGGTCAAAAGCTCAGATTATCAAGGGCAGAGCTTTAGAGATGCCAGAAAGCCCATATCCTGACCATGAACATTGTTGTTATTCCATGCAGCTTATCAAAATTAGTTCAGAACCTGAAATTTAGACAATTTAAATGTTTTACTGGTGAGAAAGACTACACTTCTCATAATGTCATGCTTGTGTCTTGTCACTCGTGTGTGTGTGTGTGTGTGTAAAGCAAACCAGGCATGGTGGGGCACATCTATAATCTCAGCTGAGGTAGAAGAAATCACAAGTTCAAAGCACAACTTGGCTAATTAGTGAGACCCTGTCTCAATGAAGAGAAGAGTAAATACAAAAATAAATAAATAAACACCAGAATGATAAAGCAAATGCATACACATGTATTAGCTAAGGTTATAGTCTCATCTATGCCATTTAGCCAGTGCATATGTGCTATCTAAATATTCATTTACTTGTGAGATAAATCCCAAATTCACTTCTGCAAACATTTATGAAAAATCTGCTGTGGATCATTGTGATTATGAGTAAAAGATGAATATGACCACCTCTATCTAATGAGAAAATGAGATTTAAAGATATATTGTCATTCAGTGCCTGGTGATATGTGGTATCAGAGTCAAACAGAGGGAGTTATATAAAAACAAAGATAGACCAGATAGCCTACACAGAGACATAGTATTTGAGAGACTATAGGAAAAGAATTTAACAACTTGTACAGAGACCTAAAGTGTCAGCATGCATACATCATTAGGTAAAAGCAGGTTACATTTGATCATAAAGAGGATTAGGAGGAAAACATGTTGGCTGTTCTCTATTCAATTGCTCCTCCCCTCTAAACAGGAGTACCAAGTCAGTTCTGTGCCATGGGAAGCTTAAATTTCCAGACTGTCACTATAACATGGACTAATTCCTCTTTGAGGAACCTGGTGTGTTAAATGTAGCTCTTTCCCTAGGTAAGGGAGCTGAACTATATTCTACTGGTTACTGACATATCTAACAAAGCCCCATAGACCAGGTGGATTAGGGAGAGTTGGAAACAGGGATGGGGATGGGGGCAAAGACTACTGGTGTTTGTGTTCTCTTCTCTGGCTCTACTCAAATAGCTATACTTACTGTTGCTTTAATTTAGGATACAGAATTTGGCCTACAAAGAACACTGAAATGAAAAAGGAAGGAATAGAGAATGAAGGCAGGCAGGAAAACAGAAGGGCAGGAATGTGGGAATACAGGCAGGATGGAGGGAGAGAGGAGAGAGCGGAAAGGAGAGGTAAGAGAAGGATATATTATCTCAACTTTGAGGCAAAGAAATTTATTCAAGGAAATGATCAGCTTTGTGAGTTAGAAAGTCTATGACATAAAGGAAGAAACATAGAAAGGAGTGTATGGAATTGAGAAAAGACCAGTGAGGTTCTGAGTTAGAGAAGTTCTAGTTAAGTGATGATGAGGCTCATCCAGAACTCTACTTTGGTTATGGAAAGGAAGAATTGAAATCTGGAATCTAGATGACATTAAGGCATATAGTCAAGCAGGATTTAGTGAGGCACAATATTTTGGTTAAAAAATCATATGTGCACATAGTGTTGTTGCAAAGGTTATTTTTATTCAATAAAACTATAAAATAAACTATATGGGATAGTATGAATGTTAGTTGTGGGTGTTTTTCTTTTTTTTACTAGATCAGAGCTCTCTTTATTCCTAGTGAGTACTCTTTTCACAAACCCCTCCAAAGATTCTTTGTAAATTGAGCTTTTCCCTAATTGGATTTGCTGAAAGCAATAGATAATGCCATTTGGCTACTTCTCTTGGGAATGTTGATATTCAAATCTCCAGGTCATTATTTAGAAACCTATTTCCAACATGGGAAATTTAAAATTGGATCACATGTTAATCCCTAAAGCAAGCTATACTTTGCCTCTAGAATAAGCAAATATTTAAACTTGAGCAAAGATCTTTTCTGAAGCCTACAAATACATGGCCAAATTATCCACGTGGTAGATTCTGATCTACCAGAGGGTTATATATGGCTGTTGGGTTATACCCTGTTACAAATAGTGAAGGAAGTGAAGACAGTGATGATGATGACAGTGATTATCATTCAATCTTACCTTATATAAATATCTTGACTGTGCTATAAAATATATTGGGACTTTCTATACTTTGTCACAGATTTATAATGGTTATCAATATGAATCTTATTGTTAAGAAAATTGAAGCTTAAAAAAAGTAGGTAACCTGTCTAAGGTTATTCATTAATGAAAGAAGGATGTCAATTCAGTCTACCTAGTTCCTCATCTAACCCTTTCATATTATAGGCTGAAAGATCATGAACCCAGACTTCTCTCATTGCTATTCCCTAGTCTCATCAACTGAGTAAGACAGCAGCCTAATTTCCAGGAATGAAGTATTTCCCCTGAATACTCTGGCCTTTCCACAGGAGAGTAGATTCTCCTGATTAGGAATGTCAATACACTGGCATATTTTCTCAGCAGAGAAGGTGGCAGGGGCTTTACAAGACAAACTAAATGACACTTTCTGTCAATCTTACAGAGGTGAACTCTAAAGTGTTAGACTCGCCAGCCTGATGAAGGCAGGGTTGTCCTTCTAGCGTCGTGTTAAAGTGGGTTAGAAAAAGAAATCTTGCATGAGAATTCAAGGCAGGCATTGAGCTCTTTCACAGTGAATTGAAACCCCTGCACAGCTGTTGGATCTGAAGCCTTCAGGAAGGGAGTAATGGCCGGACTAAGTTACCTTTCCTGGTGAAGTTTACAATCTCCACTTCTCCTACTGAAGAGTATTCGCCTCATTGTTGTGCTTGGTTTTCTTTTCCAGTCTCTTTCTATAAAAGAACACAGGCTCAAAATGCAGTTCTCCTTAGCCATTTGCTCCTGTAACACCTTTAACAAAGGTTTAAATTTATCTCAACCTCAGTTTTTTCATCGATACAATGAGAATATTGACAGGAACTTATTTATGGATAAAAATGTTCCAGTGGATAAAATTCTATCACAACATGCAAAATACTTAGATTAACACCCAACCCATAATGAAAGTATGGTTAACACCAATATTTTCACATATATGTACACCCATGTATGCATACATGTACACACACACATCATGTGTGTATACGTTTAGCTAATGGTGTCAAAATGTGATGTAATACAGAGTATCTCAATATGAATTCCACTTTTGAAATTCCTCTTAGTTGAGTTCCCCGATCTCCATTTTCTCATTCATAAAATGTGGGAGGTGAGTAGTCACAACTAATTCAAAGTATTCTAAGTATCAGGAAGTAATAGGTATGAAGAGTTTAGCAGAGACTTGGCATTCAATAATTGGAGGTTTCTATTTCAAAGAAGCCTATAGATCGAGGATGGGAAACAGCTGTGATGATTCATGAGGTTAGTTTTATCAGTGGTCATTTTTTCCCCTCTCCTATGAATATCTTTCAAACATGTGGCTTAACTCTTCTGAACCTCCACGTCCTCATTGTGAAAGGGAGACAACAAAAGCTTGCATTATTTTGTGATGTATATATAGAGGATAGACAAGTATTTAATTTATACAGATAATCTATAGAGATAAAACTCCAGATGTAAGTACACATACAGACATATCGACAAAGCACAGATAAGTGATTAGGTCAGTGCCTGAAATAGAATGTTTAGTACATGTATCATAATTTCCTCTTTTCCCCAGATTTCTCCTTTTCCTCCTCACTCATTTTATCATGTCAAAATTTTTAAGTTCTAGAGAAGCACTTACTCTGAATCATATTAATATAGGTTGGTTCAAACTCCTCTGTCCACCATAGACGTTAATTAGACTGTAAAATCCATGGAAATACAACTAATGCTCATTTTATTTTATGTTTCTCACAGTACCTTCCAAGTGCCTGTAATGTAGAAAAACATTCTTAGATGTGTGTTTTGTAGAGATTGAATTGTCTTTCCTTAATTCATGTTGGTATGTAGTTAGCATTGTAAGAATAGAGGAAAGGAGAGAGGACATTTAAGGGGTGACTAGATCATGAGCGGTGACTAGATCATTTTTGGTCATGAATTTACTAATGCCATTACCCTGGGGTCAAGTTCTTTATAAGTAGGTGAATCCAGCCCCTTTCCTCTCTCAGCATCTTTTCCTCCTTCTGCTATGTAGAGCCTTTGATCATGGAGTAAAAAGAACCTGGCCATACACTGATACCTCGATCTCCCACTTCACATCACCTGAAACTGTGGAAAATGAATTTCTCCTCATTATAAATAACCTGTATTCTTCCATTGTAGCAGATCAAAATGGACTCAGTGTTGAATATGTGTTGATTATCAGTAAAAGGAAAATGAAATTGTCCAAGAAGCAACTCAAAGGAATGAAAGTGAGGGCTATGAAGAAGGCTGTAATAAATAGTATCTTCTGTTGAGTATAAGGACCCAAGGTATCCTGAGGATTGATAAAAGTCATAAAGTATCAGAAAGAAAGAAATGGCTTACTTCACCTAATATAATTTTTCCGAGTCTTTCCATTTCCAATGGGGCAATGTCATTCTTTCTGATGGAGGCATAGAATTCCATTGTGTATATATACCACCTTTTCTTGATCCATTCATCTACTGAGGGGCATCTGGGTTGTTCCATATCTCAGCTATGGTAAATAATGCTGCAATAGTGAAGTAAGCCAAGCCCAAAGAAACATAGGTCCTATGGTTTCCCTTATTTGCAATAACTAGTATATGTCTAAGACAAGCAGAAAAGGTCAGATAAGATGATGTTAAAAGAAATAAACCCCAACATAAGGACACAAGTGTTGGTTTTTTTCTTGCTATTGCTTCTAACATATTTATAAGGAGCCATGTGATTTTTTTGTTGCTTTGTACGCCCCTCCTCCATGGTATAACCCCAGTATTTGATGTTGGTATAATTTGGGGGTGGGGAAGGGAAAAAACAAATTGTTTAAACAGGGATACAGGTTGACCCATTGCAACAATGAGATATACAAGGTGCTATATCGAAAAAATGAACTTTATAATTTAGGCAGGGGGTGGCAGGATGGGGCGGGGGGAGTGTAGTTGTGGAGACGGGAGGGAAGAGATGGGAGGGGGGAAACAAAGGAGGAAACAACAATGCTTGATAAGAAATGTAGTCATTACCTTGCTCATGTAAATGTAACCTCTCCTCTGTACAATATTCTCACAATAAAACTAAGATAGAAAGAAAGAAAGAAAGAAAGAAAGAAAGAAAGAAAGAAAGAAAGAAAGAAAGAAAGAAAGAAAGAAGGAGAAAGAAAGAAAGGAAGAAAGGAAGGAAGGAAGGAAGGGCATACAGGCCACCTGTTACATTTCAGAATATCTGCTAGACATTTTGACATACAGTAGCTTAGGCCATGACCTCTGAGGTGAGTGAAGCTGATATTCAAGTATGTTTGTACAAGCAGACTTACACAGTGGTAAAAAGGGCCCCATCATGTAGTGTCTAGTGATTTTCTTTAATAGGATCTGAAAAAAAATCTCTCTGAAGAACACAAAGAGGTGAAGAAAGCAATTATATAAGAACATTTATGACTTTAAGGAGATACTCCAGACTAGGTCTAAAACTTAGTAAAGCAATCGTTTAGTACCTCTTGTCTTGAATTTGGTTGTAAAGAGGGAGTATTCACCATCTCTAAGACTTAGAGGTAAAAGGCATGGAGAACCATCTGAGAATGATCTGGAAGCCCTAAGGCCTTGACTCCCATTTCTCTGTGACCCCTACTTCCTGACCTCAATATCCTAAACCCTCCCCAAAGGATATGGATACATTTTCATATTCTTCCTCAAAAGTCTTGATAATACTATCAAATACATAGTAGTATAAACAGTAATGTAAATAATAAAATACTCTTGGCTATCATATGGAATACAAGACATTTTTATAATCAAGCAGTAGTAATAGCTAACATATGATGAGTGACTGATATGTCTCAGGTACTCTACTCTAGCGTTTCACCCTTAGGCACTGTTATCATCTGCTTCTTGTAGCTGAGGAAATTGTGGCTTAGTAAACTGAAGGAACCTGCCCAAAGACAGCAGTTAGAAAACAGCAGAACTTTGATTACAGCAGATGATTCCAGAAAACATACCATCAGCATGTCTTTGCATCATTTCTGCTCTAGAAATGACACATTACCAAGCATTTCCATCTTGAAAACTGTAGCACACCAAGTATTGCCTGGGCGAAGCAAGTGCAAAGCATTGAAACAAACACCCTCTGTGTTGCATATAGTCTCAGAGCTACAGGAATGGTAGTCTCTCATTTCATAGCTAAGTCCTTCAGTATATAGTGAATATCCATTATTTCAAATGCCCTAAGCAAGATGCCAAGAGTAGAAAGATAAACAACAGTCCAGGTGCTGATGGCTCACACTTGCAATCCTAGCTATTCTGGAGGCTGAGATCTGCAGACTGTGGGCACAAATGGCTAAAAGACTTTTATTTCCAATTAATTAGCAAAAATCTGGGAGTGGAGGTGTACTTCTGGAACTCTGTCTCCATTCTCAGTCCCGTTTATAAGAACAATGTGGAACTTGATCTTCTGGTGTCACATATACCTTTAGAAGTCCCTCCAACAGTGCTCTAGTCATTTATGACTAATTAGTTGGTTGCAATACTTGAGATAGAACTGGTTCACTCTCCGTTGTCTTACGACAGCACAGACATGGAGGTATATAAAAGCTGGAATGAGAACTAAGCAGCATCATATAGTTTTATTAGGTTCTTGAGCAGCACCCAATTCAACCTCCAAGTTTGAAATCGAATCTTTAAAACCAGATAAACATAGTGAAGGACACAATATTCAATTAAGCATTTGGGATTCCCAGGCCATTTTCTCTTTGATTGAAATATCCTGTAATGGAGAAATCAAGGCAGTGGTACATGTTTCTGATGAAGTCAAAGAAAATGAGACCTACACTTGTAGTTAAACTGTCTCCCAAACCCTCTCAGGTGAGGAATCCATTGAACTAGAGGTAGGAGGGTCCCAGGAGCTGCTCCTCAGAGCCTAGTACTGATTTGCTGTGTAAATGCCATTTCTTTGGACCTATCCTTTTAATTAACACATAAAAACCTGATGACCCTTTTGGCTCATACCAAGTCTCTGCACCTTTAGCTTGGGACACTGGACAAGGAACTCGAGATATCTGTGAACAAAAGATCAAAACGCTAAAATGAGAAGCATTAACAAGTGGAATCACCCTGTGAGCACTTACCAGGATCAATTTTCCACTTAGACAGCATTTGCCCAGTTGTGCTAACTGCTAACCAATCTATACTCCCTAATGGATTAAAGCAGAAAGGTCAGGAATCATAAAATCATCCATTTCCCACTCATTAATATTTGAGTTTGGATTCCTGAATCTGCCATTGGCTCCAGAAAGACTTATTTATATTCAAGGAACAAGGGGACCAACAGTCCATGGATTTTGTAATTATGAATGAATGTATGGATGGATGGATAGATGGATGGATGAATGAAAGAGTAAATGAAAACATAGCATGGCATAATTATGCTTGACAATTGATGAGAGAAATAAAGAAATGGGGTAAAAGGTCGGTGGGAGAGGAAGACAGGAGACATTCACCACAAATTTAAGGAAATACTTTTAAAAAAAATTAGTAATCAAGACACATGATATTTTAATGCAATATTCTGGAAAAGAAATGTACTCATTACCTTGCTCATGTAACTGTAACTCCTCTGTACAGTATTTTCACAATAAAAAACTTATTTAAAAATTAAATGAATGTAGAAGTTCAAGATGAAATGGAAAAATTCTAAAGGAAGATAAACCTAGATGGATTGATAAATAGATATTTGCTTGCTAGGAAATCAGAATATTTTAACAGGGGTGGGATGGGGCAGGGGGTGGGGGGGTAGATTTGTGATAAGACAGGAAATCCAGGGCTGAACCACAGCTCTAGAATTAACCTTTGTCTTTGCTTCCTCCTTATTAAAATGAAACATAGTATTGTTATAAGGATTAAATACACATAGAACACACTCCATGAATTTGTGTCTTTTAATGAATAATCATGTATCATGGAACAGATAAGTCTTAAGCATTGTGCATAGGATTTAATAATCAGAAATAAATAAAAGAGAGAGAGAAAGATGGAAGAATTTACACAGGCTTAGTGCCAGACATTTAACTAAATCATATTTGTAACAGAAGTAATTGAAACATGAGACATTCTACCATGAAATACATGCCTTATGCAAATGATGTTATGTAGGAGAGAATGATCAGTTATGGGACAACAACTATGTGGCAAGCATTTCCATTCTAGACTAACAGAACCCATCTGTGGGTAGTGTTCATGTGTGTGTAGTGTGGTGCTATAGTTATGTGTCCATGTTCCATGTGAATAAACAGAAGTTCTGGACATTTAGGTTAATTTCCTGACATCACATGGCTAATAAGATGAGCTACAGTTATATACCCAATAGCCTGTCCTGTCCCAATTATCTGTTAACATACAAGAAGCAAAGATTCCAAGAGGACAAATTCTCACACAAAATGTGGAGATTTATGGGAATACTAAGTAGAAAAAGATTTCCTGAATATTTACCATCAGGAGATTTAATCCTTTTAACCTATCTGTATAAACCCAAGAAATACAGTACATATATCAAGTACATATCAAGTACCTTATTAAGTTAAAAATGAGAGAAACAATAAAAACAATGTTTAAATGGAAAGGAAATAATAAACACGAAAACTTGGAAAAACTCACAAAGACATAGAGGTGGGGAGAACTAAAGTAAAGTAGATCAAAAATAGTTGTCATATCACAACTTAAGGAGAATCATCTATAAATCACAGATTATTGGGAAGATTAAGTAAAATAGCATAGAACAAGATATGTAGATAGTCAGTGTTATTAATATTTTTTAAGTTGGAGTCACACAGAACTAAATTTGAAATCCACATGTCAATCATATTTGAACTTCAATGTAGTGTTTGTTTGTTTGTTTTTTTGGGAGGGTGGGTTGGTCATGGGGCTTGAACTCTGGGCCTGGGCACTGTCCCTCAGCTCTTCACCTCAAGGTTAGCACTCTACCACTTGAGCCACAGTACCACTTCTGTTTTTCTGAGTGGTTTATTGGAGATAAGAGTTCCTGCCTAGGCTGGCTTTGAATTGTGATCCTCAGATCTCAGCCTCCTGAGTAGCTAAGATTATAGGCGTAAGCCATGCTTCAATGTAGTTTTTGTTTTTGTTTTAATCTATAAAATGGGAACAAAAGAGCAATACCTTAACTTTTATAATTGTTATCATGGATATATATATATATATATAGGCACTGGCTGAATACCTACAACATTCGATATAGCCAAGAACCAGTTGTTGTTTTTGTTATTATTGTTATAACAGGGAAAACACTGTTGTTTCATGTAACACTGACAGTACTTGTTTTAAAATAGAGTGGTAATATGAGTTACACTAGTGGGAATATATATTGTACATTTTTTTCAGTCCTCATCCAGTAAGTATTTGGAAAGGAAGAAAGAATCCAGAAATTTCAAACCTTCTACCATATTTTGTGAGTGACTGAAGGTCTCAGGTGTAGGTGAATCTTTCTGTTGGCAGAGATAAAAAGTAGTTTCAGATTCACAGTGAGAAGCATAGAGAATTCCTAGTCTGATTCAATATAACCTCCAAACTTACAGAATCACAACCTTCACCCAGAAGCATGTCTCTGCACACTACACATCTGGATATTTCTAAACGTCTTTTATTTTTACAATTCATACCCAAACATTTGGAATCAATATCAGAAAATGGAGGGCAGGATAATGACTTCAGGGAAGCTGTCAGATTGAATGTCTGTAATTGAAGTTTGGAAAAGTAACACCCAGATCTGTTCTGTGACAGAAAAGTTGAGAGGAGTAAATTGCCTGTGAGCCAATAAGGGCGGCAGGTGTGATGGTGATTATGAGTGATTTTACTCTACCTAATTGTCCTCAGGAAATCTGTGAGATGTCAGAGCCAGGGGAAGGAATGAATGACATCTCACTGATGAGTTCCTAGAGCCATGTGTCAAAGAGGCCCCAGTTCAGAGAATTCCTTTCTGGATCTAGGGATGCCTCATGTCTGAAACATGAGCCAATAAGCAACAATGCAGTCATCTGACCTAACGTCCAAATTCTTGCAAAAAAGGCTATTGAACAGGCTTAGATTTTGATGGCAGAATGAATTTGCTCTTTTTTTTTAAAGATTTGGTAGCTATTTTATTAACATGGTAATAGTTAATGGGGTTCACCAAGTACTTTTTTTTGTTCTCTTCCTCTTTTATGTGCATGGTAGGCTTGGAATATTCCAATTTCTCATACTTGAGTGAGGAAAGTTCTAGAAAAGGAGTTGAGAACTTTTCCAAGGGGATGATATTCTGGAGCTCTTGCTTTCCTCTTGTTCACAAGCCAGCAAATGTCTTCTTCATTAATCATAGCACCCATGTGATATCCATCAGCAAAGCCCATCCCTCTATCAATCCTTCACTATGTGCTTTGTAGAACTGATATTTTCCTTTCTCTGAAGATGCTACCTATGTTAGGGGTTTCTCATTGTAGCATCATCTTGACTGACAATTTGGAGAGGCTAAATATATTAACACAAGCTAGCAGCCATTTTGTAATACAGACTCCTCAGGATGTCTTTAAAACAATGTGCTTTGGAGTAAACCAAAATAATAACATAAATAAAACATAATTATAATAATAACCTAAAGTAAAACAGACTAAACTCGAGGGCATCAACTTTGAGATGATGCTTTTATTATATTCAAATTATTGAATGTTGATAGTGCCAAGACAGCTGATACGATTGTGGAAAGTTTAAGTTCAAATTTCTTAGGAAATACCTACATGCACTCAATCAATTTTTTATAACTTCCATTAAAGGCAATATTCAGGCTGAGCAGCACACATGAACTTGGAATTACAGTTATGGCGATGTCATCTCTGTACTGAAGGCTTCTTAAAGGCTTCCATCACAGTCATGGTGAATCTACATCACTTAGCTCCAGCAGAATGTCTCCTTGACAGTGCTCTACACAAGACCCCTCCCACCACTGCTCCTAAACCAGAGGGAACCATGTGTTCATCATGAGCATCCAGTGTCCCCTCATCTAGTCTTTACACTGGATGTTGTTCCTCTCTAGACCACATTCCCATGCCTTTGTCACTATTCTCAGTCCATTTGAATGGTTGAAACGAAACACCATAGAACAGGTAATTGCCTTACATATATAAGAAGTGTATTGTTGACAGTTCTGGAGGCTGAGAAGTCTAAGACCAAGAAGTCAACAGAGTCAGTATCTAATACAGCCTGCCTTCTAATTGATGGATAGCTCCTCCCACTGTGTCCTTGCCTTGTAGAGGTCCAGGCCTCTCTTGTATTCATATAGCCTTTAATCCCAGTCAAGAGCATTTGACCCTTACACCATCACCAGAGGAGTTAGAATTTGGGGAATCAAAAGCCTTCAGATGATGACACCACTGCTTGTACTTTCAGTTTGCTTCTTGGACTGAATAATATGCAGGAAAGATTCCTTTTTTTTCTCTTTACAGTAAGTCACAACCTTAAACACCTTCTGAACGCCTGTGCTATAGTATGCACCTTAATGTTTTGAAATTACCTATTGATTTAATTGTCCTCATTCCTAATCCTTGAACATAAGGCTTTATTTATTTTATTTTTTTTGCATTCCCTCACTACCTAATTTGCTTACTTCATAAGTAAACAGGAATAGACATAGGAAATAAATTTGCTATCATGCAGACTATTACCTAAGTCTAGTCAACACATACAGGTAATTATCAAAGTAAGCGTTTGTTTTCATTCATCCTTCATTTATATCAGACATTTCCTCTTGGAAAGACAATTTTTAAAAGTATAAATGTATCGGCTGCCAAATGTGGCGATTCAAAGACCAAAGAAAAAGACTGTCTCATTTTGAGAAATGTAGCTATTTTCATTGAATGGTGATCCTTTTGGTATAAGAGCATGAAGTCAAAGCATTCATCAGGGCTTAAGGACCTGCTCCAGGAAAGCATTTTAGTGAACCTATATTTTCTGGGTACAAGTTGTTTTGGTTTTTTTTTTGGGGGGGAAGGCTGGGGCCTGACCTCTGGGACTTGTAACTATCCCTCAGCTCTTCAGCTCAAGGCTAGCACTCTGCCACTTGAGCCACAACACCACTTCCAGCTTTTTCTGCTTATGTGGTGCTGAGGAATCAAACCCAGGGCATGCATGCAAGGCAAACACTCTACCACTGAGCCACCTTCCCAGCCCTGGGTACAATTTTGAGGGTAAAGAAGTGAAGGAATATGATTTCTCTAAGAAAGGAAAAGTATTCACAGGGATTTCTGATGAAAAAAAGAAAGGTAATATATTAGAAGCACAAATCAGAGTATAGAAAGAGAAAGAAGGAAAGGAAATCTATAATTAGGCACCAATTAAATGTATTTGATAATATCCTGACTTGAATAACCGGAGACACAGAAAGGGTTTTAGAGAAACCTACCCAAGGTTATGCTGCTTGCTTGCCACAGTTAGAATTGGAACTGGCATGCTGCTTAATTGACTTCCCAGCCCTTGTTGTGTGTAGCACAACAGGGTTCCTCAGTTTCCCCAATAAAAACCAGGCACTAGTGCTTTACACAGTAATCCTACTCAAGAGGCTGAGATCCAAGAATCATTGCTTAAAGCCAACCCAGGCAGACAAATACAAGAATCTCTTATCTCTAGTTAACCAGCAAAATGTCCAGAGTGGAGGTGTGGCTCAAGAGGTAGAGCACCAGGCTTGTGCAAAAAAATAAAATAAAATAAAAGCCAAGCCAGACCAAGTATCCCTGAGATCAAGACACAAAAAAGTATAACCCCTGTTTTCACTGTATTCAATGTTGGTATAATTTGTGGAGGGGAAGGGATAAACAAATTGTTTAAATAGGGATACAGGTGGACCCATTGCAACAATGAGATGCATAAGACGTTATGTCGAAAAACTAACTCTACAAATTGGCTGGGGGGATGGGGTAGGGGGGATAGGGCACAGGGTGGGGTGGGGGGGAAGATGGGAAGGGATAGAAAGGGAAACAAAGGAGGAGGCAACAATGCTTGATAAGAAATGTACTCATTACCTCTGTATGATATTTTCACAATAAAAAAATAAATTAAAAAAAGTTTCTCCAATAAACCATAAGTTCCAGAATTCCTTAAATGAAAACAAAATTAAAAGGTCGCCAATTTTTTAATCTCAGTCCCAATCAATCAAAGCTATCAGAACTTGATTCTTGAAATATATGTGAAATATCCCCATACAAGGTCTCAAATATGGTGAGAATGATCTTTTATATGCATTTCCTCCTGGCTAATGAGAATCAAAGAAAGAATGTAACCTTTCAGAACAGCTCCCTTCACTGGGAATACAGGCATCATGGTTTTACTCGAAGACACCAAATTAGAGCTATTATCTATATTAATTAATGAAAAGCATGATAGCTACCACAACACAAAAAAAGTGGAAAAAAGGCAACTATTGTCTATTCCTACAGAACTAGGAGCATGTGTTCTTGGGCAGAAAACCTTATTCATCTCTGATTCTCTGAATTTAAAAAAAAACATACACAACCTTTAATAGTGAACATTGGATGAAAGTGGGTTGAATGAGTGAAGGGTTTTATCAGGTAAATCTTTTTCATGTGAACATCTAAGCTAAAAGGACAATTACCGATGTTTTCCGGCCAATACAGTCCTCCAAAGGAAAATGAAAGCAAAGCATGACAAATGTTGCTGCTTCGGTCTTAGTCAGTCCTTGAATTGGTGTGAGGTTTTGTTTGATAATAAATGCGCTTTACCTCGTGCTCTGCCTTCAGTGATCCCTAACTTGGTAGTGATCTTTAATTAGGGGATGTCACACATGGAGTTCTCAGCAGTGACTCCACATAGGCTATGTGTCTCTGCTGCAGATAAGAAAAGCCATGGTTCCAGCTGTGAAGCTGCAAAGTCCTTTCGCCCCTGCTATGTATATGTTCGAAGATACCAGCTGTGATCTTAATAATGAAAAAAAAGGACATTAAAAAATGTTAACCTTTTACTGTCTCGTGATTCACAGTATCCCAATCATGTTCTGTAAGATCTAGCAATATAAGCCTTTGTGACCTGCACCTTCTCACTTGGATATCTCATAGAATCTTAAAAGCTTTAGGTCTAAAGCTGAACTCATGACACCAGCTTCTCTTATTTTCTGTTGCTTTATATCTCCTCCATCTTCCAAACCATCCCTCCCTGAAATCAGGGAGCCATACACCACGTCTTCCCCTTACCATTCCTATAGCCAATACTCACTCTCTTTGCCTTATGTATTTATATACCCTAAATCCCTCACAGCTCTGTATCATATGTCTTACTCATATTGCTACTACTTTATCTCAGTTACCCTTGTTTCTCTCTATCTAAATTTCTGGTTTTCCTATCTGGAATTTTCTGGTATTATTATTATCATCATTACTATTATTATTATTATTATTACTACTACTATTATTTTGTGCAATTACTGGGGCTTGAATTTAAGGCCTATTCATTGTCCCTTAGTTTTTTTTTTTTTCTGTTTGTTTGTTGGTTTTTTCAAGGCTAGCATTCTAGCGCTTGAGCCACAGCTTTACTTCTGGGTTTTTGTGGGTTTTTTGATGGTTTTAGGTTAGAATCTCACAAACTTTCCTGTCTGGGCTGGCTCTACCCTACAACTGTGATCCTCAGATCTCAGCCTGTTGAGTGGCTAGGATTATAGGCCTGAGCCACCAGTTCCTGGCTAGTTTCCTACTTTGTAGCTTGTCACTTTATAAACGGTTTTCCATGCCAGTCAAGTTGTTGTGTACAGCACAAACTTCCTCCTGTCAATTTTTCCTCAGGCTCAAATCTATAAGTAGAATCTTCTCTCTGGGTGACATCCACTGCCTTTTATGATAACTATGCATGTTCCATGTCAACTCTCTATACCCTTGTCTATCCAATGTTCCATTTCAGAAATTTGATTCCTTCAGTTCTCTATACATTTAAAAATTTTGTTTTAAAGGTGATATATAAAGCGTTACAGTTACATAAACCGTGTAATAAGTACATTTCTTTTTGGAACTGTGTCAATCCCCCTCATTTGCTCCCAGTTTTTCACTTCTACATCCCCAAGGTTGTAATGTTCATTTCCAACCATGTCTAGTGAATATCACTGTGGAATTAGCTCACCCTTTGTCTTACCATTTCTATGTTTCTTTATACCCTCCCCCAAACCCATAAACTACATATAAGAAAAAATACAGAAATAAATATGTACATAGCACATTTTTTATTTGTACTTTTAATCCTACTCTTAAGCATGGCACTGCTGGCTTGTGCCTATAATCCTAGCTACTGTGAAGGCTGCAATCTGAGGATCAACTTCAAAGCCCACCAGTGCAGTCTCATCCAGGAGAATTTTATCTCCAGTTAATCAGCAAGAAGCCTGAAATGCAGGTGTCACTCAAGTGGCAAAGCACCAAACTTTAATTAAAACAAAACAACTCAGAAGAAGAGTCTAGACTCTGAGTTGAAGCCGCAAGTCACACACACACACACACACACACACACACACACACACACACACACCTCTTAATCAAAGCATCATTTGGCAAGAAGCCATTCTTGACCATTCCTTGCCACCTCTCCTGACACTCAGTCTCTGCGCTGTCTTGTCCTTTTTATTCTATGTGTTTTCTATTGTTTTGCTGCCTTATTATAGCCACTCACTTCTGTGTTTTACTCCCCAGTAGATGGGATGTTTCTTTCAAGAAAGAAGTGATTGTATTTATTTTATGTAATTTCAGGTAGGATACTTTGTGAGCAACAGGTGTACAAAGATTTCCCAAATTTACTGTGCTATTCAGTAATGTAATCTATCACTTGGAGAAAAGGAAAACATTCTCCCTATCTCAATACTCTAAAACAGTGGCAGTGAGTAAAAGATTATTTCTTCTCTATGATGTCCAGAATCACACATTATTTTCCTGATGAAGTCTCTTTCTTCACTGATGAAAGCTCAGGGGTAAGCCCATACATCTAAGCTGAAGTTCAAGGCAGTATTCTGATCTTAAATTGATTTTTCAGTGTCCCAAACCCCATATTTGGCACATAAGGAGCTTAATAAAATGCTTTATGTGAACTCCCATCTACCCCATAATTCCCCTTCAAGAATCTTTGGCTGTCAGCTGGGATGAACCAGCAGTTCTGGTGTTGGTGACCTCTAACCTGTGCACAAGAAAGACGTAAGACCAGCTCCTAAAACGGACAATGAGATCGCTGACCAGCCCATTTATGATATTGAATTTATAGCTGGGGATATTTGACTAGCCACATGCTTGTACATAAAACCTCAGACTGCAGTTATGAAGTAGAAGAGCAAGACAGTGAACAACCAAACCTCACCTCACAGAAAGATTGTGTGTGTGTGTGTGTGTGTGTGTGTGTGTGTGTGTGTGTGTCCCTAAACATTTGGAGACTTGATCTTATTTGGATAATAGCTATGAGCATGTAAAATATGGTTTTATGAAATGAACTGTAGGAAAAGGAAACAAGAGATTTGTTGTTGTTGCTGCTGCTGCTGTTCTTGTCTTTTCCTTTTGTCTTGTTTGTTAGTTTATCTTTGGAAGGATCAGGGGACACAGAAAAAGTGGGACAAAGGGTAAACAAATACAGCAAGGTTACTCATTAGACAGTATGTGGAAATTACCCATACGACTGTGGGTGGGGACAGGAGGGAAAAAACAGGAGAGAGAAGGAAGGGGTGACATGGTTCAAAAAGGAATGTACTCATTACCTGACTTGTAACTGTAACCCCTCTGAAAATCACACCTGCAATAACAACAAAATATATTACAAAAATAAAGAGTTCTTAACAGTGAATCCAGTCATGAAGTAAGTAAACATTAAATAAAAATGAAGTAGTGAAGGAAGTACTGTTTCATTTGATTATTTGCCTAAATTTTGTTTCTCTCCCTCTCCATTTCCCTCTCCCCCCCTTCTCTTTCCCTTCCTTCTCTATCCCCCTATTCTCTTTTTTCACTCCCTTCTTCCCTTTCTCTTTTCAGGGCATTATACTCACTCATTTGGCTTGCTCATGGCTGGCACTTTACCACTGGAGCTATTCCCAAAGTCTGGTATTTTGATGGTTAGAGACAATCTCATAGACTTTTCTGCCCAAGTTGGCTTCAAATTGCGTTCTTCAGATCTCAGCCTCTTGAATAGCTAATGTTACAGGTGTGAGCCAGTGGCGCTTACATACATTTTTTTTTTTTTACAAAAATAAAGCAAAAAGAAGGCCAGGATGTAGTTCAGTTGTAATGTGCTTGCCTACCAAGTGCAATGTACTGGTTCAACAAATGAAAGCAAGAAAGCAAGCAAGCAAGTAAGTAAGCAAGCAAGCGAGAGAGAGAGAGAGAGAGAGAGAGAGAGAGAAAGAAAGAAAGAAAGAAAGAAAGAAAGAAAGAAAGAAAGAAAGAAAGAAAGAAAGAAGGAAGGAAGGAAGGAAGGAGGGAAGGAGGGAGAAAGGGAAAGAAAGAAAGAGAGAGAGAAAGAAAGAAAGAGAGAGAGAAAGAAAGGAAGAAAGAGGGAAGGAAGGGGGGAACAAGGCAGGAAGGAAGGAGGAAGGAAGGAGGGAAGGAAGAGAAAGAAAGAAAGGGAAGAAAGAAAGAAAGGGAAGAAAGAAAGAAAGAAAGGGAAGAAAGAAAGAAAGAAAGGGAAGAAAGGGAAAAAACAGGAAAGGAAGAAGGAAGAAAGAATGAAAGAAAGAAGGTAAGCAGGCAGGCAGGAAAAAATACCAATTTTATGTTTGCATACATTTAGGTGTTTTGACAAAAATATGGGCCAAGAAACTGATGATTTATTAACAGCAGTTCAAATAATAACATAAAGCAAACAAATTTAGCATTGCTAAAAGGTAGATTAAGTAAATACATTTCATGAAGTGGAATGGGAAATAGTGAAAATATAGTTTGATAAATACCAACCTAGGGTATATCCATGAGGAAACTTCATTCAATAAAACAACAATGCCAATGGATTTTCAATTTTGGAAATATGTAAATAATATGTAAAAATGCTAAAAGATAAATATCTAAAAGATAAAAACTGCTTTATATGGGTTTTAGAATGGCAAGTGATTCCTATTTTTCTTATTTTTCATTTCTATGTTCTCTGTTTTCCTTAATGTGCACCATTACTTTATTCTCATTCTTATATGTTATAATAAATCTATATGTTAATTTCTCACCCCCATTTTTCCTTATGTTACTTTGTCCTCCCTCCTGCAGTCATGCTCCTAAATAATCATAATTCTCTGACAAACTTTGAAATTTAGCCAAGACATCACTTGTTTTCGAAGATAACCATTCTGTCAAATGGCTCGGGCATTTGACAGTCTTTCTCCCGTACTTCAGCTACTTCAGTAGTCATTCTTCAAATAGGTTTTGGGGACCTCCTTCAGAGATTACTATTTTCTGCAGAAAGAAAATATAGCTTCTAGTGGTGGACTTGAAACGGTTAACAGTTCAGAACCAGCATCAGCACCTCAAATAGCTTCTGCACACAGGAATTTCAATCCCTCTATGTGGTAGATTCTTCTTCCCTGGTGTCCACCCTCTTTGTGTGCTGATTCCCAGGCATAACTCAGATTCCCTCAGCTCTCAGTCCTTCCTCATTCCCATTCCTGAGAGAATTCTTCATTCATGGTTTTGCTTGAGCGTCTAACACACTTCTAAAGGTGTGCCTCAGTTGGCTAATACTGGTGAAAGCTCATTTTTAATTATTAAAGAAATTAGCAAATTGGTATTTAGATTGTTTAGATTGTTGAGCATTGTTCTTTGTTGCTTGCTTGCTTTTGGTTCGGGTGGGGCTTAACTCAAAAACCTAAGCTTTGTCACTCAAGGTTGGTACTCCACTGCTTGGGCCACAGCTTCACTTCTAGGTTTTTGGTAGTTAACTGGAAAGAAGAATCTCACAGACTTTTCAGCCCTGACTATCGTTGAATCATCCTGAGATCTTAGGTTCCCACACAGGAAGAACTAAATATGTGAGCCACCATTGCTGGGCTGTTGAGAGCTTTTGAATAGAGAGCTTCAAATTAACTGTGATGGAATCCACACCATGGTCATTGGGAAATCAAGAGATCCTTTCTCCCAGCCCCTGCTCAGAAAACCAGACTCTTAGCACAGCATTGCTTTACTCAGACCTGGATTTTGGCCCATGGCCTATTGCATATGCTTTGCAGGAACCAGTGGTTCTTGGTGTGGAAGCACATCTATTTGTTCAATCCACTGAGGGAAGGCTCTGTGGCTAGTTTTTTGTTTTTGTTTTTGTTTTTCAAGTTTTGTGCCATTATCAAGCTAATTTGTTTGCTTGTTGGAAATAAAATAAAAATAAATAAAAATTAAAAAATAAGTTTTGAGCCAGTGTCAGGTTTCACTGCCTTTCACTGTTACCCAGTTTTCTTGTTTATAACTAGGATTGTACTGCTTGAGCCAGGCTTCCTGCCCAGCTTTTGGATGGTTCATTGCAGATAGTATCTCATGAGCCTTGCTACCTGGGCTAGATTTTTAATTCAGTCCTTCAGATCTCAGCCACTTGAGTAGCTAGGATTAGATGTGCAAGGCCTTGGTCCCCAGTTAGTGTCTGAAGTTTTCTATCTCAGAGAATGTAGGAAAGATGATTTGGTATCTAGGAAGCGATCAGTAAACAACTATTGAAATAGATTGAGTTGCTTTGATACACATTTGCTAAATTGTATTTGAAATTAAGCCATGGTATTTTTATCTCACCCTTGATATTCCCCTTTCTCATTTTCAGAGCTAACAAGATTTGCTAAATAACATTCATTTTTATTAGCATTCTTAAATATTACAAAATAATTGACTTTTTCCGCGTGGTAGTGATGCTGATTAGAATAGAAAACTCATAAGTGTATCTTTATTATGTATAGATACGATTACTCTCATATCTTCACTTCCGATAGCTTTGCTTAATAAAAATAATCTAAAGGGAGCCTCAGGAAGGTATAATATGATTTTAATATACTTTACTTCAGAGATCCTCTTATGGTTAATTAAGAAACTTTCATCTTTGAAGTAAAATTAGAAAAAAAAACTTATTAACTAAAGGATGCAAGGTCAGTAATAAGACAGCTTTCCTTCTGAACACTCTATCTAATCAATCCTCAGTGGCTGAAGACAATTACATTTTATCAAAAACAGCGAATTAAGCACCAACAGGGGACACCAGCATTTTTAGGGCATTTCTTAGTTTTAAAAAATCTTGGGACATGATCACTCCTCAACAAATAATCAGTCATTTTATGAAAACTGTTTACAAAGCCACAAGAGTGAAAATTATAGACTGAGATGGGAAGCTCTGTTTCTGCCTTTCAAGGCTATCATATATAGGGGCATTAACTCATCTGAAAGGCAAAGATATATGGCCTTCACTCAGCTCTTTTTTTAAAAAATACATTTGTAAAAATAGTGCACAGAGGGGTGACAGTTACGTGAGTAAGGCAGTGAGGACATTTCCTATTGAGCATCGTTACCTCCTCCTTTGTTTTTCCCCTACCATCCCTTCCCTCCTCACCTCCCCAACTCCTCTCTCCCTTCCCCCCTCAGCTTGTAAAATTCGTTTTCAACATAGTGTCTTGTACATCTCATTGCTACAATGTTCACCCAGCTCTTGTATTCACCAATTTGTTCACACATTTAATTTTTTTCAATTGGACATATTGGACACTGAGTAAGTTGTAATGCCGGCTTAGATACTTACCTGGACAAATAACTTTAGCTCTGCTGTCTATGGTTTTTGAGATATTTTTAAACCATCTATAAATACATGTAATACTATCCTTTATAAAGCAGCTATGAATATTATATATTACAATATATTCAGTGTAAACAGTAGGTATTTAATAAATATTATTCTCTTGTCTCGCTCTCCTTTCAGTCATGTTTTATTCTATGAACATTCAGTCTGATGGTTAACTTTTTTTTGCCAGTACCAGGGTTTGGGCTTAGGGCCTCCTGCTTGTTTATTTGCAGCTCTTTGACTTGAGCCATTCCTCTAGGCCAACTTTGTTTTTCTGGTTATTTTGAAGATGGTGTCTCATGGTCTTTTCTTCTTGGTGTGGCACTGTACTGAGATTTTCTGGATTTCTGTCTTCTGAGTAGCTAGGATTACAGATGTGAGCAAGTAGCACCCAGCCTGATGATACAATTTATATACTAACTGGACTGGGCAAAAGGATACTCAAATAGTTGGTAGCAAAGAAAACTGGGTGTGTCTGCATGATTCTTTTAGAGGAGATGAACATCTTGTTTAGTGGAATGAATAAAGTGTATATGCATAGCCATTCTTCTTCTGTTTAGTCCTGACCACAAAGAAAGAGGAAGGACAAATTTAATCTCACTGTTTAAGCCTCAGCAATGATCTTCTACCTCTGAACATTGATTCTCATGGCTCTGTGGCCTTTTACCTGACACATACCAGTTTCCCTCCTCTACTGCCCAACTCTTGTTTTCAGGTTTCAGACTCCGATGACTGAACTATATCACTTGCTTTCTTGGCTCCAATTTTTACGCAGCAGTTCATGAACTTTGCTTCCATCATTGAATCTAATTCTGATCAACTCTTTCTCCTCTCCCCTGCTCTCTTCTGTTCTCTTCTTTTCCCTCACTCTCTCTTGTTCTGAATACAAATTTATGTATGGATATAGTTAGAAAAGCGTTACATACAGAGATAAATATGGAGATCAACTCAGAAAAGTTAAAGTTAATGAGATATATGATATGTTTACTATGACTCAGATATACATAAATATAATACACTATCATTTCTATTTCTCTGGAGAATACTAATATATTTACTGTTGTAGTAACACACTGTCATCTCCTTGGGATATTTTTTTAATATTCTCTATGAAATCAGCCACAGTTACTTAAACTTACTAGAAGATAATTTATTATAGTCAAATATGCTTTTGTGTTTAGAGTTTGAATAGCACTGAAAACAATAAATCAAGAAAAAGAAAAATTGCATACTAACACCGAATCTGCTGTCAGTTTATCATGCATATTTCTGCAAATCCCTGAAAATTCTCTTCATTCATCCAACAAATACTAAGTATAGATCTTCTCATTTTCAAGCATTTATCTCCATGCTGGAAATACCAGAGATAAGTGTACCTTAGTTTCTGAATTCAGGAGCCACCATACAACTGTGGAAGAAATAAGCAGATAAGTTCTAACCAAAGTGAAGTACAGAATCCTGAGAGCTCAAAATCATCCATGATTGCAGATAAAACCACTGGTTTGTGCCCTTGCTCTCCACAGTCCTTTCATAAACATAAAATGAAATTACATGTATCAAAGCAATCTATATTTTAGACAGGGAAATGAATAGACTTCTAAATGAAGACATGAGTTCTTGTGGTGTTGATCACCTGAGAAAGACAGGAGTTTCATCTTGTTTCATTTTGTGATTAGCCAACAATAGGTGCTCAATAAATGTGTGCTGAGTACATATATACAAAACTAGAAACATCAAGAAACTCATAGTATTATTAGAGTAGGTTAGAGGAATTCATGAATTTGTGGCTCTAGAGCCAGTGTTAAAGCAATAAAAGCACTGGCAGAGGGGGGAAAAAAGAGTATTCCAGCAAATGCAGAACAGCCTGAACAAATATTTGTGTAATTATAATAACAACTGTGCTTTGGGCATGAAATAAAAGCCAAACAATATAATACTTACTTCAAATGCCATTTATGAAATCTTATCAAAACCTGGGAAATCAGCCTCAATTTTATTTCTCACTAAAAATGATGGAAAGTTAATTGACTTACCGCAGTCTTACAAAAATTGAGTTATTTGAGAACAGTCTATCAGACTTAAGCTAAAAATAATATGAGAATTATACATAGTCTAATGTGGCTGAACTGGTGCTTCACAACACTGTACCTTTCTGTTTTTCTCATTCCTATTAAATTGCTTCTTCCTGATTTTCTTCACAGTACTTTCTTAGTTAATAATGTACATCTTGGTATTATCTTAGAGAATGACTCCAATTATCTGTCCATATGCATAAATCACATCCCATTCTCAATATCACCCTACTCCCTGCCCACATGCCTCATAGCAAGACACTCTAGAACTCAGTGCCTGGAGAGGTAACCATTCAGCCTAGTGTTGGAGGCTCACACTTATCCTTGTAGCCACTCAGGAGGCTGAGGTTGAAAGATTCAAAGCCAACCTGGGCAGGGAAACTTTTATCTCCCGTTAATTACCAACAAGCCAGAAGTAGAGCTGTGGCTTAAGTGCTTAGAGTACCAGCCTTGAATGAAAACAGCTATGGGATACTATTAAGGCCCTGAGTTCAAGCCCTAAGTAAAGCATGTGTACATGCATGTGCACACACACACACATGTATTTAAATAATAAGACTGGTGATTCAATGCTGTGTTTGACAGGATGGCTTACCTACTGTTGGCTCACTCACTGACATGTCTTAGACTCATCTGGCTATGAGTTAGCTATAATGGGCTGTCTTGGCTGGGATGACTGGCATAATTTAGTGCCACCTGGCTCAAACACAGAATTTCAAGCTCAGAGTCAGGAGCTCAGCCTCTGCCCCAGCCACTACTTCACTCTGTTTCCTTCACTTCAGTGGCTTCAGCCAACTCAGGGTTTTGTAGACTATCAACTTGATTATTTGAACACTTTTCTCTGCCCAGATTTCTGATCATTGCCTTTAGGCCTATAAATCTCAGGTCATGTGTCATTTGTTCTGGACAAATAACCATTCTAATGGGCATTCTAATGGGTTCCTGGGGCACTATCTTCCTTATTCAAATCTATCTCACAGCTGCATGTGATTTACATGATTATTCAGATAATTTTGGTTTACAATTTAATTCAGTCTAAATATGTAGGCAGGAATCACACCTGTTTTACTCACCTTTGCATTCTCGAAGTCTAGTTCAGTACACAACCATAAATACTTAATGATTAGAATACAAATAATGAAATGAATATGTATATAAAAGATCAACTTGAATTTTTATTGGGAGGCTAGATTATTTCTAATTCATTACTGAGGCTGTCATGTTATCCTGTATTGGTAAGAAGATCTGAAAATATAAGTCTGATCAGGCCATGCCCTAATGAGGATTTCTCAGTGGATCCTCATTGGCAATAGAAGAGTTAAATGTTCTTAGTAAACTCCAGAGAGGCTCTCTGCTGTGCCTTAGGTGTGCTGTGTGTCTCTGCTGCTTTCTCCATCTCAATGCCCATGAAGACAGTACTGAGGCCCACCACACCACCCACTAAATGTTGTCTAGACTCCCTTGCTTCTTCCCATGCTAACCCATCCCATTGTCCCATTTTTCTACCTGATCCCTTGTAAGCCATGCTGTGGGCTCCAATCCAATGCCAGTGTAGAAAGCCTTCTCCAGTAACAAACCACTGTTCCAGACTTCATGAGTCACTCCTTTTGGATCCAACAGCTCTTTCCTAATCTTCCAAGATAGTATGCTCCATTATAGTATGGTGGCATACTTTGTCTGGCACTTAGGCTTTCCAGGAGATGCTACAAGATAAGAAGTTTCTGCCCACTGCTCAGGATGAGGCCAGGCATATGGTAAATACCTGTGAATATCATTGTTTTGCGCCAGGTAGTCAACCAAATGCATAGAGGAGTGGATGAGGAAGGACCCATCATCACTGGGTTTGGATTTAAGGAGAAATACAAACATTGTTGGTTCCAGGAACAGAAAACTTTCAACTTTGGAGAGCTTGGGTAATATCATTTTGAAGTATATTTTATGATCTAGGAGAACAACAGAAATTATTGGCTCTCTGAATCACATAGAGGCCTAAAGACCGTCTACTGTCCTTCATGTTTTAAAATTCCTGTGAGGTTAGAAAAGGAAGGATGCTGTACTTTGGATCTTATGCATAAGGTATCAGGACAGGATCGTAGATTCTGGAGCTGGAGTTACCTGGTTCTGCATCGCAGATAGGCTGTTTGTCCTTTGAATGACCTTGAACAGCCTTTCACCACCTATTTCCTCTCTATGAAATGTGTTTCACACTGACCCAAGTAGCCACTTCATAAAATTTAAATAATGTGAAGGAAGACGTGTGGCTCAAGTGACAGAGAACCAGCTATGAGTGTAAGTCCCTGCATTCACCCTCCCCGCAAAATTAAATAATGAAAGATGGTACTTTACTGAGTACCTAATAAATACTGTGCATTTTTATTTTAGCCCTCCCTTTCCATTTATAAGTGGGAACTTATAAGACACTTTAGGTTTGTCCTTGGCAGAGAAGATGGGACATATCCCCCATCTTCTTCGTGGTGGGAGAAGACACTTTGCATTCCTACAAACCCAGTCCATTCCCAGTGACTGACCTGCCCCCTCACTCCTATCTAAAGAGTTTGTGTCAGGATCTCCTAGTTTTCACTTTCACTCCATTGTGCTTCTAAAAAGAACCTTTTAGATGAATAAGAGTGGGGTGCAGGGAGGGGGGAGGGAGGACCCAACATCCTTTCTGTCAGAAAGAGAAAGAAAGCCTTTTAATTCTATTTTCTGCCAGAAAGCTGATTCAGCAGCTCACCACCTTCTCCATCCCGACTCCATTTTTTTGTCTTTATTCTAGGCACTGTTCTCATTATCCTCAACACTTCTTAGTCAGCAACTTTATCCTCCCTTTTTACATAAAGAACAATCCTTTTAATCCTTTTTACTACTGATGACTGGCTGCCAATTTGAGTAAGGTCGGTTGCCCTAATGGGCTCTGTGATGTAAGAGCTGGCCCTGCAGTGGTTCTGCAGTATTTCCAACATCAGAAAAGGGCAAGTGCTGCCTCCCCACGGGCCCACACTCTTTGGGCCAGTAATAATCTGCTTGCCCCTTTGTGAAGGTGCCATACTCTACAGAGAAAGAGTCTTATATTAGCCTTGCTGTTCCAGCTGTTGGTGGCAGAGCACTGCTCTCTGTGTCCTTGTCCGATGGGTCGGCATCTTCCCCATCCTGGCTCTGCCCTCTATGACCTGATTTCCTGAAAGCACCCTGCTTAGCTGAACCCCTGATTCAGGTAGCGGCCTCACCATGTGCAAAGACCAGCCTGAGCAGATCCAAAGCATCTTCTCAACCCACTTGCTGGTGTGTGGCCTTGGGCTAAAGGAATGTGAACTTATTGTGACTACTTTTTTTTTCCTATGAAACAATTAGCGAAAATGAACAACCTTCATAATTAACAAGATGGCTGAATTTCAAGAGAGGGAAAGAAAGAGCCTGAATGAGAGGGAGGCAAGGAAGGAGGGAGGGAGAGGAGAGGAAGGGTAGGGAGGAGGGAATGAGGAAGGGAAGGAGGGAAAGACAGAGACACAGAGAGACAAGGAGATACCAAAACAGAAAGAAAGAGACACAGAAAGAGAGAGACAGTTACAGGGATGAAATGGTGAGAAACACACAGACACATGGAGATAGAGAGGAGAAAGTGAACAAGCTAGCAAAAAAGAGAGTGAGAGAGAGAGAAGGAGAGAAGTAGAGAGGGGAAGATGAAGAAGGAGAGAGGAAGAAAAGAGAGAAACAGATGTCACTATAAAGTCAAGTTCCTGACACTTCCAAATAAAAGTTCATGGTATCTGTTCTACCTTCCCATACCTGCTTACTTCTACCACATGGAAGTAGATTTCCCACCACACCATACCCCCCTTTCTGCTCTTTCATTTACTGCTATTCAGTTACAGTCTTAGCAGAGTTTGCTCAAACACACCCTACTTACATGTTTTATAGAAAAAGACCATCTCTTACTTGGGGTATCTTTGGTTTGAATGGAAAATTTCTCTCCCATTGTGGATAGAACCAAAAAAAATCATTTGGGAAGGTCAGTGTGTCTCAGAGCTAGAGGAGTATTATGGGTTGCTTCACTAGCTTGTTCCTTTTCCAGGGAAATCTTGGTGAAGACAAAGGCTTGGGTAGAACTGCCCTTGGGCTATACAGAGCCTGTCACTTACCAGTTGGGGCACCTGAAAACTTTGGGGAACTTGGAGGATCTCCTGCTTCTTTGTCTTTTTTTTTCTACTCTGGAGCCCAATCCCTGGGAGAATGTAGGAGGTTGAAGTTCTTATCCAGTGTTTGGTTCAGCTGGCACACAGCAGAGAGTTTGATGATAAATGAACGGCATGTAAGAGTTTAACTTACTGGGAGTAATTTGAAAAGTGACTTAAGAATCGTTAAGCTACAGGAGGAACAAGCTACACCTTCTCCCAGAAGAAAAAGGACATTTATTTCATCTTTATTATGACCTATGAACACAGGATATTCTAGTCATCTGAATTCACACAATTCTCTCAACTTGGAAGTAATCTTTCCATCCCCTTTAAAGATTGAGAGCCAAGTCACTGAGTGTTCAAGGTCTAAACAGAGAAGCACAGAGCGAGTAAGGGTCAGACACAAAGTTCAATCCCAAGTGTCCCTCACCCCAGGCCCAGTCCTGAGATCTGCTGGATAGTTTTTGTTTGCAAAAAGAAGTTCTGCTCTTGGAATTTAGGCTGAGAAGGAATGAATCTTTGCCTGTTCTCAGTGACAACTTTTTAAAGAAAGCTTTTACCTAATGTGAAATGAAAATGTTTTTTTATTAGAAATATGCAATCCATGTGTGCATTTGTATTTCAAAGCCCCTGATTCACCAGGAATTTCTCTAGGCTGTTTTTTGTCAGGACTTGAAAAATAGCTCACTATAATTTTTTTGATGTGAGTTAATATAGTGATAAGCACCATAAAGTCTCTGGGAATAACACATCATTAATTTACCTCAGAAAATAAGACTTCAGTGACAAATAAAGCTCCTAAGAGCTCTGTGGTTAAAGTAGCTTGGCGAGCAATGGCTATTTGAATTGACTGAAATTAGAGGTAAAAAGCGTGCAGCAAATGTAACAAATAATTATTTTCTGCTGCTCAACAACACATAGTCTGCTTTATGAAGGGCTCTTAACTAAGTTGAAGGGAAAAATAAATGATTAGAAACACTCCATTTTAATGGGAGGAGACATTACGCTATGATTCATAGGAGACCTAATTTAGATCTTTGCATGGCCAATAATTAATTGTTTGACCTTGGGAAATAGTGTCCCCTGCTCTCAAGACCTTGGAATGCTAACTTGTAAATGAAAACATTGAATTCCAGGAACTTTAGGGCTATATCTGAAGCCAACCTCCTCAAATCCCAAAGATTGTATGTTTCATAGTGATTGAAAATGAGGGCATGTTCTCAAAGTGAATGAGGTTCATTTGGCTTAAAGTCAATGGACTTTGTGCACAGGATGTTAATGACTATGAATGAACTTGAAAACCAACTTGGCCTTGAGTCCTTCTGATTTTGTCATGTGGTTTTAAACAAATTCATTCACTCCTTTTAAAGCTTAATTTTCTCATCTATAAGCATGTATAATACTTTCCTCCAAGAGTTGTCTTAAAGGCGTAATGAAATGAATACATAAGAAAAGAGAGAAAAGAGTCTCTCCTATAGCTCAACTGAATGTTGCTTAATTATAGATTATCTAATCCTTCCCCTATTGGGGTTGATGGTGAGCTGATGAGAAATGGATATCAATGGCAGTGAACAACCCTAACTTAGGACTGAAAAGCACTTAAATTGTCAAAGCAAGCCAGAAAATCAAGGGCTGCAGTGCCCCAACTCTTGATCTCAAGAGACTGAGATCCTAGGATTGTTGTACAAAGATAACGCAGGCAAAAAAGTCTGTGAGACTCTTATTTCCTATTAACCACCAAAAAGCCATAAGTGGAAATGTTGCTTAAGTGATAAAGTGCTATCTTTGAGCAAAAATCTAAGGTATAGTGACCAGGCCTCAAGTTCAAGCCTAAGTACCATCAGACATACAAAAAAAGACAAAAGACAAAAGAAAACCATGGAATGAACCAGGATCAACTGTCAGTTTTGGACTGGTGGTACAGTGAGGAGTTGTGCAGTTTCCATCATTATTTTAGAATCTATAGCATATGGATTATGTACAAATCTGGGGAGTGAATGGTGTTGCAGGAGGTATAGTTCTTCACTTTAGCTGTACACATGGGAGCCACCTGTGGGAACTGTTTAAATAAATAAATAACTAAAACAACTATGATGTTGGCATCCTACCCTCAGAAGTTCCTCTGTAATGGGTCTCAGGTGCACACTGATTCTCTGAACTATTAAAAGCTCCTTGTACGTTTTCTATATCTCATCAAGGTTGTAGACCACAGACATAGGGAGGAAATACAGACAGAAAAGAGCTGAAAGACTGAGCTTTGAGCTACTCCATTAGCCACAATCCTTCAGAGAAGGAATATCCAGCAAAGGAGACAGAAAAGAAAAGTTGAGGTAGGAAGAAAAATGGGCTTGGGCAAGGAAAGACTGTTCAAAGAGTAAAATCAGGAAGAGAAGTGTGATTTGGGTGTGGTGAGTTGGAAGTCCTTGGTGGACAGCATCATGAAAGCTGGCATGTATTTGAATTTTGTTGTTGTGTTCTTGTTTTCATTTTTGTGCTGGTACTGGAGCATGAGCTCAAGGCTTCATCCTCTTACCCAGCATTTTTTTCTTATATCTGATATACTATCACTTGAGCCTTACCTTCTGTCCCATATTTTGCTGGTCAATTGGAAATATAATCTCATGGATGGTTTTCCACTGCAATCCTCTAAGTCTTAAGCCTTCTGAATAGCTAGGATGATAGAGGTGAGCCACTGGCTCTTCATTAGTACCTGTTATATCGAAAATGTGTTTGCGAATAAGTCAGATTTTCAGAATTAAATAACACACATCTTTATATGTCATATACTGGCTGAACAGTGAATTCTCACTTGAGGACTACTAACTCTGTTTTTATCATACGTAGCTTATTGTGCTAGATTTGGAACAAAACGATTCATGATTTACTATGTACAACTTCCAGGGTCAGTACTCACAGAAACCACTGTGATGTTAAAGGCAACTCCTTGAGTCACAAGTACACAACCTGAACACCTATACCTAGCAGTTTTGGCTAGGTGCTGCTAGAAAAGCATTGGAAGAGGGAAATTTTATCAAATGCCAGTGGCATGCTATCACATTCATCATCTCCAACTTCATGCCCTTCTGATACTGAGATAAAAAAGCTTATTATAACACCTCCCCCACCCAAAAAATATTTAAAATTGCAAAACTCAGCTGGACACTGGTGGCTAATGCCTGTAATCCTAGCTACTCAGGAGGTTGAGATCTGATGATCATGGTTCAAAACCAGCCAGGGCAGGAAAGGCCATGAGACTCTTATCTCCAATTAACCACCAGAAAACCATAAGTGGCGCTGTGGCTCAAGTGGTAGAATATTTGCCTGGAGTTGAAGAGTTCAAGGACAGCGCCCAGGCCCAGAGTTCAGGCCCCATGAACAGAAAAAAAAAAATTGCAGAACTTTGGGTACCTAGAATTCACTAGAGATCTGGATCTCATGTGAAGTTTTTGATGACTTCATTTAGTCCTGGATCCCTCGCATGTTCATCAAATTCAAGAATCACTTCAGTTCAGTATTATGGAAACAAATGTAACTCAATGAATGTTTCACTTATTACATGAATACCATTCTGCCTGTGAGGATCTCATGGCTGACCCTGTGTTTGTTGTCATTATTCATATTTGGTCCTCCTAAATAGTCACTGGGAAGATGTAGGGTTTAAGTCTAGGCTCCAATATATATTGTTTATGATGCTAAGTTGAATACTTTCCTTATGTGTTATGGTTGAGATGTAGAAGTATTGCTGTGAGCAAACAGAGTCAGGACTAGAAATATATGTTTCATGATCAAGTACAGCCAGAGCATAGGACAAGAGACGCAGGATGGATCCGGGGTTTTCTCTGCTGTGGTGGTAGCTTGAGAGGTTCCACTTGGGCCCAGCACTGAGACTCCTGCTGCTTCACTGGTTCACTCTTACTGCTCTACCATACACAAATCCTTCTCTCTCACTCTCTCTCTCCCTCCCTCCCTCCCTTCCTCCCTCCCTACTGGTTCACTCTTACTGCTCTACCATACACAAATCCTTCTCTCTCACTCTCTCTCCCTCCCTCCCTCTCTCCTTTCCTCCCTCCCTCCATCCTCTCTGTCTTTCTCTCACCCTATCTTTTCTGTTTCTCTCTCAACTTCAATCTCTATTGTTCTTTCTCTGTCAAATTAAAAGAAATATGCTTGTGAATTTCTTATCTTTTAAATTAATTAGTTCGATTTAAGATTTGAATGTAATTCTTGGAGCAAGCAGTAATTTTTTTAATTGATCGGGTACATATATGAATAATGAAAAAACCCACTTAATAGAAAAAGATAACATGAAGGAGGAACCAAAAAACAAGAGATTATGCAAATTAGCAAAATTTAGAACACATGTAAAATACATTGTATTGTAGGTAAATTTGAATACTCTGTTCAAAAGAAAGATTGTTAAATGGGATGAAAAGGCAAGAAACTATTATCTTGTGTCTATAACAACATGCTTTAAATACAAAAAGACTGGAAATAAAGAACCAGAAAAGATGCATCAGGCAAACAGAAAGGATAAACTAGCCAAGAGACTATATTAATATCAGGCAAAAAGACTTCAAGTCAAAGATGTTCACTAGAGAAAAGCATGAAAACTCCATAATAATAAAAAGTCAATATGCCAGAAAACATATAAAATGATAAATATAAATGTATGACACCAAAACATACATGGTTATGTATAGGACACGAATATAGGTATGTTGCCACGGACGGGGTTCTGTCGGGACAACGGAGGACACCTAGGGGAGGAACCTGGAATAGGATGGGGAGATGGCAAACAGACAACTCACACACATTAGGAGTGGATGCTGAGTGCTGAGTGCGATTTAATGCAGAGGATAGCAAACTTTTATAACAAAAGTCTCCATAAGAAAGGGCAAAAGGTTACACAATCTTGCTGCAAGGCTTCGTTCTTGGATGGTCACCAGCTGGTCGCCTGAAAGGGCAAAAGTTTACACAATCTTGCTGCAGGGCTTCATTCTTGGGTGGTCAACAGCTGGTAGCCTGAAAGGCACTTGTTTCCGGCTTATCTCTAAGAAATATAATGGGTTTCAACGTTTGTCACCATTTAACCATTATCTTATTTTTATAGAGGCCTTAATTGTCCCATAGGATTTTTCCTTCCTGTTCCTTCTTTAATAATAAGCACCAAGGAGACTTAGATCTAGCAAGTCTCTTAGTAAATGAGAGAGTAGTAGGAAGTTTTTTCTCCTAAGTAGTTATCTCAGCAATTGCCATACATTTCTTCTGTTCTAGTTGCCCTACAGCTTCTTGTAAGTTTCTTACAAACAATTCCTTCTGCTGAAGTGACTTTGTGAAACCCCCAATACTTTTATATTTGCTTATGGCTTTTTTACTAGCCTCCATAAGAGGGGGTTTCAGGGTAGCACTTAACTCCGGTGAGTTAGTCATATTTTTAAGACACTCATCAGATATTGGAGTCGTCAACACTCTTAAGAAAGAGCTTTGTATAGGGAAACGTTGACAATGAGCAGTAGAAAGAGCAGTAGAAACAGTAAAAGATTAATAGGCACTCTTATGAGGAAAAGATAGGCAGAAACACATCTTATCCAGGGGTTTGCCAGCCTTTTCCCAGGAGTAGGCCTCTTAGAAGGCCTATTCTCTGAGGTAGACTTCGGTGAAGTCCCAAAACTTGGAGATAGATTTCTGTAAAGCCCCATTCTCTGAGGTAGACTTCGGTGAAGTCCCAAAACTCAGAGATAGGTCTCTGAAGCCCCTATCATGGTCTGATAGATGGTTTCCCATGCTAAGCAGACTCCACTGGAGTCGGCGTGGCAGTATGTACACAATCATATTTGAGGTTTTTAAATACTGCCCCATCAGAAGTCAGTAGAAAAACAGATCGATCCCCTTAATCAAATTAGAATGCAAAGAACAGAATACCAACTGCTCCACTAGCTAGATGGGCTTCTGTGACCTAGCCCTGCACAGCTCAGCTCTGTTTTAACTTGATTCCACAATATCTCAACTCTCTCTCTCTCTCTTTCTGTATCTGTCTGTCTTTCCATGCTTGTGTTTGTGTGTCTTTGTCTCTTACTTTCTGTCAGTGTCTGTCTGTCTGCCTGTCTGTCTCTCTCTCTCTCCTCTCTCCTCTCTCTCTCCCTCCCTCCCTCTCTCTCTCTTTCTCTCTCTCTCATCCCCCTTTGCCAGTACTGGGATTTGAACACAGGGCCTGGGCTATCTTTCTTTTTTCCCTAGCTAGCACTCTACTACTTGAGCCACAGCTCCACTTACATTTTTTCTGGTTAGTTGGAGTAAGCGTCTCATGAAATTTTTTTCCTAGGCTGGATTTGAACTGCAATCTTCAGATCTCAGCCTCCTGAGTAGCTAGGATCATAGGCATGAGCCACCAGCACCAGTCTAGCAGTGTCTCTACTCTTAAAAGGAGTCATGATAGCTCTTGGACTCTCCAAATGTCAGCATCACTTTGGACCTGATATTCAGTATTCTTCAAAAGATCTAGATATTCATCTTTATCAGTTTAAAATCATCCATCAAATGGCTTTAGGTTCCTTTGGGAAATAAATAGGACTATCACAGTTATATGTATTTGCTGTGATGTTCTAGCATCCTGTGATATAAAGATCCTATCTCTCATTCAGATGATGGAATTAGAGCCCAAGAACTGGAGATCCGGTAGTCTGGAAAAGACGCCATGACTGTTCAACAGACCTCAGCCTTCTAGTCATTCACTCAGGTCTCCTGCTTTTAAATATGAGGCATGAGTGATCTGTCATAAAAGTATTGAATGGCAGATACAGGGTGAAGTCCTGATTCTGCTACAGAATTTCTGTGATGCTAAGTCAGACACTTCTCCTTTCTCTCCTTTAGCTTCCTCAGCTTTCCAAAGTCCCACAACAGACCCTGCATTTTCTTGTTTGCTATGGTTGACCATGTGGAAGTATTGCTGTGAGCAGACACAGGCAAGACTTGGAATCAAATTTTCATGATCAAGTATAACCAGAACCCAAGACAGTAGAAGCAGACAGTTAGCTGCGAGGTCTAGCTCATGTTCAGGACTGAGGTTGCCATACATTCTTAGGACTATTGTACTCTTCTAGTCACTTCCATGGTGAGTCTGCAGATGAGGCTTCCCTAGCAGCCATGTTGACCTTGCTTCCCATTATAGTGTATGAACTCATTTGCTGGAGCAGTAAACAAAACTGTCACCTGGCCTCATCTATACTGTGATTTCATTATTCTAATTCTTATTAGGCAGCTTAATAGCATCTACTTTTTATCATCTCAACTCTCAGGAGAATAGCACTCATTGAGAGTAAATGATTGCTTGTGTTACTGCATAAAGCTTCATACAGGTCCTTAGGAAGAATATAACTAAAACTTGGGTTTTCAAATCTCACTAACATTTCCTAAAATCCCATTTGTTTTGAATCCCTACTTTCACAGTTTGCCATTGTAGTTCTAACATCTGTATTTTATCTAAATTAACACTATTTCTCAAGAGGAAGTCACGTGGTATATTAGTGGCAGAGCCAACCTATCCTGAACAAGAAGCTCAGCCTCCTTCATCATGCTAACAAATTTGTTTTATTTCTTTATAGGTTGATTTGTATTTATGATCTTGTTGTTTGGTTGACTGGTTCGTTTGAATTGAGTTAACTGGTCTGAGAAGTTTGGGGTTTTATCCCGATATATTTTCTAACCATCTGGCTTTTTCAGAGGAATAAAGGAAAGTTTAGAAGTATTTATAGTTTCAAATGAAAAATGAGAGATTGTTTGCAGAAGGTGCTATATGCACCATGCTCCAATCGGAAAAGTAATAATAATAAATTCCTGTTGTTTATTTGTGCAAAGCTTGAATCATGCATTGAAACTCATACTGTAAAATGTACCAATTTCCATTTTCTCAGGAACCAGTGATCTTCTTTGCTTTGTCTGGGGAGATTTAAATTCCATGAGAGGTGTGTGACCAGACCCTGCAAAGAATCAGTTCACCATTGAATTTCATCCCTTGGAACTCTACTTTCAATTGAAATTCAAGAACAATATTGGCTTAAAGCTCATTTGTAGCCCTAGAGGTAAAGCAGGAGTCCAGCCACATGGAGAATACAGGTGTATTACTCTCATACACACTGTCTCAGGAGGCCAAAACAGCATCCACCTTAGGGCTATGTTTTCACATAAAATGATTCTCTGTTACTAAATGTGTGCACTTGACCATACCCTCAGATTCATGTCCCTTCATCTAGAAACTGGGAATAATATTAATTGATTTGTAGGATTCTTGAAGGGTTCACAGCCTTGGGGCTGTTGTTATTTTTGGCAAGATAGTTCTTCATAGTGGAGGTTGTCATGTGTATCCCAGAACACAGTGTCCCTGGCCTCTCCTCACTAGACAACCTTAGCATCCCTTACTCTCCAGAATGGATGACAACAAATGGTGAGACAAGGCTAAATGTCCCCTGGAGAACAAAATCATATTGCCATTTCACCTTCATTCCTACAGAGAACTGCTGTTTATTTCAAAAACAACCACAATAAGAAATGATTGCATGCTTTGTTTATTATTGTATGCAACATGCCAGGCACTCTTCTAAGGACTTCACACATAACATATCATTTCATCTTCATAGTGGCTCTAGGACAATACATGATGAGGTTTAAAGACGTGTATGTGTATGTCTGTGTGTGTGTGTGTGAGAGAGAGAGAGAGTGTAAGCATGTAAACATATGATGTGCAAATGTCATACCATTTTACATAGACTTGATTGTAATCCTACCAACTCAGGAGGCTGAGATCTGAAGATTATGGTTCAAAGCCAGCCTGGGCAGGAAAGGCTTATTTTACCTCTAATAAACCACCAGAAAACTGGAAATGTCACTGTGGCTCAAGTGGTAGAGCACTAGCTTTGAGCTGAAGAGCTGACGGACAGTGCCCAGGCCCAGAGTTCAAGCCCCATGACTGACAAAAAAAAATCAACCTATCACCATTACTGAACAGATAGATAGGTAGGTAGATAGGTAGGTAGGTAGATAGATAGATAGACAGATAGATAGATAGATAGGTAGATAGATTGATTGATTGATTGATAGATAAGCAAACACACAGACATACAGGCAGACAGACAAACAGGCAAACAAATATGGAAATTGTAGAAGAGCTAATCCAAAATCTGCAAGGTTGATAGCAATCTGGAGACCCACTGAAGAGGTACAATTTGAACTCAAAGGCAACCTGCTAGCAGGATTTCTTCTTACCTGGAAAAGTTAGTCTTTATGCTTTCATGACTGCATGAGGCTCTCACAAAACGTAGTAGTGAGAAAGGCAAATAAACAAGGATAATACGATATGAAGGGTTTACTGGAAGAAACATACATATACAAAGTAGTGATTTAGTAAAGAAAGAATGCTACAGTCAGACTAAAGCAATCATAAGATTTTCTGAAGAAGCACATGCCTAGATGAAACTTAAGAGGAGGACCATAGATTGACCAGGAGAGGGTAAGTCTTCCTGGTGGTGCATGGCCATCACTATGTCTCCTGGGATAGAAGCTTGTCCATTGATATGAATGAAGGTACTGAGGGGAGGCCAGAGTTGGAGCAGAAGTAAGTGACATGCTAGGTGTCAGTGACTCACGGCTGTAATCCATGCTATTCAGGAGGCTGAGATCTGCAGATCCTAGTTCAAAGCCAGACCTGGCAGAATAGTCCCCATGAGACTCTTATCTCCAAGTAACCATTCAAAAGCCAGGCACTGGTGGGTCATGCCTACAATTTTAGCTACTCCAGAGGCTGAAATCTGAGGATCACAGTTCAAAGCCAGCTCACGCAGGAAAGGCTATAAAACTCTTTTTGTTTTCTTTTTTGGTCAGTCGTGGGGTTTGAACTCTGGGCCTGGGTGCTGGACCTGAGCTCTTCAGCTCAAGTCTAGCACCTCTTGAGCCACAGCACTGCTTCCAAGGCCATAAAAATCTTATCTCCTAAACCACTTGAGCTGTGGCTCAAGTAGTAGAGTTCACCTTGATCTGAAAAGCTCAGGGACAGTACCCAAGCCCTGAGTTTAGGCCTCACAACCGACATAAAAAAAAATTCATTCAGGAGAATTTTGAGGTATAGAAGGCCTTCACCTTGTCCCTTAGAGGCATCTGAGCTTTAAAAGTGGGCAATGTAGACCAGCAAACAGATGGACTAGTCCTCTTTGTACTTGGGAAAACAACCACTCTCAAACTTAGAGTTATACAAACGATGATGGGATCAAAGACCCTATTTGAGAAACTCAGAGATCCCAAATTCACCCATGGCTTTCTTATTTAGTCTTTAGCCCTCATATCTTTCCGCCTTTTTGTCCATTCTCCCCTATAAGTACTCAGTACTTACTTGCTTGGGAAAGCCAATCTAACATCTTTCTTATTAGACGTTCACATCTTAGAAGAGACAATACTTAAATGCTAAGCTTTAGGTAGATCTAAATTCAGTAAGGGAAAACATGGCAGATGTAGAAGAGAAGAATCGAAGAAGGCAATTCTTTTCTTTCACAACTGTCTTCTTTTTTCCCTTAAGGAACAGGTACCTTGAGAATAAAATCACATGTCCTAATATGAAAACTCACTCAGAAGCACCAAGCCACACTCAAGTTATCCAATGGAAAACAGATGCCAAATTAATAAAGTAAACAGAAGCCAACTAATTGCTCTAAAACTTAACCTGGTTAGAAATGACTCAGGAGCTTCTCAGAAGGCTCCAAATGTAGAAATACCCTGGCCATGAGATTGAACTGAGGGAGAGCAAGGTCACACATGCATGGGTCTGGTCCCTATTGTCCTGTTGAAAGTATTCTGTGGTTCTCTGGCTTCCAATGGTTTCAGTCCTGTTACTCCTAGAAACAAGAAAGAGCATAAGGAGACACATCATCACAGCATGATAGATAAGACATTGGCCCTGGAGGGAAGGCAACCTGGGTTAAGCCAGCTTGAACACCCAGTGCCTGTGTGACCCTTTCATTCTCCCTGTCTATATCTGTTGTCACATATGGAAACTGTGTTGAAAGACTGTATTCCCATCAGGTGTATAATAGAAATGAGGGGGTATATAGAAAATATTGGGCACGTAGTTCATGCCAAAATAAATATTTGTTTGATAAATTAGTGTTGGGGCACTAATGGCTCATGCCTGTAATTATAGCTACTCAGGAGACTGAGATCTGAGGATTATGGTTCAAAGCCAGGCAAGAAAGTCTGAGACTATCTCCATTTCACCACCAAAATGCTAGAAGTGGAGCTTTGGCTCAAATGGTAAGAGTTCTAGCCTTGAGGGGAAAAAAAGCTAAGAGACTATCCCTAGACTCCTAAATTCACACACACACACACACACACACACACAAATAAATTTTAAAAAATCAGAAATTACATGATTTCTCAATTGGATGAACACTTCACCTACCTACTGTCACCTGTAGGATATCTTAGAACTGCAACTCAGGTGACAGTCTCTGGGGAGGAAAATTAGAAGACTGACACAGAAATGCTAGCATGACTCTGAGAAAGATCCTGGCTAGGTGGGGATTAGATGGTTCCTTCCTCTTCACAAAAGCAATGTCTCACCTTGTCTGTGAGCATTGGGATACATCTTTGTTCCTGGAAATTCTGAGTTCAGGATGACACCTTTGGTAGGACATTTGTCTATTTGAAAAGACTCTTGCATGAGTAGGCTTTTTGAGAACTTTGTGATCAGGAAGGTAAAAGAGATTTCTCAGGCCAATTAACATTCTCTGGATAACATGTATTTAAAAAAAAACTGGAAAGTATTTGTTGCTCCATCCATACAGGAGAAAACAATATTTACAGTCATTGAACATGAGTGCTCTGTCTTACTGACTCCACCTGCCATCAAGTATTTGACAAATGGAAGTGGTAATTATCTTATTTGTACTTATTCAATAAGCATTTTGCAACAGCATTCAGAAGAGGGGGAGGTAAAACGTGTAATAGCACTCACAATAGTGGGGGAAACACAAGGTAGATGATGGGCTTTAACTGAGAAAAACATCTCTGACCACCCCCACCAAATATTTAAGTGGGAAGTGATAGCCAAGGGAATTGTTAGAGAAAACTTTTTTAAAAGGACAGTGAAGGGAAAAGGGACCAAAAAGAGTAGTAAACATGGTGAATAGGATCAAAGTACATTAAATGTATGTATGCAAATATCACGATAAACTCTCCCACATTGTACATGAAAAATGTGGGAAAAGCCAAGCTTATACCTATAACTATAATCCCAGCTACTCAGAAGGCTGAGATCAAGAGAATTGCTGTTTGAAGCAAGCACTGCAAAACTTCATGAGAAGTTATGTCAACCAATAAAAAAATCTGGTCATGATGACATACACCTGTCATCTCAGCACCCATCATCCCAGTTACATGGGAAGGGATAAATAGGAAATCTCCAGTCTAGGCTAAACTGAGACTAAATGTGAGACCCTATTCCTAAGGTAACTAGAGGTTAAAAAGAGCTGGGAGCGTGGCTCAAATGCTAAAGCTTATGTGTAAATCCCTGAAACCCCAATACCACCAAATAAAACAGGTGATGACTATGATAATAATAATGATGATAAAAATGAAAAAAGGGGTGGTAGTTTGAAAAAATTCATTTGCTTATTTTTTCTGAGAATTTTCTTAGAATTCAAGTACAATTGGTGAATAGAAGGCTAATTTGTAAATGCAATGGCTTCTTCGGGAAACTGGGAAGGTTTCTTTTCTTTTTTGTTTTTATTTATTTATTCACTTTTTTGCCTGTACTAGGGTTTGAAGTCAGGGCTCCAGACACTTGCTTAGCTTTTTTTACCCAAGGCTGGTACTCTACCACTTGAGTTATACCTATACTTCTGGCTTTTTCACTGGTTAAGAAAAGCCAGGAGTCACTGAGATTTGTCTGCCTGGATTGGTTTCCAGCCTGGATCTTCAGATCTCAGCCTCCTGAGTCACTAAGGTATATTACAGGTGTATTACAGGTGCTGCCAGGTCAGAAGGCTTCTATTTCCTCCTCTCACAGTGAGCTCTGCTCACTGATGCCAGCTGAAAATGTAAAAGGAATTCAGTTAAGACTCTCTGGTCCTCCTTTAAAGATGGAGTTGGTGTTTGCTATTTACAGAAGGGGTTTGGTAGGAAATTGTCCCCTGAGATTAAAAAACAACAACAACAGCAACAACAACAACAACACTATTAGCCCATAGGAGCATTACAATCAGCCCTTTGGACACAAAAGGGCTTAGCCTATGCTTAGCTTTGTACTCAGCCAACAGATACCTCCCCTCCACCTGACTGGGCATTCCATCCCTTTGTCTCCATATCCCTTACACAAAAGCTCCTTGCAGACAAGTTCTACAGCTAAAAACATTTCTAAATGGGAGCATATCTAAGCAACTTTGAGGTACTTAGCATCTAAGACTGTCGCTTAATCAGTTAAACCATTTGTGTGCATTCTATAAAGAGTCTTTTTTTTAATTTTGTTTTGCTGTGTTCTGTTTTCTGTGCTGGTCCTGGCTTAGAATTCCAGGCTTGGGTGCTGTCCCTCAGTGTTTTTGTTCAAAGTTAATGCTCTACAACATGAGCCACAGATCCACTTCCAGATTGTGGTTGTCTATTGGAATCTCGTGGTTTTGTTTGCCACATTGGTTTCCTACAATACTGAGATCTAGGCTCCTAAGTAGCTAAGATTATAGGCATGAGCCTCCAGCACCTGGCTTTAAAAAAAAAAATCAAGCACATAATATCTCTGCTTTTGAATTCTTAGAATAGAATTAAGATTAACCGATTTCTGTAAACAGTTGTCCACATTCTATAACATTTCCTTTGGATCTGCCTGGGTTTATAGAAACACTTTTATCTAACAGTCTCCATGACATTCAAATAGCTAATTAAAGTATACAACAACATATTTGACTAATTTTAGACTATGACAATCTGCATTATCATTCCCATTCTCCAGACTAGAACACTGAGGCCTGGGATTAACGTGATTTCCCCTATCCGCCTGGAGTGTGCACAGCACTGTGAGGATCCAAGCCCAGGATTTCCTGGAGTTAATTCAGGATAGGATTCCCATTTGTATTTTATTCCAAGAGCTCAAAGATGTAGGAAGTTGACATGAGATCTGGTCACTACACTGGACTCTTCTGAGCTCTGTCTGTGATCCCAGCCATGTGTGCTTGCTTTGTACCTAAATACTATTTATTCCAAGGCACAAAGTAGGAGGAGGAAAATTCACCATTCTACACATGCTTTCTGGGGCCTAAATATTTCTGGATGTTTTAAGCTAGACAACATAAATCCAAACCCTTTTAATTTTGAGTAACTTAAACATTTCATTTTTTTTACTTTCATATGCCAGTTATGGGGCTTGAACGCAGGTCCATGGAATTCTCACTTAGCTTTTTCACTCAGGGGTGAAGCTTTATCATTCAAGCCACACTTTGACTTCCAACTTTTGGATAGCTAATCGAAGATAAGAGTCTCTTGGATTTGTCTGCTTGGGCTAGCTTTAAACCACAATCCACAGATCTCAGCCTACTGCATAGCTGGGAGGCATGAGCCACCAATACCTATTGAACAGTTCCATCTTGCTAAATCTAGAAACCAGACTGAGCTCAAGCTAAATTAAATATAGAGATTTAAATTTAAATATTCAGATACAAATATAGACCCTACGTGACTAATCCATAAGACAGTAACTACAGTAAAGCAATCATTTGTTGACTACCTATTCTGATCCAGGTATTTCACATCTATTGTCATGTACATTTTGACATCTTTCTGACAAATCAGTTAGGGAATCCAAACATGTGCTTGACACTCAGAATATAACAACTTAGCTCCTCCTGGCAGCAAATAGGATTGCATTTCATGATAATGATGATCCAACCAGAAGGATATTCAGTTTTTGTACTTGCTATTTGCTTCATGTTTGAAATGATGGAAAAACAAACAGCTAAAAGTACATTCCTATCCACAGAGCTCAGGGGTCTTTTGTCAATGTCTAGAGACAATTTTGATTGTCACAGCTGTCAAGGGCAGAGGACACTAAACAGGTGTTGCTAAACATTGAATAGATAGGACCATTCCTTAGCACCAAGAATCATTCAGCCTCAAATCCTAGTCATGCTGAGGATGACCAAATCTATCCTAGCTTTATGCTAGGCCCAGGCTCCTAGCAAGAAGAAAGGAAGAAAGCAAAATTTTCTTAATTTAAATAAAATCTCTTGGTCATAATGTCATGGACATAGTTAATGGTATTTTCTTGGCATGTGTCTATTGAATCTATTGGTGTGGGTAATGTCTGCCCTTAAGTGGAATTTAAACCTGCTGAGGACTTAGATTGAGGCCTGATCATGCAGGCTGTCTCTTAGCTCAATGCAGACCACAGCAACACAATCAGAATCTGAATGAATATTTGAGAGCAAATGAATGAATGCAGAATGGAGAGCTACAACAGAAAATCTCCCTCTTACAACAGAGCCCAGAGGCTACAGCTCTTTCGCTTTCTTACTACAGTTTTGGACTTCGAGAGCTCACCCTGGCTACAGACCATTAAGCACCACATATTCAGGCTGGAATCCTTTATGTTCTGAAATTTTCTGGGCAATTTCACAGATCCAAATAGTTTCATTGAGTCTCAGTGATAGTCTGTGCTCTCCTAAGTAACCACTTAACTGCTTCCTGGGATTCTCATCATTCATGATTCAGAACTGAGGACTTATAGCTACAAAAGTGTCTTGCGTCCATGAGCTTGAAACTTCAGAGGCCTGTGCCCTTAGGAATTGAGGTCCCCCTGGAATCAAATGTAAAATGTCAAAGGCCCAAGGTAATCTAGTCTCAGATGGAAGAAGGAGGAAGAGAAGGGAATGAAACATCTGTAACTGTTTATTGAGATGGGTGGAGAGGAAAGCGAGAAGTAGGGTTAAAGCTTCTGGAAAATAATACCAGGAGTCCAAAGAGCAAGCATCAGAAAGAAGGAAAAGCCAGAGGCTAGTGGCTCATACCTCTAATCCTTGCTACTCAGGAGGATGAGAACTGAGGGTTATAGTTCAAAGACAACTTGAGCAGAAAAGACTATATAAGGCTCTTATCTTCAGTTAACCAAAAAAAAAAAAAAAAACCAAAAGTATGGCTCAAGTAGCTGGTATGGCAAGCACCAGATTTGAATGAAGAAGCCAAATAATATTGCTAGACTGTGAGTTCAATACCGCATATTGGCACAGGAGAGAGGAAGGAAGGAAGGAAGGAAGGAAGGAAGGAAGGAAGGAAGGAAGGAAGGAAGGAAGGAAGGTAGGAAGGAAGAAAGAAAGGGAGGGAGGGAGGGAGGGAAGAAGAGGAAGGGGAAGAAAGAAAAGACAAAGGAAAGGAAAAGATAAAAAGGAAATGAAAAGTAAAGAAGAGGAGAAAAGAGAAATGAGAGCACAGGAGCAGACTGAGGTCGCTAGAGGAGGCAGATGCCAAGGAGAAATTTGGATTAGAAGAAATGTTGATCTAGAGATGGATTTTAAATCAGGGTCTGGGGCCTGAGATGCATCAAATGTGTAGGTAAATCAATACATAGGGATCTGAACAGGGAAGACCAAGTAAGTGGGAGAATGTGAGTGGAGAGGGATGATTGAAGCAGAATTCTAGAAATAGCTAGATCCTCTACATGATTTCAAGTCGTAAGGTTCAACTCCTTTCTCTGAGAAGGAAAGATAGAAATCTATGGTTCACTTACAGTCTACTAGAAACATCTCCACAAGATCAAGGACCAGACCATATTAGCTTTGTCTGCTGCTACATGCAAAGTCCCTAGAACATGGTGTCTACCTGTAATAAGGACAGAGTCTTTATTGGCTGATGAGGGTGAGGTTGCCCCAATGTGAAATGATGGGAGATAGAAGGTAGCAACCAAGATGGACAGCATGTGTTCCTCTAAAAGACTTTTTCCCAGTGAAACGCTACTCAGGAAAGCAGAGAGCTAGCCAAGAGAAAAAATGTTCAAGCAAATTTTAAAATCCTGAAACAGGAAATTAAAGCAGAACTAAGGAAGTAGTAAAACCTCCCATGTTCCTGGATTGGAAAGATCAACATCGTGAAAATGGCAATACTTCCAAAGGCTATCTACAGATTCAATGTGGTACTTATCAATATCCCAACCTCATTCAAGGAAATAGAAGAAGCAATCCAAAAATTCATATGGAATAATAAAAGACCCTGAATAAAAAAAAATCCTTAGCAGAAAGAACAATGCTGGAGGAATATCAATAACAAACTTCAAACTCTACTACAAAGTTATATTAATCAAAACAGCTTGGTACTGGCACAAGAACAGACCTGAGGACCAATGGAATAGAACTGAAGACCCAGAAATTAACCCACAGGCCAATACCCACCTAATCTTGATAAATGAGCCAAAAAAATAAAATGGAAGAAAAGCCTCTTCAGTAAATGGTGCTGGCAAAATTGGCAAACCACCCATGGCTAGATACCCATATATCACGCTGCACCACAATCAACTCCAAATGGATCAAAGACCTTGAAGTCAAAGCAGACACCAGAAAACATTACAGGAAGGAATAAGAGAAACTCTAGGGCTCCTTGGCACAGGCCCAAATTTTCTCAATAAAGACCCAGAAACACAACAAATCAAACAAAGATTGGACAAATGGGATTGCATGAAACTGCAAAGCTTCTGCATGGCAACAGACATAGCAAGCAAGATCAATAAAAAGCCCACGGTTTGGGAGAAGATCTTCACTAGCCATACTTAGAACTCAAAAAATTAAATCCTCCAACAACAAATTCTCAAAGAAACAACTGCCTGATAAATAAGTGGGCTAAAGACTTAAAGAGAGACTTCTCTGAAGAGGAAATAAGAATGGTCAATAGACACAGGAAGACATTCTCAACTTCTCTAGCCATAAAAGAAATGCAAATCAAATCAAAATTTAGATTCCATCTCACCCTAGGTAGAATGGCTATAATCAAGAAGTCTAATAACAACAGATGCTCGAGGGGATGTGGACAGAAGGGAACCCTACTACATTGTTGGTGGGAACTTAAAACTTGTTCAACCACTTAGGAAAGCAGTATGAAGGTTGCTCAAAAAACTCCACATAGAGCTCCCCTATGACCCAGCAATCCCACTTTTGGGCATTTACCCAAATGATCACAAACAAGGCCATACTAAAGCTACCAGCACAACTATGTTTATTGCAGCATTATTCACCATAGCTAAGATTAAGATATATAGATATATATTCAAATTCTATGCCTCCATCAGAAAGAATGGCACTGCCCCATTTGTTAGGAAATGGAAAGACTTGGAAAAAATTATATTAAGGGAAATAAGCCAGACTCAAAGAAATATAGGTCCCATGCTTTCCCTTATTGCAATAACTAGTATATATCTAGAACAAGTAGAAGAGGTCAAAAGCTATATATATGTATGACTATATAACCTGATGCTAAGTGAAATGAATCCCAAATTAGAGACATAAGAGGTTTTTATCTTTGTTGCTTTTCTTTTTAATGTACTATGTGAATTTTTTTTGTTTCTTCTGTACGTTCTTCCCCCATGGTACAACCCCTGTTGTCACTGTATTTAATTATGGTGCCCTACATCTTGTATATACATTTTCCTAATTTGGGGAGGGGAAGGGAACTAACAAAATACTGAAATAAGGCTACATGATGACACATTGTAACAATGAGATGTACAAGACAGAATGTTGAAAATGAATTTTACAACATTGTGGTGGGGGGGTGAGGGAGGGAGGAGTTGGGGAGGTGTGGAGTTAGGGATGGTAGGGGAAATATAAAGGGGTTATAACAATGCTCAATAGAAAATGTATTCATCACCTAGCTCATGTAACTGTAACCCCTCTGTATAGTATCTTTACAATAAAAATTATATATTAAAAATGTTCAAGCATCAAACAAAATAGAGCTCTGCTTCCATTTGTTTCCAAGCCTGGAAGGCCAGCACTTGGCTTTTTCCTACTTCCAAGAAAGATCTAGTCATTTTCCCCATGTCGTTCAGCTTGAAAAAGAAGAAAGCATTATTTATATAAAAATCATTTCTTTGAAATGGGATTGGTTTTTAGCCAACTTCATAAGAAGCTGAAAGATGAACATTAATTTCATATGGCTCATACATTACAAGTTGACTTGTGCCATTTCCAAACTTCATAAAATTATTGAGAGAGCAAATTATAAATAATATTCTCTGACAGCCTTTTAAAGGATCAAATAATAAAGGCTGCATAGAATCTGTTTATCAATTGTTACAAGCATTTCATGGCTATGAACTTGAATGTTTCTTTGGGTTTTTGATATCATTTAATTGGAATTTCATTTAATGAACAACCTTTATGGTTGAATCTGAATCCAGGAAACCTGCGATGGCTGAGTAAAGGATCTTCCATGTTGCTTTCCCTCAGAGCCCTGACCCAGCAGAGAGTTACCAATAAATAAATAAATAAATACACATGTGACCATGAAACCAGTAAACTAGGAGCTTGTCAGGCTTTGGATACCAGGGACAGTCAAAGGTAAAGCATCTGCAGTAACTGAGTGCCAAGGTTGATAACTAAGTGCTTGCTAATGTCAGGCCTCTTACTTCCTACAACCCTCTTAGTGTTGGGTCTTCGTCTGTCCCATGAAAGAAGGACGGGGTCCGAGGAAATGTAAGTGGGGGTCTCCAGCCTCCCTCAGCCCTGGAGACAATCAGACACAGCGGGGAGCCAAATCCAGCAGGTAGAAAACTCGTTTTTTAACAGAGAGCAGCCCTTTTTAAAGCCAAAAAGGGCGGGTGACATGGCAAGGGAGGAAGAGGAACCAATCATTGTCAAGGTCACACCCTATCATGCACCTGAGCCTTCAAGGGCTGGTTATGCACTGAACATAAGGTGAATTGGGCTCTGCCCACTCTACTCTCTCTCAGTGCCATCTTTGCTGCCCATGTGCTCTACATCTTACAAGTTTATTTTTTTTCTGGATAATTCTAGGCTGTGCTTCTGCTATTGTTCTGCTATTGGGGCTATCTGTAAAAGACTTAGTTCTCAAATCAGTATTGTTGGGTGGTGGAAGAAATGGAGGTAGGTTTCTCTTTTGGTTACGTCAATGATCTTAGATAATTGAGGGTGTGTCCTTGAGAGAAGCAGGAATAGTCTGGACCTTTCTTTCTCATATTTTTACTTTCTGACAATGAAGAGAATGGCACGACCCCTATTCCACTGCTGCCTTGATGTGCTGATGTGCTTCCTTCCCACGGGCCCTAAAGCAATGGGCTAAGCCATCATGAGCAAAAACGAAACTTGCCAACTTGCCTCTTTATAACTTTCTTTGTTTTTGTTTTTTCGTTTGCTTGAATTTTTGCTGCCTTTCCTGGGGCTTGAACTCTGGGCCTGGCCCCTGTCCTTGAGCTTCTTTTGCTCAAGGCTAGCACTCTACCACGTGAGCCATAGCACCACACCAGCGTCTCACAAACTTTCCTGCCAGGCTGACTTCAAACTGTGATCCTTAGATCTCAGCCTCCTGAGTAGCCAAGTTTACAGAGTGAGCCAGCCACTGGCACCAGACTCCTCTTTGAAAGTGAAGTGTCTTATCTCAGGTATTATGTTACAGTAATGGAAAGTGGATCATTGTATGGTATTTGGTAATTAGAATCTACTTAGTTTAGTTCTTATGGTCTTCTTCCTTTTTCATTAAATGTTGCCACTGAAATCCCAAATAGTACAAGGATGTCTAGTTCAAGGGAGCTTGCCTTCTACTTGCTGCTTTGTGTCCCTTTCTACAAGAAATGGACTGAAATAAGACTTCTTCTGGGCCCAAACGACTTATGAATTTTCTAGTGAAATATCTAATCTGTTTTGCTTATTATGGCTTAGCATTGTAGTTAAGATGCTAGAGTCAGATTTCCTTGGGGTATATCCTAGCTTCACTACTTATTCCTTGCATGAGCAGTAAAATTACCCATTCATTTGCAAAATTATTCATTCATTTGGTGGTAATGGTAATTCAAGCTTCACAGTGCTGCAGACTCAGTAGAGAAGATGAAGTAAATGAATTACATCAAATGCACCAAATATTGTCTGACACATAGTAAGCACTATGTTCCTGAGAGCTTTATTTACATGGCTGTTTATAAATGGTTAGTGATAGTTAGAAATGCAATGCATAGGTAGATGAGTGCTTACCCTGTGCCAGCCAGCATAGTAGATTATTTTATAGTAGCCCTTGAAGCAGGAAGTATTGTTATACCAGTTTTACAGATGAGGAACTTCAGCTTAGAGGAGCTAATAGCTGTGCAAAGAGTACCAGTAGCACATGAATTCCAAGCCTGGCTTCCAAAATCACACCAGGATTTGCCTATCAGGGGGAGTGGGCTGAGATGGTAAACCTGGACTCATTTGTCACATTCATACTGTCTACTTTCCTTTAAAAACTATCATCTGATTTCTGAGTCAGGTTTATTGCATCTTGAATCAAGCTCCCTGTGCCTGAAAAACTTCCACAGGGGTAATTTCAGAGGCTTTTCCTTCAGGAAGTACTCCATGACTCCTGGGACTAAATGAGTTGAGGGCAGTTAACACAATCCTTCTTATTACAGGACTTGGTCCAGGGCTCCTGGACCTTTCTCCTTGTCTAGATTTTTTTTTCCAATCCTGACAGACAGATCTCTTTCTGATTTTCTTTACTGAGTTCGGAGTCAGACATAGAACTTTGTGAAATATTATTATCTAGGAACAAAATTTATCATATGAATGAATAACTGGCTGAATCTTCACAACAACCTCATGAGGTAGATTTTATTTTCCTCATTTATGCATAAAGGAAAAGATTCTCAGGTAGATGAAAAAACTTAAGTTTAAACAGTTGTTCACATGCAATAGAATTAAGACCATCTTCAAACAGTATTAAATCTGTGTTTGGCCTGAAGTGAAATAGCACCTTCTTTAATTGAATATCTATAAGGGTCTTTACAGAGATGCATTTGCATCCCTACCTCCCCTCCATCACTGGACTGGAATATGTATTCTGAACACTGGAGAGCAGTAGGAGGTCAGAGACCACACAGATAGTGAAATGAGACTATTATTGGCAAAGGCATCTGGCAAATTCTAAAGGTATCTGTAACTATTTAAAAAAGAAATCTGTTTCCAAATTCATCTATCATGAAGTATTCATTATAATAATATCCTCTCATCTCCAAAGAATAGTCTAGTTAAAACAATCCAAAATTATCATAGAGTAATGAGTTTCGAAAACTGATAGTCAACCTAGAGCAATTAGAGGAAGAGAGTCCTAACCAGGGAAATGGATGTTAAGAGCTTGCTCTAAATGAAAATACTTGCTTATCCATAAAAGACAAGTTTCAGCTGGATGCTGGCAGATCGTATCTTTAATCCTAACTACTCAGGAGGCTGAGATGTGAGGATCAGACTTTAAAGCCATCTGGAGCAGAAAGTCTTTGAGAATCTTATCTCTAATTTATTAGCAAAAAGTTGGACATGGAGGTATGGTTCAAGTGGTAGAGTGCCAGCCTTAAGTGGAAAAGCAAGAGAGAGAATTAAGGCCTACTTTTAAGTCCCAGTACACACATACACACACACACACACACACACACACACACACACACACACAAACACACACACACAGAGTTAAGTACAAAGAAGTAAGCAAATTGGTAGGAATATTCTCAGGTAATGTTAGAAAAGACCCCTCTTCACCCATTTTTGTAGCATATCACTTACTGGCAGGACTACTATATATGAGACATTATGGAGGTATTTTAAGTTATATGCTACAGAACCCACAAAGTAGAACACTGGCCCTTCAAATATGATTGTATTCTTCATTCTGACAACATCTCATTGAAGGTACATCATTTCCATTTCACAAATAAAAGTGCTGAATATCAGAAATGTCTCCCAGCTTATCCACACTGAATCAAGAATTTGGTTCAACATAACTTCAGATAAATTAACTAATGTTGCATGAAATTCAGAGTTCTAAGCTTTGGAAGTTCTAACCCCTAAGAGCTGTTCAATTACTTCTAGATGAGTAGTAAGTACTTCCCAAGGAGATTGGGGTTTAATTACAGACAAATCTAGCTTGTGTAATCCAGACTCAACTTCACTCTGGTCTTGTCATTGTCTTTGGAGTTCATTTCTAAAATTACCATCAAAAACCAGCACTAGGGGCTAGGAATGTGGCATCGTGGTAGAGTGCTTGCCTAGCATGCATGAAGCCTTAGGTTCGATTCCTCAGTCCCACATAAACACCAAAAGCCAAAAGTGGAGCCGTGGCTCAAGTGGTAGAGTGCTAGCCTTGAACAAAAGAAGCTCAGGGGCAGAGCCTAGGCTCTGAGTTCAAGCCACCAGACTGGGAAAAAATAAAGCAATGCTAGAGGAGCAGAGAGCCAGCTGAACAAGCTGAGTGATTATGTCACTTATGAGTTCTAACCCCAGAAACATCAAAAGTAAAAAAAAGAAACAAAATTGAAATAAATCATAATCTATAGATCACCTAGTCTCACCACTGGTGAAAATCTTTGATCAGTTGTTAGAATTTCATTTGCATTTATGTTAGTAGTACTAAGGTTAGAACTAAGGATTTCCTGCTCACATGGCTTGCTTGCTTCACTGATGCTCTACAGTTTATCCAGACCACTAGCTTGGCTTTTTGCTTTTTGTTTTGTTGTGTTATGTTTTGTTTGAGATGGAGTCTCATGGAATTGTTTTGCCCAGACTGACTTCAAGCTCTGATCTTCCAGACCTAAGCCTTCTGATTAGTTAGTATTACAGGCATGGGCCACTGATGCTGAGCTAATTCAGATTTTTTGAAGATCCCTCTAATCTAGCCTATCACTAATAGTCATTCCTTCATTCTTTCAAACTGAAGTCTGCTTCACAAAATGCAAAGTAGTATTATTACAATATGAATGATAGGCTTTGGGGGTAAGACAAGTTCAGAAGATGGGAGTGAGCTATTAATCATATTATATTCACATTTACCTTATTGCAGGTTTTCTTCATTCTCCTTGTTAATCCGAGGTTTGTAGGTGTAGGGGAGGTTGAGTGCTGGAGAAAATGAAGCGGAGTATGAAAGTGGGCTAGGGTCAGAGTATATAGACAAAGTTCTTGCTTATAAAGGAGCTACTCAAAGAGTGAACAACATACTTATAACCAAACAAAGAAACAAGTCAGAGAGTAAGATCGTCCATGAATTTTGCTTTCTAGATTGCTGGAATCAACCATATTTGACTTTCTTACTTATAGCCATATTCCTCCAATGCCTCTCCTACCATAGTCAATAGATAGGACCAATTCATAATACTAGTGCAAATTCCAACAGCTGCATATCAAATGTAGACAAGTTGGAGTGGATGTAATAAGACTATTTAAAATGAAATGGGTCCAGGCATCAGTGGCCCACTCCTGTAATCCTAGTTACTCAAAAAGCTAAAATATGAGGCTCATGCCTCAAAGCCAGCCCAGGCAATAATGTCTGTGAGAATATGTTATCTCCAATTAATCACCAGAAAGCTAGAAGTGGAGGTGAAACTCAAGTAGGAGAGTACAAGCCCTCAGTGAACAAAGCAAGGGAGAACACAATGCCCTGCATTCAAGCCCTAGTACCTGCACCAAGAATAATAAATAAAATAAAAATGGGAAGTAGAGGATTGTGCAGCCAGCCAAGGCTGAATTCTTCCCAGATGTTCCTATCCTTAAGGTTAAGTAAGTAGAGAGAGGTACTGAAACCAGGAAGGAGAAATCAAGATGGAGCTGCTTTCCTTAGAAGATCAGCGGCATTGGTTATCAGGATAAAGCCTATTTGAGGTGATGCTGCAGGCTGAGGCTGCGCAAGCCACACCACCAACATAGTGCTCTTCCTCCCTTCTCTGGACATCTCTGGATCATTCTGACCAGAAGCAAAGCATGAAAGGAAATGTTCACATGGCAGACAAAGCTCTGTCGTGGGAGGCGGGCGCTGGAAGATGGATCTACAGGGACAGATGGAAAATATCCAGCAGTGACACTTAATGCTGGAAATAAAAAGGAATGGAATAGCGAGAACTACCCTTAAGTGAATTTCAGTAGTCATTGGAGAGTTTGAAGAAAAATAAGTTATAGAGGACATTCTCACCCTAATACTGGCTAAAAAAATTTACTGTCATTTACCTGTTTTCTTCCTTAGCACTTCCCTGAGGATGTGTTCTTTGACAAGCAGATTGGATTCCCAGGCCCCTGGGTAGGGCCTTCGAGATCTGTGAGGAAAGTCCTTGTGTAGAAACTCGTTATTCCCTCACAGAGAAAGGCACTGGAGTTGGGAACTAAAATATAGAAATTCCCATTGCTTCCTTTCAAGGAACCTCCTTTTGCATTATTCTGAAACACAATTGTATGCATCTAAATGGTAACTGATTTGGACAGCAGCCTGTGTTCATAATGCTTAGGAACTTTCCATGTCAGTTCATTTGTTTATTATCTGAGAGAACTCAATTAAGCTTGTCAACTGTTTGCATATGATATTTAATATCTATTAAAATGATGTCACCTCCAACAGCCAGAGGCCTTACTTTCAGCTTCTTCCAACCATCAACTTGAACTTGAAAATGCTAAGTACCCAAACAAGGATGTTGAAAAGTCTATTTCTATTATTTTACCACACATTCTTAAAGCCAGTCTGATGTAAGGGCTTACAAAGAGTTTTAATGTTCATTTGTCCTTTACTCTCAGTTTTTTTTGGGGGGTGGGGTCTGGTCGGGGGACCTGAACTCTGGGCCTGGGCACTGTCCCTTAGCTCTTCAGATCAAGGCTAGTGCTCTACCACTTGAGCCACAGTGCCACTTCCAGCTTTTTTCTTTTTGCTTAGGTGGTGCTGAGGAATGGAACCCAGGGCCTCATGCATGCAAGGCAAGCTCTACCACGGAGCCACCTTCCCAGCCCTACCCTCATTTTTTTGAGAGCCATCCCTCAAAGAAGAATACATGAGGCTGGCGGTGAATTGTCTAAATAGTAATAAAAGGATATGGACAGAAACACTTTATAAGTAGGGAAAGCTATTAGTTCAGTGAGATTGTCTGGGAATTATTTATGTACCTGGCTGTTATTTTCAAACAACTGTACAATTTCCAAGTTAAAATGTGGTTAAGATTTACACACACACACACACACACACACACACACACACACCTATCAATGCAGTTCTGAACAAAATTTAAAAAATAATGTAAAACTGCATTGGAAGCTTGAGAATAGGTAACATATTATAAATAAAACCATACAATAAGCAGAAAAGTAATTTTGAGATCCCTATCTTAAACATCTGTGTTTATCTGACTATTCAACAATGAGTTCTAAGTTGTGGGCCTGCTCCACAGATTATATTCCCTCCTCTTGAAAATTCATATAATTGGCTCTTAAAAAGGGACTTTAAAGCCAGGTACCAGTGGCTCATGCCTGTAATCCTAGCAACCCAGGAAGCTGAAATTTGAGGATCCCGGTTCAAAGCCAGCTTGGCAGGAAAGTCAGTGAGACTCTTATCTCCAATAAACCACCAGAAAGCCAGAAGTGGCGCTGTGGCTCAAATGGTAGAGCACTAGCCTTGAGCTGAAGAGCTGAGGGACTGCGTCCAGGCCCCAAGTTCAAGCCCCATGACAGAAAAAAAAAAGTGATTCTATCAGATTCATTTGGAAAAGTTTTTTAATAAACAAACTCAATGTTGCAATAGTTCAGGATGAAGATTTGGAGTATGTAGTCGTAATTTCAATGAGCATTCAATGTGCTACTGGATAGCACTAGTGGCTCCTTCCTATAATCCTAGCTATTCTGGAGACTGAGACCTGGAAGGTAGTGGTTCAAAGCCAACCTGGGAAGAAAAGGCCAAGAGGGTCATCTCCAGTTAATCAGAAAAAACAGACTGGAGGAATTACTCAGGTGGTAAAACACCAGACTAGCAAACAAATGAAGTGAGAAAGTGAGGTCTTGGGTTCAAGAAAAAAAGATGTGGGGCTGGGAAGGTGGCTCAGTAGTAGAGTGCTTGCCTGGGTTCGATTCCTCAGCACCACATAAGCAGAAAGAAAAAAGCCAGAAGTGGCGCTGGGGCTCAAGTGGTAGAGCGCTAGCCTTGAGCTGAAGAGCTGAGGGACAGTGCCCAGGACCAGAGTTCAGCCCCACGACCAGGCCCAAAAAAATTAAAAGAAAAAATGAAAAAAAATGTGCTAGAATGTCTTCAAATACTTTATGCTGCTTCATATTTTGTGGTATGTTTTTAGGCTCTTCTTTCAGTACATTTCTTTTGAATCTTTTCAAAACGAATGTCTAACCTTCCCTGGGCCTAACACCTTCCCAAAACCCCTTTCCATCACTCAAATGAATTAGTCATTAGAGAGTATTTCCCAACCCTGTATATTTTTATATTTTATGTTATTTTTTTTTTGTTCAGTCATGGGGCTTGAACTCTGGACCTGGGCACTATCCCTTAGCTCTTCAGCTCAAGGCTAGTGCTCTACCACTTGAGCCACAGAGCCATTTCCGGTTTTCTGGTTCCTGCCCCTGCTGGCTTTTACCTGCGATCCTCAGATCTCAGCCTCCTGAATAGCTAGGATTACAGGTGTGAGCCACCAGCTCCCAGCTTATATTTTTATTTTATGTCATACTGAGTGGTATTTTACTTTCTATAAAAAACGGTCTCTGAATTTCCTGAAATCATGGATTAGGTGAACAGTTAGTGAACACAAAAGGCTATGTTCAAGTTAGCGTACATGCTTAATAAATGTTTGTTAAATACTGATAAATGGAATGGATCCTGACTATATCTAAGCTATCTATGAGATTTTAGCTTTGCTACTTATAACAAATCTCCATTTAAGAATGAATTATGAGCCTAGCATGAATTATGATCCTGCAGGCTAATACCTGCACCACCAGGTACTGTAATAAAAAAATCAGAGACATGACTGATTGACATTGGAAGTTATATCCACCTGATAGACCACATCCTCAAGCTGGACATAGAGTTATATGCTTTTCATCTGGCTGTACAGAAAGGCATGGTTAGGATGGAAAAAAAAGTAAGACCTTCTCTAAAATATAATAGAAGCATAAAAAGCTGTGGTGTTGGCTAGAGTGGGAGAGTGCTTGTTTAAGAAGCATGAGGACCTAAGTGCAAACTCCTATACTATCAAAAACTCACCTAGATAATATTTATAAATGTAGAGGACCTCTGTGGTTCATGCTGATTTTGACAGTGCCTTAATGAAGGGGATACAAAATAAATCTCAGAATAAAACTCATCCTAGTTTTGTATGTATCTACAGAGGAGAGAAAACTATATATCTCTCTCTATATATATATTGCGTGAGTACTGGAACTTGAATTCAGGAACTGAGTACTGTCCTTTAGCTTTTCACTTGAGCCACTGCTCCACTTACAGCTTTTTTGCTGGCTTACTGAAGAGAAGTGTCTCAAAGACTTTTCTTCCCAGGTGGGCAATCCTCAGCTCTCAGTGTTCTGGTAGTGAGGGTGACCAATGTGAGCCATCAACTCCTTATCTGAGTTGAAGCTTAATAACATCCTTTGCAATGTCCATGTACTGATTTGGGGTTACTAATACAGCTCCTGTATGCTCATCTGTAAGAAGAGAGAACCATCAATTAACATTAATGTGAATTGCCATAAACTATATAACATTTTACATTCTTTATACTAAAATATAACTAAAAGAACATTGACTGGGAAGTTCAAAGACCTACATTCAAATGTTGGCCCCTTTTATTAATTTTATGGCCCTGGGCAAGTCATTCAGCCTTGCCTTCTCATCTGTAAAATAAAAAATTATACTGACTTTCAGGGTTATGATCATCATATTAAAATATGTAATAAGACCAAAAATCATTGCTGAACACTTATAGCAAAGACTAAATTCTATCTCTTTTCATGTAAAGTGTTTGTATGATCAATACCAATAATTAGTTAGTCAAAGAATGCTTTCATTTCTTAAAATAAAACAAGGTAATGATAAAAATTTCTTGAGGATATGAAATATATATATATATATATATATATATGGAAAAATGTCATAAGTGTAACTCATTACCTCTATGCACCCCATTCATATAAAAACTATTTTAATGCATGGCTGGTAAATTGAATTCTATTCATATTAAATATAAACATCTCAATGAGTTTTGGGATATATATATATATATATATATACACACACACATATATACATATAGATAGGTAGGTAGAAGATACACACATGCATTCATATACTTGTACACATACATTTACATGTACCTCTGATCTCTACTACCATCAAGACCATATTAAGCATATCCATTCAAAGTCTCTTCTTACTTGCTTTGTTTATTTTATTGTTTGTTTTTGTGGTAAGAACATTTTTGTAATACATATTCCCTTGTCAATACTTAAGTATGTAATATATTAGTGTCAGCCATGGGAACTGAATGAGTCTTTTTTTTGTAGTGACTATATCAAAATGCCTCAGGTAGACTAACTTGATTGAGACAGGTTTATTTATCTAATGGTTTTGAAGGCTGATTTGCACAAAGGTTTCTATGTGGATGGTAGAAGCATAAAATGTAGAAGTGGTCATGTTGAACAACAGCAACAACAAAAAAAAAGAAACAAAAAAACTAGGAAACTAGAAAGCCACTGGGTAGCGTTTTGATTTTACATAACAACTTCTAGATCTACCTATGTTGTTGACAAGGAAGGATTTTCTTCTTTTTGGTGAGGGTAAACAAAATTATCTCTAATGTATTTTCCACAATCTCTTCATTTACCTATCCATAAATATTTAGATTGTTCCCATATCTTGGACATTGTGCATTAATGTTGGGACAAGTATAGGCAGGTAAGCAGTTTTTCAATTCCTTTTTCCTTTACATATATTCTTGGGCATGAAATTGCTAGATCACATGGCTGTTCTCTGAGTTTTTGAAGACTCTTCATACTGTTTTTTTGTAATAGCTAATGTTTTTGATATGATAATGTTGTCATTGATTCTCTCCTCTCTGCATCTATCCAATACTTAATATCTTTTTTTTCAGTTTCTGAGACATTCTAATGTGTAAGAGGCAATACATCTTGATAGTTTGGATTTCTGTTTCTATGACATTTAGTGATATTCAGTAATACTTCATATACTTGTTTGTCTTTTACATGTCTTCTTTTAGTAAATTTCAATTTCATATCTTTTAACTATTTTTGTTTTGTTTATTATTTTGCTGCTCAGTTGAATGGGTTCATTCTATCTTTTCAATATAAAAGCATTGATAAAGGAACTTAAAACAGACACCAATAAATGGAAAAATAACTCTGTTTGTGGACAGAAAGAATCAATATTATTAAAATGAACATACTATTCAAGGCAACCTTCAGTCAATGCAATGCTTACTAAAATCTTAATGACAAGTTTTTGGTTGTTATGACAGTCCTTGGGCTTGACCTCAGGAACTAGGAGCTATAATTGAGCTCCACTTTTGGTTTTGTGGTGGTTAATTTGGGTAAGAGTCTCACAAACTTTGCTGGCTTTGAATTGAGATCCTCAGCTCTCAGCCTTCTGAGTAGATACGATTACAGGCATGAGCCACAACCAGCACCCAGTTTCAATGACACTTTTTAAGAAAGTATAAATTGCAATCCCCAAACTCAGTTTGCAAATAAACTAAGAAATCTTGAGCAAAAAGAAGAAATGTGGAATAATTAGCTGGACATTCAGTGGCTCACACCTGCAATCCTAGCTACCCAAGAGGCTAAAATCTGAGGATTGCAAAATCTGCTAGAACCAGAGCTGTGGCTCAAGTAGCACAGCACTAGCCTGCACTAAAAAAATAGCTAGGGATAGCTCTCAGGCTCTGAGTTCAAGCAGAGAACCAACACCCACACCCACCCACCCCCCCCCACACACACAGCAGAATAATCTGAGTCATGTGCACCTGCTAAAATAAGAACACAAGCCATTAGAACCAACCCAGTTACATATACTCAGCTAATTTTCAACAAGTCTTTCAACAACACACAATGCTTAAAGCATAGTCTCTTTAATAAATGCCAAAAGTGGTGGTCCTTGTGCTAAAGTATGAAATCAGTTATTCATTTACATCATATTTATTTTACACCATTTCAAGATGGATTATTGATTTATGATTTACTATTGATTTATTATTGATTATTGATCTAAATGCTAAAAGCTCCAAACTCCCTGAGGAAAACAGGAGTGAAACTCTTGATATTGTTCCTGGGAATGGCAGTTTAGTTATAACAACCAAACTTCAGGCAAGAAATCCTAGGACTGTTACATTCAATGGAAAAATCTTCTGTACAGAAATCAACATACAATTTTTTTCATGGAGAAGTGTCCAACAGAATGAGAGAAAGCATTTGCACACCAAAGAGCTGTGAAGAGTTTACTACCATTGGCTCAGAACACTTCAGAAAATCTAGGTCCACTTCGCCCTCTGTAATCCCATCTAAACTGCTCTCTGATTGCCTTCTGCTCCATCATCTGTAACAGAAGCATGTGTTTCCAGACTTGAGCTTTAATGAATATTTATGGTATAATTTGCATCGGTGTGAGCACACAATGGCTCCTTTCTGCATTGTTAAAAGAGCTGGAATTTTGTGTACAGGGGACAGTATTAGTGTCTGTGTTCCCAGGCTGCCATTAAGAAAACGGGGGCTGTAAAGTTTAGTGGAGTGGGACTCCAGGGTCTAATTCACACTACATAGAAATCCCTCTGCAAAGACTTCTGATTTTGTCTTTCATTTTCACATCTTGTTCTCAGAAAGTGCTGATTCCATTTGACTTAAATATTAACTTTACAACATTTCAGCAACTCATTAAAATCTTCCTTGCCCACTTCACCTGCAGGTGGAGTTCATTACAATCAAACTGGAGGAAGTTCTATAATAAACACATAAACAGTCACCCTCTTATTCTAAGAGGCACAAGAAAGAGTTTGCATTCCATTTGAACACCAGTAGCTCTCTAGACAGTGGTTCTCAGAGACAGTTAGCAATATCTGATCACTTTAGGCATTTAAAACCAAAGATATTTTACTAGTATATAATAACAAAGCAGTGGTAGACTAATGATTGTGCAACATACTTACAATGCACAAGTGTTTTCAATGTGTGTATGTGTATGGTGTGGTGTGTGTGTGTGTGTGTGTGTGTGTGTGTGTGTGTGTGTGTGTAGAGGGGCTTGTACTCAGGTCTTTTCTGTTTCTTAACTCTTTTGCTCAATGCTGGCAAAGTACTGTTTGAGCCACAGCTCAACTACCAGCATTTTGCTCATTAATTGGAGATAAGACTTTCTTGAATTTATCTTCCTGAGCTGGCTTTGAAGTGCAATCCTCACATCTCAATCTCTTGAGAGGCAGAGATTATAGGTGTGAACCACTGGCACCCAGCAAAGAGTGTTTTCTATAATAAAGCACTCTCCAGAACCAGATATCAGTAACACTAAAGTTAAGAAGTCTTGTTAGAAAGAGAAATATCCTTTTTCTAAAAGAAATTTATTGTAAAGGTGATGTACAGAGGTATTACAGCTACATAGGTCAAGTATCAAGTAATATTCTGTTTGAACAGTGTCTTCTACCTAACATTGTTTCTTATACAATGTATGGACTACCTCTCAAGAAAATCAGTGACCAAACTTTCACCAATTTACCTTATAATTTCAAAGGTTCAGACTATATGTGGAAGTCTGGACACTAATTTCTAGTCAGGCAGGCCTCAATTTGAATGTTTGTGGCATTCTGTTTATGTGGCCTTGGAAACGTACTTCATTTCTTGTGAAATGATTTCAAATATTTTAAAAAGTTCAATAATATCTCTCTTGGGGGTCCATTACATAGTTTGAAGGGAATAACATATTAATAGTACTAAAAATCTCTAATACTTATTAGACTTCTAAAATTTACTATCACAGTTATCTTTATTATAGTTATATGAGATGAAAGGATCCCCAGCAAACAATACAATTGCTATACTCATCCTATGAATTAGGACCTCATGGAGACTTAGAAATGCTTTTCTATTTACATAGAACTCCCCTCCACAAGGTGAAAGAATGAAAGAGTCTTGTGTGATCACAGTAGAAGGTCACATGTCCTTACTTAAGAATAAAGGAAAGAGTGGAATACTGGCTAAAATTTATTACTATATTTGCTATGTTAAGTGAGCTGGCTAATATAACAGAAAATCTAGTTACTTTCTAATTGACCTCAGTCATTAAATCCTTCAACAAACTGTTGATATATCATTAACAATTTGATTCATGGTTAACTTAAAACTTAAGCACTCCATCCAATATTAATTGCTTCCTATTTTTATATCCAATCGGATATCAAAAGCATAAAATGACCCCCATAAACACACACTTTTCAGTAGTTAACTATATTTGTGATGGTTGGAAGGAAAAGCCCACAAAAGCTAAGATGATAGTTTGACAAATGACCATTAATCTGTTCACTTCTTCCACATCCTGAGCCCCACCTCTTTGGGCATAATCTTCCCACAACCAAAGATGTGTAACTGTTAAAGAAAAGTACTAGCAGAATAAAATTTCAGATTGACCACAGGACATGGAAATCTTTGTTACAAGTGGGATTTATTTCCACTTTGCCTTTCTTGACTGTGTTCAGTTGATGATTATGGAAAAGGGTTAGTTGCAGCAATGACAGGAAATTCTCAAGTTGAAATTATTTGCTGATTTTGATATAAGGTTAATCATCTCATTTTCCCTAAGTCCTTTTGTATTTCTTTAGCAACTGAGAAAAGTATTTAGATCATTGCTTTTTAGTCTTTAGTTTTCTGATCAAAAACCAGGATCAACCAGGCACCAGTGGCTCACTATTATAATCCTAGTAACTCAGGAGGTTAAGATCTGAGGATTGTGGTTCGAAGCCAGCCAGGGAAGAAAGGTCCTGGTGAGACTCTTATCTACAAAAAACTACTACAAAAATCCAGAAGTGATACTGTAGCTCAAGTGCTTGAGCCCTAGCCTTGAGCACAAAGAGATTCAGGGATAGCACCCAGGCCTGAGTTCAAGACCCAAAACAATCACCACCACCACTACCACCACAGAATAATAATAATAATGTCAGGATCCAACAAAGATCACTGGACTAACAATGGGGTGTGGTAAATTATTTCTACAAAATAAATCATGTGTTACCTATATGGTCACTCAATATTATTTCTGATGTATAACTATTAGAGAAAAGTAAAAGCAGAAATAACATTTCAGATTGACCACGGGACATGGAAAACCTTTGTTAGAAGTTTGAAAATAACTGGAGGACTTCTACCTGAAGTTGTAGTGATTGCCACTTTGCCTTTCTTGACTGTGTTCAGCAGATGGGTATGGAGAATATAGACAGGCATTCCTTGTATATGTCTGTTTTTCATGATTCACTGTCAACCCACTAGAGATAGGAATGGAACTGGAGCCATCCTAGTCCATTCAATGTGCAACAGCATCCCTAGTTTATAATAAGCCTTCAATAACTATGGGGTGAATCAAAGACCCAAACGGATGAACCAAAGCAACACTGGTACTCACTTGACACCATGTTGGATATGAACTTTACAAGCTGGGGCAGGGGAGTAAGGAGGGGTAAGTGGGAGACAAAGAGGGATGAGGTTACAGTGATTAAAAACAAATGTACTCATTGCCTTACTTATGTAACTGTAACCACCAGCTCATCATCTTTTCAATTAAAAATTAAAATTAAAAAAAAGACTCATTTAGAGAATCCATTTAGATCTCAGGACATTGAACTCTGCTTTATTATCCAAACAACTCTTCAGGACTGAGGAACTATTGTGACTCTCTGCTTCCAAGCAGCAATGGGGATTACCTGAGATAAACAGCCTTATCTTCCAAGTCCTTAGAACCTGATCCATGCAGCCATAACTTGAGTTTAGTTTGTGAAGGGTGTAGTACTGAGCCTCTTCTTGTGACAGAGATAATTCTAAATGTTTTTCCCAGCCTCCTAACTTTGAATGGACTACCTGAGGCTTTGTTGTAGAGCATTGGCAACCCTACCCTCATTCCTGGTAATGCCTTCGGTTTTATCATTTTCATATAGATTGATTCCAACTAAGAGGATTTCTTAAAATGTCCCTTGCAGACTGGTATCTATCTCAAAAACTTAAGGAGAGACTTCTCTGACGAAGAAATAGGACTGGCCAAAAGACACTTGAAGAAATGCTTAACACCTCTCCCCATAAAAGAAATGCAAATTAAAACAACATTGCCATTCCATCTCACCCCAGTTAGAACAGCCATTATCAAGAAAACTAACATAACAGATGCTGGTAGGGATGTGGCCAAAAGGGAACTCTACTACACTGTTGGTAGGAATGTACGCTTGTTCAACCACTCTGGAAAGCAGTATGGAGGTTCCTCAAAAGACTAAACATAGAACTTCCCTATGACCCAGCAATCCCACTCCTGTGCATGACCACAAACCAGCTCACAAGCACAAATATGTTCATTGCAGCATTGCTTACCATAGCCAAGACATGGGATCAACCTAGATGCCCTTCAGTAGATGAATGGATCAAAAACATGTGATATATGTACACAATGGAATTCTATGTTTCATCAGAAAGAATGACATTTTTGCCCTATTCATAAGGAAATGAAAGGGCTTGGAAAGGATTATATTAAGTGAAGTAAGTCAGACCCAAAGAAACATACACTGCATAGTTTCCCTCATTTGTAATAATTAGAACATGTCTATAAGTCTAGAAGTTAATCCAATGGATAGTAAAATACAAATAATTACACTTGGACATGATTAATTAAACAGCATTCAATGTCTCTGTTCTGGGTACTAGACAGGATACAGGACAAGAGCCAATTCAACAAGGCAAATGAGCATATATTGATTGACAAATTCCTACCTGCTGTTCGGGTCCACTCCATATCTCCCTGAATTCCAGGACCCCCTGTGGCATTAGATATTTCTGCTTTCTTTTCACAGAGGAGAAATTCGTGCTGAAAATCATAGGGGGCTTTGTCAAAAGTCACAGCATTGGAGAGAGGTTAAATTTGGGACTTACATTGTAGTTTTCTGCCTCCAAAACACCAAGGCCTTGAACTTTTCCTCCACATTTGATGTGAAATATATTGAAAGGCCTCTTTATCCACTAACAGAACATTAGAAACTGAGTTACTCAATAACTTTCATATCCTTAGGGTAATGTGAAACATTAATCTTTACAAATAAACTTGTTATAATAGAACTGTGTAAAATGAGCTGCTTGTAAGTACACATGTCTGAAACAGAATTTCAGAGAATTTTTAGTACATGAAAATACATATTTCAGTATTTACATTTATTCTTTGATCCAGACCTTCTCCAAAATGAGTGTTCATTCATCCAACAAATAGACATCTTCATTTATAAAAATCTCTAATTAATGGGAAGGGATGGGAAGGGAAAACAAAGGAGGAGGCTACAATGCTTGATAAGAAATGTACTCATTATCTTGCCCATGTAATTGTAACCCCTCTGTACAGTATTTTCACAATAAATTAAAAAAGCTCTATTTATTAGGCATAATTCAGAGCACTGGAAACAAAATACATATTAAGAAAAGTAGGCACCTATCTTTTGAGACTTAAAGGTTAGTAATATAACAGAGAAGAAATCAGTAACCATATTATTAAAATAGAGGATATTAGGCTACTGTGAAAGAAGAGAGCACACTGTGAGAAGGAGACACTGATAAATACTCATGGGAATAGCCAGAGATAAAATTTACAGGAAGATTACTTTTAAGAAAAGCCCTGAACCAGGTGCTTATGACTATAGTACTAGTTACCAGGAGGTATAATACTATCTATAACAGCTATAATACTAGATACTAAAAAGACGAGACTTAGAGGATCACAGTTCTAAACCAGCTCGCAAAGAAGTGCCTACAAGACTCCATCTCCAGTTAACCAGCAAAAGTTGTGCTTCAGGTTTGGCTTAAATGATAGAGTGCCAACCAAACAAGAAAATAGAGTAAGACCTCAAAGCCTTGAGATTAAGCCTTAGTACTGGCACAGAAAGGAATAAAAGGAGAGAAGAGAAAAGAAAGAAGGAAAGAGAAAGAAGAAAAACAATGGACGATAAGGAGGCTCTGGCCCAATCAGAGCTTGGGGAGTGGGTTGTAAATGTGGCCAACAGCATGTGCGTTTTATTGTATTTCACACACACACACACACACACACACACACACACACACACACACATCTTATTGTTATTGTAGAGTAACATACAGAAGGTTTACAGTTACATGAGTGAGGTAATGAGTACAATCCTTTTTTAATATATATTTTTATTGTAAAAATACTGTATGAAGGGGTTACAGTTACATGAGTTAGGTAATGAGTACACTTCCTATCAAGCATTGTTACCTTCTTTGTTTATCCCCTACCATCCCTTCCCTCCCCATCTTCCCATTTTTTGGCCCATCCCCAAAGCTGTAGTGTTCATTTTCAACATAGTATCTTGTATATATTATTGTTACAATGGGTCAACCTGTATTCTTATTTCAGCATTTTGTTGTTTCCCTTCCCCTCCCCAAATTTGAAAAATGTATATACAAGATGCAGGACATCGGAATTAAATACAATGTAAACAGGTTATACCATGGGGGAAGAACATATAAAATAAACACAAAAATCACACTGTACATTATAAGTACATTAAAAACAACAACAAGAAAGATAAAACCTCTTGTGTCCTGTCTTGGGGTTCATTTCACTTAGCATCATCTTCTACATTCATATGTACAAAGCTTTTGACCTTTTCTGCTTGTCGTAGTTATATACTAGTTATTGCAAATAAGGGACACCATGGGACCTATGTTTCTTTGAGCCTGGCTTAGTTCACTTAATATAATTTTTTTCCAAGTCCTTCCATTTCCTAACAAATGGGGTGGTGTCCTTTTCAACCACGTCTCCCTTTCCCTCTCTCTCAGTTTAGCTTGAGATAGAGAAGACATGTGCATGGGATTGTGTCTAGGATTCACACTTGGGACCTTCTTTGTCTCTATGTTCATCACCAAAGTGATCTCACTTACCTTCATTACCTTATACAACACTTATATGTTCATGATGCCTCTACATTCATATCTCTAGACCCAACCTTTATTGTAAAATAGTTATGTTCTGTTGATGGTTTAAAGCTATCCTTGATTGTCCTAAGTAGGCAGATTGACATTAACACAGCCAAAACTACTTTCTGATATGTACTTTCTAAAATTTACTTCTTCCCTGGTCTCCTTAATATGAAAAACTTCTACCACCATGTACCAGTGTGGAATCATTCTAATCCTTCCTTCCCCCACCCCCAGTCAAGTTACTAAACTTACATTTATCTACCTTCCAATCTCATTCCTCAATCAGTTATTTCTCTCCTACTGCACTGCAACCACTCATTCAAGGACCCATTTCTCATCTGAACAACACTAAGTGTCTCCTAGTACATCCAGCTCTTCAACTTTTACCACACCATCCAATGGGTCCATTGTTTCTGTGTTACAAATCAACCATAACTTTCCTTTTTCACTCACCATGAAAGCTAAGTCCGTACATAGACCAACAAGGCCTAGACTGATATGCTGATCATTTGCGAGCTTCCAGACACATTGACCTTCAAGTTCTTCAGCATCTAAGCAGCTCCTGTCTCAAAACATTTGATTTTTACTGCTCCCTCTTCCTTAGGTAGTCGTCCACAGCGATTCTTGTAGGTCCAACCTTCTTTCCATTCAATGATCACCTTCTTCAAGAGGCCTGTAATGCCCAAGGTCATCTGAACTACAATAGCCTAATCCCTCTTTCTTTAAGTTAAGTTACATTTACTTTTTAACAATCTACTTGCAATATTCTAATTGTAACAGCTAATTGCTAGCCACATATTATCAACATAGTTTTGTATTAAGTATGATGTGCCAAGGAAGTGGTTCTGTGGTCAAGTGGTAGAGCACTAGCCTTGAACTGAAGAGATCAGGGACAGTGCCCAGGCCCAGAGTTCAAGCCCCATGATCAACCAAAAAATATGATATGCCAAGATGTAGGATTTGCAGCCAGTGTACTATGTTATATACAAGATCATAGCTAATCCTTACAGCTTTCTGACCAGATGATTTCTTCCCAATAGTATCTAACATTACTTATCAAGGTAATTTATTTTTAAAAATTTATTACTAAGTAAAGTGCTTCCTGTTTACTTATCCTTTTCATCATTCTCCCCCATTCTATCTCTCACCTGCCTCAGAATTTTTATATTTTCCTCTAGTTTGATCACAGATGTCCATTAAGTATTCTGCTATATTTGTTCCTGTTTTCTTTTTTACTCATGCATCCCCTTTCACTAACCTACCTCCTGAAACTCTCATTTCAGTTTCTGACATTGTTTTGGTGAAATTATTTGTTAATTGTTCAAAAGGTTTATTTCATGGATATTTGCTCCTGCATTTTTTCTGTCTTAATTTTCTGTAAATAAGAATTATGCCATCTGTGAATTGATTTATTTACTGTTTCCCTCACTAACATGCAGCCTTCTATAGCATGGACATTTGTGTTTACTCCAGGCACATAGGAGTTGCTCAGTCACATGATGAATGAATGAATGAATGAATGCATAGATAGGAAGCTGGGGAAATTGGCCACAAATTAGCAGGAAAAATAGGAAAAAGTGCATTATGGTGTGAAAATTATTGTAAAGGTCAGGATGAAAAGGATTTAAGTTTTATATAGCCCAATGATAAAACACAAATTATGTTTTTGAAATACCTTCTTTATAATAACATAGAGTAGGTCATCTACTTGTACATAGGAGAAGGAGGAGAGCAAGAATGAAAATGATGAAGCAAGTGAGAAAGGTCACACAGAAATGAAAGCAAGGAATGAGGACAGCATGGGCTGCGGCAGTGGCTATGAAGGTAAATGAGAACTGGATGGAGTCCAGGGACCTCTTCTGCCCCGATAGAGTCTGATGTTGGGATGATCCTAAAAGAAAGATGGAAGCAGAGAGAATGAGCAGCCAAGCACAGTGACTGAAGCTTAATGCTAGCTCCTTGGGAAGGGAGATGGGGAAATGCAGTCTGGGCCCAACCTGAACCTGAAGAATGTTTATGAGATGCCGTCTTATTCAGTGACTGGGTGCAACGACACATGCCTACCATCTCCAGCACAGTAGGAGAACCACAGCTCAGGCCAGCCACGTAGAAAACAAGACATTACCTTGAAAATAATAACGGCAGAAAGGAGCTGGAGGTGTGACTTAAATGACAAAGTACTTGCCTTGCAAATGGAAGGCCCAGTTCAATCTCCAGCACATAAAGAATTTGCCTTCAAAGTCATGGGACTAAATTAAATTCTTTAGGGGAAAAGGTAAATAAAGAATAAGACATAACCCTTCTTCATCAGAAATTGGATGGAGTTGATATCCTGGTAAGCTCTTCCAAGGGTAATATAAGGAGATGTAATAGATAAGATAGAATATATATATATATATATATATATATATATATATATATATATATGCCTCACCATAAAAAGAAGGCAAGTGTGGGGAAAGGAAAACTATTCATGTGTTGCATAGTTTAGAAAAATTATAGGACCAAAAGATCCAAGGTCTCAATGAAGTCAAGAATGGATGGAGGTTAGTGTGCTGTAAGCACATGCCTATAATTGTAGCTATTCAGGAGAGTGAGATTTGAGGATTGAAGTTCAAAGTCTAAGCAGAAAAGTAAAAGATACTATTATTTCCAGTTAACTTAGAAAAATGTAAGAAGTAGCAGTGTGGCTCAGGTGTTAGAACACTAGCCTTCAGTGAAAAAGCTAAACAAAGGCATAAGGCCCTGAATTTACCCAGATGATCACAAACAAGACCATACTAAAGCTACCAGCACAATATGTTGATTACAGCATTATTCACCATAGCTAAGATATGGAATCAACCCAGATACCCCTCAGTAGATGAATGGATCAAGAAAATGTGGTATATATAAACAATGGAATTCTATGCCTCCATCAGAAAGAATGACATTGCTCCATTTGTTAGGAAATGGAAAGACTTGGAAAAAATTATATTAAGTGAAGTAAGCCAAGCCCAAAGAAACATAGGTCCCATGGTTTCCCTTATTTGCAATAACTAGTATATGTCTGATACAAGCAGAAATCATCAGATAAGTTGATGTTAGGAGAAATGAACCCCAAGATAAGGATTCAAATGTTTTTATTCTTTATGCTATTGTTTCTAACACATTTATAAGATGATTTCTATGTATGTCCCTCCCTCATTATATAACCCATTTTCACCGTATTTGATGTTGGTATAATTTGTGGAGGGGAAGGGAAAAAACAAATCATTTAAATAGGTATACAGGTGGACCCATTGCAACAATGAGATGTACAAGCCGTTATGTCTAAAACCGGACTTTACAACTTTGGTTTGGGGGGGGGAGGATTGGGTAGGAGGGATAAGGGGGGATGGGAAGGGATGGGAAAGGGAAACAAAGGAGGAGGCTACAATGCTTGATAAGAAATGTACTCATTATCTTGCCCACGTAATTGTAACCCCTCTGTACGGTATTTTCACAATAAAAATAAATAAGTAAAAATAAAAAACCTTGCTGGAAGGAAGGATGTATTTTAAAATGTGATCTTAAAATTCAGGTGGTAATCAGAGGATGTGCTGTCATGCACTTCTACTCTAAGATGCTTCCTTTTGCAGCTTTCCTTTTTTCTCCATCAGCCTGAACACAACAATATTTACTTCAACTACAGATTACTATTTGCCAGTTTGTGAAGTTTTGTCCCTGAAAGAGAAATTAGAGATTTGTGCCTAATACTTATTACTCATACTATCACAAAGGCTTCCACCGCCCACAACCATCTCTTGGTCTAATTTCCTGTTGTCATCTGCCAAGTTCTTCAGACAACATCTATGACTTCTCAAGAAAGAGAGAACGGCAAACTCCTCTTTGCAGGAAGAATAACTTCTTCACTGAAGTCCTGGTTGGACAATAATTCTAAGTCCTGTGGTAATATGCTGCTTCCTGTGTAGACCTGGCTTGCATAGATGTTACTTCCTAAGTAGACATGTCACTTCCTGTGTAGTCTCATAACCTTCAGTGGTGTGTTATTTCCTCCTTGGTGTATCATTATCTCCAGTGAAACCGTATTTAATCATTTCAATACAGACATATCCTTGGCATGCTAATGCCATTTCATTTGGATATATACCTGGAAGTTGTATGGATGGAACATATGGAAATTCTATGTCTCCATTTTTGAGAATCATCCATACTATTTACCATTGTGGATATGCTAATTTACATCATCATTACCAATGTAACCATGTTCCATTTCCTCCATAATTTTGCCAGCACTTGTTATCATCTAACTGTTTTATAGTGGCTATTTTAGCAGGTGAGAGGTTATAACTGATCTTCATTTTAATTTAAATGAACTTGATGATTAGTGACTTATATATTGAGCTTTTTCCAATAAAACTGTTTTCATTTGAGAATTGTCTGTTCATGTTATCTACCCATTTTAAAATCCAGTTATTCATTTTCCTGTTACTGTTTGAGGCCCTTCTGTATTTAAGTATTAGCTTCTTATAAGATGGATGGTTTGCAAATAATTTCTTCCCATCTGTAGATTGCCTTTTCACTTTATGAAATGTCTTCTTTGTTGTACAAAACTCTTTTCACTGAATGCAGTTCTGTTGTACCAAGTTTGGTTTATTTGTCTATTCCTTTGGGATCATATCTCAGACATCATTGCTTATATCAAGGGCTTGTACCATTTTTCTTCTGTTTCTTTCAGGAATTTTACAGTTTCAGATTGTTCACTCAAGTCTAATTTTTTGGGCTGGGAAGGTAGTTGGTAGAGCGCTTGCCTTGCATGCATGAGGCCCTGGGTTCGATTCCTCAGCACCACATAAGCAAAAAGAAAAAAGCTGGAAGTGGTGCTGTGCCTCAAGTGGTAGAGTGCTAGCCTTGAGCTGAAGAGCTGAGGGACAGCGCCCAGGCCCAGGGTTCAGGCCCCACGACCGGACCACCACCCTCCCAAAAAAGTCTAATTTATTTTTTGTTGGTTTTTGTATATGTGAAGTAAGAGTTCACTGTCATTCCTCAGCATAGAATAATCCATGGGCTTTTCTCATAAAATTTATTAGAAAGCCTATCCTTTCTAATATGTTCTTGATAATTTGAAAAAGGACAGTTGAACATAAATGTGTGAATTTATTTCTGTATTCTCTATTCTGTTTCCTTGGCCTCAACCTCTTATTGCACACTAATACAATAGTATCTTGATTACTCTATCTTGGTAACATGGTTTATAAATCAAACAAGTTAATACCTATTCACACTAGTTTTGTTCATTTTGCTCAAGATTTCTTTGGTCATTTGGGCTCATATAACTCTAAAGATGTTTTTGTCCTATTTTGTCAAGAAAAGTGCTGTTGGAATTGTTGAAGATTGCATTGGATACATAGATACCTTTGGGAAGTACGTACATTTTAACCGCGTAACTTTTTCCATTCCATGAAAATAGGATCTTTTGCAACTTTTTTATAATTCAATTCCTTTAATCAGTGCTATACAGATGTCAGCTTATATTGCTCTTTGGTTTGTTTGAATATTTTTAGGGTGGGGGATCAGACAGGTCTTGGGTTTGAACTGAGGGCCTGGACACTGTCTGTGAGCTTTTTCGCATCACGCGCATGTGCATGCGTGCATGTGTATGTGTGTGTGTGTGTGTATGTGTGTTGTGTGTGTGTAATTTTATAGAAGACTTTGACTTTCCTGCCTAGGCGGGCTTTACACCATTACCCTAAAAATCTCAGCCCCCTGAGAAACAAGGATTATAAGCATGAGCCCTAGCATACAGCTTTCAGTTTATAGTAGTTTTTTTTCGGTGGTGGGACTTGAAATCTGGGACTGGGTGCTGTCCCTCAGTTCTTCAGTTCAAGGCTAGCACTCTACCACTTGAACCACAGTGCCACTTCCAGTTTTCTGGTGATTTACTGGAGATAAGTTTCTCACAGACTTTCCTGCCCCGACTGGCTTTGAACTGGGATCCTCAGATCTCAGCGCCCCTGAGTAGCTAGGATTACAGGCGTGAGTCACCAACACCCGGCTTCAGTTTATAGTATTTTTAACCTACATGATTAAATTTAATCATAAATGTTTTATTTTTTATAGTTATGAATAAGATTTTCTTCATTTTTTAGAGAGTTAATTATTGGTATATAGAAATTCTACTGATTTTTGCATGATGGTTTTGCATCCTCCAACTTACTAATTATATTAGTTCACATATGTTTTATAAAGTTTTTAAACTTTTTTATGAATGTTATTCTATCATCTTCTAATAAATAAATATATTATTTCTCATCTGATGCAGATAGCTCTTCCTATTTTTGTCTAACTGACAACAAATATTATATATTATATCTTCTTGTATCACTAGCAGGTGATTAAAATTTTTTGATAAACTGGGTTGATATGCTATCTCACACTTTTTAGTACTACTTAAACAAGAATACAAGACAATGACAATGGCATATGTCTGTAACCCTAGTTAGGAGGCTGATATTGGAAGGATTAGAGTTTGAGGCTAATGAAGGCAGGAAAGTTTTTGGGTGCCTATATGAAAATTAATTAGCAAACAACAGGTTTGGAGCCACAGCTCAAGTGGTAAAGGAACAGCCTAGAATACATGATTTCCTGAGTTAAAGGCAAGTACCTTGGAAACAAAAGGAAAAAAAAAAGGAACTCTGGTTATTTTCAAAATTAGAGATGAAGTTGAAGGATATTTTACTAAGTAAAATAAACCAGAAAGATGAATCCTGCATCATCTGATTCATATGAATCTAAAACAGTTGCTTGAACTGATAGGAACAGAGAATTGATCAGTGGTTGCAAAAGATTGTGTAAGCCAGGAGCTAGTGGCTCAAGCCTGTAATCCTAACTACTCAGGAGACTGAGACCTGAGGATGGAGGTTCAAAGCCAGCCAGGGCAGGAAGTCTGTGAGCCTTTTCTCTCCAATAAACCACCACAAAACCAGAAGTGGCACTGTGGCTCAAGTGTGGTAGAGTGCTAGCCTAGAGCTGAAGAGCTAAGGAACAGCGCCCAGGCCCAGAGTTCAAGCCCCACAAACAAAATTTAAAAAACAATGAGGTAAGAGAGAGATAGAGCTAGAAGATGTTAATCAAAAGGTCCAAAGCTTCAGTTAGACATGAGAAATAAGGAAGTCTGTTGTGCAGTGTTTTTATTGTAATTACTAGTGATACATTTGTATGCTTAAATGTTGCTGGCAGACTAGATAATAAATATTCTCACCTCATGAAAAAGTAATTCTACAAGATGATAGTGATGTCAATTTTTCAATTTACTCCATTCACAACGTGTACATACAAAGCATCAATGTGTACTTGAAGAAGGTACACATTTTTATTCATAAATTTTACCTGAATGAAATTAAGAGGAAAAGAGCACAACAGGGGGAAAGTAAGAGGAAAGGAAGAAATCTAGAAATGAGCTCAGCAGCTGATAGTTGTTTTTCCATCATTGGCTCTTGAAGGCTTCTAGGGGAATATCCTTGTACTAAAGAGCCAGACAAAGAGAAATAAACATTTACCCATGGCATCGTCTGAACAGTAATGTACTTGGAATTTGATTTGTATGAACTCTGGGAAAGGGTTATTTCCAAAGTTGATTCACTCTATTAGACATCTCAAGTTGTTAGTGAGAATTTCCTCTGTTTGTTAATAAAAATTATGTTGGACAGTGGTTGCAATGTTTTTCATTGACCACTGATAATACACGGAAATCTCAGAAATTGGCAGTTATGATTCAACATCAGCATTTACTAAGGAAACACTCTGTACCCAGCACTGCCCTGATAAAGGGGATGGTGTTGTATGAACAAAGCAAAATACCTTGTACTCATAGAATTTCCATTCTAGGCAACTGGTGATTTGATAGACATAAGGAACTTCCAGTCTATCCAACTTATACAAGAAGCAAAACAAGCATATTTGTTTTATTTGTTTATTTACACCAGGACTGGGCTTGAACTCAGAATCTTGAGCTCTTGCTTGGGTTTTTTGTTTTGTTTTGTTTTGAAGGCTGCCACACTATTGCTTGGGTCACACCTACATTTCCAAAAATTTACTGATTAATTGGAGATAAGAGTCCTTTGGATATGATTGATTTGGGCTGACTTGGAAACACAGTCCTCAGCCTGGTGGGTAGCTAGCATTATCGTCCATGAGCCTGTGGCAACTAGCTAGACGTATTGTTTTATATATGCACAAATAAATATTTGATATTTTCTGTGTAATATTGATAAAGGCATCTGCTGACAAAGTCTGAAGTTTTGTGTGATATAAGAGGGCTGCAGATTTTTTTAAATTTTCAATTTATTTAAAATGATCTATGCATCATCAATTTTATTCATCAATTTCTATAACACATTGTAAAAAGATATGGATATTAGGATATTGTTATATATATAAAATAAATATTAAAATGTTAAAATAAAGTACAAGATGGTGAGGAATTGTATTTAGATAATTAAACAATACTCAGAACATTATTGTAACACTATTTGAAGTATAGCAACAATAGAGTATTTTTTGCTTTCTTTTCTTTTTTGGGGGGCGGGTCCAGTCATGGGGTCTCAACTCTGGGCCTGGGCGCTGTCCCTCAGCTTTTCAGCTCAACGATAGCACTCTACCACTTGAGCCACAGCACCACTTCCAGCTTTTTTCTTTTTGCTTATGTGGTACTGAGGAATCGAGCCCAGGGCCTCATGCATGCAAGGCAAACACTCTACCACTGAGCCACCTTCCCACCCCCTCTTATTTTTTACTTTTATTTATTGTTATTGTAAAGGTGATATACAGTGGGGTTATGGTTATATAAGTTATTAAGAGTACATTTCTTTTTTAAACAGTCTTACCTCTTCCCTCCTTCGCTCCCAGGTTTTCCCTCCCATCCCCCCACACAAGTTGTATACTTCGTTTTCAACATAGTATCTAGTGAGTACCACTGCTGCATTTGTTCACCTTCTGTTCTTCCATTTCTGCTCCTCCCTAGTAGAGATTTTAACTAGCAACAAGGGGTGTATTCTATATTCTTCTTGTGTTCTACAATGTTTATTCAAAGCTTATTCTATTATACTAAGTTTACATGGAAGACTATATACTTTGTTTCTAAGGGTTACAAGGGCAGTTTTATTGCTTCTAATTTTAGTCTCAGTTTACTAAATTTATAAAATTTAGAGAGTGTTTTTTTGCATCAGGAAAGTTTGGAATAAAGGCATCTATTAAAGTCTCTTTAGGTTCATCTTAACATGGAAATAGGTGTGGGTGAATAAATGTTATAGCTGAACCTTTCCTAAATGTGATATATATCTGGAAAGAAAATCTGAATAAGAAAGTTTATAACCCTGAGAATCATAAAAATACCTATTGCATTTTTACATGAAACATATAAATGTATAATGACATGCAGTGTCAAACCTTTGAAGGGTAGCTCCTAGCTTAGTCTTGGTAACCTGAGGTGTATTCTTGAAATTCCATCTGCAATTGTCATGTTTGTATGTGTGATGTCAGCCAAGACTTTATCTTGTAATGTAGTGCAAACTTCAAGCTTAAAGGGATTCACACAGTTTTCATAGTACTAAAAGGAAAGTTTATAGCCATATGTACTTACATCAAAAAATAAGAAAAATCTCAAAGCAATATTCTAATGATGTGCTTCAAACTCCTAGTAGAACAGGAACAAGACAAACTCCAAACCAGTAGACAAAAAGAAATAATAAAAATTAGAGCAGAAATAAATGAATTGGAGTTTAAAAAAATTCAGAGAATGAAGAAAGTCGAAGCTTCTTTGAACAAAAATTAACAAAATTGACAGACCACTAGCAAATTTAACTAAAAAGCAAGAGCAATCACCCAAATAAATAAAATCAGAAAAGAAGAAGAAAACATCATTATAGACTCAAACAAAATTCAGAATATTGCAAGGGAGTAGTTTACAAACCTCTATGGCAACAAATTGGAGGATCTGTCAGAAATGGACACGTTCCTAGACAAAATAAATATACCTAAACTGAGCCAGGAAACCATAAACCAACTAAACAGACCCATCACAAGTATGAAAGTGCTGCAGACTAAAATTTCAGAAAGATCTGTGTCCTCAGAGATAAACAATAAGTGCCAGATATTTTTCAAGATGAAAGTTCAAGCATAGGGCCAACATATACTGGATATTGAATCAATGTCAACTTACCCATCCTCTATTTTTCACTATTGCGTGGTTTGTTTTCTTTCATAAAGTTATGGAGCTGAGAGAGAAAAATAACACACACAAGGATGTTAAGAAAAAAATAGAGAGAGAGACATATATAATAAGAGGTAATTTATTCCAGCGGATAACCTGATCCAACCCTACTTTAAAAGAAAGGCAACAGAACAGAAGAGATCCCCTTCAGACATGATTAACTGTCAATCATTTTCTTGTGAATGGCTTAAGGGCAAAGAGAAATGCAGTAGTTCAGATCCTGCTGATTAAATAAAGAGCACATAGGTTTGAAGGGCATGGTTTGGAGATTAAGTTAAATCACAGAAATTCAAGCAGAGGCAATAACAATTAAGTTGATCAGCCCAATCTCCTGCCAGGGAAGGGAAACATTTTAGAGTACTACCTTGTCACTGGGATGGTGTTAACAACCTAATTTTGTAAGTCCAATTTGATTCATTTATTCAACAGATATTTATTGAGTGCCCACTACATTTCAAAAACCTCTTCTAAGCACTGGGGATACAGCCGTGAGTACTCAGGCAAAATATCTCTCTTCATGTAGCTTATAATGTAGACTAGGGAAAAGACTTTATACAAATACTTCCATAAAGTGCCAGCAGTGGTAAGTGTAAAAAATTAAAAATTAAGCTGAGAAATTTCACCATGTTATTCATGGCATACTCTATTCATCAAACAAGTTGCTGGATCCTGGTAACTCAGGTCTTTAAAACTAGCTACTTGGGAGGCTGAGATCTGAGGTTTGCGGTTCAAAGCCAGCCCAAGGAGATAAGCCCATGAGACTCTTATAGCCAATTGAGCAAAAAGCTGGAAGAAGAAGTGTAGGTCAAATGGTAGACTGTCAGTTTTGGAGTGAAGAAAACTAAACAAGAGTATAAGACGCTAAATTGAAACCCCAGTACTTGTGTATGTTCACATGAGCGAGCACACACTGACACACAGATATAGACACAGAAACACACACACACACACACATTATTAAAGCCCCAAAAGATTAAAAGGGAAGAAAAAACATCAGACTCCACCTTTTAAAGAGAGCAGTAGCAAGAATGCAGTCATTTTTCATGTTCCAGAGACACCTTCAGAAATGATGAGCAGAAATAGAATCTGTGTATCAGTTGTATCATCATCTGCAGAGGGCAGGTTATAAATGTGAAACAAGAAGATCTATTTTCCTGGCAGTATTTTGAACCTGTAGATTCTCAGCAGAATCATGAGTAAACATGAATGTGACCGTACATCAACCAAGATTACCTGTTGGCTGCTTTTCATATGGTGAGTAGTGCTTAACAGTTTTGTCACTCTTTTTTATGTGTGAATACTACATACCATCATTGAGGACACTGACAAGCATCCTCAGCTCCAATCCCCAAGAGACAACTCACTATCTACTTGTGGAAATAACAGAAAAACTAGAGTACACACTCTCTCACTTAGAGAAAGTATACTATTCATCTTTTATTTTTATTTCTGAATGTTCATTGTAAAATGTCCACCTGTCTCTTGCTAGGGAAGGGGAATATTTGAAAGATACACTTGTGAAAGGAAAGGAAAGCAGATATGTGAGGATTTTTTTCCTTGCTGGATGTTAGCCAGAGTTTGAAATGCCACTGAGTTCCTTTTTTGAGCTGCCATATCTACTTTTCTCTGCAGATTTCCTTTATCTCTTAGACCTACTGAGAGATCAGCAGCACCGGAGTCCCAGAAGGTATTAAGTTAGAACCCTGTGAAGAAAGAGATGTTTTCCTCATTTCCCACTTTAAAATATCTGGGGAGTTCTTTAAATACAAGATCATGTCATCTGCAAAGAGGGAGAGTTTTACTTCATCTTTCCCTATTTAGATCCCTTTTATGTTTGCATCTTGTCTCATTGCTCTAGCTAGGCATTCTAATACTAAATTGAAGAGGAGTGGAGAGAGTGGACATCCTTGTCTCATTCCCGAATTTAGAGCAAATGTCTTTAGCTTTTCGCCATTAAGTATAATGCTGGCAGTAGGTTTGTCATACACAGCCTTTATTATATTCAGGAATGTTCCATGGATTCCTAGTTTCTCTAGAGCTTTAATCATAAAGGAGTGTTGGATCTTGTTAAATGTGTTTTCTGCATCTATTGAGATAATCATGTGGTTCTTATAACTAGTATGCATCTAGGATAATCAAGCAGAAAAGGTCAAAAATTATGTACATAAGACCATATACGATGATGCTAAGCAAAATGAACGCTAAGATAGGGACACAGGAGGTTTTTTTTTCTTTGTTGCAATTGTTTTTAATGTACTATGTGAAATTTTGTTTCTTTTGTATATTCTTTCCCCATGGTATAACCCCTGTTGTCACTGTATTTGATTCCAGTGCCCTGCATCTTGTATATACATTTTTCTAATTTGGAGAGGGGAAGAGATATAACAAACTGCGGAAACAAGGATACAGGCTGACCCATTATAACAATGAGACACACAAGACACTATGTTGAAAACAAACGTTACAACTTTGGGTGGGGGGAAGGTGGGGAGGGAAGGGATGGTAGGGGAAAAACAAACGAGGGGGTAACAATGCTTGATAGGAAATTAACTCATCATCTTGCTCATGTATAGTATCTTGCTCTGTATAGTATCTTTACAATAAAAATATTTTTAAAATATTTGGGGCATCCCAGAGCAGTCTGGATGACAGGCTCACACAGCACTCATGTGGAGTAGACAAAGTTCTATGGAATAGATTGAGTTTCACTAGGACCATGTAGCTTAGTAGGCAGAAGAAAGATGATCTCAAGAAGGGGGATGCTACTATTGGAAGACTGAAGAGTAACTGAGGCATATATGTGAATAGATATCAAGAGAGATAATTTCTTTTTCTACATAATTTGTATTTAGCTGTCTTGAATATTTGCTTGAGAAGTTGGGTGCCAATGGCTCATTCCTATTATCCTAACCACTCTGGAGGCTGAGACCAGACCCAAAAACAAATGTGAGAGAAATTCTCATCTCTAATTAACCAACAAATAGCCAGAGTTGAGTTGTAGCTCACATGGTAGACTGACAGCCTTGAGCAAAAACACCAAATAAGAATGCAAGGTCTTCATGTCAGGCCCCAGTAGTGACACCAAGGCACACAAAAGGAAAAGATAAAGATGAAGAAAAATAATGAAAAGGAAATCTTTTGCTTGAAAAAGCTCCAGAAAGAGTGAAACTAAAATGCAGACTTATTGACTATCCATTTCTAAGCCACTCAATACCAGTGTAAATAAAGATGTTAAAATGTAATATAAGGCATCTTTTCAAAACACCAGTGTCTGAAAAGAGCTCTTTTGAATAGATGTATAAATGCAAGCATTAGAACTTTCATTATCCAGATTACATCACAAGGGCTTATATGGGAGGGAGAAACAGTTCTAACACACAACAATGACCTAATCACTTCTCAAACATAGCAGATTGCAGTATCTTCAGAGCTAACTTCCACTCTGACTGCAAAGCAAACACTGAATGTAACAAGAGAGAGCCAAAGAAGAGAATGAGCTGCCTTCCAGCAATCTCTGACCTTCCACAGGACCTTGGCAGGCTCATGTAGGCTGAGACAGGGCCAAGTCATCAGCTTTCTACAGAGGACCATCCAGATCTTCCTTTGCCAAGTTGAGAACAAATCTCCAAAGATCTACCTCTTAGGTAGACTTTCTCATCTTCTGAGAAGAAAATGTGTTTTTTTGCCTAGAATTCATCTAAAGATCCTTAGAAGGATCCTTCTTCCAACATAAAGAACCGTCATGAATAGCACACTTTGAGGACAGAATTGACATCAGATCCAACATTCAAAAAGCACACACATGCTGCTTCCCAAGCAAAGCCTTTCTTAGCCATTGTGGAGAACTCTGAACCATCTCGCTTTACGATATCTGACAGAATGGCCATTGTATGATCTTCTTTCTCCCCATGCAGTGGAATTTCTTCAAGTTAGGGTCCTCTTTGTGTGATATGCCTTTGTTGTTTTGGTATCCTGTTACACACATGTGGGGCTTCCATACCGTTGCTCCCATAAAAAGCTGAAAGAGACAAAGAAACAAGGGTGGATGGAGGGAGAACTTGATCTTTCTATTTCTTATTAGGAGAGGAAAAATGAGAAATAAAGTCCTATCAGTAGGAAATCATACCATGTGTAACACTCCAAATACTTTGACAGGCACTTTACAGTTGTCTTTTTCAACACATGATTTCCAATGTACATTTATTTGCTGGATTTTTTTTCCTAATAAGCAGAGAATTAAAATACACATGAGTGTCAATCATATCATTATCTTTTCTTTCAGACAAAGACACTGAGGATCTCAGAGGTTACAAGAATCATCTAAAATCATACTAAGAGTTTTGTTATCCGTGTCAGGTCTCCCTAGGAATCTAGGGTTACTACTGCTTGTCTTGACCTGGGACAGCCTCTTTCCCAAGGAGAGATGTATGGGTGGCTAGCAAGCATGAGGCTCTGATTTCAAATCCCAGTGCTGTGAATAGAAAGACACAGAGAGAAATGAAGATATTGTTTAGAAAGTCAACCCAGCCAATTGTTTCCCCTGGGTTTCTCTTAGCTAATTTTCCTCCCATCTCCATCTCTCCACTGGAATTGCTTGACTAGACACTGTTATTCTCAGGTCAGTCTTTAGCTCTCATTCTAACTGATGTTGTGTGAATGTGTCATCACTTAGGCATTGTCTTTGGCCTTGATGACACTAGAGTCCATCGCGGTCCTGTCTCATTATCTCAGCCTTGTCTCCATTGCTTAGGCTTCATCCTTCAACTTCAGTCCTATGTCTGCTTCTTTTGTACCATATTATAAGAGTAGGACATTTAAGGTGAGAGCTGGGTATGCCCTTAGACTTCACTGGGAACCTTCTCATTCCCCAAAATACTTTTAAGTTTCTAATGTATCTTAAGATTGTGATTGCAAATTTCTATTATCTTCCAAATTTCCAGACCTTAAATGGTCATTTTCTTAATTCCATTACCCTGGGAACTGACCTTCTCACCTGATGAGAATGTCATCTGCTGTGGGCCCTGCATCTCTGTTGTCATGGAGCAAAATTCCACTTCTGATTCTACAACTGAAATCGTCCATTTGTAAGTGTGCCAAACTAATGCTTATTAGTTTATCTCATTGGAACAGGATTCTTGTTTGCTTTGAAACCAGGAAAAGAAAATGTAGGTAATAAAACAACCCCAACTACGGCTGCTTTACATTTTTTTACTGTATCCTCTGCCTGCAAAGTCAAAAGTGCATTAAAAAGTAATATTGTGCTGAGTTCAGACATATGCAAACGTCTCTAGATATCTTGTCTCAATAAAGTTTATAGAAGGCATTCCCAAAGGTCTGACAACAAAACAGAATAAATCGCAAGGCTCATAAAAATATAATGCATGTCTTCTTTTTTTTTTCTTTTGCTTACATAAATGCTAGCTGATACAAAGAAAAAGGGTGCTTGAAATGCACAGGGGTGCCTTTGTCACCATGGTATCTTTTATCAGTAACCCCAACACATAAGGAGTTAACTCTGAAAAACACAAAAACATGGAGATACAGGGGAAGAGGAAAGGTATGAAAGCATAATAAACGGTGTGAAGTTTCCAGACATTCTTTGAATAGTTCACTAAATTACCCAGACAATTCTTTATCCAACATTTTGACCAAGTTACTGTTACTATTGTTGTTGTTGTTGTTGCTATTATTATTATATTTAAGTAGTTGTACAAACAGATTTCAATTCAACATGTCAGTTCATGAGTACAATGTCTTTTGATCAGTATTACCCTTTCATCATTCTCCCCCATCTTTCCCAAGCCCTCAAGGTACCTTGCTCCATTTTCACACATGAACATTAAATATTAAGACAGTATTTGCCCAACTTTCTTCCCTCTATTCCTCTGCCCTTCTTCTTCCTGACCTCCTACCCTCAGACAAAGCATGTTTTCACTTTCTGGTGTTCATTTTGTTATTCAAAGGAGTTACACCATTAGATTAATCCCCTACATATACCATGCATTAGTCCATTTATGTACATGTTCACATGTTTATAATTTAGAACTCACTTTCACATATAAGAGAAAACATATTGACTTTGTCATTCTGAGCCTGACTTACTTCACTTAACATAATGGTTACACTAGTATGCATTCCCACTAACAGTGTAATATGGGTTTCTTTTTTTCCCCCACATTCTTCATGATGGCTGTTGCAATGGGTGAGATGAAATATCAATTTATTTTTAGTTACATTTTATTATGGCTAAAGATGTTGAGCATTTTTTCACATGTTTATTGGCCATTTCTAGTCCTTTTCCTAAGAACTCTCTAATTCACTCCAACTAAGTTTTACAGATGATTTACTGGAATCCAAACATGATAGGAAGCCTTCTGAATGTAAGGGAAAACTGAGTAGTCACCCTTTTTCAAGGTTTTCAGCCCTGCAACGAAGAAACACATGCATAAAAAACTCACTACAATTATGTGCTATAATACAAACAGAATTTCTTCACAGTTTCAATGGACTAATCATGTATTCATATTTGAGTTAACCAAAAAGTAATTATGCCCAATTTGCAAAGCTCAAAATTATCATTGCATGTAAAACTAACAGTCTGTAATGTGTAGGTTTCATTGTTTATATTTTCTGAGCACTTGCAATGTGCCACACTTTCAAAGCACCAAAATTCTAAAACTCTTTAAAGCACTTTGTAGTATTAACTTAGCAGAAGCCATAAAGATGAGATAATTTGGTTTCCCCCTCCTAAATTTATAGATGTGGAAACTTAGAACAAAAAAGTAAAGATTAAATAGTAGCCCAATGTCCTAGGCTCCTTAAATGGTGGAGTCAAGATTTGGTCATTGACAATTTTTGCTAATCACAAGCCTCTGGGGACATCCTCAGTTGGTAGATCGTGCTTTTCCCTGTCTTGGCTAGTCTCTTGGCAGAGAAGAAATAGAGCCAGATTTTGCAAGGCATATTGTCACTGTCTGTCCTGAGTGTCCTGGATTCCTCTCTCAGAGAAAAGGACAGCCTCGCCGTTCATTTTCCTGCATTCTTCCCTTCCCAGTTTGGCTCCCAGACAAAATTCACAAGAAGGCAGACATGTCATAGAATTTTATTACGTTAGCAATTTCACATCATGTTCTATCAGGATCTCCCTGTATTAATATTGCTTTTCTCCGAAAGATCACATTACTGCTGTTTCCATCAAACCTGACTCTCAAGTTTCCTGTAAATGTAGCTCCTGGGCTGGTTTCAGTCTAAACACAGCCGAGTACCCTCCTACCTCAAAGTGCGCATGTGTGGGAAGCCCTGGCTTCTATTTCCCGCAGCTTGGATTCTAATTATAGCATTACAGATACTTCTAAATTGAAAGAAAAAAATTAAAATATAGAGATAAAAGAGCATTTGTCAATATTTCTGTGCAAAGAATGGAAGGGAATTACTGAGCATCAGACACTATAAGCTGTCAGATAGAAGCACTTTGCCTGCATATCCTTATTCAATATTGAGAATTATTTCAAGACATATCAGGCATATCCATTTAACAAATAAATGCATACACTGCTGTCAAGAAAAAGTTTAGGCCCTTGTCTAATTGCATCCAACAGCTAGATAACAGAGCTGAAGAAGTTCTGTAGCACTGAAAATCTTGGCCACATGCCCCATAGCTAAGGCCAAGTTTAAACTAAGCACAGACTAATTTCTTAATTCAAACTCCAGAGACCAAAGCCTGGAACAAGTGTAGGCACATCATTGTACTTTTTCAGTTAAAGACCTAGCACTTGCCATGGTAATCAATGGGCAGAAGCTGCAGAGACAGATGCTCTGACATTCCTTTACTTAAGGAAGCAATGAAGGGTTACAAGATAGGCTTTGCTTTGCCCCTCCAAAAATACCTCACGCACACAAAAGGATTGAGTATGGAAACCTAATCCTCTCAGTGTGTGATTTTGTCTGCATTGCTCATCCTTCTGTGGACTTCTAAGCGAGTGCTGTGGGACAGAAACACAGTGCATGCTGGGAAAATCAAAAGCAATACCTCAAAGTCCTCACTGCATGAAGTCCTAGCACTGGGGATTTCCTCTGATAACCAGGTGAATGGCACCCTTCTTGGAGCTGATTATCATTCGTTGCCCTCAGTGTTAATTTCATATGGCAAGCAGACATAAATAGGTTAAAAAAAAGAACTAAAAAAGAACAATATGATCAGATATATTTTTTCACTCTAAGATTGAAATGGGAAGAGATGGAAAAAAGAGAGGAATGGCATATATTATGTCTATTTCAGATGCCATTTCATGTCAGGCTAGAAGCCATATAATTCTACACAATGCAGCAAGATTTGACTGTAGCTCATGGACATAAAACTGCCATTATTATCAATAATGAAATCATTAAAATAGAGGGCAGTGTGATTTTTTCATGAGTATTAATTTCCATATTCTATGTGATTCCCAGGCTCCTAGAGGTATTTAAAGTTGAATTATAAGATGGTTATGGAAATCTCAACAGGCTGGTTGGGATGTCTTAACAACTGTCTGTATGACAAGACACCTTGGCATAATTTAGTTTTTAGAGCTCCTACCACTTGTTCTAGACAGGCAAATGCACATGTGATTTGACTGTATGTATAGAATATTTCTACACTCAGAGATGGAGACAGATAACGGCCATTGGAAATAAATTTCCCTGAAAGATAAAAAAAGAGAAAGAATTTAAATTTTTTCCTTGCCTACTATTCATCAAACACTGTGGGTGACAGGATGAATTCAGGCTTTAACATCAATCAGACCCAACTCAAATACCAGCTACAGTTTCTAGAGTCTCTGGCCCAGATATTCAGTCTATAGGTCTAGTTTTACTATCTTAAAAATATATCTCTGCATAGTAAGCTTGTTTTTCAATGGTTTCAGGAAAGAGAAATATATAGTGTGATGAAAATGAGGGGAATGGAAATAGAAAAAAAATATCCTATTCCTTTTTCATATATATATATATATATCACTTATATCTTAAAAGTATGAATAGATACCTCTAGCTCATTTACAAAAGGAAAACAAAAGCAAGACTTCTCAGAAGCATTGACTGCCTTGCCAAAGCTTAGGATAATAATCTTGTTATTGTTTACACAGGACCACTCCTGGGGTAGGCAAGAGCTTCAGGCAAATTATTTTTTCAGAACCCCTTTTTAGACAAATATTTTGAGTTGACCTGAATTCATAAGGCCCCATAGTTCTAAACCTCATTCTTAAATCTCATCAGATAGTACTGCCTTGCTAGAAACATGCTATTTTCTAGAAAGTAAGAAAGGAAAAGGGGTGGAATGGAGGGAAGGAAATAGGAAGGGAAGGAAGTAGACGGGGGAAGAAAGAGAAAAAAGAGAAAGAACAAAAGAAAAGAGGAAAAGCTAGATTTTCTAAGAAATCTGTGATTATATCTATATATCAAACAGCAAACAAACTTACATCTTTCAATCCTAGATTTCTACCTTCTATGATACCAATTTTTTAATTGTGAAAATACCATACAGAGGGGTTACAATTACATGAACAAGCATTTTAAAGTGAGATCTACATGGAGTTATTTGTTAACCATGAGACCTATTCTTACAGGTTCCAATTGCATTAAATGTTGGCCTGGATCTAGTCTCACTCAACTTGCTATTGAGGAGAAGGGAAAGATAGTCACATAATAAGATGTACCTATAGTCACAGAATTGGAGCCTCAGTCACCAGAAACAATTCTCTGTGTTTAATGTGTACATGTCCTTCACTTTGAACAAGTCCAGGAGCTTTCTTTCAAATTCACCAGCTATTGCATATGATAAGAATGTAGGGACAAATTTACATTGAATAACAAAACTAGAGTTCTAACTAAGTTTTTTTAGCTTCTGTTTATTAATTTACAAGATGGAAACATGATAGTTACTGAAGGTTTATGATTTTGTTTTGTTCTGTTTTTTAATTTATGTAGCAAAATAAATATTCAATAAATTGTTATTGCAGGTGGCAGAACAATAGCTACTCTTCTTGTCTATATCATTGCAAAATTGTGAAAATGAAATATAATGATAATAGAAGTGTTCCAAAAATGTCAAACACCCACAACGTGCCAGATATTCAATTCCTATATTTTGCAATATTTCCCTGAAATAAATAAAATCCTTGCTTTCCTCACCCTGAAGTTTGCCAGTTCATAGCTAGGACAAAGTCTGCTGAACAGAGACGGAAGTTTAGAAGACTTGAGGCAGTGTGTGTTCTGAAGACACCAAGTATGCTCTCCTTGTCATGCATACCAAAAATATATAGCCAAATAAAAATATAAAAGGTTGGTGATCAAAATGTTTGGACTATGAATACATATATTAACATATAAAAGCTACATACTAAAAGAATTTCCCATAAAGCATCACTTGCATGAGTTTGACTGAGATTCCAATTTTGTTGAGTCTAAAGGCCCTTTATTTATGGAATAAATTTCCATGTCAAAGGAACTCTGTTTATCTCAATGGCTACACCTCAACTATGCTTCACCAATACCAGATGGGTTAATGTAACCATTTTGCCCTACTTTTGGTTTTCTTGTCTTCTAATCAAGGTAAAATGATCATAACTGCTTTTAAAAAGGGGTGAAATTAGTAGTAATAGTCTTTCCTTAAGTAGGTTTTTGTTTGTTTGTTTGTAAAATGAAGGCACAAGAACATAGGAAATCAGTCATATAAAAAGCAATAGGAATATGTAAGAACCATGTAAGTTAGTTAGTTAGATAATACCTGCTATCACCAGAATTTTTCAAATGTCCGGCCAATATCTTCTTCCTCCTCACAGCCGATAAAAAGACAGAAAGGACACACTAAGGAAAATAGATGGAAGATGCAAGAGGAACTTTGGAACTTCTTCTAAACTTAAATCATCATGTTATTTCTCTACAAATTAAATTATTTAAATGGAATTCTTCTCTATAATAAAAAATGAGTTGATTGTTTATGCATTTCCTCAGCATAACAAATAAGAATTTAGTGAGCCATTTATGCTTTCCTCCTCCATTCAATGAACTATCAGATGATAAAAGACAGAAAGAAAAAAGTAAAAAAGGGTGGAGATAGTTAAGAAGAGAAATTACTGATTTTTGTCTGAGAATAACTGAGAAGTAGCGAAGTGCTACCTTAAAGACTTTTGAGTGTTACAAGAATACCCTGTGGGCCATCCACTGGTAGTTTTGCCTTCTGAATCCATTTAGCACCAGCTCTCTATGAGACTCATACATTGCATTATGACTAGAGAATTTTTGTCCCAAGTTTTCCAAGTACTGTAAATGTATTAGAAATATTATAAGAATATTATTAAACATTTAACTTAAATAAAAACAACACCAAAAATTACAGTAGTATTTTTTTAAAGATTTTAAAATTTTACTTGGATGCATATGGGCTTGACTCCCAGCTATATCATTTCTTAATTAGGAGGCTTTCAGAAAATTGCTTTGATCACTCTACATAATTATTATCATCAATTAAATGTGGATAATAACAACTTTATAGTGTAATATAACTCATAAGTGAGTTAATACAAGTGTCCTGCAAGTGTGTGTCTGTTGCAAATTAGGTTTTATGGATAACTACTTTTTCATTTCTAGCTCTATATGTACTGATTATGTTTTCTCTTCTTTTGCCTGTAGTAAGTCAGAAATTTGGAATAGCCATCTATGTGTACTTCCATACACATTAGATTTACAGTTACTGGGTATTATAGGTACTTTAAAGTAACTAGGGGACATTCCACCAATGGCATCTCCCCCAAGTCATCTACTCTTTCTTTTTATTGTTACTCCTTCCTTTTCTTCTCCCTTATCCTCTCTCTTTCTCTCTCTCTCTCTCTTTCTCCCTGTTTCCTCAGCTCCCCCAAAAAATAGGTCATCAACACAGCAGGAAAAGTTTTGAAAGGCAGACGGTAGTGATGCAATATAGAGATCCCTGTGTTGTGGTCAATATTGAGTTCCTCTACCTCTCATCCCTGTAGGGCCAACAGCCAAGGAGCACTAGGAAGAGTTAAGTACAGTCTTCCAGGCTTCCCAGCTTTCTCAAGTCCAGACAGTTCCGATCTCATATACCAACTCCATTGCGACAGCTCTAATCTTCCTTATAGAAATTTAAAGGAACCTACAGAAATACCTCTGAGACTCAGTGATTCTTCTCATGCTAAGTCCTTAGGCCTGTAGAAATAAAACAACTGATTCACAATGAGAAGAATAAAATTCACTATAGTCCTGAGAGCCAGCCTCTAGGTCTATGCATCACCTCCTAATAGACAGGCAGCCACAGTTTGCTTTCTCATTGTACCTTGAAGCTATGTTCTTGATGGCTCTGTGTCAGCCACCAAAGAGGAGCAACTTAGGTGGCAAAGCCACCACTGGAAATTCATCTCTTTCTGAGGAATAGAATGTACCCAATATACAAAAGAATAATGGCAGTCAAAGAACAAGATATTTCTGTTCACTTGGGTAGGAATGGGTAGAATTGCTGTATTATATGGTGACAAATCCATAGTGAAAAATAATTTAACTCACCAGTCTGGAAAGTAGACACTGCATCTAACAGTAGAATCAGGATCCTTTGGTGCTTTGACCCTTTGGAACTGAGCCAGGTAGAAGAAATTGAAGCCTTTACCAGAACCCATCCTGGGTCACTGTCAAGTACAATCTCTTTGTAAACATGTTCTGTCTTCTCTGACTCATAGACTGTCATTTCTTATGCTTACATACAGCACAGAAGGAAAGATAAATATTAATAGATATTAAAATTGAAGATAAGACACAGAAACAGAAAAGCTTTGTATTTCTAAATTCTTCTTAGAATAAAAAATAAAATGTGTAATATATTTTCACACAGAGAAGTCAATTCAAATATTAACATATACTTTTGTCCTGCCAGAATAAAGTGGAAGAAGAAATCATTTGAACAATACATCCATGCCGTATTTTTAAGTATGATATTGTACAATTGTGTACCATTCTTAAAACAAAATAAAGCAAGACAAAAATAATGTTAAGTTAATGTACTAGAATAGCATTTTGTATTTATTATAAATGAGCCAACTAAAAGTATATCTTAGACTATAATCCCTAATGTAGCCAGAAACAAAACCCATTTTTACCTTTAACATCCACATCTACCTAACTGTTGTCCCCCTAATCTATATTGCTTTCTTCTTGTTAAAGGCTTTCATGGTGTTTGTTGTAAGCACAAGAAGGGGAGTCATGGAGGAAGAGACTAATTTTAGAATAAAAGCCTTCTGAAGTAGTTAGAGAGTGGTAACAGATAAACCAGTGATAGAAAGTGCCATAAGCCCATAAATGAAGCCATGTGACAAAGAAAAGTTCCTCTGAATTAGTACATGAAACCAGATAGTTCAAGTGATCTCATAGTCATGCCCAGGTTGCTCAAGAATATGCAGGTGTGTGAAAAGCTTCTAGGAAGAATAAAGTGGGTTCACTCTGTTGGCATTGTCCTGAGGGAACTGTTGGCTTAGCAAATTACTGAAATCATACAGATATGGAAAGATGTGCAAGAGTAAGTGAGATCCATTTCATTGGCCATAAAGTCTGGAAAGCAAGCCCAAACCACTCAAGCCAGTATGCCCTCCTGTACATGTTACGCCCCTCTCTGAAGGTTTTATTTAAATTCATAAATTCATTGATTTTTAAACCGGATTTAAGGTAATAGAATTTCATGAACATTTTGGTCAGTTCACATGGAAAGTTAAGAATAAGGGAAAGACTTAAACCAAAGGAAAGGAAACAAGTCAGAAGATTTCTACTATACTTACCCTCCCCAAATAGTCAAACTGATTTGTTCTAACATAGATATAAATGATTTGCTGTGAGATCCCAAAGGACAGACATGTTGATTCTAACTTGGAAAAAATCAGGAAAGATAAATATAACATTTAAAGTATATTTGAACTACATATTGTTATAAAATGAATCATACCCTCCAAAAGTTCCAAAAATTGAAATCATATTGTGATTCTTTGGAGATGGAATGCTGAAGAAGGTAAATAAAGTTATTGAAGAAGGTAAATAAAGTTATATAAGGTCATAAAGGTATAGCCCTAAGCTAGAGTGGGACTGGTGTCCTTACAAGAGACGGAGAGAGTACGGATGCATGCACTGGAAGGGAAAGGTCATAGAAAGACATCATGAGAAATGGCCATCTGAACGCCAAAGTGAGTGGCCTCAGGAAAACAGCAAGTCTGTCGCCCTGGAACTGTGAGGAAAAAATACATTAGTTTTGCTTTTGCCACTCAATTCAATGATATTTTTGTTCTGCCAGCCCTAGTAAATTCAGATATGTGTATAGTTTCAAAGTTTGAGTCCTATTTAATAAATAAGTCATTCAAGTCATTAATTCTTCATTGGAGAAGAATTTCCCAGCAAGAATGTTACATGCTGGGAAACATTAGAGGATATAATATCTAACTTGTTTTTGTCCTGCACCACCTTCTTCCTTCTCTGTTCTTTCTCTTCTCATGACTCTTCCTCCTCTCCATACTGATAACGATAACAATGGTGGTGTTTGTGCCTACCCTGCATGATGGTATCATTAGTACTGGTAAGGAGCACCATCCAGTTAGAGAAAATCTAATTTAATTATCCCCAACCTGTAGCCCCAGTCTAAACCTCTCTGATAGCTATTAGAAAAATTATCAAAGCGAACTGTTGAAATATCCAATTCAGAAGAGGATAATACAATCCCAAAGAATATTGTCTTTGTAGTTTTCTTTTCAGAAAAAAACCTATGTGTGGAAAGTGGTCATGAGGATCTGTAATCACCAACCATTTCTACTATGGTCATTGCAAACGTTGTCAATCCAGTGTCCTCCCCAAAAGATTAGGTAGTCAGCATTGACATTGAAAAAGGACAAAGAGAAATCTCGAGCTTCTTGATCTGCCAGGTTATTTTCAAGGAATGTTTATGCCTGCCAGTGTTATTTACATAAACTAGAAAAGTTTGACATTCATAAATTTCCATTACTGTAATTCACCCCCCCACACACACACTCATCATGAATGTAAACTAGGGACAAGATCACCTAACAAGGAATTCTTTGATAATCAATTTGTTTTAGGAAAGTAGCTTATTGTAATGTTCAGATAATGAATCTTCCAATCAGGTAGATCTACATTAAATACCTAGTAGGTTTACTAGTCATTACTGATTTCACTCTTTTCAACATTTGTATTTTTCATCTATAAAATGAATAGTATTGACATAATACTCATAAATCTCAATGTATGACATGCAGTAGGCCAGTAAGAATTACTAGTGCTCTTCATTTTGCTTACCTACAAGTGATGGCTATGGGTATCTAGCACATCTTATGTTTGCCTCTGCTAGAATTATGACAAAATTAGTTTAAGGGAACTTTGCCCCCCACCCCCATCTGATCAGCAAAAGACAGGTGGGAGGAGGGGAGGCAAGGTTGGTTCCAGTGGGTCTGATTCCTTATAAAGGCTCCAACCCTTTGAAGGCACCTGAAACCTCATTCTGTTCCAGAGAATTTGATATTCACACTGCTACATCAAAAGGTTGGGGCAGCTATTATGTACTAAAATGTGTCATTTTAAATTGCTTTCTTTTTGCTAGCAGTAGCAATATAGATATTGAAATTTCTTCAGAAAATGCTTATCTCATCAAGACTAAAATTATAGTATATGAAATACTAATTATGGTATTATGAAGAAGATTGAACTTTTCTGTGACATTCTGTCTATTAGGAAAATACTAATATTTCAGCTTCATAAGGAAGACAGAGCCACCCATTACACAAAGTACGACCCACTCACTCTGGGCCTTCCCCTACTCTACCATTTTCATGAATGGCAGCATGAGACCTGCAATTTCTAGTCATGGTTGTCATCTGCACTTTTACATTTGCTCCAAATTTAGCCCCAAAAATAGAAACCAAAATTGCCACAGATTATGACCTAATGCAATGGGAAATACAGAGGACAAGAATTTCTAATCTTTAGCCACATACAGCGATTATTTACATGACAGTATTCCTAAAATTGTAGCTCAATGCACTAATATTTGTAAAGGGTTATACCTTTTCCTGGCACTAAGTAGATGTTCAAAATATTAGCTACGACTGTTTTTTGACTTTCTTTGTTTTTATTGTGAGAATACCGTACAGAGGAGTTACAATTACATGGGCAAGATAATGAGTACATTTCTTATCAAGCATTTTTGCCTCCTTGTTGTTTCTTCTTCCCATCCCTTCCCATATTTTTTGAACTTCTTATATAAATGATTTTTCTGCAAGCACAGAGCTAGTAACTTATAGAGGTAAAGCTTAAGTTAAAGCATTGGAAATAGACTTGTTACCTAGCTACTCATTTACTTAACCAATATTGAGTCCCTACTATGCTCCAAACACAAAGATGAATAAATCCTAGTACTTCTAAGAGACTTCTATTCAAGAGAAAGGATGGACCAGCTACCATCAACTGTGATGCTATCTAGTCCAAATCAGAGAAGAGCAGGTCAAGCATGGTCATCACACCCCTGTCTTCCTGCTCCCCAGGATGGATGAGAACTAATTCTCTTGGTTAGGTTATCTTGCTTGTCTGATTCCATTTCAATATGCATATCGCAGGATATTGAAACATTTGCTATATAAGGCCCACCTTGAAACGCAATTTTCTACTTCTATAATGAGATGCATGCCCATTACAACATAGCATCTCTGAAAACTTCCAAGTAGTATTATCTTGAAAACTGAAGTGTAAGAGGTTGATGTACTGTTTCTTCTGAACTCATGATGCAAATAGATGATGACACTTATAAAGTATTATAAATACTTGAGCAGGAGAACCAGGCTTCTTTGGCGAAGACCTTCGAGAACCAAAGACCCAAATGTCTTTTCATATCAGTATTTCCTTGGGGCACAGTATGTGGTCACTGCATCCCACTTAAAGGGTGTGGGTTAAAAAAATAATGGGATGGAAAACATCTTGGGGCACAGTATCAGCAGGTGACTGAGAGCATGTGACCCCTGTAATGAACAGGTATGGGGCAATGTCATTCTTTCTGATGAAGGCATAAATTCCATTGTGTATATAAACTACATTTTCTTGATCCATTCATCTACTGAGGGGCATCTGGATTGGTTCCCTATCTTAGCTATGATAAATAATGCTGCAATAAACATAGTTGTGCTGGTAGCTTTAGTATGGTCTTGTTTATGATCATTTGGGTTAATGCCCAAAAGTGGGACTGCTGGGTCATAGGGGAGCTCTACGTGGAGTCTTTTGAGGAACCTCCATACTGCTTTCCAAAGTGGTTGAACAAGTTTACACTCCCACCAACAATGCAGTAGGGTTCCCTTCTGGCCACATCCCCTCCAGCATCAGTTGTTTAATTGGAGTTCTTGATTACAGCCATTCTAACTGGGGTGAGGTGGAATCTCAATGTTGTTTTGATTTACATTTCTTTTATGGCTAGATAGGTTGTGCATTTCTTCATATGTCTATTGGCCATTCTTATTTCCTCTTCAGAGAAGTTTCTTATTTATCAGGCAGTTGTTTCTTTGACAATTTGTTGTTGGGGCATTTAATTTTTTGAGTTCCAAGTATATTTTAGACATGAGACCCTTGTCCATTGTATGACTAGTGAAGATCTTCTCCTAATCCGTGGGCTTTCTATTGATCTTGCTAGCAATGTCCTTTGCCATGCAGAAGCTCTGCAATTTCATGCAGTCCCATTTGTCCAAACGTTCTTTGATTTGTTGTGATTCTGGGTCTCTATTAAGAAAATGTCGGCTTGTGCCAAGGAAACCTAGGGTTTCTCTTATTCTATCCTGTAATCTTTTCAGAGTGTCTGCTTTGACTCCAAGGTCTTTGATCCATTTGGAGTTGATTCTGGTACAGGGTGATATATAAGGATCTAGCTTTGATTTTCTACAAGTAGTTAACCAATTTTGCCAGCACCATTTACTGAAGAGGCTGTTTTTCTTCCATTCTATTTTTTTAGCTCCCTTATCGAAGATTAGATGGCTATAGGTGTGTGGGTTCATTTCTGGGTTTTCAATTCTACTCCATTGGTCCTGAGGTCTGTTCTTGTGCCAGTACCAAACAGTTTGGATTACTATGGCTTTGTAGTAGAGTTTGAAATTTGGTACTGATATTCCTCCTTTCTGCTAAGGATCACTTTGCTATTTGTCATCTTTTATTGTTCCATATGAATTTTTGGATTGCCTCTTCTATTTTCTTGAAGAATGAGGTTGGAATATTGATAGGTACCACATTGAATTTGTAGATAGCCTTGGGAAGTATTGCCATTTTCACAATGTTGATCTTTCCAATCCAGGAGCATGGGAGTTTTTGCCCCATTTGTTAGGAAATGGAAAGATATGGAAAAAATTATATTAAGTGAAGTAAACCAGTCCCAAAGAAACATAGGTCCCATGGTTTCCCTTATTTGCAATAACTAGTATATGTCTGAGTCAAGCAGAAAAGGTCAGATAAGTTTATGTTAGGGGAATGAGCCTCAAGATAAGTATTCAAATGTTTTTTTTCTTTCATGCAATTGTTTCTAACATATTTATAAGATGATTTCTATGTTGCTTTGTATGTCCCTCCTCCATGGTATAACCCCTGCTTTCACTGTATTTGATGTTGGTATAATTTGTGGAGGAGAAGGCAAAAACAAATCGTTTAACTAGGTATACAGGTGGACCCATTGCAACAATGATATATACAAGTTGTTATGTCGAAAAATGAACATTACAACTTTGGTGGCGGGGGAGATCGGGTGCGGGGAAATGGGGGGAGTATGGGAAGGGATGGGAAGGGGAAACAAAGAGGAGGCAACAATGCTTGATAAGAAATGTATTTGTTATCTTGCGCATGTAATTGGTAACTCCTCTGTATGGTATTCTCACAATAAAAAAAGAAGAACACGTGTGGGATCCAAAGTGAACTCCCAACTGTGTGTGTGTATGTATGTGTGAGTGAGTGTGTTTGTGTGTGTGTGTGTGTGTATGTGTGTGTACTGGAACTTATGAGGGAGGGGGGCTAGGGCATTCTCTGTTAGCTAACACTTGAGCCATACTTCCACTTCCATTTCTTGTTGATTAATTAGAGATAAGAGTCTGGACTTTTCTGCCAGACAGTCTTCAAACCATGATCCTCAGATCCCAGCCTTCTGAATAGCTAGGATCACAGGTGTGAATTACCAGTGCTCAGTCCCACTTTCTGTTAATTGGAGTAGGGAACATATCTTCTCTGGTACTCAATGTCTTCATCTTTAAACAGAAAGTGACACCTTGTTTTGGAAAGCTGTTTTAAGGACAGAATATGTTGCATGAGCAAGTAGAGAGCATAGCAATTGCTCACCAAATGGTCAGTTCTTTCTCTTTTCTCCTCTACCAGATACAAGCATAGCTAAACAGCTCCTACTTCTGGACTCTCACAATATGATATTAATATTATTTGGGAGCATATAATTTTCTTTATATTGTCTAAAACTCAAAATAATCAAAACATTACTGTCCAGTATGTAATATCCAGTATGAAAAAATAGTTATAACCTTCAAGGTTTTCAGTTCAATAACTTTTACCAACTTTGCCCTGTTCAGAAGCTCCAGTTGTGGAAGATTTATATAAACTTGAACATGTTCAATGGCCAATCCATTCCTTGCTTCTGTGCACATAATCCATGGCTCATGGAGTATGAATGGGCTGAAGGAAACCCTAGTTTAATGACCAGATTTTATAGCAATATATATTTTTCTTACTCAAATACTGAACGTTTTTATTTTATTTTTTTCTGAATTCATTTTTTATTATCACAAAAATCACCACATGAACATGATTTAAGAAGTTAAATAATACAGAGATGATAAAAAGGGAAGAAAAAGTATTTTGCCCTTGGCTCTGTTTTTTCCACAGCTTTTGGACTTGTAGATACTTAAACCATTAACAAGCGATGTGGTTTCAGAAGCTTCCATCTCTATATGTCAGAATAAATTGCTTACGTTATTATTGGTTGATTTATCCAGTCATTTGATAAAATTTTAATTTCTTTTTTTAATTTTATTTTATTGTCAAGGTGATGTACCAAGTGTTGCAGTTATATATATAAGATTGTGAGTATATTTCTTATCTCTACTGATTAAACAATAAATAAGTAAGGATTTTTTCTTATTATATAGGAAAAATACTGTAGATGCTAAGACAAGAGAGATTTGGCAGGGAGATTGTGCTTTAACTGCTTGTAAGGAGTACAAATATTGCAGTGTATGAATTTCCAGTCAGGGTTGTCTTAAAATCAACAGAACTCTGGGTCAGTTGAACCAAAAGTATTGATCTCTGTGTCTCCTTACAATTAAAAAAATAAACTTCAAATATCAGCTAAACACTTATTAGGTCATCTCAAGTAATCTCATTTTCTTATTTCCCAGGCTAATTTCTTGAATTAGGTTTTTAATTCAGTTTAAAGAAGCTTTATTTTTAAATCCTTCTCATTTTTTTTAAAAAATTGAAGACATCAAAATCTTAATTTTCTAAAACACTCTCCCCTCTGGTTATACCTTTTCATCATGATGATCTGTGCTTATCTGAAGAATTCACTTCGCCTTTTCGCTCCGGGAGACTGTTAATTATAATCCTACTTAATATTTTTCCTAACTTCTGATTCATTGGGTTGCCTTTCTTTCAGTCTTCTTAAAGGAAGACTTTTGTGTACTTCATGCTAACTGAATGCTCAGAGGAGACTGAAGATTTTTCTGGGAAGGGTGGAGGAGGGTGAAGAAGACTCAATCTTGACTCCTGGGCTTCACTTTAGGGAAATGGGGTAGAAAACAGATTGTGTTGTTCTTCACTGTCTCACTTTTTGAAGATTGTGTTCATTTTTAACACGCCAACAGTACCTACCCTTCATCCCCACCCCCCACCTCCAATCCTGGAAATTTTCCATTTGTTATTTTCTGTGAGTTTTGTCTCTGGGCTTTTCCCTTCTTTTTTTTTTTTTTTTCTGGAGAAGAGTTCTCCAGAAATAGAGAATTCTTTGGAAGTGCACACCTTGTTCCTTGGGTTTAGGGGAAGAAAGAGAAAGACAACAGCTCTACTCTTACAGTTCAAAATACAGACTCCATATTGTTTTGATTCCACATCACATCTTCATCCTCTGCTCTGCCAACCTCACAGCTGCCAATGTTGAGTTTCCTAAGGATGAATAAGCCTGGAGGTGAGAGATGGAGAGAGAAGAGGAGAGATTGGGAAATGATCCCCAACCACAGGGAAACAAAGATCAGATGAGATAAAACAATAAATGCTTTGTGCATGAATTTTAACCAGCACTATTAGTCCCGTCTCTCTCTGCTCTATCTCATTCCTGTTTGTTGTTGGGTGTAGGTGTTTCCTAGATCCTAGGAAGATACTCTGGTTTCATCTTTCTCTAGGTATAAGAGGCGAGACTGACATTCTACTTGCTGTTCCTATAATAACTGACTTCCAAATTTCACCTTCCAAATTTCAAAAGGTTTGTAGAAATCCCTTGTCAGCTCTTGTCTCCTCCGTATTCTCTTTGTAATGTTGCTTTTTGAACTACTAAAAATGCCTTTAATTTTATTTTAATAGAGTTTTTGGGAGAGAGAGAATATAAATGTGTGTAGTCATTTTAGTCTTCTACAATTGAACTCAGATATGACATTTATTATCTACTTATTTTTGCTTTTTTCATTCTTTAAGACACATTGAATAGCCACTGACTAGTATAATAATAAAGTTGTAAAAAGGAATGGTAATAACTTCTATTCTTGAAGTAATATGGTATTTTAGAATTTTTAAATCTCTTTAGCATTTAATCCTCCATGTGGAGTGAGTGTTTTTATTCTCACATTATGCAAGATAATTGAGGTTAATAGAGTTTAATATTACCTCTATAGCCACAGAGTTCATTGAAAAAGGCCTGTAGTTGGAACCCAAAAGCCTTGACCTTATTCTGCAACTATTTTCAGGACATTATAGAAGTATTTTGCTAAACACTTGAAGAGATGTGACTAGGAATGAAGCTTAATTTTTTTCCCTCAGAGATCTCTTGATCTAAGGGAAAGAAAACTGTATGATATTTTAGCTTTAATAGTTAAAAAAAACATTAATGAGTTGTTCTTTGAGAATGAAAGAGAATATAAACCAGAAAATCACAAGGAAGGTTAAGATAAAAGCAAAGACTTTTGTTTGGATGCAGAATTGATTTGCAAATGAGCAAACAGAGATTTCATTGGAAGGTAACATATTTTGGTGAGGGAAACTGGGCTTAGCATTGTTTGGGGGAAATAAGCAGTCTGAAGCAATTCCAGTAGCTAGCTTACAGAAACTAGGGGGCTGCTAATTTTATAATTTCATTGGAATGTCCTGTTCAGAAGGCAAACTGGTCACTCTAGTATTTCTCAAAACTTGCAAAGTTGAATTCAATCCTAGAAATTTAGTCATTCTGGCAGATTCAACTCCCAAGGTAATGTCTGTGTGGCAATATAATCCCAGCCTAAAAAAAATCTCTAAGGCTCGAGCAGGATCTCTCTCTCTCTCTCTCTCTCTCTCTCTCTTTCCTTTTTCCTTCCCTCTTTCCCTTCTTCCTTCTCTCTCCCTCTCTTTTCCTCTCTTCCCTATTCTGTAGCCATTTGACCTTAAAAGTCAAAAGAATTTTATCAAAAGGAAGACTGATTCCAATGAGAAAGATCTTTGAAATGGAAAGAAATGAAAGAAATATAATTTCTCTATAAAGAGATGTAAGGGTTTGCCTGAAGAAAGGAAAATATAAACAAGTTTATGATAGGAAATCCCAGTATGTTACCTGAACTGGTAAACCAGTGGTCAGACACAGGATTAGGAGGCAGATGAGTTTAGAAAAGTAACTTATAAAAGATTTTGAAGTGTGATATTATAAAAAGGAAGCAAAAAGTCACATATTTATTTTTTCTTTTTTTTCTGTGAAATTTTTTCTTCTCAAATAATTCCATATTTTTCAGATGTAAACTTGGCCTCATTAAAAAAAAAAAAGTCTAAAGCCGGGCACCAGTGGCTCATGCCTATAATCCTAACTACTCAGGAGGCTGAGATCTGAGGATCATGGTTCAAAGCTAGCCTGGGCAGGAAAGTCTGCGAGACTCTTATTTATCTCCAATAAAGCACTAGAATACTGGAAGTGGCACTGTGGTTCAAGCAGTAGAGCACTTGCCTCAAGCTGAAGAGCACAGGGACAGTGCCCAAGCATACAGTTCAAGCCCCACGGCCGACAAAAAAAAAAAAAAAAAAAGTCTAGAAATCTTCCTTTGAAATCACCTCCTTCTTGTAGCCCCAAGCAATATGAATAGACTAAGAAATGGCCTGTTACCTCCCCTCATTTCACAGATTCACAAATAGGAAAACTGAGGCCCAGGAACTTTGTACGTTGTCTTCCCTCTCACATTCATCATGCCTCATATTTCTTACTTTTGCCCACCAGAGAACAACAAGACAGTAATAAGTGTACTTTTATAATGCAATACAATCTTTACTTTCCAACCATTAGGATTATGTTTCTGAAAAATGCCATAAAAGAATGCCTCCTATTTCAAGAACTTATGATACTAGGAAAAATAAAACTTTAATGGGAAGGCGACCAGAAGTAAAACCTTTGAAAGGCTTTATTTTTATGTTTAGTAAAATAAAACAGTAAAGGCAGAACACTCAATATACATAGCACTAATGATATTTTATGCATCCTTAATTGGAAGGAATGGTCTCCATGCAATTAATTTTCATTTGCTACTTCTTGAAAGTATTCAGGGATTTTGTTCCCCTTGTAGTTTCTAGGATAACACTGGGCAGGGCAAAACCATGATACAGGGTAAAGACAAGCATAAGTTACTTTGTCTTTCCTCCACACCAAATGTCAATACCTTTCTCTTTTATGTCTAAAATTACTTCTCAGGATTGCCCCAAAGCTCCTACGACCCATGGCAAAAGTGCTGGGCGACTGTTAAGTAGCTACGCATACTTCAGAAAACCAGGGCTGAGTGTTGAGCTCAGCTAGTGAGAAGCTCAAGTCTACACTCTGGATTCTTGCCTTTAGGCTCCCTTCCAGCATTCAGAGGCTTCTACTTCCTTTATCTCTTTCCACTTAAATACAAAAAAAAAAAACAAATGAACAAACCGAAACACTTCTACTTGTGCTCCGTGTGGATTTCCCTTTGTATTTCCAACCTTATTTTGTAATTACTCCCCAAGAGTAGGTTGACTAAATTTCTGAGCTGCAAAGTAAAATGCATTGGGTTGTTGCAAAGCTTTATAAAAATCAACCCTCCATAGAGAAGTTTCATGGAGGGAAAGTTGTTATTGGAAAGGATTCCAGCCTCAAATACTATCTTTGCAAATCTCACACTTCTGAAGCAGTACAACAGGAGTCCTGGTGCTTCATTTGCTTGAAAAGCCACTGCTCCACCCCTTTTAGTAGACTGATACCAGGATTGGAAGACAAAGGCTTTGGAAATTCTTTCATTATCCATAGGTAAGAAGCTCATCCAACTTTCTAGGATTGAAGGCACATATTTGGGGCAGAGCATACCCAGGATCAGAGAAGAGAGGCCACAAAGCTCCTCCAGATAGTTTACCGTTAGTCTAGTTCTCTGAAGAAGGATGCTATATCACTGACCCAGATAATAAAATCCACCTTCCTAACACACAGGTGAGGAATAGCACATCCTTGTCCCCAAGTAAATACCAATGCACAAGACAACAGAACACCTGAAAACAAACTGATTCTAAAGAAAGAAGCAGCTCCCTGGAGTGATCTTATCTGTCCAGGCATTGATGGAGAAATATGAACCCCAGGAATTTTGAAAGGAAGAGAGTGTATAGATAACCCAGGGATACATCTCTCGTTATCTGAATCTTTCCATAACCCATCCTATTGAATCATAATAAGATCGATTTGAACACAGATTATCAGAGCTTAGTGTGTTTGAATTCCTTTTGAACCTGTGGTCTCACTGAACCAAATCATGGGCCTTTTTCAATAATGAAAAAGCTAGAGAAACTAGGGCTCACAGAAGCAATGGAATATACAAGTTGAATATACAGAATGTTGAAGTTCACACATGAATTCATGTGAATATATGTAAACTCAGAAAATCCTTTATTCTTCTACTCAAGAGTAAATTATGGTCTTATGGTCATGGCATAAAATATTGAGCTCCTGTTCAGACTAAGTAACAAATTGATATTTAATTGTCTTGATCTACCTCCATAGAATATGAGAGGATTTAAACAAGTTACAAGAAAGGATCCTGAGAAATAAGCAAAAACTCCTTCCATTTATTCGTTTCCATTTTCAAATTTTTACTTATATTTCTTGTTTCTTCATTTTCTTTGGTCTGAGACCAGAAATCAAACTCTGTATCTGATGATTTCACTCACTGGCTGGCGCTTCACCAATGAATCCATGCCTCCAGCCCCACTGGGTATTTCTTTGCTTTGCTTTTTTTAACTTATATTTTTATTGAGTTGTAAAATGAACAGGAGTGAAATGAACTGATGTTATATGCTAGTTCAACACATGCATATATGTAACTTTGAGCCCAGTCAAGATAGGAAATTTCTATTCCACTAGAAAGTTCCCTTGTTCCTTGTCAGTCAACACACCTATGTTCACAGCCTTTCCTTTTAATGGCTCAGTAATTCTAAAAGGCCAAGAAAACAATTTCCAGTATTGTTTATAGCAAGCAGACACTTGGCGATTTAACATCAGTCTCTGAAAGTAACCTTGTGAACTTCACCTCAGTCTTTCCTTCTTAGACAAATTTCCTGGAACACATTGCTTTAAAGGTACTTATCCATAATTATTTCTCTACTCAGCTAAGGGTAATTCCTGGATGTCAAATATACAGTTTCCTAGGGGGTAACATATACAACACATGCTCATGAAATAAACATGATGTCTGTTTACATAAAGAGCTGTCTTCCACCCTTACATTCAATGTTCCTCCCTAAATATAGACTTCATTATATGCTGTGCTCTGTCACTGGTCGCTTTTTAAAAATTATTAAAATTGATTCTGGATTATCTCTTTATTACCCTGAGCCTATTTTCTCAATGACATTTCCAGAAACCTTAGCAGAAACAGTGGCTAAAGTTCACAGGGAGTGACTACTAGAGACTAGGCATATTAGAAAAGGTCCAGGAGGTCCAGTGCCTGATGAGGAGCCATTTCTTAGTCCAGGGAACTCTCCTTCTGTGTCCTTAAATGGGGGAAAAGTTGAATAAACGCTCTGTGATCACTGATTACATTTGTGAGAGCTCTACCATCATGATGTAATCATCAGCCAGGACTTCAGCTCCCTTTGATTGTCACATTAAAAGTTATGTCAATCCCACATTGAAAGTTATGTCAATCCATGATGTTGTGGCAGAAGGTACAAAATTTAGCCAAAAACACTATGTAACTATACATCATTTTGTGCCTGTCATATAGTATGACACTTACTACATAATGGTACACATAAACTTATTATTACATAATTCTACTATGCCTTATTAATATAGCTATCCACACTTAACTGCTGAAAGGCTTCCAGACCAAGAGATGATTTCATGTACTATATGACATACAATATGGTGAACTTGGAGACCTCGCTACCTACTAACTATGTCTGTATGAGCAGAAGAGAGTCCCTCAGCCACACAGAGAGTCACATCATCTCATTTGTAAAAAGGGATTAAAATACCTCACTAATGTATTAGGATCTAATGCCACCTTTCATGGCAAAACTCCTTTATAATACTTGATACAGGATGGTTGAAACTTTCTCCTCCTTTTTTTCCCTCCCCTTTGGCTTAAACAGCAACTTTCCTCAAAATGTAGAACATTTATAAAATTATTTTATATACAAAGAATAAGGTAATAGTGCTGAGCAAGTGTGTCACACTGTCTCTCTCAGCCAGGTAGATTGCAGAAGTTCCTGTGTTTGAGTGCTTCTGCAGCCCTCAAAAACAGGCTTGGACAAAAGCCCTTGCCTAGAGTTTAGGCATGTCGGTATAAGATTTGGCAGAACCGTCACTGGAATAAAAGGTTAAACGTCATCAAGGAAAAGACTCTAGCTCTGATTTAAAACACTGGCTTTATCTCGTATACATGTTTTTATAATTTAGGGAGGGGAAGGGATATAACAAAATGCTTAAACAAGGACACAGGTTGACCCCCTTGTAACTATGAGATGTACAAGACACTAGGCTGAAAACGAACTTAATAATCTGGGAGGGGAGAGAGTTGGGGAGATGGGGCAGGAAGGGACTGTAGGGGGAAAACAACAAAGGAGGAATTAACAATGCTCGATAGGAAATGTACTCATTACCTTACTTATGTAACCATAATCCCTCTGCACAGTATCCTTACAATTAAAAAAATATATAGAAAAAGAAAGAAAAAGATTGCAGTTTGAAGTCAGGCTGGGCAGAAAATTCCATGAGACTTTTATCATCAATAAATCACTCAAAAAAAAAGTCAGAAGTAGAGCTGTGGCTCAGGTGGTAAACTTCTTGCCTTGGGGTTGGAAAAAAAAGCTCAGAGACAGTATGCAGGCAGGGTTCCAGTCCAGGACCAGCACCCTAAATAAATAAATAAATAGAAAAACACTAGCTTTTTTACAATCAGTAATTGATTGTACAAAGGACATCTTTATGATATCCTTTATGAAAATATCCTTCAGACATTGGTCCTTCATCTGAATTCTCAACGATGCTCAGCTTCTAACTTCATAAAGGTTTTGGCTTATTCTGTCTTGAGTTTTTACAAGCTTGAATATGCAAATTAGTGGTTGAACTGAGTCACAATATTATTTAATAAATATTTGTGAAATTAAGTAGGGACTTTTTAAAAGTTAGTTACCAATCCAAGGTAGTAAAGTAACAATTGGTGTAATAATGATTCAGAACTAAGATTGCATGGTATACCTATCTGTAGATTATAGAGTTGAGATTGACAAAGTAGTTTTCTTTTTATGGTATTTTAGCATATTGAAATATCAGGAAGAACTCTGTTATTATTCTAAACATCATGTACCAAGATTATATTAAATAGCTATTACATTCCTGGTCAGTTTTATCTCATTCTAGGTTCCTGATTAAATCAAAAACAGGAATCCTTGTGTATTTTTAAATGTTTTATAACTTTATGTATATCAGTGATTATGGTAGCTGGTAGTATATGTTAGCAACATAATCTTCAGTATGTTCTTGGATTCTAATCGTGGCTGTAATATTTATTGACTTGCCACCTTGGGTAAGGCTATTAATTTCACTTACACAGTTTCCTAGAGCACAAAATAGGGATATTATATACCTTATAGGACATGTTAGTGACTCTGTTATGCATAGTCTATTGGATTAATTTTTTAAGAACTTCTATTGATTTGATTTATTTGTTATATCTTCAGGAAGTACAAGGTGATGCTTTGACTTTTATATATAGAATGAATAAAGTTCAAATCAAACCATTTAGTGTATATAATTCCTTTAAGTTGAATTTACTTTTATTCACAGTAAGCACACTAAAATGTTAATCTTGATGGGATTATCTTTTATGACTGTATAAAAGAGGGTATTCTCTTAATCTTTGTTGTACACCTAGAAAAATATTAAGCCTGAGTTATTAAATTTCTGGCCTCCTGTTAGTTTCCCAGTGATTCAGGTGCAATAGGAAGATAAAGACCTAATTCCAGGTTTCAGATTCTGGTTTCAGCTTCTTTCTACTTAGCACCTTCACTACAACCTAAAATAATGTCCCACTATTTTTCCTTTGGTTTGCTGGTCTTTCGGCATCAAAGAACTTGCTGGTTTCCTTTGGAAGAATCTGCCTTGGTCAGGCTTATGAAAAGCAAGTATGAAGGAAGGGAGGGATTAGAGTTCAAATGAAGCACTGTTAAGAAGAGATTGAATTGGAGAATTCATCCCTACTGAGCAAGTTTGAAGGGAAGCAATTTTCCTATTCTCTACAAGCTGTTTCCAGTTACCGTGAACACACAGAGAAGAGAAAAAGATGTTGGTTCCAGTACTTTATTAAGCATCTTTTGAAAGGATATCAAAAGAGCCTCATTTATGAAATCTTGTAAAGGTACGACAACATTGCCAACTACAAAGATCGATGGTTGAAATAAAACAGGAACTGATCTTTTTCTACAAGAATTTCTAGTCTGATAACCCTGCCTCTTTTCCCCCTAACTATACCTTCTGAGAATTTGGCATTAATCAAACCACATTTTAAATAGACTGTTACATTAAGGAAATCTCATTTGTCCTCAGAGATAAGGATGAATCTTTTTTGTTCTTTATCAAAGCACATTTTAATTGACTGGCAAATTAAGAAATACATTCCCTGCATATAATATGAAGACATAAATTCACAGAAATAAATATAATAAAAGAGATTCATACCAATGGATGCAATTTTAGGTAGTTGCTGAGTTCCATAGCTGGCTCTTATTGGGACTACACTGATTTTATTATAGCTTGGATTGATCCCAGCAATGATATAACATTGTACAGAAAGCAGCAGAAATATACATACACACAAATACATATGTCTATAAAAATGTAACTTATATGTTCATAGCAAGTCTTTATCCTAGGCATAGAAAGTAATAATTTTCTTCCCTTGATCAGGGATATTGACTTGTTACTATATATTAAAATGTGACATAGAAATAGCTCATACCTATATCTCAACAGTCCTCAACCTGTGAAGCCCCATTGATCTCAGTGAGGTCATGGGGGTGGGGAGGATCAATCTTCTGACCAAGACTTAATAAGCAGACTTTATATGTGGTATTGAGTATTTTATGTATCACATTGTTATGTTAAAAGTGGCAGAACCAGGAGCCAGTGAGGCATATCTGTAATCCTAGCTACTCTGGAGACAATACATTCTTAAAGTGATGGGGAGTAGGGACAGCTATGTACAAATGGAGTTGGCAAGGCAGCAAAGATTCTTTTTACTTAAGTTGTGCTGAAAGGCAGGGCAATTTAGGAAAGGGAAGCAACCATAATGAGCTGAGTTATGAGTATACTTATATAACTGTTTGTGTCTCTTCTTTGGTTTTGAGTTTCTTGGAAGGCAAGTAGATTATCATTGCATTGTGTTTCCAACAGTCTTTGCTTTATTTTGTTTATGGCTTTAATTAATTAATTAGCTAATTAATTAATTTTGGTGCTGATTCTGGGACTTCAATTGAGGAAATGGATCCTGGATTCTGTCCCTGAACTTTTTGCTCAAGGCTAGCGCTCTACCACTTGAGTCACAGCTCCACTTCCAGCTTTACAGTGATTAATTGGAGAAAAGAGTCCTGGAGTTTCCTGCCTAAGCTGGCTTTCAACCTTGATCCTCAATGCTCAGATTCCTAAGCAGTTAGGATTACCCATGTGAGCTACTAGTGTGTGGCCAACACAGGATTTTACATAGCATTTCAAAAATTCTCTTTCCAGCCTAAAGATGGTAACCAGCCCAAAGTAGATAGTGTCTCTACTTTCAGCAAGCAGTAGGTAATCTGAACTTTTCCAGTCATTCCTTCTTATTCCTAAGCATCAGCTCACAGTTCTGACTTAGATGCCTATTTCCAAGCTGCTTCCCTTTCCTAAATTGTCCGGCCTTTCAGCAGGAGTAAAAAGAATCTTTGCTGCCTTGTCAACTCCATTTGCACATAGCTGTCCCTGCTCTCCATCATGTTAAGAATGGACCTACAGAATTACACATGCGCTTTTACTGCTGGTGACACTGTGGTGGAAGTGTTCTGGTAGCAAGCATCTTGACACAAGCCATGCTTAGGGATGTGAATCTCATTCCACAAGTAGCTTCAGTATTGCTTCCTTCCCCAAGGATTTTTAGCCATCTAAATTTCTGCCCATTTCTGACATGTGGCACTTGGGCTATTTCTGACACATCTATCTATGTTTCTCATATCATTCTCTTTTCCTTCTGAACTCATACTGCAATTTAATCACTAAAATTATTTTTATCCTAGTCAACTGAAATCTAGTGAAGTCCACTTTTCATTCCTATTCTCTTAAAACTTCTTCATCTACCTGCTTAACCCATTCAAAGTGTTAAAATATTAAAAATTTTAACACATTAAAACTATTTTGTAGAAATATTTAAGGTCATAGCAAAATGAAGTGGAGGATACAGAGTTTGGTCACACACACAATCTCCCTTCTATGAATATTTACACCATGGGAGTACATTCACTATGATCAATGAACCCACACCCAAATTTTACCAGTTTACAGCAGGGTTCACTCTCAGTGGTCTATATTCTATTGTTTTGCAAAATACACATTATAAAATCACAACTGTATTATGATACTGAGTAATCCCATTGCCTTAAAGTGTTCTGACTGTTCATACTTCATATTCAAATTTGTCAGCCATAGATAATTTTTCTGTCTTCCAGATTGTCCTCTTTCAGATGGCCTCTGATTACTTATTATATGTATCTTCCATGTACTTTCATGAGTTAATAGCTTATTTCTCTTGTTCTCTTGTTCACTCCACAGTACTGCATTATCTGGATGTCCCACCATTTATGTCCATTCATCTACTGAGGGATAACTTGTTGCTTTCAGAATTACTGATTATGAATTATGCATTTTTAAAACATTTGATAAAAAGCCCAGAACCCATCTATCTACTTCTACATAAACTACCTTAACGATTCTCAGAACCACTCGATACAGTAACTGTCTGGAGACTTGGATAAGCAAGAATCTGTTTCAGATTCACAGTTATCAGCACAAACACAAGTGATCTATAGTAAGTTATAGCCTAATGTAACTTATTCAGAAGCTGTGTTCTCTGAAGGGGAAAGATTATCAAAAAAAAAAAAAAAGATGAAAGCAGCTGGAGGAGGAAAAGAAGGAGAATAGGATATCATTTTCTGTCCACTCCCAAGAATTGACATAGTGTGACACAGAGAATTGGTGAGAGTTTATATAATATGGGACTCCACATGGACGCTCATACCAAATAACACTCAGGAGTTGGGATACATTCCTGTTGTGTGGGCTTAATTTATTTTTCTGTTGTATGGGTACTTGAGTTCATCCTCAGAGGTCCAACCAATTTGTAATATGAACCTTTCCTGGAATCACAGGAAAGGTACAAGATTTGCCTCACATCAATGACTGAATTTTGATTTCAATTATTTAAACTTACCCCAATAATATATTTGCTCACAAGTTATATCTTCTATGGCTTACTCTAGCAAAGTAATTCAAGTTGTTCTAATATAACTCTCATAAATATTCTCAGAATAATCACAGTAAGAACATTCATTTTGACAAGATTTGTCTTCAGCAGCGATTTAACCCTAATTACTATTTAATGGGAAAACTTTGAGAGAACTAAGTGTCCCATATTGTTTTTTTGTTTTTGTTGTTGTTTTGAGTAGCTGTTACTAATCTCTCTGGATCCTCAAAGAAGTTTCAGTGATTGTCTTGATAATTTTTGAAGTAAATATATTTCAAAGAATTTGATGTCTAGGAAATGCCTGGTTGCTACTTATGCAGTTGATGTAAATAACATTATTTACTTATTCCAGATTCTCATTTTCCTAAAACTACTTTCTCTCCATTCTGATAGTAATGATTATAGCCAAAGTAAAATGGTGTATTTTTAAATAAATTTAACTTAGTCTCTTAGAAAAAAATGTAGCCACAATTTTTGTCATATCAGAAAGTATCATAGGAGAGAAATTGAAAAATACCAGTTATATAAATTTGAGTCTATGTTCTTCACTATGTATCCCTGAGCAAAGCTGTTTTTTAAGCTTCAGTTTCTTCTTGCAAAATGGTCTAACAATTTTAAAAGCTGCCTTCAATCTTGGCCATCTGTGCCCTGAGTAACCTTACTACTGAAGTCCTGGCCCATTAGTTCAGCTTAATTGTTATGCCACAATAAAGAGGAAGAATAAGAGGCATAAAAGACAGAGTAGCACATAGTGTAGATTCTGGTTTTCTGACACACAGGAGTGGTCCAGACCTACTGGTATTCTTTTCTAAAGAAAGTATAGTAAATCCATTGGATGGATACTAGGTAGTTCTTGTGTTGACATGGAAAGATGTTCATAATAAATCATTAAATAAGCAATGCCAAATGTGGACTAGTAGGAAGAGTATACATTCATATACATATCTAAATGCCTGTCTTCTTTGTATTTAACCTATGGAATAATAATTTTGAGATCATTTAACATTCTTGGCATTTATATATGTTACTGCATTTTCTGTTTGTAGAAATTTAGGAAGTATAATAAAAGCTTTTCTCCTTTGGAAAAGAAATGCTTTATGTCATAGTAGTACTTGTAGAACTTGTAGTACATTGTAGTACTTGCTAAGGGAGAGTTTATAAGTTGGAGTAAAACCTAAAGTGTATACTGTAACAAAGAAACCAAAATCACAGTTATTCCGGGAAGCCATGAGTTGATTTCCCTCTCCTTGGCAACTCAAGTAGTCAGGTAATCAGGCTCTGCATCCACCAAACCACCAGGGACCCAGCTTGTAGGACAGGTGTGCTCTCCTCGCAAATTAGTATCTCCAATATTGCAGCCCTTGCTATTTCCAGGAAGTGAGAGAAAAGGGGAGCAAGTCCATGACAACAGTTTTTATTAAGATGAGTTGTAAGCTGCACACATCACTTCTTCATATGTCTCATTAGCGTAGATTTAGTTATAAAATTAACTGAAGGCTAGAGGAAGGGTTGTCAGTTAACAGTCTGCCACAAGAGCCAAGAACACGAGATGAGAAAATTGCTTTACAAACTAATATGATCATCAAGCTAAGAGATGAGTTTTTGCCTTTGTGGTTATTGTTTACTTTTCAATGAGCCTCAGGTGCATAGAATGAAATTAATTGAAATCCTTGATTCACCACATATACTCTCATCAGTACTTCATGTAAGGACCTCATTTGTGATTGTCTGTTTAAAACACAATAAATCACTACCCTCTGTGGAGAGGGGAGAGTGTACTGGCACCAGAACTTGAATTTAGGGCCCCTCATTTGCTGAGCTTGCCTGCTCATAACTGGCGCTCTACCACTTGAGCCATGCCTCCAACCCATCTCATTTTCTAGTTAATTGGACCTGACAGACCCTGAGATTCTCATGGGTTTTTCTGCTTAAACTGGCTTTGAACCAAAATGCTCAGTCATGAGTCACCAGCAAAAATCATCTCAAAGCTGGTTAATTTTTGTCACATAATTAGCTCAGAATTCATTGGCTTAAAGATCATACTATGTAGCCATTGTGATCATGTCCTAAGAGTATCCTCCTTTTTTTTCTCACTGTGTGAATGCTTAATGACTCAATAGCTATGAGCATATGATCATATAAAATGGTGCTTATGGAAATGAACTCCAAGAAATGGAAACAAGAGGTTTTAATTTGCTGTTTTCAGTTGTTTCTTTTTTTCTTTCTTTTTTCCCTTTGGTTTATTTCCTTTTGTCACTTTTTTTTACTTCTATACTCTTTGTCTTATATATCAGTTTATCTGATTTGTGGAGAAAGGGAATCACATAAATGGTGGAACAAATGGGTGAACTAAGTCAGCAGTGATAATCATATGTTGGAAATGAACTGTACAACTTGGGGAAAGGGGGGGAAACTGGGAGATAGAAAACATGAGAGGGAATGAGGGAGGGTGTGATGCTGTTCAAAAGGAAATATATTCAATACCCATCTGATGTAACTGTAACCCCTCTGTATATCAATAAAATAAATTTAAATTTAAAAATCATACTATTTTATTAATTTGTGCCTAAAGTTCTATGGCTCATGAATTTGCCTGCCATGATATAGGAGTAGTTCTTCTATTCTGGTCAGTGTGGCTGGATGGTGTAAGAAGCCTGCCTTCACAGTCATCCGCAGGCTAGTTCTGACTTTTGGAGTCCATGTGATTGTCAGCTGCGGTGATTGGGAAATGTTTCTCTATGAGATCAACTCAAGTGTATTTACATGGAAGAGGCTAGAGTATCCCCAGCAGCAGCAAGAGAGGATAAGCTCAGTGTGGAAAGAAACACACAGCAAGGCAGCAACCATCACATTTACATTTATCCCAGTGATCAAAGCAAGTCTTTACGAATCCAACAGTCAGTACAGGAGAAAGTTACCTAAGGGTGTGGATACAGAGAGACACGAATAGTTGAAGGCCACCAATACAGCAATCTACCACAGAGGAAATCCCACATTCACTTATAAGGTTCTCCCTGTCTTACTCACTGATTCCTGTGCCCCAGACATCACAGTGCTCATGAATCCCATGTATTTTCATACATACCCATATATGTAATCTATGCACATATGTATATAGACTGTTTTCCTGGGCTCTAATTTGATAATAGAGGTGACTGTGTGGGATATAATATTTGTATATTTTTGATAACATTGCTGAAATATCACATTATTCTATATAATCATAAATCATTCATTTAGCTGAACATATCGACATATCTATTGCATAAGCAGATATTCAAACGTTGCCTAACCATATTGATGCATTCTGATAAGTGTGTTCTTAGGTAATTTGTCAAAATCATAGCATATACTTCCACTAGCTAAGATGGCTATGTGTTTAGTGACTGATATATTCTTTTGGGACCATTGTTGGACATGCTGTTTGTTGCTGACTGAAATACTTTTATACTGCACATGACTATTGAGTATTTCATCTTGTCTTTCACCTGGATGGCTGGATTCTATTCACATTTCTAATGTGAACAGTATGACCATGAACATTTATAAAAGTGTCTTTTACTATACATATCCAAGTGTTTAGTTTGGATTTATCTGGGAATACTTAGTGTAGCAAAATAATGTCATATTGTTTTCCTAAGTTGTCATGCCAATTTACATTTTCATGGAAGTCTGAAAGATCCCATTGATCCATAGCCTCCTTATAACTAATTGTACTAGCAAAAGTCATCAGTTTCACAACGACATGGGTAAATATTTGTATATCTCTGTGGCTTTGATAACAGTGATTGCATAAACTTCCCTAACTGACCCTCAACAGCAAAACTTCAGGATTTATGAGTGAGTCTGAAAGATTTCCTGAGTTCCAGATCTTTTCCAGCTCATTTCCAGCTTCTTGTATCCCTGACAGACCCTGAGATTAAAGAACCCATGGGCACTCCGGATGGAGCTGTGACATAAAATTCTTTCCAAATCTGCAATTCTACCTTTCCCCCAAAACAAACTTTCCTTCTCTGAAGCCTAGTGAAGGGAGAAGAAAAACTTGGAGAAACTTGTCATGAATTGCAACAACTGGCTTTGTACCCCTGGCAAAGTTATTCAACAGCATTTTTATGTAATAGCTGTCTCCCTTGTAAGAAATACAATCCTCTTTTTGTTGTAAGTCTCATATTGGGTGAAATGCAAGGAAACAAGCAATGCTTGGTGTATAATTGGTGCTTAAATTTAGAGAAATCAAGAAATCAAGCCCTTTGCATCAAGATTAGATGGACTGACCTTGCCTGGGGTTAAGTAGCTATTCTGTATTCATTCATGTCAAATGAAATAGTAGTTTCTTAGTGGATCACAAAACCATCATCAGATCTGACAAATCCAATCAGCTAATTTTTTTTGTTAAATCTCAATGATTTTATGTAGGCTATTAGTCACTACTTTGCATGAGCAAGAAATATGACAAAGCCCTGTCAGGCACTTTCACAAGCAGTAGTAAAAACAGCAAAAGATAATTAAGGTGTTTCCGTGCTCCTTTGCCCATTGGAAGAGCAATGGGGAAGGCTGGCATATGGGGGCATACCAGGCAGGGAGTTGCCTTTAGGACCAGGAGACCTGACTTGCAAGCCTAGTTCTGTTGGGAACACACTGAATGGCTGCAAAAAACCTTGACTTGACTGGGTCAGTGTTTCTTGACTGATAAAGTTGATAGATGATGAAGGGTTGATGAATTACATTGACTTGGATCTGAGAAATAACAATGATAAGCTAAGCTCTCCCCACAGCCCCCAATAAGGCCACACATTGACCACACCTTGGATGACTGGAATTCTGACCACCCCAGGCTGGAAAGCCCCTTTTCGCAAGCTCATGGACTTTTAAAGAACTCATGACCATAAAATAGTCTCATATTTAGGAAGGTTACAGAAGTGGCTATTGTTTCTGTTAGCCACACTTACATTGCAGATGTAATTTGAAAGCTGGAACCTATGAATGCTCTGAATCTTAGGCAAGAATCAAGGATCATGACACATAAACCCTTTTAGTACATTCTATCTCTTCCTTCCTGGTGTTCTATGGGCCTGATGGATGAATGGCTCTGATATGGGATAATTTTGTTCTCTAAAGTTAAGTCAAACATTCCTGCTGCAGCAAAGTTGATTTGTATTTCAAACATTTGTGTTTTAAAAAAATTGCCTGAAGGTCTGCCATTCCAGCTACCCAAGACCTGTATAGGTACTGAAGAAAGACTAAAGCTACCATACCTCTTCAGTCTAATGCATATCAATGAGGTCTAAAGCCTTACGCTAAAGCAAGAGTCCTAGCACTAACTCTTCTACAAATCACCTGTGTCTTTTTTTTTTTTTAGTAAGTCACCAGCTTTCTCTGGATCCCAGTTTCCCCACTTAGTAAACAGAGACAATAATAACTGTTCTTCATCTTTTGTGGCTCAACAGAGATAATGTATATAGTATGACTTTGGTGGTTGTCATTACTGTCTCCATCTGTTTCCGCAGTGGTCCCTGGTACTCTGCTCCAGAGCTCTCTCACTAGTCTTCAGCGGATGGGACACTGTCATAGCCATCATGTGGGTATTTTGTGTTTATACAGTTCCCACTCAGAGAAGCTGAAGGCAATGAGGCTTCTCTTCTGCACCCTCCCTGGAGGAGGGGGTGCTCACTGTGTACCAGCTCAAAGCTCAGACATATTTTGAAAGGTAATCAGCTCAAATTCTCTTCCAGCTGGTTTCAGCCCATTTCCTTTTGCTACATTCCTTGGGACCAAACTTCTGTTTCTAACAGTGGGGAGATGGGGAGGGAAGAGGAGGGGCAAGAGAGGTGCTAGATTATCCATTTATAGAAGCAAAGAAGCAAAGAATGCTATCACTGTTACACAGAGGGCAAAAATATGTCTATCAGGGGCGTGATACAGGGTTGTGAAACATCACATTGGGTTAGTGAGATCAGTCTTTTCTCCCCTGTGTGGCACCTGATTTTCCCTGTCATGTACAGTGGAATTACAAGGCTGTCTTCTGGATGTGATAGGAAGGGCACTTTTGTGCCTTTGTGACCACATTCTATTGTGATTAAGAACAAAGGATTTGAGTTTGCAATCTACCTCTATTGTTTTAGTTATGCCACCTTCTATCAATTGTCAAAGTTCTTTCCCTTCTTCATATATATAAAATAGGGTAATAATAAATACCCTCCCAGGCTTGTAGTAGGAATTAAGTGTCACTACTTCATGTAAGGTGTGAAACCTAGTGCCTTGAACATGGTAACAGGTCAATGTCAGTAGACATTATTACTAGTATAATATCCCCACTTAGGTTTCAGTTATAGTCAATACAATTTATTCTGTTAATTAATTGAGGAATCCCATGCATGTCTTCTGACCATAAAATCTGACATTGTATTTGAGCTTTTCTCCAAGAATCTCTTGAATTGCCCTGGAATTTTGTAATGTACAAAAATAAAAAAACCAAGAAAGTTGGAATTGGATCTGAACCCTCTGACTTCTTGCTGCCCAAAGGCCTCGCTGTGGAAGATTCATTCTGCCCAGTGGAGGTTGCACAAGATCATGAAGAAGCTCAATAGGAGATGATATTGGGAGATTAGGTGGAAGAGGGAAGTCTTCCCACAATCATCTATCTGACTCTTGAGAATCACCATTGTCTACATAATAAATTCTCCACATAATATTACCCTTGTTATAAATACCGGACATGATTTCTGCTTTCCTGGTAGGTCCCTGACTGTTAAAATTTGTTGGATCCCTGTTAAGACTGTCTCAGTTCCAAGACATTACCTTTCATTTCTCATGTTGTCGCCCATTTATGGTTACACAAACAGGACACCCAGTCAGGATTACTGAGCCTTGAGAATCCCCCAGTGTTCTGATTGTATAACTAAGGGAAGCTAGCAGCAAAGAGCTCTTCTTAAAGACTGCTGGTACTAGATTCAAAAAATGAAAATAGAGCTCAAATACTAGCTCCTCCCTGAAGCCAGACAGTATTTAATCAAAGATAGTGTATGATCACGCAGAATCCAGGCCACCACAAATTCTTAACTTTGCTCCTGCTGTGGTATGCGGAACCATTTACAATTATGCATCTATGCATTCTTATGTTAGCACTTCTCAGCAATCAGTGGAGACAAAACTCCTGGAAGAATTGGATTATGTCTCTATACCAGGTGCCTAGTATAGGACTTGCCTCTGAACAGATATTCATTATGTAATTATCACATGAAGGAAAGGTTAGCAAAAGATGGCTGAGTGACACACTTGTTGATTAGTGACTAGATTGAAGACTAAGATTGCATGAGTAAAGCACAAGGAAGGAAATGAAACTTGTAAATGAGAAGAGCACAGGGATGCCTTGCAATTCACAACACCAAGCTTCCAAATCTTAGATTGTTGGTGCTTAGGCTTGAAAATCCCACTTGCAGGTTTATTTAAAAGAACAGATGGGAAGTTTGGAAGTTAAAAAAAAAAACTCTAGCTGGTTGTCAGTGGCTTAACAGAATAACTGGAGAAGCTGATACCCTTAGACCTTCAATGAAATACCCTGGAGGATCTCAGTTCAAGACCAGCCCAGACAGAAAAGGCCAAAAGATTCCACTTCCAAAATAAACATAGAAAAGATAGTCTAGAATTATGACTCACGTGTGGTAGGATACCAAGAGTGTACCAACCAAGTGAGCTAGCGCAAAGGCCATAGTTAATATCCCAGTATTAATTTAAAAGAAGTTAGGAGAATGTTTAACAGTTGTACAGCTATGACAACAGCAACGCAAATTCTGCTTTCCCTCTGCCATTACTTTGCTGGCTCGGCCTCCTTTGAGGAAGGAAGTCAGGGGCGACACTCATGGATCAGTTACTCAAAGCTGCTCATCTCACACAGTGATGGGAAGAAGTACTCATATTTGCCATGCAGATATTTTTATCCAAGACCTCTCATCCAGTATTTGGTTTACTATAGATTTATACCCCAAGAAGGTCCACTCTTCTCTGCTGTCTTTAGCATAATACAAAGAGTTGGAATTTATCTGCACACCTAAGGGACAGATGTGGAAGGGGACTGGATTTTCTGGGTCAGGGGATTCTGCTCTGGAAGATGCTGCTTTACATGAAATTGAAAATAGGGACATGTATATACCAGAGATTTCAACTAGATAGACACTAAAAGCCTCACAAACAGAATTGTACAGGCACACACTGTCTTTTTCAGAGCTTAATCCTCTTTCAGGTGCTTTTTCTAGGCCAATTGATTTGATTTTCCCCCCCTGAGAAGCTGCCTGAATACCATCTGTCACTTTCTGGGTTATGTAGCAAGTCTACCACAGCTGTCTCAGGAAGGTGTCCCCAAGTCTGTCACTCCCCCAAGTTTTCCTGTGGATACAGAATTCAGTGAGGGAAACAGTGTTCACTCTGTTATTAACTCTCTTCTTTTCTTCCTATTTGCTAAGCACATGGGCCTCTCACTTCATTCATTTGTCCACTGATGTTGTGCAGATGCCATAGCAAACTGTGGACATGGCAGAATCCTTCATTCATTCCATTCCTCCTATATCATTCCCTCATTTATTTGATCAATACTTCCTAAACCTCAGAGATATACACTAGTGAAGTAGGCAAACACGTACAGACAAATATGCTAATACATTGCATTAAATTTTTGTCTATATTGTGATTTAAACTTAGGGACTTGAGCTCACTAAACAGGTGCTTTACCACTTCACTACCAGTTCACTATACCATTTTCTAAGACTCTGCAAAAGTAGCCAGTATGGATATAGGAGCGTCTGTGGGGAAACAGCTAGTATTACATGTCGGGGATTCCTCAGTCAGTGTGCAGGAAGGAATGAGAGCTGCCCTTTTGCAGTTAGAAAGAGAATTGGTGTGCTTGGACGAATTGAAAGGAGATTGGAGTCACTGGGAATTACTGTCTGCTTACAGTATGAATAGCAAGTAAACCTGAATGGCAGCCAGAGGTGGGGGGTTCTTGTGAAAGTAACTTCCAACTTCATGTCAGCACAAGAAGCCTAAACTCCTTGAAACTTCCTGGGAATACATTCCCCTCCCCCCTGTTTCCCCCCTCTCTTTCCTAATCCTCTTGTCTTAGCTGGCATTCCCCCTCCTCCCAGCAGCCCGGAGTGCACACCTTGGAGAGCAGCCAGTCAAGACAAGAACCTCAGCCTCAAAAACAGTAACTGCATTCAATCCAGATGCTCAGACACCTGTCTTTCAGATACAGTAAAGCATAGGCAAAGGTCTTCACTTTTGTGTGTGTGTGTCAGTCCTAGAGTTTGAACTCAGGGCCTGGGCTGAGTTCAAAGGCACCTGAGTTCCTTTGCTCTACCACTTGAGCCACAACTCCCCTTCTGGCATTTTTTGGGAGATAATTTAGTGGCAATAAGAGTCTCACAGACTTTCCTAACTGGACTAGCTTTGAACTTCATATCTCAGATCTCAGCCTCTTGGGTAGCTAGGATTGCAGTATGAGCCACCAGTGACAGATTGTCACTCCTGCTTTTATGAGAACCTTGTATCTTCAGTCTCAACTCTCCCATTTGACATTTTCTCACCTATGTGTATTTGATCAAGTAAATATTGCTAGAATGCTTTCTTGGTTAACCTCTTAAAGCTATTTTTTTCCAAGTAGCCCAGAAGATGTGCCTGCCCCTGGCTCTCAGAACACCGTCCAGAGGAAATTACTTCTCCCTAGAGATATGGTCAGATGCAACAGAATAGCAAGTTCTGCCTGGAATGCAAACTCCAAGAACCAAGTCACATCTTGGATAAGGAACTAGAGTCCCTTGGATAAGGGACTAGAGTAGTGATCACAGATTGAGGAACTGCTCAAGGTAGATCAAAGTCTAACTTTCACCCCTCCTAAGTGTCAATGCTCTCTCTGCCTGGCAAGCAGGTCATTGGCACAGTACCAACCTCTAGGCAAAGTCGCTATTCTCTAGGCCATGGCACTTACACTAAATGGTGTCTTCTAAGGATTTCTTCTTTTTCTCTTTGCCCCCTGAAACAATGAAATCTTGTGGGAGTTTTTCCTGCTGTACTCGATGTCTATAGGCTATAAAGGAAAAGAAAAAAAAAAGACCAAATCTAAATAAACTAGATTACAGAATAGCAGACCTCTTTTATCCCCATGAAAAATGATCACAGGGAACAAAAATACATAAGCAAGGGGAGAGATAAATGTCATGCAAAATTGCCAATTCAAAATAAAAGGCAAACCACACCACATTCTTCTCCATAATCACATCTTGGAAACATGCACAGTGCCACATCGAGCCTGGAGTATATGATGAACCCCTGCAGACAGAAAAATTTTGTGAGCTGTAGATTGCAGAAACCCATGGCGCAGGGAAAGCAGAGGTTGAATGGTATTTTAAATGTTTTGACTATACAGAAGGCAGAATCTGCAGTCTAATCGTTTTCAGAATACTTGATGGGCTGGAAGCAGCCATGGGAACTATGAACTTGCTAGGCTTGTGCTCTGAGAGCGGATCGGGTTGGAAGGGGAGGGGATTGGCAAGCACTGGGAGCATCTAGTATGTGCCTGTGGCTGTCCTCAGTTATTTCTCATAATCCTCCCTGAAGCCTGGGGAGGTAGGGATTCTGGGTCACACCTCTGGGCTTACAGGCAGCAGCAAGACCTATTCAGCAAAATGAGCCAGGTGTGGTATGCACACATGTAAGCCTAGCAAGAGAAAAGTAGGTAGAATTGACACAAGAGGACTGCTAAGGTCAAAAATGAGATATTCTAGCGATTTCATTTCCCCTTGAAATTGATAAAGGCACAAACATTATGAGAAATGATCATGAATTTTGTTGTCAGATTCTGTCACCATCCTCAGGAGGAAAACACAATTTCTTTGGTTCTCTGCCTTTCACTAGGTTCTCTGTCCATCAGGAACTTTACTAACTTTGGGAGACCATGGCTAGACCCTGCACCAGAACTCCTAGCCAAAAACAAGACAAAACAAACACTGTTTAAATTCAAAATGACATGGAAGCCTAGGCAACTAGGGTCAGTAAGTGAATAATGGGGGGGGGGGGGGAATCCAGTAGGGTGTGTGTGGGAGGGGTAATGAGAAGGGATGGGAAGGGGAAACAAAGGAGGAGGCAACAATGCTTGATAAGAAATGTACTCATTATCTTGCCCATGTAATTGTGACCCCTCTGTATGGTATTTTCACAATAAAATAAATAAATAAATCTCAGAGAGCCCTCCTGTAAGTCCTGGCTTTCCATAGAATCCCTAAAGGCCAGAGGGTCCTACATTTACTGCGATTCAACTGGCCAGCCATTCAGTGAGACCAGTGGTTTGATTTAATTTGAGTGATTGGTTGATAGTTTTTATTGGTATTGAGGTTTGAACACAGGACATTGTACTTGTTTGACTGGTGCTCTACCACTTGAACAATGCCTCCACCCTGGTCTTTGGCTGGTTATTTTGGAGAAGGAACCTAGTTGACTTTTTTCTCACATTGGTTTCAAACCTTGTACTTCCAGACCTCATCCTTCTGACTAGTAGTATTCCCAGTGACCAACTGGCATGCTTTGGTAACTTGTGGGCAGAAGAGGAAGAGAGACTGAGAAAAAATGAAGGAAGGGGTGATATTGTCTAAGAGAATTGTGCTTATTACCAACTTTTGGAATGGTTGCCTCTCTTACAACTCCTTAAAATAACAATAAAATTATATTTTAAAAGTGAATGATGTGATCATCTTTGAGAATGTGAGTTTTTGGCTCTATATTCATATATATAAATTCGTTTTTATTATTTAGATTTTAGGGCTGGGAATGTGGTTTCATGGTAGAGTGCTTGCCTAACACACATGAGGCCCTGAGTTACAATCCTCAGTACCACATAAAAAATATTTTTTGAATTTTAAGTAGAAATAATTACATATATTATATAATTTATAACCTAATATATTTGTAGAATATAATGTGATGTTTTTGATATATACATATGTTTAGGAGTGATTAACAAGATAATTAATATCATATTACATACCTAACATTTTAATGAGAATATTTAAACTCTATCTTTCAGTATTTAATACATAACACAACTGTCATCTTGCTGAGCAATACATTTTGCAAACTTATTCTTCCTAAGTGAAATTTTGTATACTTTATTCAGTTTCTCTTCATTCTCTCCTTTATATTAGGCAATAAAAAACACTATTCTAAAAGCCAGAAGTGGTGCTATGGCTCAAGTGGTAGAGTGCTAGCCTTGATCTGAAGAGCTGAGGACAGTGCCCAGGCCCAGAGTTCAAGCCCCACAACCAACAAAAAACAAACAAAATAAAACAGAATTCTACTGTTTACTTCTACAAGCTGAATATTTTGATTCCACGATTGTGAAATCATGCTATTTTTGTCTATCTAGCTTATTTCCTTCACCACTCTTATTGTCAGAAATGAAAAAATTTGCCAGATGCTGGTGGCTCATGCCTGTAATCCTAGTTTTTCAGGAGGCTGAGATTTGAGGCTCACAGTTCAAAGCCAGCTGGGCAGGAAAGTCCATGAGACTCTTATCTCCAATAAACCACCAGAAAACTGGAAGTGGCTCTATGGCTCAAATGGTAGAGCACTAGACTTGAGCTGAAGAGCCAAGGGAGAGCGCCCAGGCCTAGAGTTTAAGCCCCATGACTGACAAAAAAGAAAAAGAAATGAAAAAATTTCCTCCTTTTCAAAGCTGAATACTATTCCACTGTGTATATATGATCACATTTTCATGTCTTGACAGATCCTTAAATTAATCTGCTGTCTGCTGTCTTGGTTATTATAAATAATGGTTACAATGAACATGGCACAGCAGTTCTCTTTGGTATTAGGGATTGCAACACCTTCCATAAATAATTAGACTGTTGTATGATATACTAATTCTGTTTTAAGTTTTGGAAGTACACCCATGCTGTTTACCACATGGCTGTGATAATTTACATACCATCAACAGTGTGATAGTGTTCCTTTTGTGGCAGGTTCTTGTCAGCATGTTTTATCTCCCATCCTTTTGATGAAAGACTTTTCATCAAACACCATCTTATTATGGTTTTGTTCTCATTTTCCTGATTATTGATGCTGTAGAACATTTTCTTTTTACAAATCTGTTGATCATTTGTGCCTTCTTTGAAGATATGTCTATTCAGGTGAGAGCCCTTGACTTTATTTACTTATTTGTTTACTTATTTATCTATATTATTTCCTTTTTGTGCTGGCCCTGGGGCTTGAACTTGGTGCTTGGGTAATTTTCTTGAGCTATTTTTTGCTCAAGTCCACCGGCATACCTCTACTGCTGACTTTAAGGTGACTGATTGGCAATATGAGTCTCAGAGACTTCCCTGCTTGCTGGTACTGGCTTTGAGTGGAAGTTCTCAGATTTCAGCCTCCTTAGTAACTAGAATTACCTATGTGAGCCACCAGGGCCCAGCTTGCTTAATTCATATTTTTTATAGAGCATACTTTTGTAAGGAAACATATCTGATTTTATGCTTGTTTTTGTGTTCTGTGACTATATTGAGTTTGCTTATTAGTTCTAACAATTTTCTGGTGCAGTTTTTAGAAGTTTTCTCTTGTTTGTCATCAGCAAACAGAAATAATTTCACTACTTCCCTTCCTGTTTAGATGACTTTTATATTTTTTCTTGTCTAATTGCTCTGATTGTGGCATCCAATTAGGCATAGGAAGACTATGGTGAGAGTAGACATCCTTGTTTTATTCCTGATCTTAAAGGAGATGCTCCATTTTTCACCATTGAATATGATCCCCTCAAAATGATAATTACTGTGTCAAGAATATTTTGTTCCTAATTTGTTGACGGGATGTTGAATTTGGTTCAATGCATCTTTTGCATCTATTAAAAATGGCCACATGATTTTCATCCTTCATTCTGTAACATTCCAAAACTTACCACTCTTTGATACATAATGATTGTACAGAGTTAAGGGCTACAGCATGGTAAAATGAAGGTAATGATCCAATTAGATAATTTACATTCAATCTTAAAACATTCCACATTCTTTTGTAGTGAGAGCCTTCAAACTCTTTCCTTAGAATTCTTTATGAATTCTGTAATAAATTGTTATGTATTTTAGTTATTACAGTGGGATCTGAGTCACTGGGACATAGGCTTCCTGTCTGGATTCTGTTATCCTCTGATTCTTCCTAGCTCTAGTGACCCTTTTACTCTCAGCATCTTTGAAACTGATTCTTAGCTACCCTACAGGAAAGGGAGAGCCTGTGTCACCTTTCTGTGACAAACACTTCACTAAAATCTGTTAACAATTTGCACATGCTTCCCTATTGTTGATCTAGCTACCCCCTAAAGCCTGATGATCCTAAACCGTAATGTATTTGTTGTTGCTATGGCAAAATCGTTGAGAAGATTAACTTCCTTACTCTGGGACTCACTTCATAAAGGTTCCATTACCTACCCAAATTCCTACAGCCTTGGTGATAAAGGCTTCGAGGGACACTCCTTTCTGACTCTGACACACTCATGTGATCACAGCCCTGCTGACTGCATTGCTCTGCATACTTACTGCCCTCTTTGCCCAAGTAAAGCTTCCCTGCTGGAACAGAACTTCAGGCCCAGGTTTCTTGCCAGCCTGCTCTTACTCTGTCATCCCATATGAAGATGCTCTGCTGCAGAGTAGATTTCACGTTCCCTGATGACCCGTGTTCGTTGCTGCCTCTTGACCAATCTCAGCCTTCACCCATTCACTTTTATTCACCCTGACATGCCCATCCTAAGAACATTATCAGACTCCAAAAAGAAATAGAAGTTTAAATAAATGTCCCAAAGTCGCATAGGAGTAGAGGTAAAAGCAGAGATAGGTATCCAGGTCCATTGATCCCCAAAACTTGTACTGTTGCTTGTATACTGTGATGACTAATCTTCACTGTGAACTTGATTGGGCTGAAAAAACATTATTATAACACATCCCTGTGTGAATCTGTAAGGACCATGCTGAGAGGATTACCTAAGATGAAGACACCTACCTTGAATATGGGTAGCAGTTTGTCATTAGGTTAGGTACCCAGATGGAATAAAGGTGTAAAAGAGAAATTTCCCTCTGGCCAGCTGTCTTTTTTTCCCTTCAGCACCCATTCCTTATCTCCTCACTCCTACTCTTCTCCCCCTCTTTTTCCTCTGTCTCTTTGTCTCTCTCTTTCTCATTCTCTCCCCTTCTCTCTCCGCTTCTGCTCTACCTTCTCCTCCTCTTCCTTCCCCTCCTTCTCCTCCATCTCATCCTTTCTCCCTCTCCTCCTTCTCCTCTCTCCCCTTCCCTTTCTTGGTAGCCATGATGTGAGCCATTCTCTTCTACTCTGTTTCACTTACTCCGCCATGATGGACTAGAACGTTTGAAACCCAGAGTCAAAATAAATTGTTCTGCTCAGGTTTCTTTACTTTTGTCTCAGCAACAAAAATGTCAGACTTGTACACAATAAGACTTCCTCTAGAACATACTGACTTATATGGCACAGTCATATGATCAATCTAAATTAAATGTTTTTATTGTTCTTAGAGTAAAAGTATCAGAATGATGGAAAATGCCAGTTACCTCCCATGAGTGATTAATTAATAGGTGTGATAGGCTCCTCTCTTGTTTCTGGGAAGGTAGATGGGGCACATTGGATAAACTCTCCTCTATTACTATCTAGCAGTGTAAGTCATTCAACCTTTCTGAGTGTCAATGATCTGTTCCACAACGTGATTCTAACTTAGTGATTTTTAAGAAAAATTCCAATTTGTGATTTGTAGTCTCAGACCTTGCCAGTCTCTGATACCCCATAACTTGAGGAGAGTTTGACTTAATGGCACTGACTGCTAGTCCTTCCTTGTCCTAATAGGTGGACCAAGGATATCCTCTCTGCAGGAAAGGCTCTGTTGGGCTGCCACCTAGGATATCTTTCATCTCCTCGCCTCTATGTCCAAAACAAACTACTTTCTATCACATAAATGTCACTGTCCTTCCTAGATATAGGAACCTGGGTGCTGTCAGGTGATGCCTTTAAATGAAAAAGTACAAGTTGTTGACTTAAGGAAAGAAACTGAGTTTGTGTCAATCTATTGTAAGACGAGTCTTTTCATCGCTGAAACTGTGAAGAGTGAAATTTGCACTCATTTTACTGTTGTATCTCAAATAACAAAAGTTGTCTTGATTGAAAGTGCTCAGTGCTAAGTCAAAAGGAATGCCATATTGAGTTTATGGACATTTGCACACTCAAGGCACAGGGGATCGAGGGGTGAGTACTAAGTGGTCACAGGTATTCTTTGTAGAACTTGGAATGCAACTTGTACACATGAAGGATTTGACTTCATCACCATTAGTAAATTGCCATGCCAACTTATCCTTATAGTGAAGGGTACCAAAGCATGAAGAGGTTGAGTAACTTGCTCACAGACCCAACACTAGGATTGTATAGCAGAGATTTGAAATCAGAGGTACCTCAGACCTCATTCTTAATTACTACACAGTGCTGCCTCTCTAATCAGCAGCACAACAATTAAGCTGTTAAGACTTTCAACAGAGTGTACTGGAAAGGAGAGCTGTTTATCCTTTTTAATGCAATTCACCTGACACACTTAGAAAACACATTGGATGAACCAATTTATCTTGACAAAAGGGAGAAGAATAATTAGTTAATGACAATTGATTTGGGTCTCCTCCATCATCCACAGGAGGCTGTGGTCCCCTCCCTGCCTGGTTACTCTCATTCATACCCCATCTCACCCAAATGCACCATTATGAGTTGGGAGGAATGTCAGGCATTCTTTAAAGTGGAACTTGGCCTCAGCCACTGTAGAAAAATAAATGAACAGGAGAAACAAGGAAAAAAGTGAAATAATTTAAAAAAGGAGTGTGCACCAAGTTGTTGAATGTTGAAAGGGACAAAAATAATTATTTCAAAAACAACTCTCTAAGAAGACACTTTTATTTCATTGTCTTCATTGCTTGCTTTCTGTGATTAGCCAGCTGTGTAATACCCTCAAGTACTGATCCACCTGTCACACACTCTTTTGTCTGTTGGGAACAAGGGAAGGTGCTGACCTTTCCCAGGAAGCATTGGGGACAGGTCTGTAATTTGATAATCATTTGTTCAGGGAAGATTTCCCTTTGTTCCTTGATATCCCTCCCTGCCACTGGTGTGCCTTTACGACTTCAGATCACTCCATTTTCCAACCCCTCTAGAAGCCTTGGTGTGGGATAAAGCCAGATAACACAAGAGCCTGTTTCTTTTACCACAGATTAGGAGGTACCGTGTTTCCACTTAAAAAAAGTATTTATTATAATTTGTGGGCTTTTGAAAAGCAGAAAGAAAGAAGGAAGGAAAAGAAAGAAGGAAAAGAAAGAAAAGCAAATACACTTTGAATTCATAGACAGGTATGTGTTCTAAATGTGAGGAATAAAAATTTGGGTGAAGTAAAATGCATTTGTGTGGCAGCCATTGGATTCCCAGCTTTGGAGCCCCAAGTAGCATGCTGTGGCTGGTTTTAAACTCAAAGCTTGAGCAGAGAGAAAGGAAAACATTATTCCTCCCATTGCTTTGTGTTCTTAGCACAAAAGAAGAGAGATGAGTGAGCCTGGATTTGTTGAACAGTGGGAATTATATTCCAGCCGTGTGGGGTTTAGTAAAACCCACACATATTTTTTTCTCCTGTGTTTTCATTCTTGCTGCTAAGCCTCTTGACATTTTAATAAAACTTCTCATAGACTACTGATTGAATTAAATTTATCAAAGTATTGGCAAGGCAATTTTAGAAGAAGGAAAATAACCAGCTTAGTCTCAGGCTGTGACTCCTAGCTGTTCAGTGAATGTTTGCTTGGTGTTACAATCAAGTCAAATGCCCAGCCTCAGTTTCCTCCTCTGACAAAACTAGATGTTAATGGGATTGATTACAAATATTTAAGTGGGCAAGAAGCCAGACAAAATCATCCCTTTTATTGAGAGCAAGACACACTCCTAAGAAGTTTAGCAAAATACCTCTTGGTTCCCTATAGAGGAAATGTTGACTACATTGTGATTGGCTAATACTGTGTTCTGACAGACATGTTTTCTTGAAGAAGGGAAAGCAGCAATTAACTCCTTGTTTCCAGATTCCTCATCTTTGGTCGATGTGTCACACCTTGGCATAATCAACGTATGGCAGATCTTCAGTTTGGTTTGTTTGAGACTCATGACCCCAATGGCAGTAATCCACCAGAAAGAAGCAAGCAAAAGAGCAGTGGGAACTATATACCACAGCCCAAAACCTCTTACCCTGCCAGACCTGAGGCTCTCCTTCCTTTTCTCCATTTAACTTGGCTGCAGCCCCCAGTCAAAGAAGACTGACACTTAAAAGCATCCCTTCATTCCTGCCACAAGGATCAGTTGATTCTCTATCCTTGATATACGTTCATTTCTCTAGTTCAAGCACCAGAAGTAGTAATGTCATGAGGGGTCTTCACTAGTTTCCTTAGTTCCAGCCTTCCCATGCCACTACCTAACTGAAACCTGTCCATTGCTTCTCATTTCCTTCAAGGTAAGACCTTAGAATGGTCTACCATGTTCCTTACCATTGAGCTCTCCAACCGCTGCTTGAACACTCTCTGTTCTTGTGGAAGAGAACCAAAATATGCCTACAAAAACAGTAGCACTCCTCCTCTAAATGTTGTTACCCCATAGACCACTGTGCCTAGTTTTAAATAATATGGGCTATTTTTTACTTTAAATTGTATTGTAAAGGTAAGACACAGAGAGGTTGCAGTTACATAAGTCAGGTAACTAGTACATTAGTACATTTCTATTTGAGCGTTACCCCCTCCCTCATTTTCTCCCACTTTTTCTCTTGCCAATACCCCTCCCTGACAAGTTGTAAGTTCATTTCCAACATAGTGTTTAGTAAGAATCAGAGAAATGAAGGGACAAATGGTAAACCAATTCAACAGTAATATGTTCTATGAATGAGATGTTTCACACATTCATTCAATACTCATGACTATTCTATGAAGTATTTCTGAGGAGACTGGGTAGAGTAGAAACTATCTTACCCAAGATTATTCAACTAGTGAATATTAGAATCAAGATGTGGAACTCACTCGATTTGCCTCAGAGCCCATTTCTCTTGTAACTATTGCTGCTGTTTGACTCGGTGATGCTTAATTTCTAAAAGTTTCCTTCCCACATATTTGGGAGTTTTACTGGATTCATCTCAGAATGATCCCTTCACGTGTCTCTCTCCTTCAACTATCACTAACACCTCCTTTGAAGGCAGGTATCTTATTTTACCAAAGTTATTATTTTCACTGTGCATCATAAGCCTGGTCAGTGTACCAGCTCCTGCTAACCATTGTGTATATGACATGCATTGTGATCTCATATCACCCATGTAGCTATTCTCATCTCACCAAGAAACATTGTGGTTCCAACATAAGCAGGCTAACCTTCCATTACAAAAGGGGTTAATTTTATTTCAAACTCGTCAGTATTCTAGTAGGTCTGATATTTAATATACTATAGCATTTGAAGAATGTAATACCCACTATACCAAATGAAGAAATATAAAATGAAACCTTTAATAATAATACAGTGATATTTTATGCTTACCATGTAAGTTGGTTTAGAGCTTATCTTTATAATTAACAATTGAACTTGGTAACTTTTTTTTTTTTTGGTCCGGTTGTGGGGCCTGAACTCTGGGCCTGAGTACTGTCCCTCAGCCCTTCAGCTCAAGGCTAGTGCTCTACCACTTGAGCCACAGCACCACCAGCTTTTTTCTTTTTGCTTATGTGGTGCTGAGGAATTGAACCCAGGGCCTCAGGCATGCAAGGCAAGCGCTCTACCACTGAGCCAACTTCCCAGCCCAACTTGGTAACTTTTAACATGAATATAAAATGTGAATGTTTTCAGCAAGAGGGAAAAAATTAAAGGGCTTTAACTTGTCTAAAATCATGAGATTTAAAACAATCATTTCTGAAATAATACCTGAAATAATTTTGGAAAATATTAATTCACAAATTTAACTGCCTGGATTTCAAGTGGATGACAGATTTCTTTTCATCCCTCCATTCAAAATGTGAGTTCCTATCTAGGCCAGAACCTAGAGTAGTTATACTCCCTGTGAGCTGCCCAGATTTATAGTAAAGGTACAACACATGGACAAGGACCTCTAAAAGCAATTCCCATGTGTAAATCAGTTCTAAGTTTTAATGATTCCTGACCCTTATTATCTCATCTCAATCTCTAGGACTTAATTAGGACACAGAGCAGGTAGGAATTAGATGAGCTACCCAGACTCCGGCATGTCAGGGACCATACCCAGTTTCTCACAGGTAGAAAGGGCAAAGCCTTTACTTACCACTACAACCACAGTTGGTTATCTTTACTCTGCAACAATATTCAGAAGTTTCTTCCCCATTGTGTTCAAATCAGATATATCTTGGTACTTTATGGCCACTGTTTCTAAGACTGTCTTTTAGTTTATAGATGTCTAATGGGTCAAGAGAACATTCCTATAGAGGCTACAAGGATGGTACATAGAGGAGCTCAGTGTTACAATGTCACATTCAAACTGGAGGACCTGAGTCACAGGTCTTGCCAACTGGGTATCTATACAACCTCCTGCTCCATGCACATTTAAGCTGAGAAAAAATGATCATGCTTGGTAGAAAATGGAATAGCACTCAGTAGTAAAAAGGAATATATTAGTGTGCCATATAGCAAATATATTATGGTAAGCAAGTAAAAGAGTCTGTGTTCAAAGAATAAATGAGTCCATTCATACAGAAGGTCATCATTTTGGGAAAAAAGCAGAAACTAAACTAAAGGGATAAAGAGAAAAATTATCAGAGAAATGAGGACAAGATGCAGGAAGATTTGTGAGGTGATAAAAATGGGCTTATGTAGTTACATATGTGTCAGTGTGATTTTGCAAAACTGAGCCTGACAGAATGATGGAAAAATAAAGCAGATTCTTAAGCTTGGTATAGGTTAAAAGAGCACCATGATAACAAGATCGGGAAACTAAACCCAAAGACGCTCTACTATTTCCTTATGGTGGTTATATCCATTTTTGAACTCACATAAGAAATAATTTCCTTATAAGATGAGATCTTAGCAGAGATCATCATTGCAGAGGTGATTTGAACCTTGCTTATGTCAACTAATATCTTAAACTCCAGGTAGCAGTCTTCATAATTTGTGGTAGTTTAGAAAAAGTTCTTGAGGGATCTTGTTAACCTAGCCCTGCTCTCAGAGAGTTTGGTAATAGGGGATCTGAAGTAAAACCCAAAAATCTGTGTATTTTGAAAAAAAGTGGAACAGATTTTATTGTACATGGAGAAGCATTACTTAATGAACACAAAGGGGAAGTATAGAAAATATTCTTATTTATGGACCTGTGTACAATAATTTGAACCTTGTAGCCTCTATAGAATGTTCTTCTAACCATGTGTATTGCAGTCAGCTTCCTCTACCTTTTTGTCAGAGAAAGTTGTTTCTGGCCAGGATCCTGATTCTTGGCTCTTCTCTGGAAATTTGACTTTCCCCTTGGATAGCTAATGCAAAGGTTATAGATTTTCCTTCCACATGGTATGTGACCTTAGTGTGATTTTGTTAATCCAACCATATTAGACTGCAATAAACCTGATCAAATATATCATGATTACTAGAGTGACACATATGGAGGGAAAAAACATTTAAAGTATAAATAAGCTTTGAAAACATACAGTCTTGTAGTTGAAAGGGTAAAGACTTCAGAAAAATACCAACTTGGGTTTTAATTTTGATCCTGCCTTTGTATATCCATGTCAATTTGGGAAAACCAATTCATAAGCTTGAATCTCTGAATTTTTAATCATGGAGATAATATAGCTCACCTTCTAGGCACAATACACAAATTTTACAATTGCCACATGATTAGTTTTTCTGTCTTTCCATTATTTGTTTAATTGAAGCATAATTAACATGTAGTAAAGAGTATAGATGTTAAGAACAGATCTTGGTGGATTTTCAAACACAAAGAAAAGCTAGAGAACTGCCATCCAGTTAGAGACCAAACATGTCCATCACTTCAAAGGGCTCTGTCCTGTTCACTTCCTATCAGAAACTCCCATAGCCAGCAATCATTTGATGTCTTCCACCAGTGATTGGGGGGTTTTAGCGTGTTTTAGATGGATAACAAAATTATTCTTATCATAGAGGGGGAGGCAAATATCAATAAGGTGTAAACAGATGCTTCTTAAATAATGCCCTCCTTAGAAAGCTTGGAAAAAATACCTGCAATCCATGACATATGAGATGCTTCTCAAGTCATCTTGGTAAATTTTGGCAGAGAGAGAAGAGGTAACAGAGCTGTGAGGGAGAAACTGTTTTCACTTCCCAATGAATCCATGTGGAAATGAGCCTAGCATTGGAGAAATATTGGATTTGACATCTTAAGAGTAAAAACCTGGAGATTCATGTAGATTATTAAAGAAAGCAGACAGACAGATGCAAAGATTAAGGAGGAATATGAGTAGATTTATTTGATGTGGCAGATGAAATTGGGCAGTGGGTTAGCACAACTTCAAGTCTCTCCACAGGAAGCCTCCATATTCCATCTCAATTTCCTCTCCTAAGTGAGTATGCTCATCACCAGTCTCCTCTCTAATCCTTCATTCAGTATTCTCCCTCCCATCCATTTATTGATCCCATCTAAAGTCAGCCAACTCCTACTCCAGGATGATTGTTGTCAAACACTTCCTTAGATGTCATCTCTACCTTAGAACCTTCAATGATCGCATTTAACTTGTGAGTTCAATTCTAGCTTAACTTATAAGGTATGTTAGACCCTTGCTTTGTCTGATTACTAAACCCAAACACTCTTCTGGTGACTCTAGACTAACCTTGACTTACCATTTTCTATACTTTGGGACCATCCGGACTCTTCCATGGAAAGTCCTTCCTAACAAAACTATGCTTTTACATCAAGTCCATGGCCACTGTTAGCCCTCTGAAAACTTCCCTTGTTCCCTGCATGTACTGTATACATCAAGGCTTTATTTAAATAAAACTTGTCTTATATCACTCCATTGCCTGGTTGTGTACTTGACATTGTATAATCTAGCTCATTAGTAGTTATGTCAATTATTAGTACTTTAGGAATTTTTCTAGGTTGGTTTAATCCTGAGGTAGCTATGGAGAGTCCAGAAAACAGTACATTACAAGGAAGAGCACAATTGGCCTAAGTCATGTGGAACAGGAGCTCTGGCTAGCCTGAGCTCCATTGTAAGACTCAAGATGTGCTCTACTAATAGAAACTGGATGGCAGCTGAAGAAATAAAGATGAATGAATGGGCATTCTTTCACTTAGTATTAATACCTAGCATTACTTAGGGAGGTGTTGTGGTACAGGGAATTGAACACAGGGCTTTATTCTTGCTAGGTTGGCATGATACTGCTGAGCCATGCTTCTGGCCCTATTGTTCACTGATTATTTTGCAATAAGGTTCTGCTTCCTGCCTGAACACCTGATACATATAGATTAGGCGTGTCATGTTTTTCTTTTAATTTTTTCAATGTATTTATTTTTACTATTTTAAGTAGTTGTACAAAGAAGATGCTATTTAACTACAGTTTATGAGTATAATGTATCTTGGTCAATGTCACCCCTTTCACCAGGCTTGTCTTTATTGCTATGTATGCTACTGCATCCAACTTTCATTCATGGAGATGAAATCTTGATCTACCTGGACTGACCCAGAACCATGATCCTCTCAACTTCAATTTCCCATATAGTTTGGGAAGATAGGCATGTACTATTGCATCCAGCAGTGGTGGAAAGGGGATCTCATAAGCTGTGACTTGACTGACATCACACCTCAGTCTTCCCAATTCTCAACTTTCGGAGTTGCTAGGAGTACGTACACATAAGCCATAGAGTCCGAGCTCCTAGACTATACACATAAAAGTCAAGTTGTTGCAGCCAGACTAAAGACAGAACTCCTCCAATGGAGACACGGAACTTGACCCTTCCTACTGGACCAGGCCTAATTTTGGCTGACTCTATAATAGCCTCAGGACTAAAGCTTGGAGAGGATTGAGAAAGTCACTGACAAACTCCGTACATCCCCCAAACAGTGTAACGTGCAACTTCTTCTCTGAAGGACTTGCATTCACCTTCATGTCCTTAGAACGAATAGCAAAGTCTGGAACAAGTGGTTTCACGAGATGTGTCAAGTGAGAATTGCAGAAATCCAAATGACCCACTTTAGTACTTTCATAATTTAGTGTGTCTTAATGGAAAGGCTAGTCAAGAAGGCATGAGTTTAAGTCTTGGTCACTATTATTAGCCTCCCAGGGCTTTATTCTCCTGAATGCCTGCATGCTGGACTGTGGGGACAGCAACAGTCTGTGGGCTGCAGATGCTCCAATCAGCCCCATCATCAGGTTCCAGTTGAGAAGCTGCTGAGGCAGTGGAGGAAACATTGTTGTTATTGTCATCTCCATGGCACTTACACTCTTTGCCTATTTAAGATAGGAAGGTCACTATGGGGAGTTTGAGTCTTTAGGGCAATAGCTATAGGCACAGGAAGAACACAGTCCTTGGGCTCAGGGTATGGCTCAAGTGGTAGAGCATCTGCCTGGTAAGGTCTAAGGCCCTGGGTTCAAACCTTAGTATCAGGCTGGCAGGAGAATGCGAGAGAGTTATGTAAGTATTTTTTGTTTCGTTCTGTTTTGTTTTGTCAGTCATGAGGCTTGAACTCTAGGCCTAGGCACTGCCTCTCAGCTCTCTAGCTCAAGGCTAGCACTCTGCCACTTGAGCCACAGTGCCACTTCCGGTTTTCTGGTGGTTAATTGGAGATAAGTGTCTCATGGACTTTCCTGCCTAGGCTGGCTTTGAACCAAGATCCTCAGATCTCAGCCTCCTGAATAGCCAGGATTATAGGCATGAGCCACTGGTGCCTGGTGGTAAGTTTGTCTTATTCCTGCTGGGTATTGAACTTGAGTAAATTAGTCTCATGAGTCAATTTTTTCATCCATAAATAGTGTCTGTCTCATAAGATTATCAGGGAGCTAATATTAATGTTTGCTAGGCCTTTTAGATCTATAGAAGTTTTAGATAAGTAAAAAATCCATTTTCACAATAATTCATAATATTACTATTTTGTCAGGGAAATTCTTGGTACAAAGGAAAAGGTAAAAGATTTATAGTGAAAGAAAAGAATTTGGCACAAAGGAAATGACATGTTTTTACATACAAAACAATCAAGCTGTCATTAATATCAAATCATCTACACTTTGAACATCATTTAAAATATAAGTTCCTATAAAAGTTAACCATCTTTCCCTTCTCTAATTGTAATGTTGAAATGGTGTAAGAGCATTCATTATCAAATTTATTTTTTAATTTTTAAATTGTTATTATAAAGATGACAGAGGCTTTGCAATTACAAAAGTCAGGTAAAGAGTATAATTCTTTTTTTTATAAATTTTTATTGTGAAAATACTTTACAGAGGGGTTAGAGTTACATAAACAAGGTAACAAGTACATTTCTTATCAAGTATTGTTGCCTCCTTCAATGTCACCTCTTCCCTCTCTCTTTTGATTCCCTCCTTTCCCCATCCACTTTCAACATCGTGTCCAATGACTACATTGTTGCATTTGTTCACTCTTTGTCCCTCCATTTCTGTGGGTCCCCTTACACTCCTTACTATATATAAACAAATAGAGCAAAAAGAAAAGAAAACAAAATAACAAAAAATGCAAAACCCTCTTGTTTCCATTTCCTGGAGTTCATTTTGATTAATATTAGTTTGTATGATCAGATGCATATGGGCATTGTGCCTTTCTGTTCTTCTCCTAAACGTATCCTCCTTTGGTGTCACTGTGAGTGAATGCATAGAGACCAGTATAATTGTATAATTTATTGTGTCCTGGTGTATTTAGATCTAGATTCTTCATATGAGAGAAAACATGTATCATTTGTCTCCCTGAGCTTGGCTTAACATGATTTGTTGGCTTAACATCACTTAACATGATTTGTTCTAGATCCATCCAGTTCCTCAATTTTATTTTTAAAACTTGTATTTCAAAATAAATCAATATTTGAGGGCACAGTGGCTCAACTACTGATTGGGTAAAGATCAAGAGGATCACATTTCAAGATCATCCTGATCAAAAAGCTAAGAACTCCTCTCAACAAAACTAGATATGGTAGATTGTATTTGTAATTGTAACTACTGCCAAGGTGGAGGTAGGAGGATGGTGGTTCAAGGTCAGCCTGAGCAAAATTAGTACAAATCCTTATGGAAAAAGCAAAAGTAAAAAGTGCCAGGGGCTTGGCTCAAGGGCAGAGAACTTGCTTTGCAAATATAATGCCTTATAGGTAGCTAGTTGTCCAGCACCAGACTAAAACTAGGAAGTATCAGTAACAAGGACACAGAATTTGTATTACATACAGCTTTTCAATATTTCATTTCTTTTAGTCATTAGCCAGGGTTGTTTGAGCTATGCAAATGTCAAAAACAGTAGGCAAGCTTTTTTATATTGCTTTCAAAATAGTAATTTAGTAGCATTTTCCTTACCTCTGCACTCTAGCCACACAGTGAGCTTCCTTTTCCTTTTATAGAAAGCAGCGCTTGCCAGCATATTAATAGCTGGTACTTGGGACTAGAGTGTATCAGCAGCCCCTGTAGCTCTCTTTACCTTTATCACTGATCATATACTGATTACATGATTGTTCTTACATTATCTTGTGTGTGTGTGTGTGTGTGTGTGTGTGTGTGTGTGTGTGTGTGTGCCAGTACTGAAGCTTGAACTCAAAGCCTGGGCATTGTCCCTAGCTTTTTCATTCGAGGCTAGCGCTTTACCACTTGAGCCACAGGTCCACTTCAGCTGGTTAATTGGAGATAAGAATCTATGTACCTTCTTGTCTGGACTAGAACTCAAACTGGAATCATCAGCTGTCAGTTTCCTCAGTAGCTAGGATTACAGGTATGAGCCATTGGTGGAAGGCTAACATTAATCTCCTTGAGCTAGAAGTGACCATAAAATGGCACCAGTAATAAGCAAATTCAGAGATAAGAAAACAGCTCCAACAGACCATGCTGTTTTCCCAAGTCCACATGACACTAAGGACAGTCAGCTCTGAAGTATATGGCTGTCTGAGTCACCATATCCAGACACTTAGCAAGCAGTACAATCTCTTGTTCACTTACTTCTTCTCTCACGCAGGTATATTTAACACTAACAATATCAGCAGTAGCAATGACAGTGAATATCTGTGTGCCAGCCACCATAATTATCCTCCATTCAATGATGTCCTTTAATTCAAGCAGGGATTCCCTGAAGTAGGTGACTATAAATTTTGTTAGACAGATGAAGAAATGAAAGCTCAGAAGTGAATAGATTACCTGAGATCATACCTCTAATAACTGGTAGATCCCGAAATAGAATCATGTTTGTCTTTCCTTAGTGGTTGCACATTAATTAAGCATATAGATGAACTGATCCATGAATTTCCCTCATTTCTCCAACAACAGCAGAGTATACTAAGAGCCATACAGGGAGTTAGGAGGTGGGGAAGCACCAATAGTAACTTGAAGATTTGCATGGATTCAAAATAAGTCACAGGTGATATTGAGTTGAGATGTGTTACAATGGATTGGATTGGATGGCTTTATATTTGCAATGAATTGAATTGAACTGAATGAAGTCTTGTGTATTGCTTATACAGAAATGATAGGGCAAGAATAATAAAGCCCTTTGCTTCTATAAATGGATACCATAGGAAACAAGTGGCCAACCATTATAGGACTCTTAGAAAACAAAAAGAGACTATGAAAAACAGCAGAAAAAAAATTGGTAAATAAGAGAAACAGTGCCTGACCCTGAGCCATGGCCTATAAAATCTGGGAATTTGTTTCACTAGTAGCACCAAGCACTCTATTAATGTTAAAGCTTCAAGGAAAACTGACCCATCCCCTGAATCCAAGGACCTCACAGTGAGACATTGTCATGTAAAGAAGGAGGTATAAAAGAAGGCTGACTTGCAGGGTATCTCTCTCCAAGTGGTAACTCCCAATTATATTAGAAATAATCCAGCACTGGTAGCTCACTTCTGTAATCCTAGCTACTCAGGAGGCTGAGATCTGAGGATCATGGTTCAAAGCCAGCCCAGGCAGGAAAGTCTGTGAGACTGTTAACCACCAGAAAACTGGAAGTTGATCTCTGGCTCAAGTGGCAGAGTGCTCACTTTGAGCTGAAGAGCCCAGGGACAGTGCCCAGGTCCAGCGTTCAAACCCTACGACAGACTGGAAAAAAAAGTCATATATTAGACGCAAGGCTTGGATGGAGCAAGAAAATCTACTACCTTAAATGATATGACATCTTTATTTGTAAGAATACTGAGTCAGATTCCTGCTTGAAATCCTAGTTATTCAGGAGGCTGAGATCTGAGGATTGCTGTTTGAGTTCAGCCTGGGCAGGAAAGTCTATGAGACCTTTATTTCCAATTAACACCTAAACAACGGGAAGAAGAGGTATGTAGCTCAAGTGGTAGAACACCAGCCTTAAGTGGGAAAGCTAGGGGATAGCACCAGGCCCTGAGTTCGAGCCTTCCTATTGGCACGCACATGCATACACACGCACACGCATGCACACACACACACACACACACACACACACATTATGGAAGAAGAAATTGAGGGTTCCAACACTTCTCTGTAAATATCAAGATAAAACAACTCTGAGGTCTTAGAAAAAGGAAAGTCTTTACAGAGAAAACATCCTCCCACTTCTGGCTCTTTCAATTTGCGAGTTGTATGACCTTGTGCTTAGAGCTCTGGTATCTTCATCTACAAACTGGGGCCAGTGATATCTACTTTAAGAAGTTTTAGCAAGAATTAATGATTATGTGCAAATATACCCACACATTACTTGACACAAAGGAATAGCTCACCAGGTATTAAACATCAACTCTACTTCTATTCTGTACTAAAAAATTAGCCACCTGGGATCCAGAAAAGTATCTGCTTAGCATTTCATAAACTATATCCTATAAAACAAGTGTTCTTGGGACAAATATATTTAGAGACCACTACATAAGCAGCTTCTACTCTGAAGATTCAGAGTGAATATCAGCTTACAACAGTTCTAGAAATCTATGCATCATAGAAATCTTCAATTGGTTATAAAATTTCCATTTTTTACCACTATGATATTTTATCACAGAATATGTTAGCATCTCTTTGTCACATTATTTGTTTTTCTTTATTTCTTTGCTTGTTTCATTAATGAATGAACAAGTGAATCAAGGAAACTCCATATAACTGTTTGGGGATAGCAATGTTACCCCTAGACTTTAAGTTTAAAAGTAAAGTCAATATCCTAACACAGCTCTTGGAAGCAAATAATTATCTGGACATATTTGCTTCTTTTGTTGTTTACTTTTTGTTTTTCCTATTGGTAGTCTAAGAATTGAACCCAGGATCTTATGCTTGCCAGGGAGGCTTTCTACCACTTGAGCCATATTCCCAACTCCTTTTTGCCTTGGTCATTTTCAAGATAAAGTCTCAGTTTATACACAGGCCAAACTAGGTTGTGATCCTCCTATTTGTCCTTCCCCATGTTGCTGGGGACCAAAAACATGCACCATTTCATCCAGCATTCTGCTTTCCCCATAGCTGGGATAATAGGTACCTGCCAGACATTGAGAAAGATGGCATCTCTTGTATATTTTTTTATGCTTTGGGCACCTCAAATCACAATTTTTCCATCTCTCTCAAGTATCTAAGACTACAGGCTTGAGCTGACATACCTAACTGATTCTCTCACTGAGTACTCAGATCTTAAAGCAGACGGCTTTAACTAGTCATTGCAATATTTTAAGAACTGAGCTATCTTTCATAGGTTAATAATAATAATAATTTTATTATTATTATAATAAAGTATTTATCAGTTCTTTTTTCCTGAACCAAACACACATTCACATGTTCTTATGTACCTTACCCATTACTTTATAAAGTCAGAAGTCCAAACCCAGTACCAAATAGTACAATGCTTCAATTCTCATCTCACATCCATTGAAAGCTTCCCATTAGAATTCATCAAATGAACCCTGTATGTTATGTTCATTCCATACTGGAGAAGAGTGGATGGAGATACTAGACCTGAAGGATCATGTCAGGTTAACCAATTGATACCACAGTGTTCCAATCAGCAAAATAAGGTAGTGAGATTTTTGGAGGCTTTGGGTTTAATCCATCTCAAAAACCTTAGAAGAGTGTCTAACACAGAGTAAGGATCCTGAAAATGAAAGTCATCATTGTCATCTTGGTTATACTTGTCACAGACTATTTGGTAGCCTGATTAGTCATGTGAAGTCTGCTCCTCTGCTAAGTTAAGGGCAGATGTTTCTCTTGCTTTTGCAACTTGACCTTCAGCCCAGCACTTTGGACATAGAAATGCTTAGTAAATACAGATTGAATTGAACTGAAGATATAAGCAAGGTAGGCTGAGGTCAACTTTGTCTTTCTTCTAGCATTATGGCTACACCTATCAACAACAGACTGAAACTACTAATAATTGACAGGTATTGGTTTATAGATGCTGTTTGTTAAAGCCAGGAATTACCAAAGAGCCTTAATAGGTATCTTTTAAGCTGGGTTCTTTCAAACAAAGCCCTCAGTGGAGAGCTTGTTCCCCATTATTGGCATTTGAAGAATCAATGCAAATCTTTCTGTCATCATTTTCCTGGCCAGCTTAGTGCTTGACCCCTGATCCCCATAGATTCAAAGAATAACAGGGATTAAGTGCACTGGCCTGCTCTGAAAACTTATTCTTGCTTAAATTAGAGACAAATGTCTAGCCTGAGGCAGATGGATAGCAGGGCAGTGATTTCTTCCTCCAGTACACTCACTAGCCAGCAAGACATTTGCAGGGGAGACATTGGCTTGGGTGGCTTTTTTAAAATACGTTTTTTATTGTAAAAATACTGCACAATTACATGAGTAGGGTAATGAGTACATTTCCTATCAAACATTGTTGCCTCCTTTTGTTTTTCTCCTACAACCCCTTCCTTCCCACCTCCCCATTTCCCCTCTCCCATTTTACTGACCCCCCCCCAACCGGCCTTGCCAAAGTTGTAAAGTTTGTTTTCAATATATTGTTTTGTACATCTCATTGTTACAATGGGTCAATCTGTATCCTTATTTAAGCATTTTGTTTTTTCCTTTCCCCTCCCCGAATTAGAGAAGTGTATATACAAGATGCAGGGCACTGACATCAAATACAGTAAAAACAGGGGTTATACCATGGGGGAGGAACATACAAAGCAACAAAAAAAAATCACATGGTATATTATAAATATGTTAGAAACAATAGCAAGAAAGAAAAAAGATATTTGTGTCCCTATCTTAGGGTTTATTTTGCTTAACATCATCTTATATGGTCATATATACATAGCTTTTGGCCTTTTCTGCTTGCCCTACACATGTAACTAGTTTTTGCAAATAAGGTAAACCATGGGACCTATGTTTCTTTGGGCCTGGCTTACTTCACTTAATATAACTTTTTCCAAGTCTTTCCATTTCCTAGCAAATGCAGTGTCATTCTTTCTGATGGAGGCATAGAATTCCATTGTGTATAAATACCACATTTTCTTGATCCATTCATCTACTGAGGGGCATCTGGTTTGGTTCCATATCTTAGCTATGGTAAATAATGCTGCAATAAACATAGTTGTGCTGGTAGCCTTAAAATGACACATGAAGAAATGCTCAACCTCTTTAGCCATAAAAGAAATGCAAATCAAAACAACATTGAGATTCTACCTCACCCCAGCTAGAATGGCTATAATCAAGAACTCTAATAACAACAGATGCTGGAGGGGATGTGGCCAGAAGGGAACCCTACTGCATGTTGGTGGGAGTGTAAACTTGTTCAACCACTTTGGAAAGCAGTATGGAGGTTCCTCAAAAGACTCCACATAGAGCTCCCCTATGACCTAGCAATCCCACTTAGGGGCACTTAGCCAAACGATCACAAACAAGGCCTACTAAGGCTATTTAAGCATTTTGGTTTTTTCCCTTCCCCTCCCTGCATTGGGAGGGGAAGGGAATCAAATAGAGTGAAAACAGGGGTTATACTGTGGGGGAGGAACATACCAAAGAAACAAAAAAATCACATAGTACATTACAACTACATGGCCTTTAAACTGAGTTAAAGGAGTTAAAAGAAGCACTGTCTGTGGAGTCACAACCATTTTTATCTTCCTTACTCATCCCTGACCATTTACAATACACTAACCCCACCTGGCCCTATTTCCATAATTGTTCATTTTGATGGCAGAGTCAAGCTATGCCTCTGGTTAGAAGAGGATAACAACTATACTTATATAATATCCTACATACAAGATCTATATCAGCAACATTGTATCAATCTAGTAAAAGTATTCTACAAATTCCTGTGGTCTTAGGGATGTATTGTCTTACAAATGGAGGGATGTATTAAGCAGAGTATATTTAGAGAATATAATGTAGAGAATGATGCTGGGGATGCACTAGGGACTCAAAAATACTGTTCCTGACATCACAGTTCTTGTAGTCAAATGGTTCTCCTGTAGCTTTATTTCTAAGAAAGTTTCTGTGCTTTCAAGATCATGCTAGCAGGAAACAATTCTCTTGACATGGAAAGAGGGTTAATTTTTCTAAAGTTTGCAATATATAATTGCAGAGTTAGTTTTGAAGAGCATACTAATGTTACATAGTTACAAATAATTTTGTTATTTCAAACTGGATAGCTCTAGCTACTCTGAATGGATTAAATGTATCTTCTTTGCTTGGGAGCAAATAATAAATATATAAGGCATTTAAAGGAAGAGCAAACGATTGAGTGTTAGTGAAATACAGAGAATGGAAGATAGAATATGTAGGCATTTAGATTTGGAGTTGTCCTGGAGTGTCTCACTGTCCATGAGGAGTTCTAATTCATGTCTTGGTCAAAGGTAAACAGAGGCTGTCATAGAATGTAAAGCTAATAAAGCATTATGTGAGATATTGATCTAATGGACAGAAAAATGAACACAAGGAAACAAAGAACAATTTGAATTATACAATAGAAAGGGAAGCACCAGAAAGGAGACACATGTATAGCTGATGAAATTATAGCTGATGAGTTGCACATTTCTGGGCCTTCAGGCTATGGTGCTTACAGCTGATGGCCTAGTACATTGACGGGCATACAGCTGATGGGCTTGTAGTAAATACACCATACATACACTGATAGGCATATAGCCTATAGACTTGCAGCTGATGGGCTCCCCCATTGAAAAGCTTGCATGCTGACAGGCTTGCTTACAGATTTCTTGCTTTGAGGCTGCTCATGGGGCTTATAATGATGACCTGTTGAATCTGTTTACTACAAAAGTTCACTTTTCATCCCAGAGAGTCTAGTTCAGGAGCTTTCTAACGGGTACTCAAATCTGCACTTTTAAAAGTAAGCAATGTGTTGCTAACTAAGTTGTCTTAACACCAATTTTAGGAAATATTGAGTAAATAGAAGGAGCTAATAGCATAACTTTGAGGAAAAATATTTTTAGTGAGACAGGAAGGAAACCAAGGCAGAAAACACTTAGGGTGGCCTGGATCTGAGAAAGAAAAAGTAATATGGAGCAGATTTTTGAGAAGAAATTTCAGCAAACTACAGAATATCAACAAACTGAGGGGAGAGAAAATCAGAAAAATGCCAAAAATTATCTGCAAACAGGTGAGTAAACCTGATGCTGTTTGCTCATGGTATTCAATTTTATTTTTTTCCTAGTATTTCTGAACTTGAACTGTTGTCTTATTCAGAGCTATGAGTTGCTAGTATTTAAAACAGCAACAAAATTCGTTTTTCAAAACGATGTTACAGTGAAAACTTCCAGGTACACACCATCGTTGAAAAAATTTTATGGTGAATGCTGATCTGTGTGCTACCTGCATTCTTCCATTAATATTTCACTTATTTGATTTATCACTTATCTATGTATCTACTTTCCTTCCATTTGCCTTTCAGTATATTTCAAAATTAATTGCAGACATGAACACAGACCTTCCTAAATAATTCATGTTGCCTATCATTAACTAGGGTTCAGTATTTATTTCCATTTGTTAATGTACAATTTGCATGCAATAAAATATATAATTATGAAGTTTATATTCACTGAGTATTGACAAATACATGAGTTTGAGTAATGCCAAAACTCATCCAAATGTGAAAAAATATTTCTCTCACCTCTCCCAACCTTGTCAGAGAAAACAGTCATGAAGTTTCTGTTGTGTGGGAATTTCATAGAAATAGAAACAAATGGTATGTTCTCTGCTGGGTAAAGCTTCATTAGTAAGCAAAATGTTTTTCTTTTTTGCAATTCATTCATGCTATTGAAGGAATTAAGTTATTTTATTCGTGAGCAGTATTCACTGAAAGGAATATATTAGTTTGTTTATCCATTGTCCTATTGAAGGTTACCAGAAATGCTGCCAGTATTGAGCTACAGTGAATAAAGCTACTATCAACTTCCTTGTACAAATATATGTTTTTGTTTGCTCTCAGAAAATTCCTATGAATAGTGTGTATACATATATATATATATATATATATGATATAATGACCAAGATAGCTGTAGCTATTTAGATTTATATATAGAGAGAGATATCTATATAGAGAGATATCTATATAGATATAGATATAGGTATCTTGGTCATTTCATTTTATGAGCTATGCACAAATAGTTTTCCCCTGTTGGACTTTATTATTCATTTTCTCTAGAGTATCATTTTTTCTCTATTTTTATAATATATAAGTTGTACACAGAAATTAGATTTTTTCTGTGATGTTTTTCATATTTTGCATACTACATGGCCTGATCAAACCCATCTTTTCTCCTTTCCCCACCATCTTTCTCCCCTCCCCTGGAACTAATCTTTCAAAAGAAACCTGTCCTTCCCTTTTTATGGATGGATGATACCTATGAGAGACAAGATGAAATATTTGACTTCTTCATACTGACTTATTTTGCTTAACAGTATGGTCCCCATTTTATACGCAACATCTTTTATATTTGGGTGTCGTTTATTATTTTTTTGTTTTACGATAACTACTGTTAGTGACCTGTCAGGTTCCAGTGGCTCATGCCTGCAATCCTAACTACTCAGAAGGCTGAGATATGAGGATCACATTTCAAAGCCAGCCAGCCCAGGCAGAAAAATCCTTGAGACTCTCATCCCCAGTTAAGCACCCCAAAACCAGAAGTGGAGCTGTGGCTCAGTGGCTCAAAGTGGTACAGCACAAAAGCTCAGAGCCAGTGTCTAAACCCTGAGTTCAAGCCTTATGACCAGACCTAAACAAACAACCCCCCCAAAAAAAACCCACCTATCTCCAAATCATGAAAATATTCTGTTTTCTACTAAAAAGCTTTCCAATTTCATCTCTTACATATGCTAGTTTGTGAAACTTCTTAAATATGGTTGTTGAACAAATTTTATTTTGTTTGCCACATTCGCGTGCAGTGAATCTGACACCAATTATTGACAATTTCCATTATGGTAAGTCTTAAAGTCAGGTAAGATAAGCCAGCCAACATTTTCATCGTTTTTAAGACTGGCATGTGCATATTATTTGTAGGTATGTAATTCCCTCCTCAGAAAGCCCACAGGAATAGTGGCAGAACTGAGAGTTTATTAAATTACTCTACACAGTATTTATAGCTTTGAGTATTGAGTTTTTCAAATACTTCTGTTAAATTTTATTGTAGATATCTTGAGCTGTTTTGCCCTTTAAATTGGATTGTTCTAATTCTCCGCTTGCTTAATACTAGCATATAAAAATTAGAATTGATTTTTTATATATAGTCTAATCCTACAGACTTGCTAAATTCAATCATGGGTTTTAGTAGTTAGTGGATTTCTTAGGATGTTATGTACAAGTAAGGAGGTCACTTTCAAGTTACCTTTATGTCTTTAGCCTGTTGATAGTTTTTCTTGCATCAATAGTAACAGAAGTCAGACTTTATTACACCGATCTTACAGGAAAGTGCTCAATATATAACAAGTATATAATTAAGTATGTCTTAATGATAGGTGTTTTCTAAATGGTCAGATACCCAACATGAGGAACTACTATTCTATTATTCAACAGTTTTTAACAAAAATGTCTATTGGATGTTGACAAATGCTTTGAAATTATTATAACGATCATACATCTGTTTTTAGCTAGATAAATGTTTGTTGATTATAACTATTAAATCTCACATTACTGGAATAACCTCTTTGTCATAATGAATTTAACTTAGATTTGCTGATAATTTGCTAAGTATTTTGTACCTATTGTTGAAAAGATATTATTCTTACAATGTATTTGTTTATTTATGGCATTAGGGTTATGATGACCTCATAAATTCAATTGGGATATTTATCTTCTTTATTTGTTGAGGAATTTGTAAACATTTTGTATTACTTCATCCTTAAATGATTCATAGTCAAATTATGTGAGCCTTGAATTTACATGGTGGAAAGGTTTTTAGACACAAGTTCAATTTATCTAATAGATTCAGCTATTCCAATTTTTATTTCCTTTTGAATTGGATTAGGTTAGTTTTATTTTTCAAGATTATTTCTGACATGACAACTTGTACTTCTCAATTGTTGCAACAGGTCCACCTGTATCCTTAACCGACTTGTTTTTCCCCATCTCCTCCACAAGTTATACTGACATCAAAAATAGTGAAAGCAGGGGTTATAGTGGGGGAGGGACATACAAAGCAACAAAGAAATAATCTTACAAATGCGTTAGAAACACATGCTTGAAAGAAAAAAACATTAAAATACATATCTAAGGGTTCATTTTCCTAACATCCATCACATTATCTGACCTTTTCCGCTTGACTCATACATATACTAGATATTGCAAATAAGGGAAACCATGGGGCCTATGTTTCTTTGGGCCTGGCTTACTTCGCTTAA
>NW_012267238.1:8601091-8627090 GCF_000151885.1 Dipodomys ordii | reverse complement strand
GGGAAGGATTGGGACTGGGGGGAGGGGGAGGCTGGGAAGGGATGTGAAGGATAAACAAAGGAGGAGGCTGCAATGCTTGGTAAGGAATGTAGGCATTATCCTGCCCATGTAATTGTAACCCCTCTGTACAGTATGTTCACAAATAAAATAATTAAAAAAAATCAATAGTACTCACAAGCTGATTTGTGGAATTGAAACTCCTTTGTACTACTACTTAATATTAAAAAATTATGTAATTCAATAAAAGTATTGTTTGTCCCCAAAAAAAGATTATTTCTGATTCATTTAAAGTGTCTAATTGCTTGGCTTAATTTTATTCACCAAATGACATTACTTTTGAAATGTCACTCCTAAAATTGGCAGTATATGTTCTCTGTCTTATTGATTAGAGGTGATAACTAGAGGTTTATACATTTTATAGATGCTTTTATAACTAGAAGTTTATCAATTTTATACATGCCTCCAAAGAATTAAATGTTGTTTCTATGATTTCTCTGTTTTCTGTTTCTTCTCTTATAAACTGGAAACTTAGGTTATTGACCTTTCATCTATGTTTTTTCAACTGTAAACATTTTAGCATAAAATTTTCCCCAAATTATTGTTGTAAATGAAGGACATAATTTTGAAATGTTTTGTTTGATAATATTTAATTCAAATGTTTTTGATTTCCCTGAATTTTCTTTCATTGTTTAGCCTGTGGATCTTTTGTAATCCTGATGTACATATCAATATTATAAGTATGGTAAACAGAAAAAGCCATTGATTTTTGAAGGTTAATTTTATACCCTGCTACTTTGCCAAAGTTTTGAATCAGCTTGAGTAATTTGGGAGTGTCCATGGGATTTTTTAAATACAAGATCATGTCATCTTCACAGAGGCAGAGTTTTACTTCATCTTTCCCTATTTGGATCCCTTTTATGTTTGCATCTTGTCTTATTGCTGTTGCTAAGCATTCTAATACTAGATTGAAGAGAAGTGGAGAGAGTCGACATCCTTGTCTAGTTCCTGAGTTAAGAGGAAATGACTTTAGTTTTTCACCATTAAGTATAATGCTGGCTGTAGGTTTGTCATATACAGCCTTTATTGTATAGAAGAATGTTCCCTGGATTCCTAATTTTTCTAGAACCTTCATCATAAAGGGGTGTTTGCTCTTGTAAAATACTTTTTCAGCATCTATTGAGATAACCATGTGGTTCTTATCCTTGCTCTTGTTGATGTGATGAATTATATTAATTGATTTGCATATATTGAACCAGCTTTGCATCCCTGAAACAAATCATTTAAATAGGGATACAGGTGGAGCCATTGCAACAATGAGATTGACACGTCCTTATGTCGCAAAAAGAACTTTACAACTTTGGTGGGAGAGGGGGATGCGGCGGGGGAAGGGGTACCGCGAGGGAGTGGGGGGAGGCGAGGGGGTGGGAGGGGGAGATGGGAAGGAATGGGAAGGGGAAATAAAGGAGGAGGCAGCAATGCTTGATAAGAAATGTACTCATTGGGGCTGGGAAGGTGGCTCAGTGGTAGAGCGCTTGCCTTACATGCCTGAGGCCCTAGGTTTGATTCCTCAGCACCACATAAGCAAAAAGAAAAAAGCCGGAAGTGGCGTGGTGGCTCAAGTGGTAGAGTGCTAGCCTAGAGCTGAAGAGCTGAGGGACAGCGCCCAGGCCCAGAGTTCAGGCCCCACAACCGGACCCCGCCCCACCGAAAAAAACAAAGAAATGTACTCATTATCTTGCCCATGTAATTGTAACCTCTCTGTACGGTATTTTCACAATAAAAAATAATAAATAAAAATAAAATAAAATACAAGAAAAAAATAAGTATGGTACTTAACTTGCAAATATCTATTAATTTTATTAGTCTATTATGGGCATTTAACATGTTGTATAAAGTTTCATACTTTGGATATATTTACCTTTCAATATGGTCCCATCTTAATGACTACAACATGGTCACCAGAAAAATATATGTTCTTTAGTTTTGGAATAAAATATTTAGCTATGTCAATTACTTCAGGGAGTTTATATTGCTATTCTTGTTTTCTTCTTTCATTTTTTTTGTTTTATGGTAACAAATGTTAGGATACAAGTATTGAAATCTCCAGAGATTGTCATGAAATCATTCATCTTTCCATTTAACTTTGTTCCTGTAATTTGAAGTTCCTGTAATTTAAAGTTGCATATTTGTTACGTCCTCAGGGTAAATCAACTATTTTTATCATTATAAAATAACCAAGTTTACATGCAACAGAACTCTTTGCTTGATCCACCTTATATGACATTGGATACAATCTTTTCAGCCTTTATCTCTCATTGTTATATGGTATCTTTCCATTCATTTACTTTTCTTTTATTGGTGTGGCTAATGGGCCACCACCCTGGAGAACTAAGTCCCTAGGCCAAGGCAATCTTTCTCTTTCTTAAGTAATTTAGCCAAAATGCCTGGAACTTTATCATCAAAAAAAGTGCATTTGAAAAGCAACTTTGAGAATAGCGGCGGACATATCCTTAATTTAACACCTATGACTTGGCTGAATAGTGCTACAATAAACATGGAATGCAAGGGTATGCAGATATCTCTTTGTATGCTGACTTTGAGTCTTTACAGTGTTTATCTGTAAGTAGTATAGTACCATGGTAGTTTTATTTTTCATTAGCAAAGGACTATAATAAATCATAAATCATTATTTTGATGTGACTGCATTAATGTGCATCCCCAGTGATACTGCATGAGGGTTTGTTTGTTCTATATGCTTAATAGCACTTTATGTTTTCTTGATATCTACTCTGACTGAGGAAGATGTAACTGCAATCTAGTTTGTTTTCATTTCTAGTTGTTTATCTCTGTTTATGTTTGAAAAAATTACAAGAAATATGCTACCATGCCCAGCTCTGTAATATACCCCACACTAGATATACAGATTTCAGCCACCTGAGTAGCTAAGCATGAACCACTAGCACCTGGCAATAACTTCTGTTCTCATGGTGGTGAAGTTATGACAAAATCCTTTCCTAGCCTCGCTTAATTCTAGAGTATGACATTCCAGTCCTGTTTGGGGAAAGGAATAGAAAAGAAGATTTATATCTGGGCAGGGCTGGTTGGAATTGTTTGGATTGCCATGTATCTTCAGGAATGCAGAAGGGGAGGGAAGATCTAGGAATTTATGTGCTCAGAGAAACTCAGCTTAACATCACCCATGACTTGAGGGTCTGGACTCTACCACGATGTTTCTACCTCCATACCTATATGATGCAATTCTTCACAGTTGTATGATGTTTTAGCCCCTGCCTCATTTCTGATGAAACTCAGATTATATCTGGCTCTAAAACCAACCCAAGTATCTGGTCCTCACAAGATGATAAAATATTTTAATTAGTAATAGAACTATTATCAAACACCTTAACATCTGTTATAAGCATCCCCTGAAGTCCTGACCCCTTCCCAAAACCTTGTCTGAAATTCCCATGACATTTTCCTGTGGCTTCTCATGCACATTGACAATATCAGTCAGAATAAACATACAAGATTTGATTCCATTTGTTCTGAATTGATTGAACCAAATAAAATCCAGTTTCCCATTCACATTTAGATAGTGGCTAAAAGTTGCTTTTCTCAGGATATTCATAACACAGAGCCAGAACTATTGATGATCCAGTCATGACCAGGTCTTTCAGCTTCTCATCAACTCCCTTGAGGTCCATAACATGCCTCAGCCTTGTGCCTTCTCATCTCTGCAGAAGGATACTGAGAGTCAATTACCACCCTAGATGAGCTTATACTCTAAGCTGGCAGACAAATGTGCCAAGTTTTGTCATTTCTCTTCATGACTATGGCCACTGCCACCAATACCCTCTTGATCCCAGAGCCAGCAAATCCAGAAACACTAGCCCCAACACAAAATGTGCCATTATTCTTCCAGCCTCCACCCAGACATCACCAATCCATCATCAGTGCTGGCCCAGCTCAGCCACACTCAGTCAGTGCTGCCAACTGACCACCACTGCACAGTTCTTATTTCTCTGGTGGTAGGTATTTGCCTGTATTCTGTATAAAACTTACAATAACCCTCCACAGATGCCATAGAGACTCTAATTTGCAAATGAGGGAATGAAGATTCAGAAGAGTAAAAGGAATTGTCTATAGCTACTAAGCCCAGGTCCAGACACTTCCATATAAATACTTCACATCAAAGTGTTTGTTCCACGTGAGACACTCATCTAAGTAGGTGGATTAAGTCACTTAATCCTAAAAACTTTCAAAAGTAAATACCATGAACCTCCTAGTTAGTGAGGCCAATAAGGGAAAATGAGACACAGGATAGTCAAGTTATTCGGGAAGCCTTGGGGTTAATATGTAGCTAAGTTGCCAGGGCAGACTGTGAAATTCCTGAGCCCTGTTCCTAACCTGACCCAAGCTCCTTTTCATGGACACCACCAGAAACTTTTACAAAGACAGGATACAGCTATTACTCAAGGAAGGAGGGAGGTCAAAATCAGGCACTTCAGATTCAGGAATGGCTCTTCAGAGTGGACATTTTGGGCTAAGAGTAATAGAAATAAATCAAGGTACCTAGGTGTTTCTCATACAAAAAAAAGCCATAGTTGGGGCTGGGAAGTTGGCTCAGTGGTAGAGTGCTTGCCTCGCATGCATGAAGCCCTGGGTTCAATTCCTAAGCACCACATAAGCAGAAAAAAGCTGGAAGTGGCACTGTGGCTCAAGTGGTAGAGCGCTAGCTTTCAGCTGAAGAGCTGAGGGACAGTGCCCAGGCCAAGTTCAAGCCCCACAACCGAACCCCCCCCCAAAAAAAGCCATAGCTATCAATTTATTCAGATGTATATTTTATTTTTTCCATCCTAATAAGAAAACCCTTAAATAGCAATTTTCATTGTCATGCATTTTTTTTCATTTTAAGAATCGATTTATATTACTACTCAAAGTAGCACAGAACTAGTAAGGTACATTCTTTATAGAATCATATTTTGATTTTGGAATATCAATACTGAGGTGGAATCTCTAGGGAAAAGTTGAAGAAGCTGTGTGTAAAGTTCCAGTACTTTGATTAGGAAAGATAGTGGAGAAGAATTGTTTCATGAAAGGTATTTTTTAGGTTTTTTAAGCAGTCGGGAAGACTGATTCTGGCTTGATGTCTCCCAGAAAACAGGAAATCACCCTCAGGAGCAGCGAACACTGAATCTCTGATGCTACTTATATGATATTGTCTACATTATGTAACTTTTGTTTGCCACTGCTGATACTTGAACTCAAACTTTTGTGCTTTGACTTGGGATTTTCATTCACAACTGGTTCTCTACCATTTGAGCCATGCCTCTAGTTCCAGATTTTTGCGGGCTTATTGAAGATAAGAATCTTAACTTTTTTTTCTTTTCTGCCAGTCTGGCTTCAAACTGTGATCTTCAGATCTCAGCCTCCTGAGAATAGCTAGGATAATAGGTGAGAGTAATCAGTGTGTGGCTGAGAGACCACTTCTGAATTCCACCTGGTGAGCTAATAGCAGGAAAGAACCATGCTCAGATTCTTTCACTTGCAGCTCATGGCTTTATATAAGCAACCCCATGTGCTTCCTGATGAATAACAGGACACACAAGACTGATTCCAAAGCACCATGGCAAAGTCTAGATGCCGTCAAGTTCAAGGTAATGAAGGTAGAGTTTAGGGGGAAAGTATTCATCTTTAGGCCACACAAGCCTCCCAATGTTCATCATTATCCCAAGGGCATTTTGCTATCTCTGGTCCCATGTCAGTTTCACACTATTAAAGGTGTTGCCAGAACTATAGTTACTACAGTTATTAACATTTTATGAGGTGGTTATTCACCCCGTAAGCTTCTTAATATGAAGTGGTGCATTTGAAAAGCACCACACATGCCTAATTGATTCTGACATAAAAGGGTTGCTGCATTCCTTGGGTTTCTATCTTTGCTTCTGAGTATACAATGTATTAATGGAGCAATATAGATTTATGGAGTTAGAAGTGGTACAATACAGTCCCAATTTTTCTTGCTGGAGATCCCACAATTGCATTGATTTCAATAGACCTTTCTTTCTACTGTCATGAACAATGACCTTTGTGTAAGTTCTAGATTTTATTTTCTGGCAGATATATCCTATAATGTTAAGCATTAGTGGATCAAAACTTTCTACTTTATGCAATGGTAACTCAAATGTGAACTCCTGATCTTTAGTCACTAACTTTCACTTATGAAAGGTTTGTCAATGACTTTCTTTATTCTTAGTGACAAAGGTGTCTTTGGGAAGAAGGCTCTGTGCCAGAAACTGGAAAGCTTATATTCTAATTGTGTGTAAAAACCTCAGCCTCCTTTGACCTGTAATGAGAGCAAGGGCATTTAAAAAGAGCAAGGACATGTCAATAGCCTCATGAAAGTGAGGACATAAGACTATTTCACTCTCATTTCCAAGCAATTGAAACAAAGGAGGAGGCAACAATGCTCAATAGGAAATGTACTTATTACCTTGCTCATGTAACTGTAACCCCTCTATACAGCATTTTTACAATAAACGTACAAAAAAGAACATTAATACATTTCTGATTGCAATACATTTCTAATTGCAAAGGAAGAAATAAGCAAGCAAAATTATGATTCCAATCATTTCCTATGCAACATACTTAATTCCTTTTATCTTAAAAAAACGAAAGCCAGGCATGGTGGGACATGCCTATAAGACCAGCTATATTGGACACATAAGTGGAAATATCACATTCTGAAGCCAGCCTAGGCAAAAATTTGAGATCCTACTTGCAAAATAACCTGAAGCAAAATGGACTTGAATGTAGCTGAAGTGATAATCTGCTTGCCTAACAAGTATGAGTTCTTGATTTCATATCCCAGTGCTACTAATATAAGTAATGGAAGACCCACCAAGGCTACAGTTATTTTAGTTTTTAAATAAATGCTGTTATGCTTGGGAAATAAAGTTAGAAATTGCATTTAGGTCATTCTAGTATATATAATAGGATAGCATGACCAGTATTCTCCAAAGGATTGAGGCTGTATACATTAATGTAATTTGTACCTAGTCTTAAAGTCTAAATGCATCTATATTCCAAAAGTCATTCCTAATGTCCTTTTTTTCCAGTTTCTTACCCTGATTAGAAATAAGTCCTACAAACCCAAATATAACAGATTTCAAATGTAAGGGTTTCCAATTCTTCATGGCAATAGTATGATGAAAATATCTGACCAGTTGGTTTCTCAAATACTTGCATCACTCCAGAAGTAAATATGTCAATCACAGTGCTAAAAATTGATCTTTGCTATTCTCCAAAGTATTTGCCAAATGTCTCATATTTCTTGTCAAGTTCTATACTGGTCACAAGGTCTGTTATCATGACTTTTGACGCTTAATTGAGGACACAGGCATACAAACCTTAACAGAGTAGTGAGAGATAAATTTGTGTTTTAAGAGGCAGAAACACAGACTAAAAGAGGAAATGTTATAGTCTCTTATGGTTGAGGGGGAGATAGGTGACTTGTCTTTACAAACTAAGCAGACCATGGAGAGTTAGAACAACATGCTTGCCATGAAGGCATAAGAGTGTCCAGACATTGTACGCTACTAAAATCATGATACGTTTTGAAAATGAGAGGAAAGATGTTTCGTGTCTTGGAACAATAGAAAGGGCAGATGAATTGCAAATCATAACATTGTGATTCAACAGGTCATATGACATTAATTTTTTTTCTCATACAAAGTATCATTTACACATCTAAAGTGATATGGGCCTCTGACAGTACTACTGTTCTTTGCATGAGGTAGCTTAGCAGTTTGAGTGTTTGAAAAATGCTATACAGGGAGCAAGGCACTGAAGGACAGCCTTGTACAGTTTTTTTCCCCTCACATGTCTTCATTTCTCTTCACCACCATGTCTGTTCTCCCGAATTTTTTTCTTCCCTTCCAGGGTCATTTGTTTCTTTTACCCTTCTGGACATTTTCAGTCAACGAACACACCATAATAGAAATGCATTTGGAGTTTATCATCTCTACTTTTGTTTTTCCAACAATGTCCCAATTTTTCCATTCCCAAGAAAATTTCTTGGTAGAAAGGTTTATAGCTTTTGCCTGCCCAATTCTGTTTCATGCAAGTTTTCACCTCCATGATTTATCATCTCCATTGGTCACTTTCTGTCATCCCTGCTCAATAGTCACCAATAGGGCTGACCTCTCTTTACATAATAATGTACATTCTTCTCTTAGTTTCATGAAGATCAGGCTGTTGCTTTTCCTCCCACCTGGATGCCACTCTACTCACTGTCTTTTGCTGTCTCAGACAGGTGAAGTCATCTAGCTTTTGTCCTGTGAACTCACCTTGCCCATTTTATCTGAATCTATTCTGTTTTCCAGTCCTGTGTTTGTTAAGGCTATGGATTAACACACCCATATCACCAGCCTCAGAATAAGATCAACTTCAAAACATGGTTTTTGAGAAAGTAAGATCCCATTTCTGATATCAACCAATCATCTCTCCATTGTTCATTATGCTCAGATCACAATGCCTTCTTATTGCTTAAATTCTTGAATCCCTATGCTTTCTCCCTTCTGCCAAAGGAACTTCATGGGGTTATTCCTCTGATTAGGAAGCTCTTCTTCGAACATTCACACAAATGGCTCTTTCCATGAGCACCTTCCTTCCCTCACATGTAGTTTCACATGAACCCATTTGAATTCTTCGCTATCCATTATCTGTAGGTGATTCTTTTATTTCCTATTTCCTTCTCCAGTTGATAATCCCTTTTTTTGCTAGAATTTCAACCCCACAAGGGGCAGGAACTTGTTGATTTTTCTTAATTGTTTTGTCTCAGGTCCTCAGACACTACCAGGCAAGGGTAAATTCTCCACAAGTCTTTGAGAAAGGAATGAAGGAACGAATAAATGTTAGTTTTCCTCCCACTAACCCTGTAAGCAAATGTTGTTTGAGTGAGTGACTAAACAAGAACCACCGTATTCCTCTTCCTGCAGCAGTCAGTGTGAAGGAAAGCCCAGCACATACATTCTGCTTGGTCACTTCATTGGATCTTTTCAGGACTACTGGATAACTTTATCCTGACTTTTATCCCAACAGCAGATCATGAAAATCTCTTTGAAATCTTTAACCTTATTTCTTTTAATCCATAAAAGCAAATAAAACAGTAGCTTTCATTAGTGATGATTTTGTGACAATCATTAACTAGAACTGCTCTTAAAAAGTCGGATGCTCCTACTAAACTTTTCTTCTTGAAGTAGAGATTAACATGGCTTTCTGAGAAGACCCACCCTGGAATATCTTCCCCTGAAAGTCAAGTTCACACATGTGACACAAGCTGATGCTGGTGAGAAGTGGAAGTAAAAAGAGAACAGGAGGAAGCATTGTGGAAAGGAAAGAGTTAGAAGAACAAGTCTGGTTTCATATATCTATGCTTGGCTTTTCCTAGATATATGAATTTAACCACTTATTATGTTGAGTTACAAGTTCTTTATTTGTAGAGTACATATGATATTTACTCCATGGGAATGTTGTTTAGACTAAGTTGAAATCAATATTTCATTTCATACCTAGTGTATTTCCCAGCGTACTGTAGGCCTTCATTGTTATTAATAATAACAGTGGTACCACTAAAATTGCCTCTCCCATCCAAGAGCTGATGCAGTCACATACTGGTTTTGTTTTTTTTTAGCAAACTTCTGCATAAAATTTTTGTTCAGAGCACATTTTAATGTAACAAGTATAGAACAAATGATGATCAAGAATCTATGCTTTAAGCCATCTTGCTTTGGGTGATCTGAATAATTGTGACTTCACTTCCTTTGTTGATGTAGTCAAGTAACGTTGCAGGGGAACTATAATAGGAAGCATGAGATCCCTTCCAAGAGATATGGAGGCAGGGACCAGCAGGCAGGGATGCTCTCTGGATAGCCTTTAAATTCTCTTCAGATCAATGCAATTCTTCATTCCAATTCAAGTGTTTTAACTAGTCCACTGACCACACACACACATATATGTATGTATTTTGAACAACATATATATATTTGAACATATATATGTTATATATATAGCATATATATATGTTTCATATATATATATATATATATATATATATGTTCAAAATGCTCTATGAGGCAGATATGTGACTCAGCTTTGGCAGATGAAAAAAATGATGTTTGAAGCAATTCACTGGCCAAACTATAGACCCAGCATTAAAATGAAAACCTGAATAACATCAAGGTGGGATGTCCATGTCCTGGAATCTTGTATTTGTGACCCCTGTGGCCACTCTGTTCTCAGAACAGAAACACAGTTCTACTTCTTATGCAGGCTACCAGACTCTAGTGACCATTGGTTACTTATGGGATGGGTTGATATGCCATCATTATCATAGTATTATGATCTCATGTGACCTCTTCTACACACAATTACTCTATTTTTCCATCCATATTGTATGTGTATATGTATGTATAAAATGAGCTGGGTGTATGTGGGCATGAGTGTATGAAATACAAAAGGAGAGCTCCTCACTTAAGGATAGACATAAGTTGATCAACATCATCAGTGTGTCCCAAGAGTTTTCCTTTCATTAGTTGACATTCTCAAAATATTTATCTGATTCCTTTCAGGAACTTTATTCATTAGTTGACCTTCATTGCCCAGTAATCCAGCTGTATTATTTTAAACCTTGCCATTTTACCTAATGGCCAGGCCTCCCACTAATACTTAGTTCATCAAGGGATCCTAGGATTTGTTCCAAAAGGATAGCATGATTTTTATGCTCTGTCTCAGAACATGCCAACAGCTAGGTTGTGCTGTGTTAACTCTTCTCTTTACTTCAGGAATAGAATTTCAACATATTGTCTCCTATCACTGTTACAATAGGAGGGGGTGGGAAAGGGGAAGGAGGAGTTGGGGAGGTGGGGAGGAAAGGGGTGGTAGGGAAAATCAAAAGGAGGGTGTAACAATGTTGTATAGGAAATTGACTCATTACCTTGCTCATGTAACTATAACCCCTCTGTACACTATCTTCACAGTAAAAAGTATAATTAAAAAAAGAAAGAGGCAAAGAATAAAGATTTGCCTTCCCTTCTTTTCAGTTTGCTTTTCAGTGAAGTGATGGAGAAAGTACCAACATTACTTTAGAAGAATTCCATCTTCAGTTATCTTCTTCTCTCTGATCACATGACCACTGACAGATGGAAAGGCCAAACTAATGGGGAGAAACAGTAGAAAACAATAGCAGCCACAGTAAGATGAATGAAAGGAAACTGTGGATGTGTTGAGCAACTGCAATGCACCAGGAGCTTCTGAGAATATTTTGACAACTCAAAACAATTCAGTGTACAGATAACTAGTATCCATCTTAGACAAAGAGGAGACTGAGTTAGTTTTAGCTAGGAGGCTTGATGTACCAAAATCACCTGACTTGTTTAGTGCAGTATGTAGCCACAGATTTATTTTCTTCTCTCTTAGTTAATCTTTATCCAACTTCGTGAAATAATTTTTATATTCTTCACATTAGGGGAAAGAAGGGAAATACATTTGTAAAATTTTCCCTGAAATTTAATCTGGTTTCTTGGTTATATGGTTTCTTAGAAGTTTTGTTCTATAAATACTATCTCTGAAAGATGGTATATTAAGTAGTATTACATTATTCCACAATTACATAGTTCATGAATGTGTTTTGAGTCATTTTAGGGCTTTGGAACTACCCAGAGAAAGACTATTTATTTGGCTAGAATTGGGCAACTCCAAATCTTAAACTGGAGCCTGTTCACTATTTTCACTATTCAACCTCAGGTAAGGTATTTGAGCTTGATTGGCTATTTCCTCACCTGTACAACCAGGGTCTGTTATCTGCCTTTGGGAGCTATAATAGTAACATATCAAGCACCTTCTTATCAAAGCTGAGACTTAGCTCCCTTTCTTCTACCTACTCATTACAGAAAACTTTCCACAGGTAAGGTGTGAAGGAGCAGAACAAACTACTGGTCACAATTATGGTTGTCTGATTCTCTTGATAATTCATTGTGATTAGACATATCTCCCTTAAGAGCTAAGTTCAAATGAGATGCCCTAATTGAACTACATCTCTTTTTAGTCTGCAAAGAAAAAGACTCATTGTGGTTAAGATTTCTGAATCCATGATTCTGCCTCACACATTGACATTTACAGGGTAGGTGGTTTTAGTTGTTATTGTGGCTGAACCCTAGTTTTCTCACCAGGATAGAGTGAAAATAAACCTGAAATGGTTTCTTATGTACAGCATGCTCCTCTCCTTCCTTCTCTGTTGATACTTTGTGATTTCCTTCTTCAAAGATGAAGCAGGTTCATGATTCAACGTGAAGATGGTGATTGTCACACTCACCATGGTAGCTTCTGACAAAGACTGGATTTCTTATAGGAATGAGGCTGTAACCGTGTCTTTTTCTTAGCAGTTATGTTTGAGGGGGAAGACCCAGAAGGTCTCTGCTAGTCCATAGAACCTTTCTTCTCTGTCCCTTTGCTTGTCTGTCCTGATTCCTTTTCCTGGTCCTGCTGTCTTCACCCATACCTGAAGTTAATTTTTTTTATGTCTTGACCCATCTTGTTCTGCCCATCATAGGTAGGTGCATGATCCTCCTAGCTGACCCTAGACCCCTGTGCTCCTATCACCTACATATACATTGCATTCCTGTGATCGTATACCTGCATCTACCAACCAGGTTTGCTTCCCCTGAAAGCACAGGGGAGGAAGAGGCAAGGGGTATCTCATTCACTGTTGTCTATCAGCCCATAGCACATTTCCAGCAACCAGTATAAATTGAAAAGTAGCCACAGAACTACACAAGTGGGAAGGTTTATATTTCCGACAAGTCAGTTAGTGACAACCAATCTAACTTTAAGCCCATTAAGGCTCATTGGTCATTCATAAAATTGTTCAATAATCCAACTGCCCTTGCATACCAACATGAAAGTGATCTGTTAACAAAGCCATGATTAGTGACAGTGTTCTGTGATCCAGAACTCTGAATCTAATATAGGTTTAAGGGAAAAGTCAAGGAAACCTCTGGTTCAATTCATTTGAACCAAATCAGTACCTCCTATTAAGCATAGGAGGTAGAAGTATTTATGCGTTCTCCCCCAATCGAATGGAAGAGTGTAGCATGGTAATAGATGAGGATTTTTAAATTATATTTTATTTTCTTTAATCAGTTGTCCAAGAAGTTACTATTTAGCAAATCAGTTATATGTACAATGAATCTTGATCAGTGTCACCCCTTTCATCCTTCTCCTACATTCCTCCCAAACCATTCCCTCCCCCCAATCTTCTTAATTTTATGGGGTATACATTGAATATTATTACTATGTTCTCCCTCCTTCTTCTCTACCTCTGTCCCCTTGACCTCCCCAGTTTTTGAACATTATAATGTTATAATTGAAGAGGATACGAAATCCATATTATTCATATGAAGAGGGTATGAAATCCATATTATTCATATGAAAATGATCATAAAAAAGTGTTAAAAGCTACAAAATTTTAAATAGACCATTATTGACATACAGAAATTGAAGTACAAACAGCTGGATAATTTAAAAAATAACCATCATCTTCCCTCTTGAGACCATTAGCCTGTACTTAGTATTTAGCTTTAATGAAGTTGGCAATCTTCTATAATTCAAATACTCATGAAATAAAGTCAAGGGATATTGGTATGGGAGGGAGACATATATATTTGAGAAATTTTGATCCTCATTTTGCCACATTTCTATGAAATGATGAGAGGAATGTGTTGGGAAAAAATAAAGGTAGATTTTAGTCAATATAATTATATTTCTTCTTTTTTATTTTTGTTTATTTTGTGCTTCTTTCTTTGTTTTTCCCTTACCATCACTTCCCTCCACTTCCACAACTACAGTCCCCCCCCATCCTAAATTGTAAAGTTCCTTGTTCAACGGTGTCTTGTACATTTCATTGTTGCAATGGGCCCACCTGCATCCCTAATTAAACAATTTTTTCCCTTCCCCTCCCCAAATTATACCTACATCAAATACAGTGAAAGCAGGGGTTATACCGTGGGGGAGGGACATACAAAGCAACAAAAAAAATCACATGATACCTTATAAATACGTCAGAAACAATAGAAAGAATGAAAAAACCACTTGTGTCCCTATCTTGGGGTTCATTTTGCTTAACATCATCTTATCTGGTCATATGTGCATAGCTTTTGACCTTTCCTGCTTGTCTGAACTCATGGCCTTGCAGTATTTTGTTGTTCTTGACCTCCCGCTTGAGCTGTGCCATCAATACTTTTTTGCTTTAATTTTTTTCTGACTTTTCATTCTTTTGGTAAGTTTTGTGGTTTTATGTCTAGGGCTATCCTTGGATCATCGTCTTCTTACCTATGCATCTGTGTAGCTGAGATGATAGGTATGGGCTACCATGCTTGTCCTTGAATATAGTTTATATGTAAAAAAGTATCAGATGTTTATTAAATATAAGGTTTATACAATGTGAATGAACACACCTTTCTGCCAATCATTAACCTGTGACAGTGTCTGTGTGTAAGGATTCTTCAATAGCTTAATTTCAGTTTCAGTTTACAGGGGATAGGTGTTGGACACAATCCTTTTCTCCTTGATACAGAACTCAACAGCTCATTATTACTTAAAAGTGTTAACTTCTTTCATCTAGTTTAGGCGATAATATGGGGAGCTGGAGACTGGTGGCTCACAACTATAGTGTTAGTTATGCAAGATGCTGAGATTTGAGGATCACAATTCAAAGCTAGCCTAGGCAGACAAAGCTAAGAGACTCATATCTCCAATTATCTGGCAAAAAGCTGGAATTGGAGGTGTGGCTCAGACTTGAGCAAAAAAAAATGCTGAGGGCCAAAGGACAGTGGCCAAGCCCCAAACTCAAGTAATGGCTAAATAAATAAATATTAAAACAGGAGCTATGTCCCAATCCTGATGGAGCCAAAGCTACCTTCCTTGCTTCAGAGGCAAGTAACCAGCTAAGACAAATGGGAAATTCCAAAACTAGACTTTTGAATACAGAGCATTTCCCTTTTCCATGAAGGCTAAAACCCTAGCTGCTTCTGCAGTATTCCTTTCCACTGAAGGTCACAGTCAGAAAAATTATAGTAAATGATTAGGAGTATGCACAACCTAGGATTAACTCCAAATACATGAGAAACGATAGGATTCATTCATTGTATCCTTTTGGATACAATGCTCTTGAGACACCAGCTATAAAAGTGGATGTATGTTTACACATCTCTTCAAAAGTAATTGAATAGAAGGCATCACTGATGTGTGTCAAAATCTTAATATTAGTCACAAAGGGCTTTTGAAAAGATATTAACTCACCCACCAAAAATTAATGCTTCACATGATTCATTCTTTTAGATATTGGCTTTTAAGAAAATTCCTTCAACTTTAATTGTTCTCCAACCCAATCCTCCTTCCTCCAAATAACATTACTTGGCTTCACCCTTTTAATTAATGATTGATGGCTCTAGTGTTAGGACCATAGGTTGGCTCATGTGGCACTTATCTGATCCATATCTGGCATTGGGAGTATAGGTGTGGTTATTTGTTTACACTGTGATTAATTTGTGAAACAGTGCTGTTGAACAAAGATAGAGACTATATAGACAACAAAGCCTACATGTTAAAATCTTTAATCGTTAACAGAGTAAGATGAGGATTGCAGTGGAGATCTAATTGATTATATTAGAATCCCATGGAGAGCTTTTATTATTTTCTTTTGGTATTGCGTCTGGGTATTGAATTTAAGCCCTTGCTCTCTTGCTTAACTGTTTTGCTCACAGCCAGTGTTGTACCACTTGAGCCATGCCCCCAATTCCACTTTTTCCTGATTAATTGGAGATAAAAGTCTCTTGGATTTGTCTTCTCAGACTGGCTTCCATTTGCAACCCTCAGATCTCTACCTTCTAAGTAGCTGGGACTGTAGATGCCAGTTGCCAGTACCCAGCCTATGGAGAGTTTTTTGTTTGTTTAATTTCAGGCATACCATAGTGGCATATGCCTTTAATCCCAGCATTCCCTTCAGTGGCTAAAACAACAGAATCACCTGGTCAAGGTGAGCCTAGGCTACACAATGAGATTCTATTTCAAGTAATAAAATACCCCAGCACACAGATCTTTACCAGTGTTTGGAGAAGGGCAGTTGTGTCTCAGTTTCGTGGATCCTTTCAATATGTGGACAAGGTTGAGAACCACTGTTTTAGAGAAGCCCATGTAGTCCCGGAATCTGAATACTAGTCTAGTAGAAAGGCCCTGTGAACCTTTGATTTTCCCAGTGGTATTCAGAGTTACTACCTATGAGGCTATTTACTAAACCCAGTCCATCTCTCGTTTTAGAAGACAGGGAACAAACTAGAGCCCTAGGCAATTATCTTCCTTAGTTAATGTCTCTTTTTCACCATTTTTTAAATTTTTCATTACCATAGCATATAAAGCCCCTAATAAGTGCTGACAGGCTCTCCATCACCTGCTGTCCGCTATTTCTCTTACATGAAGGTTTTCCAAGGCTTTGTCAGGATCCTCAATAGACAGTCCCTACAATAACCCTGCTGCATTGAGGAGGGGACACAGATGGGGACCGCAAAAGTGCCTCCAGGTGGCAGAAGGCAATGAATATTCAAAAGGACTGCTTCATATGTAAATCAGTAGACTCTTATATAATAATATGATTCTACCTTATAAAGATTTCCTTACAAGCTATATTTCTATGTTTAGATCGTGGACAACCTAAATCAGTATCTCCAAAATGAAATATGATGAGATACCATCCAGAATGATAGCTCTCCCAGTAGGGAGACAGGGAAATGCAACACACACACACACACACACACACACGGACTATAGAAAAATCAGATGATCTACTTCCAGTTCTACTGTGCTGTTTCTGTGTGTCTGCAATCTAATGGACTCCAGCTTCTCACACTTTTTAAAATGCAATTATACAGGTTTGATTCCAGTTACTGAGAGCCTCATTTGATGGGGCTTGGACTTTAATTTACTTCTAGTCATTCATCCTGTCATCATTCACTACAGAAATATCGTATAAACTCTTCTTTCTTTTTCCCTTTGTCCTCTTTCCTCTACCTCTCACAAATACCCTCACTACACACATACACACACACGCACACACACTTATGCACTATTGAATGAGAAATCCATTCAGTTTTTCAATTGAGGCAGTAATCATTTGATAAGTACTTTTCAATAAGTTAAGTATTATTAAAGGTTCTGGATATTCCAAGATTAGATTTTAGAAAAAAATCCCAGCCCTCATGGAGTTTATATTCTGTGGTAATCGGATGTTTTCAGTGCTATTACTATGCATCCTTCATAGTTTAAAGAGATGAAGTTATAAAGAACATTCAGAACCTGCTCAAATTCCAGAGCTGAAACCTGAGCATCCATACTCCATGGGGCTATCAGTGCACCTCAATCCATCATCATGCATCTAAAAGGAAATACTTGAAAAGATTAAGGTGTTTTGTTACTTGTACAGAGAAGTACATTTCCTGATTTGTTCAAGAGCTTGTTTTACTAGATTTCCTCTAATACCTTGGCAGAAAACACAGAGAGAAAAGGGATAGTTCCATTTAGGGGCTGACTAATGTGAAAATTGGAGCACACATAAAAGATGTGACAAGCTGGAACCTATTTATCTTCCTGATGCCATTTTTGGCCTCCTCCAAGTCTCAGGTAGGTAATATACATATACATACATATATATATATATATATATATATATATATGTATGTATATGTTTACCCTATGTATTGCTTAATCGGCAGATGACATTTTCCAAATACCACCTCCTCTAGAACCTCTCTCATGAAGAAGCCACATCTATGGTCCTTCTTATACTTATGTGGGCCTTGGTGAGTTTTTCTTTGAACAAATTGTAGCTGAGGCAATGCTATATAATTTCTCTCCTTTAGGAAATCTACCCCAAAACCCTAGACCATGTTCTATGAGGGAATGTTGACTCTGCCTTCCTGGCCTGAAATAGTTTCTATTTATTCTTCTATAACACCTCATGTGAGAAGCCCTCCTCAGTTTTCCAGATTGGGTTTTGTTCTCCTGTGGCAACCTCTTATGGACTTCAGCAAAATATTATCATACATTGATTTTTGATTGCACTTAGTATACCAGACACCATGAAAGTTGGAACCCTGTCCTGACTACATCCGTTATGGCTAACACAGGATCTGGCACAGGTGAGCACTTCACAAATGCTGGTCATGGTCACAAATCACAAAGCACAGGACAAGCAGACACAATCAGCCTGTCACAGGAAACCTCTTAGATTGTTAGTCTCCACTCAGCTTAGTAGGTGCTCAATTGCGACGATGACATCAAACACTTTAGAGCAATCTGAAAAGCTGTGTTATCAGAAGTTCAGGATACAAAATAAGATGATAATTCTGCTCCATAAGTATCTTTTCTGAATACTGCTGGAAAATTGTTCATTTTATGATAAAATCTTGGAACATATTCTCTCATGATCATCTAAAACTCTTCTGATCATTAGTTAAGTAAAGAAGGCCATTTTGACCAGTGAAGACAAACCTGAAGACTGCATCTTCCAAATATTGAATAACTGTCCTGGGTAGGAAAGGGACAAATTGTACTAATTGATTAGTAGGTAAGGCTTATGGCAGATAACATCTGCATATATATATATATATATATATATCTACATTTGTTTATATACTAGTAAATATATATTAGCATATACTAGTATATCTATACATATTCTAATATATATTTATATATGTATATAGTATATGTATATATACATGTATACTATATACATAGTATATATTATATATTAGTATATATTTGTAAATGTATATTATATACTATGTATATAGTATATACATGTACTAGTATATAGTATATATTTACTATATGCTAGTAAAGTATAGTTGTAAACCCTGTAGCAAAATCTATATTTACCAGAATCTTAAATATGTGACTTAAAAGATGAGCTATTTTCCATCTTCAGTGAAATGTAGGGAAGTCTTTTGATTTAAAAAATTTATTTGCATATGTTGGAGATGGAAAAAAGTTGTACTTATTCTTTCATTTAAATTCCAGCTTCCTTCAACAATGAGTGATACTGGAGAAGCAGGAAATTGGCCCCTTGCTGAAAGGATGTGTTTGATTTATACAGTAGAATAGAGACCAGGAAAGTGCCCCCAGTATCCTTGGGAACTTTCACAGCCTGAATTTTACCAGTTGTTGAACATCAGCCTTTGCCAGAGTTCTCGCTGCTGCTAAGTGAGACTGCTCAGTACAGTCATCATCCTTCATTAGGCACTGAGGGAAAGGACTGCTTTGTTCAAAAGCAATTAGACTCGCCATATAGACAATCATTGAATGTGTATTTTCTGAAACATTGGCATTGATGCAACTCTCATTACTAAAGATACTTCCAGGGCTTCCAAGCTAATAGCATGAAGGGTATGTTCTTTGGGATAGGTGCCATAGTTTATATGTTTACTCCAGACAACACAACTTCTTGAGAGTTTACAAATTGCTAGCTTTACTTTTCAGTAGAGGAAATAAAGAAGCAAAGTTTCATGCCAGGGATGGCATGTGTGAGTTTTATTAGATTTTTTTAGCCAGCATTCTTCCTGCCCCATGCTGGCCCCCAATTTCAGCTGATGTTTGCAGAGGAACACAGTATGGTATAGTTTGCATTCTCTACAATGAGTACAAACTCCACACTGAGGGAAGGAGGAGAGAAAAGGCAGTTGTATAAATAATGCTGTTCCTAATGGTAAGTTGTGGAACAATGAAGAGCAATAGGAACCTACAAGGCCTTATTCAAGGAAAAGAAATTTTACTTCATTTTAGGAATGATTTCCTAAAGGGGAAAAAAAAGTCTTGGGAGATTTAAGACATTTTGAATTATGATTTTACAGAAGAAACTTCAGGAATTCAGTATGCTATTACATAAAGCCTAGATTTTTCCCTTCTCTAGAACATATATTATTTACAAAAGTTTCGCCACCTTCTCTAGCACCATAGGGATCTAGGACTCAGAAAAGGGCCATAAATGGCTGGCTCCTAACTTAGGTATGAGAGACAGAGAGAGTCTTGTAGAGTTTTAGAAAAGTTTAAAAAATATTTATTGCAGGTGAAGTTATCTGTTTGTTCACCCTCTTCCCACTTCAGAGGAAGGTGCTATCATATATTTAATATTTATAATACCCATTCACATATTAGTGAGTGAAGGAACTTTATACATTTATAGTAAAGTGGAAATTACATACCTTAATTCTTTACTTTTAGTATAGAAGAATAAACTGGTTTTACACATTGATCTGACATTCAGAAACACCATTCTCTTATTCTCATAATTTATTTGTAGGTACTCTTATATATTGCCTAATAATTTTTGTGTATTTATTATTTATTTATACATAGTTTTGTACCATATTCTACTTCAGGCATTTTTAAATCAGTGTTTGTAAGAATCATTGTTGTAGATGAATGTGACTCTAGTCCATATCCATTTTATCGGTATTGTATATAGGGAGGTTTTCATTCAGTAAATGAACAATAATTAGAGAGAGAGATTGTGTGTGTGTGTGTGTGTGTGCACGTGCGCGTGTGTGCATGTGTTTAAGACAGACTCTTGGTTGTAGCTCAGACTGACTTAGAAATCTTGATCCTTCTGTCATTGCCTCACCAATACCATCCTTACAATTTGTTAGTTCTTATTATAAAGGTTTTTTTAAATTAGATACAACTTACTTGGTTTCATTTTAAGAGAGGAGTTTTGTTTAGTGCTGAACAGCTTCACTGTGACTCAATAGGTACCTGAGACAATTTCTCAGGCTGGGGTTTGAGTGCTGAGGAAACAGTTGGTGCATAGTGAGTCTGGCTGACTTATTATTTTCACCAACACTTGGTCTTAGCAGACTTTTCAATTCTGTGCCATATGACAGATTTCATATCATATCTCTAAGCACCTCTTTCTGTATGCCACTGAGGCTAACCATCTTTTTATTTTATTTTTATTTTTTTGCTTCATGTGGCTTCCAAAACCTGGTGGCTCTTTTATTTTTACCATATATTGATTAATGATTTACAAATAACCTTTTATAGTCTGGGTATTTTTTTATAAATGTAGTTGATGGTATTCTCTTCAGTTAAGGTTATGTTAATGTAATAATATTACTTATTGCAGCATTATTTACCATAGCTAAGATATGCAACCAACCCAGATGCCCCTGAGTAGATGAATGGATCAAGAAAATGTGGGACATATATACACAATGGAATTCTATGCCTCCATCAGAAAGAATGACATTGCCTCATTTGTTAGGAAATGGAAAGACTTGGAAAAAATTATATTAAGTGAAGTAAGCCACGCCCAAAGAAACATATGTCCCATGGTTTCCCTTATTTGCAATAACCAGTGTATGTCTGAGTCAAGCAGAAAAGGTCAGATAAGGTGATGTTAGGGAAATGAACCCCAAGATAAGTATTCAAATGATTTTTTTTTCTTTCATGCACTTGTTTCTAACATATTTATAGGATTATTTCTTTGTTGCTTTGTATGTCCCTCCCCCACAGTATAACCCCTGCTTTCACTGTATTTGATGTTGGCATAATTTGTGGAGGGGAAGGGCAAAACCAAATCGTTTAACTAGGGATACAGGTGGACCCATTGCAACAATGAGATGTACAAGTGGTTATGTCTAAAACCGAACTTTACAACTTTGGTGGTGGGGGGGAGGCTCGGGTGGGGGGTGTGGAGGAAGGATATGGGAAGGGATGGGAAGGGGAAACAAAGAAAGAGGCAACAATGCTTGATAAGAAATGTTATCTTGATAAGAAATGTTATCTTGCCCATGTAATTGTAACCCCTCTGTATGGTATTTTCATAATTTAAAAAAGAAATCTTTTATTAATAAATTTTTTATTGTGAAAATACAGTACAGAGGGGTTACAGTTACATGAACAAGGTATTGAGTGCATTTCTTATCAAGCATTGTTGCCTTCTTCTTTGTTTTTCCCCTACCATCCATGCCCTCCCATCTCAACTACACTCCTCCTCTCCCCCAGCCTAAATGGTAAAGTTTGTTATTCAATAGAGTCTTGTATATCTCATTGTTACAAGGGGTCAACCTGTATCCGTATTTAAACATTTTGTTTTTCCCTTCCCCTCCACAAATTATACCAACATCAAATACAGTGAAAGCAGGGGTTATACTGTGGGGGAGGAACATACAAAGCAACAAAAAACTTACATTGTACCTTACAAATCCATTAGAAACAATAGCAAGAAAGAAAAAAACACCACTGTGTCCCTATCTTTCAGTTCATTTCACTTAACTTCATCTTATCTGGTCATATATACATAGCTTTTGACCTTTTCTTCTTGTCCCAGACATATACTAGTTATTGCAAATAAGTGAAACCATGTTTCTTTGGGTCTGGCTTACTTAATTCTTTCCAATTCTTTCTACTTCCTAACAAATGGGCAATGCCATTCTTTCTGATGGAGGTATAGAATTCCATTGTGTGTGTGTATATATATATATATATATATATATGTATATACATATATAGGTACATACATATGTATATATATAAACAAATTATTATCTATATACACACAATGTTATATATATCACATTTATATGTGATATATATCACATATAAATACATATATCACATATATATATCACATGATATATATATATATATATCACATTTTCTTGATCCATTCATCTACTGAGAGGCATCTGGGTTGGATCTATTATCTTAGCTATGGTAAATAATGCTGCCATGAGTTCAATAGGAAATGTACTCATTACCTTGCTCATGTAAATGTAACTCCTCTGTACAGCATTTTTACAATATAAATGTACAAAAAAGATTGAGTTTAGATTGAGACAATTTCATTTTGTCTGAAAGGTACACAATTTAATCTTTGCATTTGGACTTTTGTTCCATTTACCTGCATTGCAGGTGAAGTAGGGATCCTATTTCATTTTGTCCCATACACATTGCCACTGAGCAATTAACACTCCCTTGATTTGTCCATCCTGTATTCATATCTACCAGTGTGCAGCCTCATAGAACCTACAAGTCTGTCTGACTCTGGAGGGAGTATTTTCTTCATTAGTCTGTTTGTTAATATCAGCTCCACATTCTCTTTATTATGAGTTCAAATAGTCTTGATATATTGTGGTAGCTCTGCTTGTTTTGCTTTACTTCTTCACCATTGTCCTGGTTGCCTTGATATTGACACATTTTAGTAAAATTCCAAAGGGAAGGGTGTGTGTGTGTGTGTGTGTGTGTGTGTGTGTGTGTGTGTGTGTGTGTGTGTGTGTTAGCTGTTCATGGGAATCTTATTGAGTTAGTAGATCAAAAACAACTCTTTATTTAAACACTCCTTTTATTCACAAATATACTATATCACATGTAATTGATGGGGGGTGCCTATTTTTACAGGTTATATAGGGTCCACATAATAATTTAGTAGATGACAGGATAGACACATGTACTTATTCTAGACTGCTCATCTATATTAGTATATTTGTGCCACCTTGACATGAAATTATAAACATGCATAGGGCCCTTGGTAGAAAAAAATGATTGCCCATCCTCGCTCTAATTTGTATTATCTTTAGTATTTTCAATTAAATTGTAGAATATTTTCATTGGATTTATAAGATTATTAAAATCTAGGTTCTAAAATGTATATATCCATATGTGTGTATATATATACACATATAATTATTATAGTGCATAATAAAAATAGGTTTGTAAATTGTATGCATGAATGCCAAAACAAAACCCTCCCTTGATATGACTAATATATAGTAATAATATAACATTACCAAAAAAACTTTCCCCAAAATTTATTTTGCTCCCACGTTCTAATAAATTGTAGATGTTTCATATTTTTCCTAAAATCTATATCATCTACAAATGATGGGCTCCTTCGTTTTATTTTATAATTCTTCTATCCTAATTTTAATTTTTGTATTGCTTTCCAAAGTGAAATTTGATTGTTGTCATTTTATTTCTAATTCTTAAGAAGACTATTTCAATAGTTTGATGATTAAGTATGGTGCTTGTAGGCTCCACGTAGTATCCTTTCTATATTTGAGAAGGTTTTATTTTTTTTCTAAATTAAATAATCAATGATCAATTGAGATTCTTTTGAGAATTTTAATATGGTCAGTAGCATGAATATGTCTTGTCCATCTAAGATGCCTGTTTATTTAGCATTACTGTACAGGTTTGGTTATAAATTATTCATGAACTTTAACTTTTGTTTTCTTTTGTTTCAATCTATTAGCAAACCATCATTTTTCCTTTGATACAAAGTAATTTTCAAAGACACAAGACCAATCATGTAAGCTAGGGAACAATCCCTTTGACTATTCCCTGAAATCGATTTTAGCATTAGAATTATAAAGAAATGACGAGTAAATCTGTAACTGAGTTGGTGTGGTGTTTTTGATGGCTAGTAGATAATCAAGCTATTAATGAAATATATTTAACTGTGACAGGCCAATTTTGATTTTTAATTTTATCTGAAATAAGTTTCCAGTTTCTTGTCCTTGAACTCTTTGTAAAGTCCACCTACTTTACCTTTGCCTTTTTATATTTTATTTAATTCTAAATGCTTTCTAGGTTTTCATTCTTTTATTGTTAATTTTTCTTTGATATTTACTTATCTTACTCACAGAGCCACCACTAAAATCCGTTTGATTTGGTTGATTCATTTTCTTTTCTAGTTCACTTTTTATTTTTAGTTCTTATTTTGAAAGTCTCATTTATTGTATTTAAATAATAGAACATTAGTCTTCATGCTTTTCTTCTGTTCTAACTTCCTACTGATTGGAATGCTTTAGCATATATAGTGATCTTGATCCTTAATAAAAGCATACTGATTTGTTGTCTTATCTGTAAGTAATATCAATACTAAGATGGATGGATGGTGATAGGTCATGAATATATGATAAAAGATAGATGGATGGATGATAGATGGATAGATAGATAGGGATGTTTTTTTATTATTTACCTAATTAGTATTTTCTACCTTTCCCTTTGCAAAATTCTTTTTCTTGTTAGTACAAATGTCTGTGAAATAAACAGTCTCATCGTCCTCAGTTTTATTTTTATGAATTCATACTGACAATTTAAATGAACTGGTAAGTTTAATATTTATTTTGATTACTGATATTTATATTATTATGAGTAGGGGTATTTTTATCTTTTATTTTATCATTTTTCTAATTCTTTCCCCTTTTGTATTGTTCATAAGTTTTCCTTTTCTTTTTCTTATTTATTTTTTGTTTGCTTTGGTACTGAGGATTAAACCTAGGGTGGTACCAGTGTTAAACAATACTCTTATGGAAAGCATAATGCTTTTTTTTCCTCTATCCTTTGTTTTTATTTTGTTTTTGAGAAAGGTTATTTCCAACCATTGCCAGAGCTGGCCTCAAACACAAAATCTCCTCCTGCCTCTAATTCCCTAGAACATGTAATTACAGGAATGCGCCATGAGGCTCAACTTTTTAATTTTACTTTTCTTTTTGTTCTTTTTTGGCATCTTTATATCTTGTTTCTGCCCTTCAAATGTTTTGCCTAATAATTTTTATAATGAAATTCTTTATCAATAAGAAACCTGAGGCCAGGGACCAGTGGCTCACACCTGTAATCATAGCTACTCAGGAGGCTGAGATCACAGAACCAAAGCCAATCTAGGCAGGAATGTCCATGAGACTCTTATCTCTAATAAACCACAAGAAAATTGGAAGTAGCCCTGTGGTCCAAGAGGAAGAGTGCTTGCCTTGAGCTAAAGAGCTCAAGGATAGCACCCAGGCCCAGAGTTCAAGCCCTATGACAGACAGACAGACAAGAAAGAAAGAAAGAAAGAAAGAAAGAAAGAAAGAAAGAAAGAAAGAAAGAAAGAAAGAAAGAAAGAAAG
>NW_012267238.1:8596442-8601041 GCF_000151885.1 Dipodomys ordii | reverse complement strand
AAGGAAGGAAGGAAGGAAGGAAGGAAGGAAGGAAGGAAGGAAGGAACCCTGAGTATGACATAACATATGAGTATTACTTTTTGAACATTTCAGGAAGACTCATGTATCACTGTATTATCTTTTGACTTTTACATCCATTAAAATTCTACAACCATTAAAATTATATTATTTACTTGTTTTTACTCATACTGGAACTTGAACTCAGGGTCTCAATCTCTTGCTAGGCTATTTCAAGTTATGGGTGCTTTCTCACTTGAGTCATACCTCCAGTCCAGCTTTTGTTAAGACTTCAACAGGAGATAGAATGTCATAGATTTTTCTGCTTTGAAATGATTACTTAGATTTCAGCTTCCTAATAGCTAGAATTACAGGCTTGAGCCATGAATACCTGATTCAAAATGACATTATGTATCACAAGTCAATACTTCCTTATATTTATACATAGCTATAGTAATTTACTTACCATTATATCTTCCAAGTCAAATATTCCTTCTAAAATTGTTCTCATTCTATATAATTTTAAGTTTTTCCAGAAAGGGTTTACTGTTATTTTATTATATTAGATAGTTGTTTGGTTTCTTTAGGCAAAATATGCATCCTTTCTAATTTGTTTAAAGACATTGTGGTTTGAACTCAGGGACCCTCAGTTTCTGGGCAAACACTCTGCCAATCAAGCACTCATATTCGTTCCTTTTTACTGTTGGTATTATTCAGATGGAGTCTTGCATTTATTCTGTTGCTGATCTAGACCTCAATCATCCAAGTTATATTTCCTGAATAGTTGAGATGATTTTTCACGTGATTGTTATTCATTTATGATTTTGTTTAGTTTTACTTTATTCTTCTGAGCATGTGGTGGGCTTGAACTCATAGTCTAGGTGGTTTCCCCAATCTTTTCCCACTCAAGGCTAGCACTCTATCACTTAAGCCACAATTTCATTTCTAGAGTTTTGTGGTCTTTTCTTTTCTTTTTTTCCCCCAAGATTAACTGGAAATAAGAATCGTATTCATTTTTCTGCCCAGACTGGCTTTGAACCACAATCCTCCAATCTCAGGCTCCTGATTAGCAAGAATTATAGATGGTAGCCTGAGGCAACAGACATCTGATTTTATTTTTTAATCAGATAATTGTATTGTTTTTTTCAAATTGTTATACAAACAGATTAAATTTTTTCACATCTATTTATATGTACATTAACTCTACCATCATTCTCCCATCCTTCACTTCCAATGTTCCCATTTCACCCACTCTGGTCCCCAGTACCCTCAGCCCCTGTACCTTAACATCTTTCATTGTGACTCTTTGTACTATTTTCATATAGTTCAAAATTACTCACTATCTTTTTTATTCTTTCCTATTTCTCTTTATCCTCCTAAATAGTCCTTTAGTTACAGTTTATTACGGTAGAGCCCCATCATAAGTCAAGGACAGCTGAACATTATTTTTGTGTGTGAAAATACCTTACAGAGTGGTTACAATTACATGAGCAAGTAATGAGTACATTTCTTATCAAGCATTGTTGCCTCCTCCTTTGTTTCTCCTTACCATCCCTTTCCATCTCTCCCCCTCCACCATTCCCCCCTTCCTCACTCTTTTAACTCTATATTAGTAATCTTACTGTTTTCCTCATCTATTAACACTTTCAACTCTATTTATTTACTCTTTCTTTATACTGCATTCTATATGACTTCTTAAAACATGTTTTTCATGTTTGACATCTAGGTTTCTTTGCTTTCCTTGTTTTGGCCAAGTAGATTTTCTTGTTAATCGTGTTGTTCTTTTTTATTTCTAGATCTACTTTTATGGCCCTTTTAAAATACTTTCAGTTATTTCTGACAAGAGAATTCCAATCACATGCTTTTAATTATACTTTCTATGAGCGTTTTACATATTATTATAGTATATATAATCCCACAACATGAAGTTATTGAGAAGTAATTTGCATCATCAATTCAAAATGAATGGTGATGCTTTGGTGTTTAAGGTTTCAAATTCTGGAAATCTTTAGGGTATGGTCTACCAATCCTCACTGAGATATTTTCCCGACCCCAAGGGTTAACAAGAGTAAACAGTCCTCCTCATGGCTGTCCTGCTTTAGCACCTCACACCTACACTGTGTTTAAAATGTGGATACAGCCTTTGAGACCCTCAGCTATGAATAGCATTCCTCAGTTGGAATCATTCATCTTTAATGCCTCTGAAGCCATTAACAGTCTTGAAAAATATTTCCAACTCACTACTCAATATTTATTTTATACTAAGGTTTCCTCCTCTATGTCTGTGGCCTTTGGAAATTCCCTTGTAGACATATTGACAGGGAATGCCAGTGAGCTCAGCTATGAATTAAACAACATTTCTTTTTATTCTGGGGTTTGGTATTTTTAGAGATTTTAGAAAATCTTACTTGCCATTTTGCTGAGAGTACATGTCCTTTAGCTGTAGTAACTGGCTTATTTCTATATGAATTGGTATTTGTGGTATTTTAAAAATTACAATAGAACATACCTGGAGATTCCTACATGGCATAAATTCTGTCATCTAAAAGAATTTAGCTTTATAAATTCACCTTGAAGTTGAAAAGTACAATATTCAAATAGTTTGACTCATTACTCATTCAGAATTTAATTTGGATATTTTCCTCTTCGGTAAGTAGATTCCCACAAATAGATAGGTAATATGATCTACCAGTTCTCCATGCTTTTCATATTAGTATATGTTGAGATTAGTCCCTTAATTATGTTGTATATTATTTATATAAGCTATGGGAAAGAAGAAATTATAACTATTATAATTACCAAGAGAATCCTATCTCAGAGAATGTATCACCCAGAGCAAAAACTTAAGTATTGGGTAAATAAGTATATGAATAGGCAAAAAGTATTGGGTAAATAAGTGTATGAATAGGCAAAAAGCTAACTGTTTTTTATTTTTATCAATTTACTCATTCTTTGCAGATCTCTTATTTCCTATGTTTTAAAGAAAAATGTCAGGATATAGTAAAAGACGAGTCAAAAATCTAACCCCTGTTTTCGCTGATAATTAGATGTCGATATAATTTGGTGAGGGGAAAGGAAAAAAAACAAAATGTTGAAATAGGGATACATATGGACTCATTGTAATAATGAGATATATAAGACACCATGTGGAAAATGACTTTACAATTTAGATAGGGTGGGGAGTGTGGTTGTGGAGGTGGGAGGGAAGGGATGGTAGTGAAGAACAAGGAGGAGTTGCTTGATAATAAATGCACTCATTACCTTGCTCATATAACTGTTACCCCCTCTGAACAGTAGTTTCACAATAAAAAAAAACTTATAAAAATCATTAAAAAGCAATTCCCTACCCCTAGCTTTATTTGCTATTACCAAATGAATTAAACCAACTTAAATAATCTAACACATTTTAGGCCTATGACTAATAATCAAAATATTACCCTCCTACTATGTCAATATCTTTCTTTAATTCATAAAATCTGATCAGTTTAAATTAGAGATTAAAATGGACACATAAAGTGAACTTTGTTGTTGTTCTCTTAAACGTAGTAAGCCAGTACCTTTAGAACTCAGTTTTAACATTTCATGTTATCACTACCCAGTCATTAAAGGACTAGCAGTAATGAAGATAATAAGAAGAACTGTTTAATTATCTAATCCTTTAATTTGGTTCCTATACCAGAATTATATGATTCATTCTGTTTGTACCTGTACATACACATGAAGAAAATGAGGCTCAGAGAAGTTTGATTAAGTTTTTCAAGTGACTGAGGTCAGATTTGATCAGAATCATCTCTCTTCTAAACTAGGGCTTACCCCAGATCTTTCAAAGTAGATGATCCACTAGGTAGCTTCAATGAACTGTGTCAAAGACAAGCTACCAAGGATAAGAAGGAAAGAGGTCAAGAGCTAGAGGGTGTTTAAGAATACCTGACTCTTATTTGCACATCACACACAGGCACATACAAAGTAAGGTGAAAAGCTAGTGAATCTTTTTCTCTCCTTGGCTTTACAACCCTCACTGCTATCTTTTCTATGGTTACCAAGTTAAGCTCATTGTGAGAAGGGTGGGCAGTGAGGAAGAAAGCAAATGTGTAATGTACGAAGAATTCTCTACCACATCTTCTGAATTGTTCTGAAAACTGAGAGGAAGCCAGAAGAAATAACTCACTACTCTGAGAACTGTTCTCTGTGCTATGCATGATTTCAGATAATGTACATGTATATTACAAGGTAGAAAATACTAACCCCATTCACACCTGAGAAAAAGGAAACTAGAGGCAGTACCCTGCTTAATGTATTTTGTAAGTGGTAGAGCTGTACTACTTCAAGATACTTCTGGCATTATATTATAGAAATCATCTAAAATAAGAGGGAAAACCATGAAATCCTTAGAGTCCAGAAAGACAAAAGAAAAGATGTTCCTGGCCTAATGGTGTCTGTCAATGTAATTTTTTTGGGGGGTCCGGTCGTGGGACCTGAACTCTGCGCCAAGGCACTGTCCTTCAGTTCTTCAGCTCAAGGCTAGCGCTCTACCACTTGAGCCACAGTACCACTTCTGGCTTTTTTCTTTTTGCTTATGTGGTGCTGAGGAATCGAACCCAG
>NW_012267238.1:8588209-8590446 GCF_000151885.1 Dipodomys ordii | reverse complement strand
AGGTCTCCTTGGCACAGGTCAAAATTTTCTTAATAGAGACCCAGAAACACAACAAATCAAAGAAAGTTTGGATAAATGGGATTGCATGAAATTTGCAGAACTTCTGCATGACAAAGTACATAGCTAGCAAGATCAATAGAAATCCCATGGATTGGGAGAAGATCTTCACTAGCCGTTCAATGGACAAGGGTCTCATATCTAAAATATACCTGGAACTCAAAAAATTAAATCCCCCAACAACAAATCCTCAAAGAAACAACAAATAAGTGGGGTAAAGACTTAAAGAGAAACTTCTCTGAAGAGGAAAGAAGGATGGCCAAAGACACATGAAGAAATGCTTAACCTCTCTAGCCATAAATGAAATTTTGTTTATTTCTAAACAATTTTGCTTACTTACTCTTTTTTTGTTTTAGTAGACTGAAAAGACCAAAGTAGCCTATGTTTAAAGAAAAGCAAGAAGACAGGGTTTCAGTGTAAAGTCTTGTGCTGCGTCATGGTATGTTTTTATACAATTTATTAACTTCTCTAGGCCTTTGACTCCCCCCATTTATAATATAGTGCTTAAACTAAATGAATTCTAAGCACTTATTTAGATTAAAATTCTGACTGACTCTCCCTGACTAACTCCAAGGAGGCTGAGTCTGTGGAGGCTGTATTAGAACATTGCACTTTATAGGGAATGGAGAGAATTAGCTTCAATTCCCTCTTTAGAGGAGAATTAATCCTGAGGAAGGTTTGGCTGTGGCCGTGGAGGTCAGCAGCTGTGGGACACTAATTTAGATTGGCCCGGGCTCCTTGGCAATCATTAGGCTGATAGGCTTTTGAAAAAATAAAACAAACAAGCAAAACTAAACTCTCCTAATCACCTCAAGAAAGGATAACTCATTATAACTGCACACTAAGGAACTTCACTGACATTTATTCTGCATCTGTATATAAATAGATTACATTATTTAACTAAATCAGTTTGGGCAGCTGGAAGCTACCTGTGGACTCATTTATCCATGCAAAATATGTAATAGTGATTAAAAGAGAATACCTCTTTAATTCCAGATATCCTATACATTACCAATGAGGGTTTTGTTTTTGTGTTTGTTTCCTATAAAATTCCATGGTGATAAGATTATGTGAATCAAACATTCTTCATGCTCTACTGGAACTGAGGGGTGAGGAGCACTCATTTTTGTGGTCATGTGGGACAAATTCAGTTGTGGGATTTTCCCACCTTCCTTAGAAAATTGCTATTCCACATCTCCTCCCTGACATGGTCAAGATTAGAAAAGCTGTGAATCACAATGGCTACATAAGAGCCTGTGATTGTAGCTAGCCAGAAGTCTGAGATCTGAGGATCATGCCTTGAACTCAATCTGGGCAGAAAAGTCTATGAGGCTATTATCTCCAGTTAACCAACAAAAATCCAGAAATGGAACTATGGCTCATGTAGTCAGGTGCCAGTATTGAGGAACAAAGCTAAAGGATAGTGTCCAGGGCTTGAGTTCAAGCCCAAATAGGAATAGAGAGAGGGAGAGAGAGAATTCTAGATCTCCTATTTAAACATTTGGCTCTTAATTTAGCACCCAAATGTTCTAGGCTAAAGGCCCAACACCACGAGTTCCAAACAGCAGGCTCAACTTCAATTCCATGGGCCAAAAGGAAGCATAGAAGGACAGAGAACAGAAATTGATTGCATGGATGGGAATGCCATTGAAAAAGGAAAAGGAAATACATTTCAGGAGTAAAGACATGAGTTTTAAGTTTAAAGAAAGAAAGAACTGGGATTGAGGACATGAGGCATCCATAATGATTAAATGGTTCTTGTCCCAGTGTGGTCTGCTGTTCAGAAGCAGGGTCCTATAGCTCCTTATTTTGGGATTTATCTTGCTGAGTCAGGCCATTTCTATAATAAGAAAGTCATTCTTGCCTGTCAAGGGGTAGCATTGTCTCTTCTCACAGAATATTTATCCATCAGTACTCTGCTTCCTAGACTCCAAGGAGCCTATAAGTTACTGCAGGAGAAAATAGCTCAGAACTAAAGGCACAGATACAAAATGAAGACAGATGTCAAGGTTTTATTCTGCTTTAAGTTATCCTTTGCACATCTGTGAACCCTGTTGTAAATTGGCTATCTAGAATTCCAGGTAGCAGGTGGTTCCACAGTATGAGTTTTCCAATGAGACAAGGCCTATTCTCTAACATTGGCATTCTTTATTCTTCATACTTTGAGCTTTCTTTTTTTT
>NW_012267238.1:8573219-8588159 GCF_000151885.1 Dipodomys ordii | reverse complement strand
TGTTACTTAGCCCCAATTCATGTACAATTCTATTAGGAATGAAGGCACCTACTCATCTGTTGTTGAATTTTGTTTCTGCCTTAATAGCTGCACTGAATATTGTGACCCAATAATTGATAAGAAAACTCACCTTTGTGCAGGAATCTACACTTCCCACAAGGCTGCCAAAGATTAAATTCATCTGATCTAATTTACAACAGACTATTTTACTAAAATTAATCTCCTGGGAAGTGCATCTCATTTACTTTTCACCTCTCTATGCTCATACTCTTGAAAATCTCAACTGAACAAGTAATATCACATACAATAGGTGCTATAAGTTATGGGACAGACAAGTTCTTCTTACTTTGCTTATGCTCAAAAAGCAGCCAGTACATAAATGTTCATGATATATACCTGTCCCTTCTCATGCAGTGAGGACCATTCTCCACCTGAATATACGATGCACAGCACTCAAAATCCCTCCTCTGATTTCCACTCTCTTTCAAGATAAGCAATATGCCTATCTACCATATGAAGTGTTATTATGTTTTGCAAGGAATAATAAATTGCATCGTATCCAGATTTTGGCACAGAGTTGGCTAGACCCCTATGTTAATTCGCTATCCTTTCCAGGGGCCTATGTCTTTTTGAAGGCCCTCTGAGGTTAAAGGGCAACCAGATTTTGAAAGGCTTACACTATGTGTATTTTAGGTTTGACAGAACTTGCTGCAGTGAGTCTAGGATTCCTAAGGTCAAAAGAGCTTGATTTTTCCACATCCTTGACCTAAGCATTGAGCTGTAAATTAATAGTGTTATGGACTGAATTGTTTCCTCACAAAATTCCTATGTTTAAACCTTAGCCCTCCATATCTCAGAGTGTAACTATATTTGGAGCTAGGTTTTAAAAGATGTAGCTACATTGAAAGGAGGTCCTTTAGGGTAAGCCATAATCCAACGTCTCTAGTGTCCTTCTAAGTAAAAGTAATTAGTTCATAAAAAGAGACAGCTGTAACGTGAGTTCCCTGAGGAAACTCTGTGTAAGTGCAAGGCAGAGAGATAGAGAGACCTGAGAAGCAACCATCCTGCAGAGAGCTTAGCCTTGGACGTGTAGCCTCCAAACTGGAGAAAATAAATTTCTAGAGCATTTGTTTTTGCTACACAGAGCCTATCATATTTGTCTGGCAAACTAGTATAATAGAATTCAGCAGAAAAGTCCAAATGTAGTTTTCAGTAATCCAAGTAAATCCAATTTTGAAATCCGCAGATGTATAATTTTTCTCTAGTCTTACCCAGGTACTTACATATAAAAGCAAAGAGGTTGGAAATCATATATTGGATGGCAAAAAGTATAAAGTAAGAACGATGTAGTCCATTCCCAAAGAGGATAATAAGAACTGTCACTTCAAGGATGAGATTCGGAGATTTTTATGTCAGTTGCATCTTGACTGATGGATGAGATTTTCCAGAAATGGGCAAGCAGGCCATACTGAGTAAGGGAAACAAGATGAATCTTTATCTTCCAACGTGGAGTGAATGGATAGGAGGTATAAAGTACTTCACAGTTGAAATAGTAAAAGAATGGATACTTGGGAGAATGAGGATTGCTTCAATTTTTATTAAGAATCTACTATGTCCTGAGCATTATGTTAGACTCTGGAAGCACAAAGACAGAACGGAGAAATAATGTCTCATGAGAAATACACAGACAATCAAGCAAGGGAGATACACAAATAAACATTTCAATAATATGATAATTATATGCCACAGTGGAATGTTAGAGAAGCAAATAAAAGAGAAGTGGTAAATCTGGATTGAAGTTTTGGATGATCACCAACAAAGGGAGAAATGAACCAGTCTAAATGGGAGGGAAGGGACGGTAGGGAAAACACAAAGGAGGAGGCAACAATGCTTGGTAAAAAAATGTACTCATTACCTTGCTCATGTGATTTTAATCCCTCTGTACAGTATTTTCACAATAAAAAAACTTATTTAAAACAAAAGAAAAGAAATGACCAAGGACCAGGACTTTGGATGACAGGATTCCTAGAGAAAAAGATCTTATAGAACAGGAACAGGGCAGGTAGAGTAGAAGCCAGATGATAAAGTTCTTTTTACTATGAATCTAGCTCCTTTCTTTCCTTTGTAAAATTTGTTTATGCTTGTTTAATTGACAATATCATTTCCCAAAGATTATTCGACCAGAAAATGTATTATACTATTAGAGCCATATCATAAATTAATAATATCTCAGTGTTATTTTTTAAAGAAAGGATTCAAACATTCATTTATATGATTAAAAATAATTATTAGTTGGGTACCCAAGGTGCAGGCATGTAATCCTCACTATTCAGGAGAGTAAGTGCTGAGGATTGCAGTTCAAAGCCAGCCTGAGCAGCAAAGTCCATGAGATTCTTACCTCCAATCCCACCAAAAAGCTGGAAGTGGAACTGTGGCTCAAATGGTAGAGCTCCAGCCTTGAGCAAAAAAACCATATGGGGGTTCAATGCCCTGAGTGCAAGCTCTAGTATTGGCACACACTGAGACACACAGACACATACAGACACACACACACACACACACACACACACACACACACACACTGTGAACAACATATTTACAAATACCTACAGTGGAACTGGAGGTATGGCTCAGTTGATAGTCTCCTAGCCAATGAGGGAAAGCAGCTGCAGTACCCAGTTGCAGTCCTGGTCATGGACCTATGGGAAAAACAAAAGCAAAACAAAGCAACAACAACAGCAAAACCACCTCTAGTAATAAACTAGTATTATTTCTTTTTTTGGGGGGGGGGGTCCGGTTGTGGGCCTGAACTCTGGGCCTGGGCGCTGTCCCTCAGCTCTTCAGCTCAAGGCTAATGCTCTACCACTTGAGCCACAGTGCCACTTCCAGCTTTTTTTTTTCTGCTTATGTGGTGCTGAAGAATCAAACCCAAAGCCTCATGCATGCAAGGCAAGCGCTCTACCACTGAGCCACCTTCCCAGCCCCTAAAGAGACGTTCTTTTAGCACATGTATGGGGCCTCTGGTTTTATTTAAAAATTTTAAACCATTTACTTAGTTGATGGCCAAAGGAAAAAAAAAACTAAGCATATGTGTCAATCCTTGGGGAAATTCTTCTGGGCTTTTAACTCTGCTCAGGAAGCATTTTGGAGCCAGGTGTGTTCAATTTGTTTCTGGCTAGAACCTAAGTGTCTAGGGAGGGAAGGTGTCTGTAGAGAGAATGATTTGACAGACTGCCTAATGTCATGTAGGCAATGGATGTGGGCTGTTTTGGGAGCAGCTAGTAAAGAGGCATAGCTTTTTTCCCCATCTTCTCCATCCACATGGATAATTACTAAGGTTGGTTTCAGATAATGTGGCATCACATAGCCCTCTTCTATTTCCTCCTGCTGCCTTCGACCCCAAGCTCACAGGATGAAGAACAATCAGAGAATAAGAAGACCTGTGGACCATTTCCAAAGGTAGCTGTGTTAGGAGTGTTGCTACTTTATACACACCTTCATATTTCATGCTAACTTTGAACATTTAAAATATATTGAAAGTTACCATATTGGGAATAAGAAATCTATCTATTCCCTATGTGTTGGCTTCAGCACACTTCTGACTTCAGAATATACCAAGGGCCCCATGGTCTTATTAAGCCACAAGGAAAAGAACTCTAAAATGGTGGCCAGTTCTTCATTGGGGTCATGTAGACTTACTGTGTTCTTTTGCGTTCCCTGAGGAATCCCTTCCGTCACTGACCTCGAGTGGCTTTCATTGCTCTTCCACAGTGAGCCTTCTCGATGTTCCGCACAGAAGTGGTCCAGCACCCACTCACCGTCAGAGCAGTGCACTTCACGGTTGATTCCACCTCCAGAGCAGACTTTTTTTGGCATATATTCCTGACCTCTACCTAACAGGCCTCCCCTCTCACTACTATTCACTCCTGTCTCTCTTGGTATACTTTCCTCTATGCACAAGACTGGCATGCTCACCTTTTACTATTAACAATAAGCCCAGACTCACACATCAGGTCCCCATCAGTCTTTATTTACTTAGTGTCTAGTGCATTTCTCAAATCAGGGGTTAGAACCTAATGAGATCGATTAAGAGAACTACCATTAATAAGTGTCTATGTTGCACCATGATTTATGCTTGAGTGTTGCTATGGCTCCTAGCAACACTGTCTTCCAACTTGTAGATTTTACTAATACCAGGCCTCTTCAATCAGCCATCTTCTTGGCACTTGAGCGCTCTGTATACTTTCCCTTCTCTTACCTTGAGTGAGGAATGAGGATGAGCTTTTTTCATCTGAACTAGGGTCAATGAGACTCTGTCAAGCCCACTTAGCTAAAATCCATTTTGATCCTACTGGTCATATGCTATGGGGTCACAAGACTTTCCATTTAATCTCTTGGGTGTACCAAAAGAAAACAATTTCTGGTCAGTTCTAGAATGATCTAGAAACTTCTTTCAGTTTCTTACAAACATCTGAGTTCTCATTTGTATTCCAGTCTTCCTTTACCACCAGTTGGTCCATCCGCCAAAGATCACAGAGTAAAGCTCTTGCTCCAAGCTCACTAGGTTTACAATTTTCCTTCCTTTCATTTTTTTCTGTGGGTCTCCTGCTGCTGACAAAAGTCTACTTGCAAACTCAAAGCCCTAGATTATGATTTATTATTTATTTCTGAACAATTTCTATCACTCTCTGTTCACTGCATAAGAAACACTTGCCCCAGTTGCTTTAATAATGAGTAGAAGTTAAAAAAAAGAAAAAAGTGGAAAAAATCTTATTTCATACTAAGACTATATTTACCACACAATTGCAAATGTCTAACAATGACTACTTTTCCTTTAAAGAGGATCAATATTGTTAATTTTACTCTTTAGAGTAATTAAGTTTTAAACTAGCAAACAACCAGTTCAGAGATTTTTTTTAAGTGATGATCCAAAATTGGACTAAAGATTTCTTTCCAACATTGAAATTTAAAACCTTCCTATTTAAGCACAGGCAGGTGGTATCCATGCCCCTCAGTTCACAGACACTTACCACTCCTTATCGTCACACAAAACATATTGTGTATGTGGCTGCTATGTCATATGAGCTTTAATTTTAGCCGCCCCCCCCCACCTTGGACAACCAGACAGGTAAAGGTTACAAACCTAACCCAGTTAGGATACTGGTTCTATAATGCAAGCTAATTCTAGTCTAGTGCTACTTTGCAACTAAAGTCTCTTCAAAAGTAATATAGTAGGATAACCTTAATTAAATTTTTCTTAGTCAGAAGAAAGTGAGAAGAGAATCCTAACCATAAACCTCTAGAATTTACTGACTCTCATTCAAACCCACACACCCAACATATCCACTGCATAGTACAAGACGACCTACTTACATCTTCAAGTCCTAAGCAGAAAGGATCTCACATGTGTTCCAAAACTTCTTGCTGGTTAGTTACCGCATGGTAACATTACATAATATTTCTCCCCCAATCTGTGTGACTTTGTATAACTGATCTTCTCTGGCCACAAGGTCAGTAAGGGTGACTGTAACTGCACCTAGCTTTAGACCAAAAAAACAACAAAAAAAAAAGTTCATAGCTTTTAGAACTGTGCTAACATTGTTTAGAATGGAATGGGTCATACCTCTCTTCCTGGGATGTTGAAGGATTATTTTATTTGATGCTGAGTATGAAAGGCTCAGCAAGCTACAGCACGCAGTACAAATGTTAGCTCTGTAGTTTGTGGTTTTACAAAGCCTTCTGTTTTTGGCTTCCACTCTTTACTAACACCTCATGCTATGTATCTTGTTTTGCGTGTTAAAAAGCAAACATGATATTTTAAAGTTGTAAAACCTAATAGATGTATTAAAAATGCATAGCTCCTAAGTTATTAGATGTTTGGTAAAAATCACAGGTCTTTTTCATGCTTACTGACTTTCAGTTTAATTCAATTAACCACAATTGAATACTTACCTGTAGACCTGGACTGGGCACCTGTATCTCCCCAAGTGCTACTATCAAGTCCTACTTAAGTAGGACTTGTGTTTTTACTGTAACATGTATCTGGCATTGCTATGAGCAACAGCTGATGCTACAGATACTCTCGACTTTAGTTTTTGGATATCAAACAATAGGATTGGGAACCTTAACTCACCACTATACTACATCATCATGTGACCTTGAGAAAGCTTTGTAAATTGATTCCCAGATTTTTTATCTGGACAATGACAATGATGCAGTTATGCTGTAGAACTGTAGTCCACAACAAACAATATACCCTATGCTATATAAAACACTTCATAGATTTTATAATTTGTTTTCATATTTGAAAGGAGTTTGATATCCCTTATAAAGGGATATATTAAAGCTTTATGATTATCTCTTCATTCTGCATAAGAATTATCATCTGTGAGGCAATTTGCTGAAACATGGATCTTCTGCTTTGTGTTAGAAAAAAAACCAGATTCTCAAACCCAACTAAGCACACAAGAATTAAGGGTAAACCATGTGGGAAAAAATAGAAAGTTACCAAAGAAACAGGGAGGCAAAAGCCGGGCGTGGTGGTGGCTCACGCCTGTAATCCTAGCTACTCAGGAGGCTGAGATCTGAGGATCAAGGTTCAAAGTCAGCCCAGGCAAGAAAGTCCTTGAATAAAAAATAAATAAAAACCACCAGAAAACCAGAAGTGGCGCTGTAGCTCAAGTGGTAGAGTGCTCACCTTGAGCTGAAGAGCTGAGGTTCAGCATTCAGGCCCAGAGTTCAAGCCCCATGACTGACAAAAAAAAAGAAAAAAAAGAAACTGAGAGGCAACAGATTGAAAGGCCTGTCTGCGGCCTCAAGTTGAGGGACAGAGAACCTAGGTTAGAAATATTGTAGATGTCTGAATGATATTCTGTGAAGCCACCAGGATCTTCTAGACAAAGTGAGCTCTGAGGAGTCCCAATTTCCCTGGATCTGATCTACCTTCTTGTCCCTGGTCAGCTCAATCCTTGGCTTACAAGAGCCTACAGAGGCATGATTATGGTGCTAACCCATCATGGATTTGAAAGAGCAGGAAATCCTTGGCCAGTAATGGTTACATCTCAAAGCACAATTGTCACGGCTTATCTATGCTTTCCCTCCCAAGATGGCCAGGAAATCTTGCTCAGGAAAACACACACTGCTTTAGAAATGTTTATTTCTATAAATCTGTTTCAAAACTTGCAGCTTATTTTTTTTCCTTTCAAATGAGATTTCAATAACGCAAAGATTGATGGAAAGGGAATCAGACAGCTCCACAACACAACAAATTAATTTGACTCTTAGATGATGGATTTAACCCCATATTCAGCTGTGTGTAATCCAAGGAGTTCTAACATCTGGTTATGGTATGACTATTTGCCCTAGGTTTTGCAGAATTCATCCTGGCTCATGCCTAGCTCTCTAACTTTGGACACGTCCTTCAAACTCACTAAACTGCTCCCCTTTTTTATAAAATGGACACCATAATAGCTACCACAAATAAATCTTCTAAGAGTCAAACACAGCGTGTAATAACCACAGAATTGCCAGTCACCATTCAGAAAACTAAAGTTCATGAATTTAATAAACCAAAATTTGTTATTGTTGTTATTCTTACTAACTCAGGTGATCATCACTCATGTAATAAGCATTCCTTAATGGATCCTTGAAGCAGTTCTCAGAAAGTCAACTTTTCCTCTGATTCAGGATGGTAGTTAGCAAATGCTAGAAATGCAACAGGTACTGGTTTCCTCTGTTTACTTAGTTTCTCTGACAATTTCATTTCCTCCTAGGAGATTTATATTTCTATTTGTATGAGAAAATTCTGTCTTCCTGGTAGACTTCTACCCACTTTGTTCAACATTAAAGGGTTCATTGAGGTACCATGTCCCCTGTTTATTATAGGTCACTTTTTTTTAGTTAACATATAATAATTACACAGATTTGTATGGTAGAATATGCCACTTCAATAGATGCAGCTGGATATATGTAATAATCCAATCAGGGTATTGATTATTACCATATACTTATAATTTCTTCCTGTTTGTAGATATCAAACTCACTTCTTCTAGAATTTCTTAAATTGTAGAATTTCTTAAAGTGTACCCATTACCCAAGCTCTATTATATACTTGTAAGTTATAATCACACTGCTGTGCAGTCAAACACAAGAACTCATTCCTTCCATTTGACTCTGTTTTGGTACCTATTACCCAAGCTCTCCTGAACACCTCTCCCCCTATACCTTCTAGGCTCTGGTGATTAGTACCCAGTTATTCTTTCAGATCAACATGTTTACCTTTCATGTGTGAACAAGAACATGTGGTGTTTGTCTTTTGTACATCTGGCTTATTTAACTTAACATAATGTTTTATGGTGCCACCTATTTTGTCCCAAACAACATGATTTCTCAGGGCTGACTAATGTTGATATATATATATATATATATATACACCCAACAGAGAAACAGAATATTTTATCCACGATTGTTGGAAAGTTAAATTAGTATGGGCATTATGGAAAACAGTAAAAGAGTTCCTCAACAAACAAAACCTAGCCTACTGTACGATACATCTACCCAGAAGAACTGACATAAATACATCAAAGAGATGCCATGTTTATTGTAAGTCAACTTATTTTAGCCAAAATAATGAGTCAACCAAGCTGTCTATTGGCCAATGAGTAGAATAAGCAAATAGAGTATATATGCACAGTAGAATGTGATTTATTCAACATTCTTTTATTCAGAATTTGCTAAACACCTAATTGGTACCAACAGCTTAAAAGATTAGATGTGTACATAACAGTTTTTCACTTACAAAGCTAACTAACTATGGGGTGGAAAGGAAGTAGAGGCCCTATGAATTGCCTGGATCTTTGCCAGTAGTGACTCAAAAACAGAGTTATCCATTTGGGGGAAGTCATGTAGTAATCAGAAAAACAATTTATTTTCTTCTTCCTCCCTTTGTTTTCCTTTCCCTTCCCCTCCCCTTTCTCTCCTCCTCATTCTTCACTATAATCACCACCGTTATTTCAGCTAACATCAGTTAACCCAGATAACTGTCAGTCCATGCGCTTATATCTTTTCTTTCTTTTGGATTTCTTTATTAGGCAACTTAGTCTTCATCATGATATGGAGTGTGTATCTTTAGTTTATATCAATGCAGAAGTTAGTCATTCAAGGCTCAGAAATAGAAGCAGGATTTGAATCCAGGTAATCTGATTCAACAACTACCAGGTAGCATCCCTGGAAAACAAAAGAAGAAAATACAGCTGGATCTTGGGAAAGGAAGGATTCAGGTGACTGACATTGTTAGAGAGAGCATTGTTGCTGGAAGGAACAGCCAGGGCATCAATAGACATGGCGGCATGATGCAGTCTAGTCTTTCTCTTTAGCTGTGATCTGTGACCCCCTCGGAGAGTGGTAAGCATGCTGCAGGCATTTTGTGTGCCTAAGTGAAGAATGTAACAAGCTAGGAATGTTCTCCACCTAACCATCCACCAGTCTACCCCACCCCCGACTCCTACTCCAAGTTTCTCTCAACTTCTTTATTATTTGCCATCTCAATCAGGAAGATTTCTTAGATTTTAGTTGTGCCTAGTGACTTCTTCTCCCCAGGATCCCTGAAATAACACACATCTATAACTCAGGTGGTATTGAACTGTAAGGTATCTTGAATATTTGATCAATTTTTGTGTGGTGCCCTATGGACTCCCCAAGGATGTAGTTCACAAAAAGCAATATTAGAGACTCAAATAAAAGCTTGTAGCTTGATGGGGTGGCATGCTTGTGATGTAAGCTACTCAGAGAGCAGAAGCAGAAAGAAGTTAGTGACACTATATGTTGAATATAAAACCTACTAAAGGGCTGAGGACATGGTTCAAGTGGTTCAAGTGCTGAGTTAAATTTCTACATAGAGAGAGAGGAAAAAAACATAGAGACAGAGAGACAGAGACAGACAGAGAGAGACAGAGAGACAGAGACAGAGAGAAAAAGGACAACAGTTTGGTATCAAATTTGCATTTGAACTATCATAACTTTCTGCACATTAGTGATTAGGAATAGAAAGCTTACTTTCTGCAAACTTTATTAACATTAAGAAGTCATGCTGAGACTACCTAGCCTACATCAGGCACATAGCCCCTCCATGAGGGCCGATTTACACAGTCTTGTTCTTGCCTCATTCACATATTTGTGGTTAGACTCATGAAATACACAAGGAAGTGTTGGAACACGTTGAGAACCACATGAACCTATTTATTGCATCAAAACTGCTGCTCATCTAGTTAAACAAGTGGAGAATTGGGTCATTGGGGATCAGGTCTCTTTTCTCAGAAGTTAAGAAGCAAGCAAGACTTTCTCTCTGAGGAGAATGTCTAATTGCCCCTAACGGAATGTGAGAGCAAGAGGCTCTGTGGAACTGTGACTTAGTTTCAGCAGTAGTTCTGGGAAATATAAACATTTTTCCTTATGTATAAAATCCACAATGTTATATATGCATTTGAACTCTGTGTGCCCTCACACATTAACTTGTTTATTCAACAAATATTTATTGAGTGATTATTCTGTGCACAGTGCTCCAAACCCACCTAGGGGGCAGAAAATTAAAGCTGGAGGAATTCTAAGTATCAAAAGAAATGTTTTGTCTCTAGATTCAGATAGCCTGGGTCTGACTGCCCTAGGAAGATTTTAGAAACCCTCTGAGACTTAGTTTTACCTCTAATATGATGATGTTAATAGAATTTGGCTAATGTATATTACTACAAAGATTTAAAGAAATTATCTAAATAAAATGTTTAAAACTAGTGCATACTTATCATTTAATATCTGTGTATATATATGTATGTATGTATGTATTTATGGAGAGAGAGAGAGAGTCACGATTTTAAAGTTTATAATTATACATTGGAAAATAAAACAAAACTCCTGATCAAGCCAAAGAGATCACTGATAGGGAAATGACAAACTTTCTTTTGATCTGCTTTCAAATCATCCCCAGCTATCATTGTCTCATGAAGTCTGTTTTCATATAAGGCTTTTAGAAGCCAGAGGATTACTCAGGAAGTATAGGGAGCAAATAGGCAGGGGTCACTGGGAACAGCTTTGCCAAAGAGGTGAGATTTTACCTTTACAAAAAAGGTATATATAGTGGTAGATAAGTAGGAAGTGGAAAGGAAGTGCAAAGTTGCCAGCTGTGAAGTGGCAAGTCATACAAGGTAGTGGAGTCATCATTTCTAGAGATAGAGAAGAGGAAGATAAGCAAAACAAGGCCTTGAATGCCATTATAATTTGGCATAGTTTTCAGGTTACCTAACCACTCACCTCATGTTCCAGATGGGGAAAAAAATGAGTTCAGAGGGAGCTCCTTCAGAGTTTAGCTGTTTTATACTGATTTACTGAAACAACATGAAAATAAATGTTTTAAATATAGTGATATAAAACAATAATTTATTATTTTGGAGTGACAACCTCAGCATGTTTTTATAAATGATGTGCCAACATGCCTACTTGGGCTTCCTCACAGCATGGAAGCTTCTGGAGGTCTGGGTAGACATCTACTAACCAGAGATAATTTACCATCTTCCATTAGAATACAAAAGTAAAAGCTGCCAAGTCTTTTTGAAATTAAGTTTAACAACCAGAGGAATTTCCTCACCCCATATTATTATACATAAAATTAGAGTACATGAATCATTTAAGGGGTGCATACAGCGATTTTTCAAAGTGAGCAACATGTTCAGGAATTTCTCACCCCCATATTCTATTGGTTAAAGCAGTCCAAGGTTAACTAAGTCTTCCGGTTAAAACATCCAAGCTGTCACGTGCTAGTGGCTACTCCTAGTTAATCCTAGCTAATCAGGAGGCTGAACTCTGAAGATCATGGTTTGAAGCCACCCCAGGCAGGAAAATCTATGAGATTCTTGTCTCTAGTTAAATATTAAGAAGCTAGCAGTAGAGATGTGGCTCGAGTAGTAAAGCCCTAACCTTGAGAAAAAGAAAAGCTCAGGGACAGTACCCTTGTTCCCTGAGTTTAAGACCACAAATAAAGAAACAAACAAAAATAAGAACTACCCAAATTTTAAGGCACCTGCCTACATAGGAGCATGTATATACTTAGGGGCATATAGCTCAACAAGTAACTTCCCAAGATTACCAGTCAGCAAGTGGTACTTCTGGGACTAGAATTCATGGCTATTCCTTTCTGTCAACAGCATCATAGTATCTCCAGTCACAGAACATGACCTACCCCATCACCACATGGCTTGAGTCAAAACAGCTGCTACCCAGCAGATCATCCTGCTCTTTATCTGAAGAATCTAGGAGTGCAGTGGTAGTAGACTTTGCAAAGCATTTCCCTTGACCTTCATGGTTGGGTGAGAGAATGAAAATCCCCTAGATAACTAAAGAAATTACCAGGGACATAGGATCCATTTTTGATGCCAACTGGCCAAAAAAATCATTAAAAACAGTTACCATCATCTGGCCAGAGTTGAGAGCTATTCAATTCAGGACTAATGAACATCGCCCTATTGATCTTTTAAGACTGTGCAGGACTGATCAGTATCGGAGCTATAAATTGTATTTATGAAGACATTCAAATAGCACACAATGATTACTTTTTGTCTTCGAAGCCAGGAGTAGCTGCAGGGCCATCAGCTGTGTACAAGGTGATACAACTACTTCTTTCACAGTTATCTGACCAAGACAGGAAGATGGATATTCATTGGCAAAAAGCAAAATCTCATTATGTTGACTTGGTGACCACCTATCTCTTGCAAGCTTTGTCTCTTTAGAAGAGACAGTGTGTGAAATCATCCTTCACTTAGCTTTCATATTTTTGGTGATTTAGCAAACTAGAATGGGTCCTTGGAAGGATTTATGCGAGAACAGGAAGTGAAGCCTTCACTAAAAGGGTCAAAATTTTCAAAGAAGTAAATGCTAACAAAACGTCTCCCATATTATAAGAGGAGTCCTAAGAAAGAAGTCTAACTCTCACTTTCCTAGGAAGGAATAGAGAGCCTATAGAACACACTTTACCTGTCACAGGACAGGACCACACTTCTGTTCCATAGCCTGTGCTTCTTTTTTGCTCAGTCATTTTTCATCTTCAGAGTTTGAAAGACAAGAAGGGTTATATATGGCATAGATACTTTTGGCACCTCTGAAATTTGTACATCAGTATCTTCACTCCTAGGATGATGGTATTAAAGAGATGGGGCTTTGGGGGCAAATGATGAGGTCATAATTATAGAAAGACTTGGAAAAAAGTGAAGTAAGCCAGGCCCAAAGAAACATAGGCCTCATGGTTTCACTTATTTGCAATAACTAGTATATGTCTGAGACAAGCAGAAAAGGTCAGATAAGTTGATGTTAGGTGAAATGAACCCTAAGATAAATATTCAAATGTTTTTTTTTCTTTCATGTGATTGTTTCTAACGTATTTATAAGATGATTTTTTTGTTGCTTTGTATGACCCTCCCCCACGGTATAACCCCTGGTTTCATAGTATTTGATGTTGGTATAATTTGTGGAGGGGAAGGGCAAAAACAAACCATTTAAATAGGAATACAGGTGGACCCATTGCAACAATGAGATGTACAAGTCATTATGTCGAAAAACGAACTTTACAACTTGGGCATTGGGCCGGGGGGGGTGGACAGTGGGTGGGGTGAGGGGAAGATGGGAAGGGATAGGAAGGGAAACAAAGGAGGAGGCAACAATGCTTGATAAGAAATGTACTCGTTATTTTGCCCATGTAATTGTAACTCCTTTGTACAGTATTTTCCCAATAAAAAATAAAATATAAAAAAATAAAAAAATTGTAGAATCCCTCATCAATGTGATAAGTGTCTTATAAGAGACTTCAAAAAGCTAAATAGCCCCTTCCACAGTAAAAGGATAAAGTTACAATGTGCTGTCTAATGAATAACTGAACACTAAATCTACCAGTGCCTTGACCTTAGGATTTCCCAGCTACCAAAATAGTGAGAGATAAATTTTGTTTATTTCTTTTTTTTCTAATTTTTTTATTGTGAAAATACCATACAGAGGGGTTACAATTACATGGGCAAGGTAATGAGTACATTTCTTTTTTTCAGAGGGGGCTCAACTCTGGGCCTGGGGGCTGTCCCTCAGCTCTTCAACTCAAGGCTAGCACTCTACCAGTTGAGCCACAGTACAACTTCTGGCTTTTTTCTTTTTGCTTATGTGGAGCTGAGGAATGGAACCCAGGGCCTCATGCATGCAAGGCAAGCATTCTACCACTGAACCACCTTCCCAGCCCCTAATGAGTACATTTCCTATCAAGCATTGTTGCCTCTTGCTTTTTTTCCCCTTCCCATACCTTCCCACACTTCTCCCCCCAGCCAAAGATGTAAAGTTCGTTTTTCGACATAATGACTTGTACATCTCATTGTTGCAATGGGTCCACCTGTATTCCTATTTAAATGGTTTGTTTTTGCCCTTCCCCTCCACAAATTATACCAACATCAAATACTATGAAACCAGGGGTTATACCGTGGGGGAGGGTCATACAAAGCAACAATGAAATCAACTTGTAAATATGTTAGAAACAATCACAAGAAATAAAAAATATTTGAATCCTTATCTTGGGGTTCATTTCACCTAACATCAACTTATCTGACTTTTTCTGCTTGTCTCAGGCATATACTAGTTATTGCAAATAAGGGAAGCCATGGGGCCTGTGTTTTTTTGGGCCTGGCTTACTTCACTTAATATAATTTTTTCCAAGTCTTTCCATATCCTAACAAATGGGACAATGCCATTCTTTCTGATGGAGGCATAGAATTCCATTGTGCATATATATCATATATTTTTGGGTTTAATCATCTACTGAGGGGCATCTGGGTTGGTTCCATATCTTAGCTATAGTAAATAATGCTGCAATAAACATAATTGTGCTAGTAGCTTTAGTATAGTCTTGTTTGTGATCATTTGGGT
>NW_012267238.1:8502878-8570034 GCF_000151885.1 Dipodomys ordii | reverse complement strand
CATCCTCTTTGAGCTTTCTAGTTTTTCCATTTTATCCTTAAGGAGAAAACTAACTGGGTACATTTGGAACATTGTGATCTCTTATTTTTGACAGCAATAAGTAAATGCATTAGATATGATGGGGCTTTTAAAAGAGGATCTTGAAAACAGGCATGGAGAAACCCAAACTTATTAAATACTAGTATGAGTTAAATAAGGTGTCAACCATGTAACAGAAGCTCAATTGAGTCGCTGTGGGTGGTACCAGCTGTCAGTCTCAAGACTTAAAAGTGCCCCATGCTCGGAATAGTGTTCCTTTGACACTTCTTAAGATTCTTATTAATTTCCCCCCAAAGGGTTCCTACCTTTTCACTTTGCACTAGGCCCTGAAAATTAGATAGCCAACCTCAACTGGCTGGAGAGGTATTATCACTTGTGTATGAACCTGTGTTGAACTGATTTAACAAAAGCAGCAGCAGCTCTGCTGAATCACAAACCTGTGTCCAACCAGATACAAATCATATGTTCTTCATTCTTCATTTTTCTATAGACATTTGCAGAAGACATGAAATTGCCTTAAAAGTCCCAGTCTTTGTCATGCTATACCCCCAACCAAAGAGGCATGTGTAAAAGAGAAAAGAATAATAAGAGTAACAATAATGATAATTACAGTTATCCATGTGATTCTTGGATATTTTTAAATCATATTCATCCATTTGAACAGGTGTAAGTCATACTACTCTACATAAGAAGCTTAATAATTACATCTGAATGTCCACAAAACATGTCAAAGAGGTATTCTTTTCAGATTACAAATCCATTCCCATCATACCGCTAAGTAATCTAAAGTAACTTGTGTCACATACCATAGTTCTCAAAAGGGAAGATCTTGCAGATGATAAGGAAGCAAGGTTCTAATATTAATGATCAGATTTAAGGCCAGTTTTAGACTATGGGACTTTTCTCTCTGAAATAGGGTTAATCATTCAGGATTCATACACTTTGGTCTCTTCAACTAGTATTAAGACACTATAAAGACACTAGTGTGTAAAAAACAACATTAATAATTGGTATGCCTTTGCTAATTAAATACATGTTGAACATTTGCTGGCAGGTGCTGCATTCATGAAAAGGACCAAAATTAAAGGGAACTATTGTCCACTTGTTCAGAACCATCACAGATACATCTGGGGCATTGGAGACCCACCTTCCTGATTTTACTCTGCACACTAGGTAGTTAAAAACTTCTCTGTAAACTTTTCCTGTTTAATAGACTATATTTGTTTGGAAAAAATAAGATTATATGTGAAATGAGATGGGTAAAAAATATAGTAGATTGGATAAGTCCCTTTTTTTTCTTTGCCTGTCTTCAGGCTTGAATTCAGGGCCTAGGTACTGTCCCTGAATCTCTTTGTGCTCAAGGCTATCACTCTACCACTTGAGCCACAGTGTCACTTCCAACTTTTTGGAGTAGTTTATTAGAGATAAGAGGCTCACAGGGAGTTTCTTCCGGGGCTGACTTCAAACAGTAATCCTCAGATCTCAGCCTTCTGAGTAGCTAGGATTTTAGGCATGAGCCACTAGCACCCAGAATGTAAATCACTTTTATTAAATAATATAATCTGAGCAATACAGATGTTACATTGACGTAGTCACCGCCAGAAAAATAGAATCATAAATGTATAATAGAAATTGGAATAATAATCATAATAAATCAAAGTAAAATCATAAATATATAAAATAATAAAGAGTAGGACACTTGTGGCCCATTCTTCCAATCCTAGCTACTCATGAGGCTAAGATCTGTGATCCTAGTTCAAAACAAGTCCAAGCAGAAAGTCCATGGTACACTTAACCCCAATTAACCAGCAAAAAGCCTAGTTGGGAGGTATGGCTCAAGTGGTAGAGAACTAACCTTGAGTAAAAATGCCAAGCAAAACCATAAGGGCCTGAGTTCAAGCTCCAATACTGGCATACACCCAAAAAAGTGAAAAACATACTAAATAACCAAAGTAACACCTGAGAATCCAGAGAAAAGATTATCTGGTCCAAATTAGGAAGTGTGATAGAATTATGGAAACTGTCATCAGTCCTCAAAAGTCAGAGACACTGTCTCTCTACCCTGTGGAACTTCAATTTTCTTCTCAGTAAAAGAGAGACTTGAGGAAAAGTCTATGTGAACCGTGAGTTTCTTGTCAATGTTGAGAACTCTGAGTTTTAGTGGCTACAAGAGATGATCTAGGTTTTAAGAAAGGTAAAACTAAAAGAAAGTGGAAGGAATGGCTGGCTAAGGAAGAGAGTGATAAAATTCTTGGAGCTCGAGAAATGCATGACACACCTCAACAGAAGACACCACCTTGACAATAGTTCTAATGGCATTAGCCAGAGGAGATGGCAGCCAGCACATTTAATGTTTCCTAGAATTTTCTGACTCTTGGTGCAGTGGCATCCTGCCTTAATTTGGTTACATCATCATGGGTACAGGGGAGCCAGTCAATGTCTTTTATTGTACAGCTTGTTCCTGGCTGCTTCCCCAGACTTAATTTTCATTCTCACTTGCTAAAGCAAATATTACAACTTCTGTTAGCTCTGCCTGCAGTCTAAGTTTTCATATGGTAATCACCATGGCTTTATTAAGACAAACACCAGACCACTTCTGTGCATGACCTGCAGGATAATGGTTAAATGTTTTATGTACCAGCACCCGCTATGACCCAACACATAGACCCAGTCTGCCTTTGCAACCTACCTGATGCATCATGGTGTGTGTTAAGTGGAACTGAAATTTAAAGTTGGCCCTAGCTAATGTCAGTGACTCATGCCTGTAATCCTAACTACTCAATTTTCAATTAGCAATAATTTTGCCTCAAATAAACCTCATTGGCTATGATACTGCCACTGAGCAAAGCTTCCTAACTACTCAGATGGCTCAGATCTGAGGAACCGGGTTCAAAGCCAGCCCAGACAGGAAAGTACACAGAGATTCTTATCTCCAATTAACCACCAACAAGCGAAAAGTAGAGCTCAAGCTGTAGCGTGCTACACTTGAGCTAAAAAGGTAAGGGACAATGTTCAGACCCTGAGTTCAAGCCCCAGTCTTGGCATACATACACAAAAAAAATTTGAACCAAAATTCAAATACTAGCTATTCAAGAGGCTGAGATCTGAAGATCATGGTTCAAAGCCATCTTGGGCAGGAAAGCACATGAGATTTTATCTCAGATTAGCCATCAGAAAACAAGAAGTGGCACTATGACTCGAAGTGGTAGAATGATAGCCTTGACCTCAAAGGCTCAGGGACAGTGTGCAGGCCCTCTGTCCAAGCCCTGTGACAGACAAAAATATAATAAATTCAAATGCTGAATCTTAAGTATTTAACTGATCCATCTAGGGCCAGCTAGCTAACTGATCTGAGCTTCAACTTCTTCATCTTTATTAAAGGAGATTAAATGACAGAAGATGAAAGCAAATCTCAGCTCTAAGAATTTGAGAATGTGGCAGGTGAAAGGCAAAGAGGTGACAAAGTTCACTGAAGCAAGTCCCTCCGTCATTGCTGGCCAAGAGCACACAGCCTGGATTTCAGAGGATTGGAGAGCTTGAATTCCCCTTGCCCTGGGGAAATTTTTTAAGGCTGATACTGTCTTGATAGCAGAAGATAGTAAACATCCATTGCTTCTCACCAACGAGAAATATTAGACTATGGAATGTTTTCTCCTTCCTGTACTGTAACTCAACCCACTAAACATCTTTTTCCCCATCTGAAAAAAATACTGGCAGTGATGAACCCCTACTGCTATTGCGATAATTCAACAATTCATTTGTTTGCCTAGAAAGCTCCTGCCCAGCCCATAAGAGCAGCTCCAAAAATGACCTCTAGATAATGACAGTGTTAATACTTTGAAGCTAAATTTGTTAATCAGACATAGTTACAGCTTAGTCGCAATGTTCCCCTGCCTAGGATTCTTGGCTGTGGTAATGGTAATTCATTCCTGAAACTAGACTCTTTAAAAGCTTGCAAATTTTTATACTGCTAAGATCCAGGCAGAGAGAGATGTCTCCTAATTGACAGGGATAGTTCCTACCATTTATGAGAGCTGAATATTAACCCCCCAAGAGTGTGGTGGATGTACATTGGGACAGCAGGATGGGGTAGATGATGGGTGAAACCTGGTGAATCACAGGGTACCCCTTCCTCAGCTCTTCTCCCACATGGCCACAGTCTTGTGCACAGCAAGTCTCTCTTCATTTGAGTGAGATGCCACTAATTATAATGCAAATAGTCTTGAGTTAGTACCCATATAATATTGGTTACAAACATATATGCTACTTGCTGTATAGTCCACGGTAAATAGGTTAAACTTCTATTTTTTCATCCATAAGCTATAATAGCCAATATTAGCCTGGTATAGACCTGATAATGCCTATAATGTGGCTTCTGTGAAATCTGACACATGTTACATTCTTCAGGTATCACCTACTGTTCATCCTCATAAATCTATCTTTGGTATTGGTGATTCTATGTTGGGCCAAGATGAGTGAGTCTTGTGTTCTTGATCATTCAGGACTCTTGCTGATCTTTCTAGTACTGTACACAGAGTTCTTTCCATTGAATACAGTGTTCCTTCATCAGGATGTATCCTTCTTATTATATGCTAATTCCTAAATCTAGAGCTTCTGTGTAATGCAGTTATCACTCTAAATTTGATTCAGCCCATGAAATATTTCTTTCCTCACTAGATCACTCTCTCTTATACATTTTAGTCTGAATGAGTTCTACTGTATTCAGTGTTGTCTTGTTCTGCTCCAGCAACATCCCAAATAAACACTTGTTCAGTTCAAAGTAAGTATATGAAGTAAAGGGGAAAAGTGATCTGGATTTTACAATTCTCGCAGGGCATTTCTCCTTTAAAAAGTGCAACCATATACAAAGAAAAGACAATACTTCTGGCATGATTGTGTACTTACTGATAGCTGGCTCTCTGTGGCTTCATCAACATCAGCAACTGACAATGCTGTGCAGGTAGCTGGTATGGTTTGGTTAGTGCCAGTAGGCATTTATTCACCATTTATTTAGTTCTAAGTTCTGAGAAAAATAGATAATTTGAGGGATTTACAATCCAATGGAAATAACTATAACAATAAGTAGTACAATGCTACTTGTGTTCATTAATTTTATATATCAGCTTGACTAAGCTACACACAGCCAAGATACTTGGCCAAAATTATTTTGGATGTATCTGTGAGAGTGCTTCTGAGCTGAATTGGTAAACTGAGTAGATTGCCCTCCTTAATATGAATAACTTTCTCTAGTCAGTTGAAGATATAAATGGACAATAATGGGTAAGAGGCCACTTTTCTGATTTGTTTGAGCTGAAATGTGTTTCTTTTCTATATTTGGGCTCAAATTGGAATGTCAACACTCCTGTGTCTCTGGCCATCAACCTGTTTTATTTGACCACTCAAATGAATCTCATCTCATGTGAATACACACACACACACACACACACACACGCACACACGCATACATGCACACACGCACACACACACACAATTTGTTGAGAAAGTTCTAATACCCTAAGTTCTAATACCCTATCAATCAACTGTCTTAAACTTGGATTCGATTTTTTTTAGGGGGATCTGGTTGTGGGGCCTGAACTCTGTGCCTGGGCACTGTCCCTCAGCTCTTCAGCTCAAGGCTAGCGCTCTACCACTTGAGCCACAGCACCACTTCCAGCTTTTTTTCTTTTTGCTTATGTGGTGCTGGGCAATCAAACTGAGGCCCTCATGCATGCAAGGCAAGTGCTCTACCACTGAGCCACCTTCCCAGCCCCTAGATTAGATTTTATCTAGATTATAATCCCTCCAATCGGGAGAGGTTAGAATTCATCATTAGTCAAACTTTACACTCTTTGATCCCATCCCTGTGCTTTGAATAAAGAGCACTAGAATTATAGTCCCTTCATTACCGTTACTACCTAAGCAGATACTAAGCACCATAGTACTACCAGTAGTAGGATATTTTTCAAGATTAACCATAAAATCTTGCATACATCAGGGTTTTCATAACACCAGTTCAGAGATGTGCACACTTTTTACTCTGAAATTTCAGGATGCCAGAAAACTAGAAAAGGAGCTCAAAAATGAAAGGGAGACTCTGCACTTAGCCAGCTCTGCAGAAGAGCTTGCCAACCAGAAGAACCAGAGCCTCTTTCCCAATTTTCCCCCACTTTTTCCCACACCCTGTACAACTGACTCTGGGTGACATCATGAACACTTTCTGTGGAGAATTGTTTCCATTTTTCACTATAATAATAGCACATATATGTCATTAATATAGTTTCAGGTACTCTATCAACATATTGAATTATCCAAATAACAGCATCCACATTAGCAACATGAGAAAAGACAAAAAATATTTTAAAAAATCAAATGAGAGAGAATAAAACAAAAATACTTATTACGCCTTACACAGCTGGCATGTGGCAGACCTGGGTGAGAATCAATCCCAGATGGTCTGTCCAGGGTAATATTCCATTTTGCTATTGATGTTGACATTTGAACACCCATTGTAAAGATTACCTCCTTTTTATATGAGTATGACCTCATGTTACAATTCCCAGTTACTGGATTCAGGTGGCTTGTGTCTATACTCAGGAAGCAAACATCTGAGAATCAAGATTCAATAAACCAGCAAAAAGCTGGAAGTGGAGGGGGTAGCTGCAGTGGGAGAGTACCAATCATGAGCAAACAAGAGCAGAACCCCCTGAGTTTAAGTCCAATGTCAGCATCTAAAAAAACAGTAGTTGAAAGTCTGTACATTGAGAGCCTGAAATATCTGGGTCCTCATCCAGGTGTTGATCATGTGGGAGTATTCCTGTTTTTAAACTTCTTGAGTCCCATGGTATTTCCTTCCTCAGTTATCATCTTGCCTTGTTCACTTATTCTCCCAAAGTAGAGGAGAATCTTGAGTAGTCCATATTCTCTTATCAATTCTCAAGTTATTGAAAATTGCCTTATATTTCCACAGGAATTGTTAGAAGAATTGGTTGTCACAAAGCTAACAGACTGGTCTGTTAGTTTCTCATCTCAACATGTAAGGTCCTGATATTCTGAACACTGTCTACTCCATTCTCAACTCCAAGTCATCCTCTCTCATCTTCCCATTTAGGCTTCAGTATAAATTTTCATCTCCTGTGTAATCATTTTTGGCCAATTCAGGGGCTTTCCTGGACTAGTTTCCTCAAGGCTAGTGCTTTACCATTTGAGTCATTGCTCCATTTCCTGGCTTTTTGGTGATTAATTGGAGTTTAGAGTCTCAGGACTTTTCTGCTTAGACTGGCATCAAACTGCCATCCTCAGATCTCAGTCTCCTGAGTATCTAGGATTACAGGCATGAGTCACAGGCAGCCAACTTGCTTTTCTGGTTTTGTTGTTGTTGTTGTTGTTGTTTATGTCATGCAGAGTTCTGGTCACTACACTTTGTTCTCACTATGTCTTCCTGGACAGTTTCAAATACTGCATGACTTCAGCTGGGCAATGATAACTCACCCATCTTTCCCTACATTGGGCCTCACACCTTAATTCCAGGCATATCTTTCCAATGGTTTCCTTCATATTCAAAAGTGGATGTGTTCAACTTCAGTTCAACTTCTAAATTCATTATTGTACCTATCATATATGCTCTTTCTCCTGTATTCCTTAATGATTCTATCTTGCAAGCCAGAAACCTAGAAGCAATACTAGATTTTTACATTTGTCTAAGTTCCTCTATTTTAGTAGGTATGGATCCAATTTATTCTCCTCTCTCCACATCACCTTCTATGTCTTTGTCTCTTCTTATTATGACTTCATGATGATTTTTAACCATAATTTTCAGTAGATCTCCAGTATCTCCACCACACAGTTATGAGAATGTTACGTACAACACAAATGGTATCTTCATTATATTTGAAAAGCATTGATAGTATTCTATTTATTTCTCAGTCTCATGGATGATCAACCAGGGCATTAGTCCTGATGTCCTACATCCCTTCCTTCTGCTATGTTCCCTTCCTTCAACCTGTAACTATTCATTTAGAACTAGCCACTGGTCATTCCCAACCTTATCTCTATGCTCCTATGCTTCTGTTTTTGCATGTGCCTTTGGCTCTACTCATATTCCACTCACAGATATAACTCAACCTCCACACCAAACTCTTCTCATATTTCATGTTCCTCTTTAAGATATCACATACCCAATGAAGCCTCCTTTCATTTCAATAAGCAGACAGGTGGTCTGTGGAGAATAGAATGATCTTTTTTGCATTTTGGGTTTTTGAAGAAATCATTGGGTCCTTTAGAATAGAGTCTTAACAGAGAAACTGGAGCACAGCACTCATTTAATATGTGTTGGATAATCATGACTAACTTAATAAAGAAATCCAGATTTATCAATAAGATGTTTTTACATGTATGCATGTTTACATTTTTATTCACCAAAAACATATGCTATGTGTGCGTATACTCTTACATTGGTAATTGTTTTGTACATTCAATTATATCCCCAGCCTTTAAAGGTTATTAATGAACTCAGACATTATATTAATTATTTTACTAATAGTTTTATTGTTATTTTACTAATAATTACAAGCACTTGCAATTATATGTGGTATACAATTGACCATGGATATAGCTAGATATAATTTTCTGAAATAAACTTTAGAAAATGATAAATAGGGCAATGATATATTACAATTTATTAAAACACCTACATAGAAATAGTATCCAATATTAAAAATTACTTGCAACTTGTAGATAAATACAAATGAGAAATACAGAATATCCCCAAAGGTACCTTTCTTTTGCCTGTTTAAAATTACCCTGGTTTTCTTCTTCATACCCTATGCATGAATAGCATAGTAGCATTGTGATTTCAATCCATTTTGACCTCAAAACTCTTAGGGGCTCTTTATTCTGACTGAGAGCTTTTCTCAGTTTTGATGAGATGTGGCCTATGCTTTTAAAACAGAGACAAAGACATCCTTTACCTAATTTCCCACAGTTCCATGAGGAAAGAGCTGGCTAGCTGATTTCCTATATATTTCCTATATGTTCCAGCTCAAAGACTTTAAAGCTAGAAATAATTGTACTACTGCTTTTGAAAATCACCATATCATGTACTTGAGGCCACATTATATAAAGAAATTATTAAATAACATATAATTTAAGATAGATACATGAAAACACTTCTTTAGTAGTATTGAGCATACAGTTTACCATCCGATTTACTTACAAATTTAATTCTTGAACACTCTGAACAAATTTCATATTATGGTAAGAATTATTTATTTAAAAAAAAACTTCATGGCTGATGGCAGATCTCAAGTAGTAGAACAACTACCTAGCCAGCACCAAGCCCTGAATTCAAATGCTAGTAACGACACAAATGCCTTCCATTTCACTTAAATATTAACTATTTAACTAGCTGCATTTATATATGTATATATGTAAGACATTTAGAGAGAGATGATAAATAAATTATAAGTATACAGCTCAATGAATTTCAAAAAGAAAGACTGCAAATCAATAAGTAGAACATGTAGGGACCAAAGCCCCCTTGATCGGCCCCAATTGCTAGCCTCTTCTAGAGGCAACTCTTTTGCTGATTGCTATGATAACGAAGGAATTGGTTCTAAGCACCAAGACAGAACTTGACAAGGTTTCAAAGATATGATAGGTTTTTACAGGCTTTTTAAAAGTCTATTCCAATCTTGGGGTTCTAGTAATGGCTTTCCTTGTAATTCGGCTCCATATAATACCTGTGCTTAATAAGTATTAAGGCATTAAGTTATATAGGTCTAAAGTATATAATACCTATAATACCAATGCTTGAAACATAATTATATGTAAAAAAAAATCCTTTAGATTTTCTTTTCCAAATATTATTTTGTTTCTTTGAATGTGTTCCCTTTCTCTATCTTATTTTTCCATTCTTTATCCCAAAAGTATTACTCAAAATGTCAATATTACTAGTAACTGTGCACAAGACTCAAAACACATTGAAAGAATGTTCTTAAAATTTTAGTCATAGGGGCTGGGAAGGTGGCTCAGTGGTAGAGCGCTTGTCTTGCATGCCTGAGGCCCTGGGTTCGATTCCTCAGCACCACATAAGTAAAAAGAAAAAAGCTGGAAGTGGCACTGTGGCTCAAGTGGTAGAGCACTAGCCTTGAGCTGAAGAACTGAGGGGCAGCGCCCAGACCCAGAGTTCAGGCCCCATGACCAGACCCAAAAAAAATTTTAGTCATAGGAGTAATAGAGCAATATCACAGGAAATTTGGGCAATAAAACAAAAAATGTAAACCAAACACTTCAGGAAAAGCGCATGTGAAATCTGAAAAATAATTCAAATACATCAAGCTTCCTAATTTATGCTAGACATCATCTGTTTTTGGAGGTACTACAGATTTGAACTCAGAGCCTCTTGTGCTTGCTAGGCTGTTTGTGGAACCTCTAAACCACGCCTTATTTTTCACTGATTGTCATTATGACAGGTCTCACTTCTCACTCTGGTACACACTGGAGCCAGAATCCACCTATTTTTAGGCTTTCTGGCATTGCTGGGGTCACAGGTGCTGCCACCATTTCATACCTTACTGCCATGAAGTTTAAGGACGTTTCTGCCAGAGCTAGCCTGGCACCATGATCCTCCTAATCTTATCCCTTCTTATACATCTTGGGATTACCTACGCACACCACTATGCCCAGGAAAAGATTGAGGTGATTTCATGAACGTATAAGCCCAGGCTGGCCTTGACCCCCAATTTCTCGTCATTCTCAGCTTGCCAAGTAGCTGGGATAAAATTCATGAACTACTGATACCTGGCTGACATCATATACTTTTAATTCACATCATGAGCATTTTTAGGAAGTCATATAATACATTTAAGTATTCAAGGCTACCTGATCTTGTAGTAAGTATGTGACAACCAAGTGACTCAGGTAATCTTTAAGGCCTCATTAGTATACATAAAGCTGAACTAAAAATCTTCTGCATATAATGGTGTTCTTCATTTGTAGTATTTGCTTATGACAAATCCTCAGATGTATGATGGGCATATTCATGTTCCAGGGAACCCCCAAACACAGCTTTGTGCCATGCTGGCTAGTTAAAGTAGAGGAGGGATAGATCCCTGGAAACAGATTTTGATTTGGTTAAATTTCCTGGCTTGCAAAATGGAAAGCACATAAGCCATTTCTGACTGGACTAGATCAATTAGTTAGACACTCAGACATTCAATTTACAAAATGGCTTGGGGCTAAACTCTAATATCACTGGGCTACAGCTACCACTATATGTTCAACTGGTAATCTCTCTATTGCCCTTGGTTTGTAAAATAGCCTTCCAAATGATTTACTGTGATTGCCACTGAAACTTGATATTTATGCAGAGTATGAGACCTTAAAGGAGCTGACCCTTTTAATCTGTCCAAAACAACTGTGGGGACAAGGAAGACATAAGATTAAAAATGCAGAGATGTAGTTAGAAAAGAGAGAGAATATATTTATTCTAAAATCATGAAACTATGGAACTAATTGCAGCAGAAAAAATTTTAGTCTCAACTAAGGTCCAGAGCTCTTTTTGTTTCAAAAATTTTCAGACTTGTAAGTTGGAGAAAAATTAAATTTTATTAACTGATTAACTTAATATTGCAAAATTAGGAATCAATTTTATCCTTAGCACTAAACTTTTACCTAATTAGCATAATAGGAGTGAGCTTTTTAGAGAAAAGAAATGGTATAATTAAAATTTAGAAGGATTGCAATGCTTTCTGAAAATTGGAGAAATTATCTCTATGTGTGAACTACTCCACTGGTGAAATGTGTAACTTATGAGCTTATTTTTATCCCATATAATCCATTCCCAGAGGCAAATATGACTGTTCTGAGAAGGGGGGTGAGACATTCTCTGGTCATTTCCATGGGTTCTATCAGGAAGAACTCATTGATGTTTTGAAATATGAACAATAGTAAACACGTTAAAATTAATTCAATATTTTAATAATGTAGATTTGCCATTTAGACTTAAGATAGGAAGACATAAAACAGGAGTGTACCTGAACATAGACATCCACAAAGTTACATCATATGACTATATGTATTGTAGAGAGAGAATAGAAAAGAAAGGAGTGTAGAGCACTCATAGAGTGGAAGGAAGGCAGAGAAGTCTTCTGGGAGGAGATTCCCATGAGTTCAAAGTTCAAGTGGACATCAAGTGGGGAATAGGTAGCAGAAGGGGTTGTTCAAGAAGAAGAAGAAATAAGAAGTTGCATGTTTGGAGAACCTGGAGTAACCATTTGAGGCAGCAAGTGTGTTAAATGCAACAAAAGATCCAGGGGACATTATACAATATCAAGTGCCTCAAAATTTGATCTTGTTGAAACAGGTACTGGAAAGTACTTGAAGAATTATTTTTCTTTTTTTCTTTTTTTTCATTTTCTTTCAGGGCTAGCAGAGATAAATGATATAGTTAAAATTCAAACCAATCTGGGTGCTAGTGACTCACTCCTGCAATCCTATCAACTTGACCCAGGAGGAGCTCAATTCAAGGCCAAGTAGGCAGAAAAGTTTAAAAGACCCCCTTCTCCACTCGTATATGGGCACAGTGATAAAGGTCAGTCACACTAATGGCATAGGAGGCTGAGGTTAGAAGGTTCTGGTTCTATGCCAGCCCTGTAAGAAAAGTCTTCCTTCTACATTGAGAGTAGCTGTGGCCTTGTGTACTTATGGCCCCAGCAGTGAAGACAAATCTACATAGCTTTGTGCATCATATACAATGATGCTTATTGAAATGAACTCCTAGAAATGGAGACAAGAAGGTTTTATTTTCTTTGTGTGTTTTTCTCTTTTCTGTTTTTCCACTTTTGTCATTTTGTTTCCTGTATCTTTTATCTAGTACGTAAGTTGGATAAAAGAAAGCATAGAAGTGATAGGACAAAGGGTGAACAAATGCAGTAGTGATACTCACTTGACTCTGTGTTGAAAATGAGCTATATGACTTGTGGAGGAGGGGGAGTGTTGAGGGAAAAAAACAAGGACAAAATGAGGGAAGAGGTGACAGTGTTCAAAAAGAAATGTACTCATTACCTGACTTATGAAACTGCAACCCCTCTGTACATCACTTTTACAATGAAATAAAAGTTAAAAAAAGAAATTAAAAAATAAAAATTAAGTAAGTAGACAAAAGTTCAGACGTGCACTCGGGGAAGAAGCGAGTCCTTATCATAAAATTAACCAATGAAGACAGGGCCGGAAGCATAGCTCAAAAATACAGCACCATCCTAACAAGCAGATAGCCCTGAGTTCAAACCCCAGGGCTATGTGCTTGCTAGGCCAGCACATAAAAGAAATACAGTGCTTGCCAACAATTACAGAAAATATCCCTACATGTAGACTGCTCTATTGCTAGGCTTGAACTCAGAGCCATGCATGTTAGGTGGACACTCTACCACTAGGCATACCCACATCCCTGGCTGAAATGTGTGTATACAGGACCAGCCATATCAGAGCTGAATGCTATGTAAATGATTGTGAGTATAGGGTGAACAACTTGCTGGAAAGTTATAGCACTTAGGCAGGAGGCTGCTGCAATGGTTCTGAGAAAGGATTGTCAAATTTTATCTGTCAAGGATCAGAGAGTAAATATTGTAGACCTAGCAAGCCACATGTTCTCCATCACCGCTACTCAACTCTGCCACTGTAGCGTGAAATCAGCCATATTCAAATACAAATGAATGAACATGGCTGGGTTCCAGTCACCATTTTATTTATACACAACGAAATTTGAAATTCATGTAATTCTCACTTGTCATAAAATATTACTTTTGTGTTGAATTTTTTTCCAACTACTTCAAAATGTGAAAAACATGTTGTTCAACTGATAAAATGGTTTGGGGTGGGGGGTGGGGAGGAGGGAGAGGGAGATAGGTAAAAACATCTGCTACAGGACTCAGGACTAGGCTACTTGGCTTTTGTTTATTTGTTTGGCTTTCAAAACCAGGGCTTTTCAGCTGCTGGGCAAAGTTCTCTACCACTGTGCTTCATCCCTGGCCCAGCTGGCTAGTTTCTGCTGGCTCAGGATGATGCTTATCTGGTATAACTCTAAGGACTGTGGCTGGAGATACTGAGTAGAAGATGGTACCTACAAACAGATGGAAGAAGAAAGGAATCTGGGTGTTGGAGGATTCGGAGACTGCCAAGCAACTTTCTCAGTGATTCAGTCTTGTGGGACCCTGGTATATGGAATCCTCCCCAAGAGAATATTATGAAATTGATGTACTTAGAGTAACTTCTCTTTTGCTCTTGACAAGTACTTGCTTACCATTTTGATGCCCCAAATATTTTCACTACAGAGAGCAGGTAAGAAAATTAACGTTCATTGCTTAGATCAATCTTTTAAAAATACCTTACCTCCTTTGACGTTTTCAGAAAACTGGCTCAAATAAACGCTAAATGCAAATGTGACCCATATGCAGAGGCCGTATATCTGTCTGTGTACTGGCTGCACTAAAAAGCTCTCTCAAGCTAGGATTTTTTTTTATCATTCCTGCATGGAATAACTCATGAAATAATTAGGAGGTATACAGGCTAATGATAAATGTTGGCTTTTTGAAATGGGTTTTGATGAAATTATCATAATCTGATTATGCAGATTCAAAGAACCTTTCCCAAGCTCAGTTTTTCCTCATCTGATCCAATCTGTGACTGTCGGTGGCCAGAACTGGCTCTGTTTGAGGATTTACGATGAGGACTTAGAACTACCAGTAGTCTCTTCTCCCTAACCTATAAATATTCATGAGGAAGAACAGGTACTGTGCATGGTTTTCTGCCTCTTGGGTAGCCAACATTCTGATTAAAGCCCCCTCATAATAAATAAAGGAGCAGAAAGAGGATGTTCAAGTGGAGAAATAAATTGGTATTTTTTATAGCAGGACAGTTGTGGTAGGGTTAGATCATGAGCTTAAGAGTGAGCAGGACTGAATTCCAGGCTTTATCTTTCCTTTTACCCACCTCAATGCCAGACCAAAAGAATAACACAGAAGTCACTGAGAAGAGTCCTAGCCATAGAAAATATAGTATTATAATCCTGCTGTTGCTATGATTATTTTTATTACTGTGAATTACAGTACTAAAGTTTCCGGGTACAACTACAGATGGCCATTATTGACACTGTTTTTTTCCAACATTTTCATTAGCAACATTTAGTTGTACAAGGGGTATTATTTTGACATGTCTATGTTTCATTTCGACAATGAACCTGGATTACACTCAACCCCTCCCTCGCTCTCCCCCTTCCCCACAACCCCATTTCCCAGACCAATCTCAACAGGCTTTATTGCTACTAAATCTTTGGAGATAGGCAACAGTGAATCAATCATTTTTGTGCCTTTTTGTGATTATATTTAACTTTGGCTATATTGTATGCTATTTTATAACAATGCTATGAAGAATGAATAATTATCAATTTTTTTCTTTCTTTCTTTTTTATTTTTTCCAGTCCTGGGTATTGAGGTCAGGGCCTGGGTACTGTCTCTGAGCTATTTTGCTCAAGGCAAGTGCCCTACCACAGCTCCACTATGGCTTTGGGGGGAGGGGAATGGGGGACAAGGGGTATTAATTGGAGATAAAAGTCTTACGAACTTTGCTGCCCAGGCTGGCTTCTATCCACAATCATCAGATCTCAGCTTCCAGAGTAGCTAGGATTATAAGGGAGAGCCATTGGCACCCAACTAAATTATCTACATTTTATAAAGATAAGAAAGCTTTCTAAGGGATTTCCTGTGGCAGTTAGGGTCAGCTAGGCTCTGCTTTGATGAGAATGCAAGTATGAGATAATAGCTTTGCAGTGATCACATAACATAGAAGCAAAATAACATGATATATTCATCTCTGACTCATTGTGGATGCTATAACAAAATAGCTTAGGCTGGATCATTTAGGAACAGCAGAAATTGACTGTTTACAATTCGAGAGGTTGGAAAGCCCACGCTCAGGTCTCCCACATAGTCAGTGCTTAGGGAAGCTGGCTTTCAGCTTTTATAGAAAGTGTCTTCTTGTGTCTTGAAGGGTAAGTAGCCCCGCCCCCGTTGGCCTCTTTTATAAGGCCATTAATAACATTCTTAAGGGTCACTCTCATGATCTAATCATCTACTAAAAGATCTCCAAGGCAAGGTAATAGCCTTGGAGATCAGGAGAATTTTAAGAGAAAACAAACCTCCCCCACAGTTATTCATACATTACTTCTGATAGAACTTGGGGACAGTATGTTCTCTGTGGTAAACCAGGCTAAGAGAACTATCCTTATTTACTGGTTGAGGCAAAAAAAAATCCCTTTCTTAGTATCAAAGCCAGGACTAACTATCAGGGTTTCTGATGTCTGAGCCCAGGATATAAATACCATGGTACCTCAAGTATGCCAAATATGTTTAGACCATATATATTTAGGAAGTCGGAAATTGTAATAAATAAATATGCAAATAATCAAACTGGATTCTTCTTGCAGAGTCTTTCCAAGGTCTAGAAGAATTGGCTTTGCCACTGAATCTTTTAATAATGCAACATATTTTCCCAAATTTTATGGACATAAAGCACTCTTCTCTTAGACTGTCTCAGGACATGGCACACTTTAAGGAGATGTCACCCTTTTGGTACACTGCCAACATTTTGTACAATTATCAGCTATTCATCTCCCCTTGATCTACTTTCAAAAGGAGACCTAGACAAAGAGCTGTCGCTTCCCACAAGTGTAGGGATTTGAGTTTGAGTCCGTGCTTCAATATTGTTTAGCAAAGAAAAAGAATGGACCAAGCTGGTCTTCCTGCTCACTTACCCTTCCTCCTCACTCCTACACACATGCACACAAACATGTGCATTTTCTAATACATATTTTACCCTGGAAGGATATTTATCCTGTTCTTCCCACGTTTGTGAAATGCAGGCCTCTTTGTACCAAGTTAAAGGAGGTTTCTATTCTCACTACAGATTGCCTGTCTTTTGAAATACATTTTGTGGTCCATTCAGTCCATTTCCAGAGAATGAAAAGAACAGCACACAGTAATTAAGAGCAGTCGCAGCCGCACATGCAGCACTCCAGTCATAATGGTGGGGATTATGGTCCCAATTTTCCCCACGTGTTTTACTAGCAGATGCATTCACTTTGATCACATACCATACTGCGATGCCTGTGTTAGAGGCTGTCATAATTTTCCAGCGCATGTTTTACATTTCCAGGGACTTCCTCCTCCTTTGCTAGCACCAAAGAAGATCTAAGAAGTAAGGGTATGACAAGCTGGACAGCCTCCATGCCTAGTCACCCACCCAGTACAACCACACACACACACACGCACACACACACACACACACACACACACACAGCTCCTCTCCATCCAAGTACAGCACTATCAGATGGAATACAATGCTCCTCTCTGAAATCCAGTCCCATATGTCTCAGACACTGGAAACCTACATGGTTTAATCCGAATCTGGTAGGTAATTCTTTCAAAGCAACAGATACTATCTTTACTTAATAAGTGATGATAAGGGAAATTAAATCACTTGTCCACATTCACATAACTGATAAGAATGGAAGGTTTTTTATTGTGAAATTTTCTGACTTTAAAGCCAATGTTCTTAGTAACCCCAAAAGAGAGACAGTAGGGACCCATGGGTAAGATTGTAGGTGTTGGTATAAGGGTTGAATTCCCACTACTGCCGTTTATTGGATCACCTAGAAACTACAAACTCTCTTCACATCTCAACTTCCACACCAATAAAAATAAGAATATCACCTGCCTTCCAAGCTGGTTCTAGGGATGAAGACCTCAATGGGGTATCATTTAGTGGCTAATCACTTCAAAATGTAGTGAAGTACTAAAAGCAATACTTTTTTAGTAGATTTTGTTGTTGCTCTTTTGTTTTTGGAGGCGGGGGGGTCTGTAAGCTGGCCTTGAATTTACAGGTCCTCTAGCTTTAGCCTTTCCAGTGCTAGAAGTATCGATGTGCACCATCCTGACTAGCATTTAGTAGTTTTAATAACAAGTAAAGACAGTATATATAGTTTCCTTTTCTATTTCATCATTATTAAAATGGGATCTAATTTTGAAGGGTATTAAACTGTGAAATAATTTTTTCTGCTTCTTGTATTTCCATATCATACAAAATTCTAATATTGATCAAATTTAACATTCAGAAAACTGTATATATGCACATAAATTCATATATATCCATGTCTACCCATTTATTCATTCAAAATATGTGTATTAATCAAAATAGTCCCAATTAATAAAATTACAGTTTGGAAAATGTTATTTAATTTGAGGGATGAAGATCTCTCTTCCCTCATTTCCAGTCAACGTGAAGATCCCAGACCATCACCTCAATTGCTCTGAGGTGTGCTGAGTGTCTCCGCAAGGTGCCCAGTGAATGGGCATCTCTCTCTAAGCCACCACAAGTGTGGGCCCCAGTGTTCTCCTCTGATACTTTTATGGAGCTATCAAGAGTTTGCCTCTTCTATGTGGTTTCTACTTTGATGAATGAGCTTATTGGTGAGTGAGAGGAAAACATTAGATGTGAGAGAACATTAGCATCTTTGTGGCACTCTGCTCAGGAGGAGAACTTGAAAAACAGCTCCAACAACTTGTCTGTGTAGGCTTTACAAATGGCCAACTTGCCGTTTTTTCACCTGTGAAGCAGAGATATTAGTAGCAGTTTCATAGATTGTTGGCAGTCTTTACAAGGCTGAGCACTATACCACTAGAACACATTATGACACAATCATTCTTTCATTGATAGGAAGACAAGAGGCCCAGTGCATTGTCACTTTTTTAACATTATCCTCGGAGTCTTTGAATGACCATAGTCTTTATCCAGTTTTCTCTGCCGGAGTGGTTGGAAATAAAATTGACCTTTTTCTACTATAGAAAAAAAAATCAGTGCCTGTCATATTATTATAAGATCATCCAAGCCTTCCAGAACTGCTGCCTCTCTCTCTCTCTCTCTCTCTCTCTCTCTCTCTCTCTCTCTCTCTCTCCCCTCTCTCTCCTCTCTCTCCTCTCTCTCCTCTCTCTCTCTCTGTATGGGCAATTCCAGGCCCCTATGTAATATGAGTGTTGATTTTCAGCCCTGATACCAAATACCAACCACAGAAGGTAGCCCTCAGGATTGGACTGTTTCAGAAGTAGAATAGAAGAAGAGTGGGCAAATGCAGTCATCCTATTCCATGTGCATTGTTGAAAATGGAGATAGGTAACTTAAGGAGATGGATGAGGTTAAGAGAGATAGGAGAATGATGCATTGGACTCTCAAGTGACATGTGAATTCCCCTTTGGACAGTTGAAATAAAGAAAAAAATAAATATAATTTTTAAAAATCAAGGAAGGGAGACACCAGGTTTGGATACCCTGCTGAAGGTCAGTGGCAGTGAGAAGCAGAATGAAATCTCAGACCTCTTTCCCCAAACCCTGTTTTCTCCTCCTTTGTCATTTTCCCTCTTTAGGGAAGGAAATCCAGAAGAGCTGCCATAAGCCACCTGTCATTTCTCTAAATTTAGACTTGAAAATTGATTCTGAGTAGGAGAAAGAAAGAAAGAAAGCTCTCAGCTGTAGTTCTCTTCCACAAATGTTTCTGTGTCTTGAAGGAAACTAGCCAAGATGTAACAGAAAAATAACCATCAGCAATTCATAATTGCAAGTAAAGTCATTTAGTATTTAATAACAGGATAGATTTATTGACATCTCTTTCACAGACACCTATTTACTAGATCTATAACCAATACAATAGTATGAGTAAAAGTTAAATATAAATCCTTCATGCAGAAGAACATGCTACAAGCTATCAATGTGAGCTATGTGTTCAAGAGTTCCCAGCCCAAAGACTGTCTTTCTGGGTAAATCCTTTTGCCTCTTGAGATTCAGTTTACTCACAAGTAAAGTGACATAGGTTACTTCTGCCCTTGATAGTTTGTGGGCTGGCACTTATATTTGTAATTTAATCTCTTGTCTATTTCTCCCAGTATTGAAAATGAAACCAACAAATGCATACCGTGGGTAGTTAAAAGAGGAACCAGAAAGCACACAGAGAAAGGGAGAAATAATTGTACTACAAACACAGATAAATTAATTACTATAATTGTGCCATAAATAACATTGTAATTCATCTGGATCTTTAATTAATTAGTCACTGGTTGGTATTTGTTGTTTGTTTGCTTTAGTATTAATCTTGAATCTTCAGGATAAGGAGGATATAGCAAAACCAGCTTGGACACAAGCACAGGCAAGTAGGAGGGAGAAAGTTGGTTCTTTCTTATTGCCAATAAACTTCCAATCCTGTTCCACATATTAATTGAGCTCACACATTTGAAACACCCAAAAGCAAAAGCCAAAGACTATCTCATAGCTCTGGAACCAGTGTGTGTGTCCTCATGGAATCCTGAAAGGGGAGCTTCCTGCACCCATCTACCCCTATTGTGTACTTTGCCTTTCTCCCTTGGCTCTTAGTTACATCTTTTGCTCTGCCTGGCCCACAAGACATAAGCTTGCAGGCAGTGATCTCTGGCTCATCTTAGCAGATTGTTTCAAAAATCAATCCTGTTTAAGTGAGTATAGAATACAAGACAGACAATGGAAGTGCATATGTGTTTCATTTATCCAGGCATCATTTTACAGACATTTAGAGATCTTCACATGCCCAGTTCCAGGGAGCTCTCCACACAGCAATCCCTGAGATCAGGAAGCCACTCCTGAGATCAACCTCAAGGTGCTCTGGTACAGCAGCTTTCTCTGTATCAAGGCTATTGATATTTGTGGGCAGGTAAAGCAATCCTTGTTGTGGGTCACCGACCTAATCACTAATGATATGTTTAGCAATAGCCCTGCTCTCAATTTCAGTAGCACCCCCATTCCTAGCTATAAAATCCAGTATATCTTTAGATATTGTCAAATATCCCCCAGGGAACAGTTGACCCCTCAGCTGAGAGCTGGGATGCAGGTTGTTGAAAACTTTAATGTCACCAATTCTAGATCAGACCACAGTTCAGTGCTATGGTTAGGAGCTAAAGGTTAGCATTTGTGTCTTTGCTTTCCACTTTCTAACTGTGTGACTCAGGAACAAAGGCTTGGCTTCTCTGTGCCTCTGTTTCCTTTCATGTCAAATGTGGATGATACCTGTACATGCCTTTTGGAGTTGTGTTACAGCGGTGCAGTGAAAATGGCTTCTTTCTCCTCACTTATACAATGAAATCTGTGAGCTTCTGGAGGGTAAGAACCCACCCTTTCATCTCTATTTTTCTAGATTTAGAAATACTTTGCCTTCCAGCTAGCTTCTATGCTATTAAAGAACTATGAAGCATTTGATTCTTCTGAGTTCAAACCTTGTTTTCCTCATCCAAGTATTGAACCCAGACCTTTGGCCTCTGGCACTACTCAGTGCAGAGATCCTAGCTATGAAGAAGCATGGGGAGAAGTAACGCAATAAATAAATAAATAAAATAAGGCAATAAATAAAACTCTGTTGCCACGTTTGACAAAATATATTCCCAAATAAATGTCTAAATGCAAGAACAAAAGCTAGAGTGCAAGTAGAGGTTACTTTATTGTTCTATGTCGCCAGAGAGGAGAGAGAATACTAGAGATCATCACCTTGACCCAGGAAGAGAGCTCAGACCCAGACACAGCCTCTGTCATCAAGTGCATGAGTATTCTTCATTGACACAGTGAATTGGTGATAGATTGTGGCTCACTTCTCCCAGGGACCTGGTCCATTATACCTCAAAGCTCTCTGGCTTCTCTCAGGCTGAGTCTTTATTCTCCATACAATAGTTGATCTTTCTAGAACTTCCCCAAGGCTCCCCCAAACTGTCATACGTGAAGCTCTCTATAGTATCCTACTGCTCTGCCTTACGTTTCCCATGATCCCTCTCTATCCTCTCTCCCTCACTTAACATGCATAAGATGATTTCCATAGCAGGGTTTCTCCATCCACATGGTGGAATTATTTCGCATAAGCTATTCCTTCTCTTCAGAGTACCTACTCCTCCTTGATGCAGCGGATCTGTTACTTCTTAGACGTTGAGCAGGCACGGGTAAATGGCCCATTGGGGGCATTCGATGTTCACCTGTGTTCTGCAGTCTATCACATCAATTGCTGAGATGTCTGCTATGTGAGTTGCTAAGAGTCTGGGTTGGATTTAATTTTCTTTGAAAGCAGTCTGGGGAAGCCTCTCTCTTCCCATACTTCTCCTCCACCCTCAGTGCTATCAAAACCTTGCCCATCAACCCACTTTCACATTGCCCATTAATGAGCCATAGCCACCCATTTTAACACTTCTTTGCATTTGCTGGGACCTGGGAAGAAGCTTAAGCCTGGATTGCAGCACCCGGCTCTCGCCTGTCCCTGGCTTCCCATTCTCTGACAAATATTTCCTTTCCTTTCCCCAAAAGACAAATTCTATTCTCCTGCTATGAAGACCAGGTTCATCAACTTCTTAGAAACCTTAGGGATGAAAATACCTACTCTTTCCAGGACCTTCTTGTCATAAACAGAATAATAAAACGATTACCCAATCCACTGGCTCTCTAGAAAAATTGTCTGCTAATTGCTAGGAAAATAAAGTTCATCTCTGTTTCAGTATAGTATATTCTCAGTTCCTGGGACAGGAAAGTTCATGTTTACTGAATATCTGGATTGATTATCTATAAAATGTTGTGTATGAGGATGATCATTAACTGAGGAGAAGCTACATTAGGTGTAGCACTTTTAACTATTTTCATAGCAACTGTTAGGACAGACAGTGTTTGCTAGGGCTAGCTTGATATAAAAAGAGGCAGCCAGGTTCTGGTGGCACAAACCTGTAATCCTAGCTACTTAGGAGGTTGAGATCTGAGGATCACAGTTCAAAGCCATCCCGGGAAGGAAAGGCCATAAAACTTTTACTTACAATAAACCACCAGAAACCTAGAAGTGGCACTGTGGCTCAAGTGGTAGAGAACTAGATTTGAGCTAAAGAGCTGAGGAACAGAGCTCAGGCCCAGAGTTCAAGCACTATGACTGACAAAAAAAAAAAGAGGCAATGAGACCAAAAATTCTCAGGCTCCTCAGGTTTCCTCACCTGCTGAAGGAGGCACTTGGTCATGAACTCTGACAATAGCAAAAAGAATCTAAAGCAAGAAGAAAAGTTAGACCTATTAAGGCCACCCTAGAGTGATAGCCTTAGTGGAAATGGATCCTTTGGTTTAAGGAACAAAAAGGAATAGATTTGTTTTCTGCTGCTGTCACTGGGAGGGATAAGATCAGGAAGCATAAGCCCACTTCTTGGGAAGGTCAGCAAGAGCTTCAGAGAAGGAAAATAATCAAGGGCAAATACATTGTAATTTCAGTTAATTGGCAAGTGAACTAGCCAATGTGGGTTTTTTTTTAATGTTAGTAAAATGGTAAGGCGGCACCTCAATCTGTCTGGGACACAGGAGGTAAACACCACATTCCGAGTCATCAGTGGGGATCTAAGTCAACAGCACAGAAGTCAGGCAAATAAACTTCATTAGGTTAGACATGTGTTTCCAACTCTGTGTGGCCTACTGTAGCTCTGGAGAGCTGGGTTGGATTATACATGAGACAGAAGGATGACTTTGAGCTATCATGTCTAAGGCTTAAGATAAAAATTGGAGGAAGCAGCAAAGAACAGAGAGGAGACATCTAAAGCATGGGATTTCAGGAAATCTTCATTTAACATGAAGATCAAAGAGGGAGATTTCCTTCAGGGGCATCTGAACATCTGAGTCCATTTGTTTAGCCAATCAAAGGTAGCTTTGGCTAATTTGTCTCTGCACTAATTGATGTTACCACTGTAGATAATAAAAATCTCTCCCTTTTCCCACCCCTCTTCTTCCTCTCTCTTTCTTCTTTCTCTTTCCTTCTCCCTTCTCCATCTCCTTCTCTTTTTAGAGCCCAACATGTTAGGGAACAGACGTGATCATCAAATCACTGCTCATCATCAAATCACTGATCTCCACTTTCGGCTTTCAGCCCAAGTCTGTCACTCAGCAACCAGTCTGTGTGGCCAGTTGTCCATGATTAAAATGAAAAGGGGAACATAGTGAAGTGTGACTCCTTGAATTAAAGCATCTGGAGACAGCACATATTCAGAGACTACCATAAATACAAATGAGTAACACATGGAGGTGATAAAACCACTCCACTTCTTGATATGGCAAACTAACACGATTTAGAAGATGATATCCCTTCTACCATTTATCAATAAAATGTTGGAAAATATATGCAAATATCTGCGTATGAGCTACCTGTTCCCTGCAGAGTTATGAAATTGAGTGTCCCTGATGTCATAGGGAACTAATACCTAGTGGCAGTTCCGTAGCAGTCATCCTAGCCTTCCTTAGCACATCCCAACTCAGCTGAGAAGTTCCAAGGTTCCTGTCATGGAGACTAGCATAGTGCTTACAGGAACAGTCAGAACCATTTAGACTTGGTTTGAGTCCTGACTCTATCACATACTCTATTTGCCATTAACTTGGTATATTACTTGAATGTGCAGACCTTTCATTTTCACATTATAAAGAAGCAATTATAATAGCATCTCATTGTGCCATTGTGAGTACAAGTGAAATAATCCCTGCAATGGATCTAGCACTGCGACTGGCACACAGAAAATGCTCTTTAAATGGTACATTTAAAGTGCAGTGCTCATATCACCAATAGGTACAGCAGTGAGGTTAGCCTAAAGCCTTAGAACCATTCATCTATGACTGAGCTAAACTGCCTGATTTTGCTTCAAGACTACACCCTCATACACTTTAAGAAAAGTGAAAGTTGGCAGGTCTGGCTGCCCAGAGCTCCCGCAGACCCTGCTGTCTGTCCAAATCCCATCTCCGTCCAGCCATTTAATTTCGACATTCTCTCTGTCACCTCACAAATTCAGGCATGCGCTCTCTTATCCCTACTCTTCTGTTCTTCTGTGTCATGTGCAAAAACAATCCTCAGTTGATTTTGTTGGAGCATAGTGACCTTAGTCATACACTTCCTGTGGGTCAGGGAACAGAAATAACATCATTTGATCCTAAAACAAACTTTCACTAGTTGAAGCAACATATTCATCGTATTCATAATTGTGGTTATGATTAAGAATTATAGAGGAGTTGAAGAATAACTAAGTCATCTTGCTAGCATCCAATTGAGCATAGATATATGGCAGCAGGGTGGGGGGTTTCCCCAAAACTCTCCATTTTCTATTCTGCATTCATTTCCATTTTGGACAAATAACTTTGAAAATAATTGCTATAGTTTGAATTCTAAGTGTCTCTCAAAGATTAAAGGGTTGGTTTTCAAACGCTGATGCTATTGGGAGGTGGTAAAACTTCTAGAGATAGAGTCTAGTAGAAGGAGGTTAGGTCACTGGCTGTGTGAACTTGAAGGGAATATGGGATCTGGCATGACCTTTATATTCTGTATGTATCTCTGTCTGTCTTTCTCTCTGTATCTTTCTGTGTGTCTGTCTCCCTGTCTATCACTGTCTCTCTCTTTCTCTTTGTCTGTCTCGGCCAATGCTGAGACTAACAAGCCTCTTCCATGTACCCACCATAATATGCTGTAGCACCAGTATAGGTCCAGCACAAAGCTATGAGCCAAAATAATGTTTTCCCCTTCAACTTGTTTATCTCAGGCACTTTGTTACAGTAACAGAACACTATAAAAATAATGATAATGATGATGATGGCAGTAACTATGAGGGTAATAATATGTACTTCCCCAATTATGGCAGTTTTATGGGTTTTCCTGCCCAAAAGGAAGGCAGTTTCATAATGAACACTCTTCATCCACAATGATTGCTTGAAGCTGATACCCATAATCTTGTAAGCCTTAGAACAGGAAGCCCTCAAGAAAATAACACAGTCACAGCACAGTCACCGGCTCTATGAGTATCTAGCTAAGAGATGTTATGAACTTCCTCCCTACTCTATCTGCCCTGTGACTTAACTCCTTTCGCTCTTACTTTTATTGAATGAAGCATTAGTGATCTTTTTGTCTTACCAGGATAAACAAAAAAAAATCTTTCTTCTGGTACTTTTCTATTTTTATTCTCAAATGTGAAGTGTTGATTGGCTGCCTAAACTCATGATTGCCCTGAAAATCTTGAGGTTACAATTCTCCAAATGAATGTGGTCAGGGATCATTTTAGAACTTTGGTGTAAATATTTTGTACAGGCTTGCTTAGCATACTGATATTCTTACCAAAAATATACTGTATTTCTCTCCTTTTAATACAAAATTTTCATAGGTTTCCAAAACTTAATCTTCTACCAAAGGTATGCTTAATGTAAAAGCAAATATGCATGCTTCTAGGATTTTTTAAAAGATCTCAAATTCTACGCTTACTGACAACCAAAGGGATTCAATTTTAAATTTTATTAAGTTTTATTAAATTTTATTGTCTTCACAAAGACAATTTCTCAGAGTGCCACACTGTTGCCCTGGAAATGTAGACATAAGTAAGACATAATCCTGATGCTCAAGAGGACACTTTCTAGAAAGCCACAAAATTGTAGTGATTAGTTATATATTGTGTAATATTTCTCTAGAGCTATGTGGTGTGTGTATGTGTGTGTGTGTGTGTGTGTGTGTGTGTGTGCATGCACGCGCATGCGCACCTAGGCACCTGTGCGAGAATCCTGGGAATTGAATCAGATCCTGAGTGCTATCCCCGAGCTTTTGTGCTCAAAGCTAGCTAGCACTCTACCACTTGAGCCACACCTCCACTTTTGGATTTTGGTGGCTAACTGGAGATAAGAGTCTCACAGACTTTCCTGCCTGGGCTATATTGAGCCTTGATACTCAGATCTCTGCCTCCAAATTGTCTAGGATTATAGACATGAGCCACTGGTACCCGGAGCTAAAGATTTCTTTTAGCATTTGAATCACCTCATCTCTACATCATTTCCAGTTTTTTTATTTTATTGTAAAGATAGTGTAGAGAGGGGTTACAGTTACATGAGTAAAGTAATGAATACATTTCTTATTGAGCAAGTTACCCCCTCTTTTGTTTTTCTCCTACTATCCCTTCTGTCTCCCTCTTCCCCGACTCTTTCCCCCCTCCAAATTTGTAAAGTTCATTTCCAACATACTGTCTTGTGAGTCCATGGAAAAAATCCTATCAAGTGAAGTAATCCAGACCCAAAGAAATATAGGTCCCATGGTTTCCCTTATAATATAATAATTAGTATATGTCTAGGATAATCTTCTCAGATGAACAGAAAAGCTCAAAAGCTATGTACATATGACACTATAAGATGATGCTAAACAAAATGAACCCCAAGATATGGACACAAGTGGTTTTTCTTTGTTGTTGTTGTTTTTACTATACCATGTGATTTTCTTTGGTTTCCTTTGTATGTTCTTCTCCCTATGGTATATCTCCTGTTGTCACTGTATTTGATTTTGGTATCCTAAATCTTGTATATATGTTTATCTAATTTGGGGAGGGGAAAGGTAATAACTAAATGGTGAAATAAGAACACAGGATGATCCATTTTTAATGTATGAGCTGTCCACAGAGCCATGGATATGTGGCCCCTCATAATACACTTCCTTGGGACACCAACCTCTCCTAGGGTCCAAGGAGAGGTAAGTGCAGCTGCTTGCCCATTCCCCAGCCTCCCTTAGCCCAGGAGACAATCAGACACAGCTGGGAGTCAAGTCAAGCAGGAACTAGTTTATTAACAGGGAGCATCCCCTTTTTAAAGCAAAAGACTGCGTGGGAGGAGAGGAAATGGAACCAACCAATCACTGAAAGGCCACACCTTAACATGCACCTAAGCTTCCATGAGTTGTTTACACACTGAACCTAAACAAATCCGGCTCTGCCCACTCAACTTCCTCTCAGGGCCATCTTTACTACCTGTGTTCCCCACAGATTTCCCCACACAGGTGGGCACTCTTCGTGGCTATCCACAGCCCCTGGGTTTTCCCATCCTCAAACTCACCACCTGCTTTAAGACATGATTCTAGCTTCCCAGTGCTTAGCATCGAACTTGGCATGATGTAAGTCCTTGGCCATATTTTGCAGGATAATTGAAGGAGATCATGAAAAGATAACATTAGACCACTCCCCGGACTTACTTTTGCCTTTCACTCTTGCCAGATTAATCCTGCTGACAGTGACACTGCACAGTCATCTGAACATACCTATTCCATGAAGCTACTTGATTTCCTATAAGTATTTTGTCCGGCAGAATCAGATTGGCATTACTCCATCCTTAGGGAGGAGATGGAATTAATAACTAAGCTAAATAAAAAGTTCCCTGGCCCATCAGGAGATTTGCTGACCCTCTTTGTTTATACTGAAAATGAAATCAAGTCAAGCCTTGAAAGTTAGGAATATCTACTTTATTGTTGCTTCTCTATTTTTTCAACATGAAGAATTATAAAACAAAATGGAGAGAGCACAGATCTGAGAGAAGCCCTTCTATTTCCAGTAATTTTGCCAGTTATAATAAAAGCAAAATTTGAGGTTCTCTCTTTCACTCTGCCACCAGTTCTCTGGTTTACTACAAGGGCTATGGATCTACTCTTGTCCCGTAGTTTCCCAGTTTGACAAACAGTGTGGCCTAGGGCAGAAGATCGCTCTGTCTTCTGTCCATCCCATGTCTCTGTCTTTGCCTTCTTCAATGCCCTCTTCAAGCTGGGATCGCTGAGACAGGGAAGCTGCCCAAAAATCAACCCACGGGCTAATAATAATACCACCATTGTTTCCAGTGCAGCCGCTCCAAGCAGTCTCAGAAGAAAGCGCCTTGTGATCCCTTTGATCTGAAAAAACAAGCAACTTGCTTTATTAAAAAATAAAAATAGCTACCATTTATGGAGACCTTCTTTGTTGTCAGGCACTGTGCTAAGTGCCTTTTATGCATTATTTCATATAAAGTTCATAGCCGCCCCATGAGGTAAAGTCTATTTCATTGCCATATGGGAGAAATTTTCACATGGAAAAATTAAGGCTTCAAGTTAAGCTAGGAATGCAAAAGAGCAAGTCGTTCCCTAGGCCTAAAGACAGAATCTGCATTTATACAAAATCCCCAGGCAATACCTCTGCTCTAAAAGGCTTTCTAGGTCTAATTCTTCCCAAAATCACTTAGAGAACATTAAGTTCATTCTTTATATCCCTGTTTATAACATCAGATTCTTTATATTTTTGTTTGGTTCAGGATTCAAAGCTGTGAACTGTTGGCAGGATTGGATCTTGTTCCTTATTTTGTGATTCACCAGTCATATAGCCTTAAATGTACTTGGTTTACTCAAGTATTCATTTTACAAGCTAACTTTTCTATAGATAGTACTAAATACTGCATATATCATTGTTTTCTTGTATATACATGCATAGATTTAATGCTTTACTAAGTATTTAGACACAGTGGCTGTAACTTTCACAGTCTGAGATACAATAGCAAAACCACATCCAATTAATTTCGACTATAATTTCACAGATTGAAAAATCTGATCTTACACAAACCTTAGCAATGTCAACATGGGAATACTGTCTTAGTAAGTCGAGAATTTTTACCTTCTCACCTAAATGAAGTACTTTACAGCTTCTCTTTGGCACATCTGAATTTCCTACATCACAACTTTTACACTTTGGGACCATTATTATGGACAAGAAGAGCTACTTGAATACAATTTCTGTCATCTCAGAATAGCTAGTATCAGAGCAAGTTGATAATTGACCAAAGGACAGGAAGTATACATAGCACAGAGTGGATATGATGTGGTATGAACCACAGGGATGATTCACACAGAAAAGTGAGCAGGATGGCACATTTCATCCCACTGCTGAGAAAAGTATGAAAATTTAAACTCACAAATGATTGATTTCTGAAATTTTTTGACTTAACATTTTCAGACCATAGTCAAAACAGAATGGTGAGCAAAGGACAAGGGGGAACCAATGCAACAGTAATATACACAAGACAATATGTTGGAAACTATCTGTATAACTTGTAGGGGAGGGGTCAAACAGTGGGAATAGGAGAAAATTGAGGGAAGAGGTAACAAGGTTGACAATAAATATACTCATTACCTTACTTATGTAACTGAAAACCCTGTCTACATCACATTGATAATAAAAATATTCAGCTTAAAACTAAGCATAACTGAAACCTTGGAAGATCAAACTATAGTATAATCCTTTATTCTCATGTTCTCTGTCTCTCTCTCTCTCTGTCTCTCTCTCTCATACACACACACACATACACACAAATACACAAATTTATAACAGAGCCTTGAACCTAGCAGCAGTTCCCAAATAGTAGTTAATCACTGCCCTTGCTTCTCATCCCTCCAAGAAACTTTAGATTATTTATCATGATTTGCAAATAGCTCATCCTGCCTCCATTTCCAGCCATGTTTGAACTTCTGATTTGGATTATGAGTACCAGATAATTTGGTTGACATAAAATCATAGGGCTTTGTGAGTGCTTGTCCTAATTAGCACATCATCTTGGCAGATGAAGAAGAATTTCTACCTCGCTTGAATCTCTTCGGAGTGCCAGTTCAGTGGGAGCAATTTCTAGAATGGGTAGAGACTTTTGGTGTACAAAGAAAAGAGTATGAAATACTGCTGGTGTGTGGGACACTGTGTCTGGCACACTGGGTATTTCTTACATCACAGACAGTCTGGAATGAAGACATATCACTGTGTTTTTCTCACCTGGCCCCAGAAGGAAGAAAGGGTAATGGAGAAAGTCTCTAGCAACCAGCAGCTACAAAGGCTTAAGCTTCCATCCTGGCTCCACCAGGTATGAGATGTTGGGCTCCTTACTTAGGAATCTATGTCTCAATTTCTTTATTAGAAAACTGTAGCTTAGCTAGGCACCAGTAACTTATGCCTGTTATCCTAGATACTCAGGAGGTTGAGCTCTGAGGATTATGGTTGGAAACCAGACTGGGAAGCAAATCCATAAGACTCTTATCTCCAGTAAACTATGCAGAAAAATCCAAAAGTGGCTATGTGGCTCAAAGCAGTAGAGTTTACTAGACTTGAGCAGAAAAGCTCAAGGACAGCACCCAGGCCCTAAGTTCAAGCTCCGTGACAGAAGAAGAGGAGGAAGGGGTTGAGGGAGAGGGGGAGGGGGCAAAGGAGGGAAGGAGAGAGGTATGAAACAACCACAGCCTATTATTGTGACTTTATGGAAATGTGAGAGGAAGAAGAGTAACTTGGTAGGAATTCAGACATGAATACCAAAATCCCAGGCCTTTTTCCACTCTTCAAATCCCACTCAACTACGTAGACTTCATCTAAATCATTTTTCTTCTATTTCCCATTTTATCATCTTAAAGTCATGATATCAAACTTGTGGGACTCCATTTCTTGGCCATAAAATGGAGACAGTAATATGATGGTTGCATGTTCTTTGTGGAGATTACAGTAGCACTTGCTCCTTGGAGGTACCAGATGGGTGTTCATTCAGGCCACATTAGCTCTTATCTTTCAAAAAAAGTGTGCTCCAGCCTTGCCTCCTCAGCCTAACCTATTTTAATCCTCTTTTGCTGAGTTCTCTCTACCTTCCAAAGACTTGATGATCTGCACTACTAGGGCCCAGAATATGTTATTTCTCTTTTCTCCCTCCTTAAATGGGCCTACTAAATCTAGTTGATGACTCATAAGTTTAAATCTCAAGCTCTGAGCTCTCCCCTGAATCTACACTCGTAAACCCAAATGCTTGCATAATATTCCCACTTAGAAATACTAAGAACATCTTGGATTTAAAATATGCCATAATGTCTTCTTTTTTCTTGTGCTGCAACTGGGGCTTGAACACAGAGCCTTGTACTCTCACTTGGTCTTTTTGCTAAGGTTGATGCTCTACCATTTTGTCACTTCCACATCCAACTTTTTTGCTGGTTCATTGGAGAAGGAGTCTCTCAGACTATTCTGCCCAGGCTAGCTTTGAATCATGATCCTTAGATTAGCCTCTTAAGTAGCTAGGATTATAGGTATAAACTACCCACACCCATCTGCAAATTGCACTTTTAAATTCCACCTTCCTCACTACCTTATCTTTTGTGTTCCTAGTTTTCTCCCTATACAGATTCTCAGGCTAATATCACAGCTGCATATTTCTCTCAGCATTTCTTTCCCACTCCATGGCAATCATCAGCAAATTCTGTTGGCTTGACCTACAAAGTATATACAGAATTCAACTCTAATTCAAACCAGAATCATCTATTTCTGATCTTGCTTCCCTATAACTTATTTAGAAATCCAGGCACTATGATCCTTTCAAATACAATGCTGCTTTAAAAACGGCAATCTACATCTGGCTACCCTGCCACCCAAAGTTCCCGATGTCTAGCTAACTCAGAAAGATGAAATATTTTAGCATGACCCAAAAAGACATACATGAGCCTATTTCCCACTTGTCCACTATCTTTCTAAGATTATCTTTCTCAGCCACTGTCTAGTCATTCTGATCTTTAATCTACACTTGCACATACAAGCTCCTGCTCATGAAAGACTTATGACAGACTCTTGTTTTCCTTGAGGGTCCTTTCCCCACTTATCTTCATGGATTGCTCTCCAATGCTGGCTTATAGATCACCAATTAAGAGACATAACCATGACTTCTCTCTACCCAGTATCATTTCTACTTCACACTATCTCTCACATCATTTTTCTCCTTATGGCATATTACCTGCTTTGTATTGTTATCTTGTCTTATTATTAGCTTGTCAACAAAAGAAACGTGCTATCTTGCATTGAATACCCAGTAGACACTCAGTGAATATATCTTAAATGAATTGAAAAACTTCTTTAATTATGTTTTCTTATTGCATGGATTTTGTTGTATATATTGCTCATAACTCTATTTTGTGTACCACTCTACCTAGTGTAATATATGCAACTTATATAGTATAGAATGCATGGGTTACAGAACCTTTTGTAAGTATTATCTTTTTTGATTCAGTGAGGGTAAATAAAAGATCCACCTGTTTTCATACAAGGTAACCAGGCTCACAGATGTTAAGTAACTTATGGGAAATCACTCACAAAATAATTGAAGAAACAGGACGTGAGCTTGGATGTAATTTCGCTTAAGCTAACATATTTTTCCAGGAAACATAGGTGTCTTATTTTTACAGATTGTTATTGCTACCTACCAGATTCATCTCTAGTAGAACTTATATTTCTTTGAAGGAAGAGTCAGATATATATGTTGTTGTTGTTGTTTACATTTCCATTTTACCTACAAGGGAATAAAATATAAAATGGGAACTCATTCAATAATGGTTGACAGATGATTAAGAATTAAGATGGGAGGGATTAGGAGAGTAGATTGTTTGTATTTGTTGAGGACAACCTTCACCCCATACACACCTACTACATGGCAAGCACTAAGTAAAATACTTCACAAAATTCAACTACCCTAAAAGATAACTATGATGAATACCCCTACTAAATGTCAAAAAATGTTGATGCAGACCACATTTATAGACAAAACAAGGGGATACAAGACTGTAGTTGAGCTCTCTTGTGTCTTGGGCTCTCTTACTCATTTTGAATTTTCTTAGTTAGCTTCTTACTAATTGCATAGCAGGCATTGCATAACAGTGAAGGAAACAGTTTCAGAGAGATCAGAAGCTTCATGATCAATAGGAAATAGGCAAATTGGAGTTCCACGTTCTGATTCTGAAGTTCCCATACTCTATGTCACACCCTAGTCTTTGATAAAGAATTCCTGATGACCATGGGAAGGTGGAAGAGAGATGTGGCTGGAAAAGTCCTGTTTGACATTTTTCTTTTTCCCCACATAATAGGATTTTAATGCATCTTGTCAAATGAAGGGAATGCATGGTCAGTAAGTTTGTGTGATTTTGTCTTCTTTTAGATGAGGTGAGTTCTAAATTAAGCCTCTCTAAAGCTTTTAGTCAGCTTACTTAGGAAAGGTTAACCACCATTTGGCCAAAGGACATAGGCAGTGTCCTAATGATATCTCCTTACCTTAAATGACTTCTGCTTCTCTTGATCTTGTGTAGAAAAGCCAAACTGTTATCTGAGCTCCCTGTGGAGAATCTGGCAGGTGAATGATATATTTCATGGGCACTGAATGTCCCCACAAAGATGTTGGCAATTCCTGGGATGACTTGACACCCCCAGCAGAATGACTTGCGGAGGCTCTGGATGTTCAGGCTGATAGGCATTCCTGATGGAATTGTGACTTTCCCAGGCAGAACCAAAATAGAACTATAAAGAGAATATTGAAAAGGGTGCAGAGTTTAAAATTTAGCGTGTATATGGGCTAACCTGTCATCCTGCCACAGCTGCAGGGATGCTGGCAAAAGCATGAGTCTCCTGGGTTAGAGACAAAAGACTTCATTATTCCTTGCACAGCAGGGGTACATAAGCAGCCTATTAACAGGTACTCCTCTTGCCCAAAGATTCATGAAAGTCCAGAAGGATGCCTCAGTGTGTAATGGGTTGTGTTACAGGAGAATAGCATTGTTTGGGAAACCACATCTTTTAAAATAGAGTCAGTATTCCTGCCCTTTGCTTCAGAGAGAAACACACTCTATCTCCACTAGATCTGTTTTCTATGTACATATCCCTTCAAAAGATAGTCCGCAATAAATCCTAGTTAGTGCTTTGCTTCTAAGTTCTATAGATAAATAAGAACTATGGAAAATCATTTCCTAACATGTAATAAGTAATGGTTGTCACTATTATTATAATTAAAGCTACTATTACTCAAAAATCTGATTGGAATAGAAATATAAATAACCTAAAGTGAAAATCTTCTATATACCAGGCACTGCAACCATCCTATTCTTTCATAAAAATCGTGTTTTTGATGTCTATAACCTTCAAGGTAGATATTATCAATAAGCTTATACTCAAAGACATTTAGTATCTTTCAGACCTCACAGAGCTAGTAAGTGGGGTGTATTTGTTTTCTAGGGTTGACATAAACACAACATAAACTAGGTGCCTGCAACAGCAGAAATCTACTTTCTCCCAATCAAGAAGTTAGAAATCCAATATCAATATGTGGCAGATTGGATTTCTTCTGAGCTTCTCTATCTTGGACTTACTAGATACCTCCTTGTTTTTTTATGGGAAATGTGTTGTCATCTCTCTGTGGTAGAATGTATCTGATGCTTGTCTATGTACCATTTCTTTCTTTCTTTCATAAGAGAACAAATTGGATTAGGGACCACCATAAAGACTTTGCTTATACTTTATCCCCTCTTAAATATTTTATCGCCAAAATCAGTTATATTCTGAGATGCTGAGAATTAAAATTTCAACACATGAATTTTCAGACTGTAACTTGGTTTCTAATATACTTAAGATTCAGATATAAGATGTTTTTTTATCACAAACTCACAACTAAGATTCTGTATCTGTCTCTATCTCTCTGTGTTTTGAATCTTCCTGTCTGTCTTTCTCCCTGCTCCCTCTCTTTTCTACACACACTACCACCAATACACACCCCCAACACATTGATGTTTATTTGTATGGATATTAATGAACTGTTTTGGTAATTCTCTCCTCATTTGTAAGTTCCACAATAGTAAGATAATGGATGATTCTTTTGTTCAACATCCTGCATCATCAACTACTGACCTCTATTGTTGAATTCCATTGTTTGACACAAAAGAAATTCTATCTTCAAAAAGCAAGGTCTTTCATAAATTCTTGGTGAGTTATTCTAGGAATAAGCATAACAGAGATACTCTTATGTCCTGGATGGGGCTGACTGACCAGCTATGCAGTTTGTAGCAAGCCAGTCAAAACACAAATTCCCTTAGCAGAGTGATAGTTCTATTAAGTGTACTGAGAATAGATCAACTCCATCTTTCATGTTGGAGATATTGTTTGCTTGAAAGGAACCCGAGGTAGAAATGTTGATGGCTGAGAACAAGGAAGGCTGAGAGTAGAAAGGTTGAGACTCAACCAACTCCCAGAAAGTAGAGAAGAGTAGAGAAAATTCAATTACAGATGTAAGAATTTTTTGGTCCTGGGGCTTGAACTCCAGACCTGAACCTCTTTGTGCTAAGGCTAACACTCTACCACTTGAACCACAACACCACTTCTGGCTTTTTCTGAGTAGTTTATTGGAGGTAAGAGTCTCGTGGACTTTCATGTCCAAGCTTGCTTTGAACCATGATCCTCAGATCTCAGCCTCCTGATTAGCTAAGATAATAGGAGTTAGTCATCAGTGCCTGGCTCAGAAGAATTCTTTTTTTCTGTTTTTTATTGTAAAAAATAGTACACATGAGTAAGCTAATGAGTACATTTCCTATTGAGCATTGTTATCTCCTCCTTTGTTTTGCCCCTACCATCCCTTCCCTCTCCACCTCCCTCCCCCCATGTTATAAAGTTCATTTTCTGCATAGTGTCTTGTACATCTCATTGTTAGAATGGGTCATCCTGTATTCTTGTTTCAGCATTTTGTTATTTCCCTTCCCCTCCCTAAATTAGAAAAACGTATATACAAAATGCAGGGCACTGACATCAAATGCAGTGACAACAGGGGTTATACCATGGGGAAAGAACTTACAAGAGAAACAAAAAAAATCACATAGTACATTTGAAATACATTAAAAGCAATAGAAAGAAAGAAAAAACAAGTTGTGTCCCTACCTTAGGGTTCATTTCACTTAACTTCATCTTATCTGGTCATATGTACGTAGCTTTTGACCTTTTCTGCTTGTGCTCCCTTTATACTAGTTATTGCAAATAAGGGAAACCATGGGACCTATGTTTCTTTGGGCCTGGCTTACTTCACTTAATAGAATTTTTTCCAAGTCTTTCCACTTCTTAACAAATGGGGCAATGTCATTCTTTCTGATGGAGGCATAGAATTCCATCTGCCCTGACTGAAAACAGACTGGGTTGTACTACTAGCCAAGATGTACTATATAGCCTATGGATTGACTGGAGTTGAGAATGCAGACATTCTTGATACAGAGGTGGAAATGTAGAGTCTAGATGTAACCATGGTTATAAGTAATGACTCAGTTTTATATCCAGCCTGTCTGAATCAGTTTTAAAAGAATACACACACACACTTCCTGTGGTAAAACTATGATTTTAAAAGTCCTATGCCTCTAATTCTAGCTACATGAGAGACTGAGATTCTCCACTTCAATTAATATCTGGGTATAGTGGTACACACCTATCACCCTAGCTCCATGGGAGGCTGGGATCAGGAGAATCATAATACTAGAGCAGCTTATGCAAAAAATCCATGAGACGGGTCTGGGAAGGTGGCTCAGTCAGTGGTAGAGTGCTTGCCTTGCATGCCTGAGGCCCTGAGTTCGATTCCTCAGGACCACATAAGCAGAAAAAAAAAAGCTCAAGTGGTAGAGCGCTGGCCTTGAGCTGAAGAGCTGAGGGACAGCACCGAGGCCCAGAGTTCAGGCCCCATGACCGGACACAAAAAAAAATTTAAAAAAATTAAAAAAAATCTATGAGACTTCCTCTCGGTGGAAGCAGCTAGGCATGGTGGTGCACGCCTATCATTCTGGCTACAACACAAAGCTAAAATTAGGAGAGTTGTGCCAAAATAATTACCAGGGCTGGAAAAGACTAGTGCAAAAAGATTCAAGTCACATGCCAACTCATGATTGGTGGTGTAAGGACGAAATACCAGATAGCAAGATGACACTTGCCATACTGCCACATTAGTGGCTATAAGTGTGAACATACACACATGTGCACATGCACACATATACACACACAAAATATAGAAAGATTTCTTTGTGTGTCTCAACAATTTTACCTAGGAGATTTTTGTAAGCTCAACTAAGTCAAGATAGAAGACTCAGTTCTCAAAGAAGAGGCATGATAGGAACTGAAAAACAATGGAATAAGAATAGAATAAGACAAAGACTTAGCATAGACAGCAGTATCAATATAAAAAAGAGGGAGGTAACAAGTCAGTATTTGGCTGAGAAGTAACCAGATAGAGTGTGTGATGGCTTATTTGCAATAGCTCTGGCAATGGGAGCGTGAGAGCCAGCAGTGGTAGCAGCAGACATATGATCAGCAATCTCTTGACTGATTTGTTAGTCTTGATTATAACAGAATGACTTTATGGAAACCTGTCCCACAAGGCAGTGCTACCTCCTCCTCACAGGTGACGACTATATCTCGAATGAGGCTCTAGTCCCACTAAGGGAGCTGAGGTGAACTTAGGGACTCCTATAGGAACAAGCCATAGGGCTAGGAGAAAGAAGTCTCTGTGTTCTCTGGGCATCCATCATAAATAGTTACAAAGTAACCAGAAAAGCCCACATCATACCTCTCAACCTCTTTCTCAATACCCCAACACTTTGGCCAAGGCTCATTTGGCCTCAGAAATTGACCTATATTCTTTATTTCAGTACAGTCTAACAGAAAAAGGCACTAGACAGACAGGTTAAAAAATAATAGCACAATTCACTCACCTAGAATACTGTCCCCTTCTGAGCTCTCCTCCTTGCCCTGTAGCTCCGGCTGCAGCCTAATTCTCGCACCCAGCTTCTTCCCTGCCATAGTCCCATCCATTTCCTAAGAGGCCTAACAGCCATGGCATGGGCTCAGGAGCCTGGACAGGACCATGAGCATCCAACTCCCCAGCAATCAACTCCCCAGCAAATAGCTTCCTGAGGGTCTATTTATCTTCTGTTTCAGCCCAGCAGGACTGAGGTCTATAAATTGTAGTTGGAATGCAGGTCCATCTGCTAGGTCAGGGATGTGTGGCATAGCAATGGAGGAGCAGAGCATTGGTGCATTCCTGTCTGCAAAGTTCATTTGCCTACTGTAGTGAAACCGGCGTGTTCAGCAGGCAGCAAACCCTGAGGTGGGCCGGGCAGCCATAAACCTCTGCAGTGGACAGGAACAGTGGAGACTAGAGACAAATGAACTGCTTCTGAGCATGCTGGGGACTTTTTTGCATGCTCTGAAAGGCTTCCCATGCAAAGTGAAAGCTGAAATTCGCTAAAGGCAAATCTAGTGTTTTACTTGACTTGGCATTCTATTAAAGTGTGTTTAAGGATCTGCTGTGTATGTTGAACATTCTACAGCTTTATGGCCATGCACAGATACAGGCAGTACAGAGCAGTAAAACTTCAGGAGTCCCTTGGCATTAAATCCCAGCCCTGTCCCTTACTAAAGGACTTGAGGCAAATCATTGAACCTTCTGTTTGCTCATATGTAAAAAAAGGGAAAAAAAGACCCAATAAAGTAGACTTTCTTATCTGGATAAAAGTGGATGAATCAAAGTGTTTGAGACATAGCAGGTATTCAATGGCTTGGAGCATGTTTAAAATTAGAAATGCTTTTGTGAAACTAGCAATAAGTCTTAGCCTTAGTGTTTAGGAAGATGATTTTTAAGGAGTAGAGAATGAGACCACATGGACTACAAATCTTTGTTCTAGTATTTTCTGGTCAGGTAACCTTGGGCAAGCTATCTACTTTTTGGAACTCTGGACAATAATAATACCTTAAAGCATGAAGCATATGATCTTTAATACTAAGACCTGAATAAATGTGAGCTGTTATACCTTCCCTAGATAACCAGAGTCTCAGACTCAGTATTTTTTGTGGGGGGGAGTCTGGTCATGGGGCTTGAAGTCTGGGCCTGGACGCTGTCCCTCAGCTCTTCAGCTCAAGGCTAGCGCTCTACCACTTGAGCCACAGAACCACTTCCGGCTTTTTTTCTTTTTTGCTTACGTGGTGCTGAGGAATCAAACCCAGGGCCTCACGCATGCAAGGCAAGTGCTCTACCACTGAGCCACCTACCCAGCCCCCAGACTCAGTATTTTGAGACATATTTGAAGCAGAGTGTTAGAGGTACATGTAATGTACAGTTATATCTTTGTTGGAAAAGGATAATGATAGAATGATATTTTTAGTTGAATTGTTAATCCAGTGGAGTGGAAGCTGATTGTCTTGGCTACTTATTAAAAGTGAGTGACACATGCTGAGATGGATTTGAAGAAGAATAGGGAATGAGAATAAAATTGATGTCCCAAGTAGTGTGCAAAAGATATGCAAATGTATTATCTCATTTAATCTCTTCATACAGCTTATGGCAGGGGAATGTTAGAAAGAAAAGTCGGAAAGAGAAAAATCTGTATAAAATGTAAAGCACTTCTAATGGTTACCAGCTATTTTCTACTTACCTTTTACTCTCTTTCTGGGCAATGCTTATGATTATTCTTAAGCCTCAATTCCCTTATCTGTAAAATAAGAATAACATCTGTGTAATGTTAGGTAATGAATGAGAGCCCCTAAGAAGAGAATCTAACAATGCCTGGTATATAATATCAATAAATTGCTCTTTCCTTCAGATTTTATCACTTATGAATAATTCCATAAGGTGTTTTTAATTAACATATATGCCTGAGCATAGAAGATGATATTTCCAAGAGGTTACAAATCCTAGAGATAGATTTGTACCACAAAGAAACATTACACTTGCGATGAGTCAGCTCAGACTAAGACTTGAGTCCTACTTCCTCCTTAGTCATTGAAGAATCATCAATAAAAATGTTGGAGAGAAAAGACAAAAGATAGTCAGAGCTGTAGACAGTGTTTTTTTTCAGTCCTGGGAGTCAAATTCAGTACTTCTGCCACGATAGGCAAATGTCCTACTCACTGAGCTACAGATGCATAGAATTATTAAGGACAGATTTTGTTGTTAGATCACACTGGTGGTAAGGATGGGTTGGGGGAATAAGCACAATAGTAAAAACTGACAAGGAGGCTATGCATTGGCATTATGGGTACAAAAAGATGGAAGTAAAAACTAGGTACATAGTAAAGATGCAAAACCTTTCTCCTGTTCCAAAGTAGAGAACGAGTTGGATGCAGGGGAATCTAAGATTATCTCTATATTCTTGCTGTCCTGGAGGACTATAAAAATTATACAGCTACACAAGAACCTTGGTTGAGAACACTTGGCTTTGCTATAAAACTTCTTGACTGATCTTCTTTGTAATTAAGAGAAACTTTAGTCTGTTGTATTTATTGTTACTATTATTTATTATATTATTACATTACAATAATATAATATTATATATTATATTTGAAATGACTTACTGTTTCCTTAGAAATCATTTGCAGAAATTTGCTTACCTAGACACACCAAAGTTTAACATTTGCCTGCTTTAGTCACTGACTCTCAGGTTAGGAGGTAAGTGGGTAGCTTTGAGGAATCCTCAGGAAAAGACTAGACATGATCTCCAGGCCTCTAAAAGAGGAGGCATCAATGCTTGATAAGAAATGTACTCATTACCTTGCTCATGTAACTGTAACCCCTCTGTACAGAGTTTTCACAGTAAAAATCTTATTAATTAAAAAAAGCAACTGTCCTTGCTAGAAACACGAATGTGGGATCACATTTCAAAACCAGAGTCCGTTGGTATGAGGGCACGTTTCCTCTGTGACAATAATCAAGGGAAAAAAATTAAACATTCATAGTATGGTAATTAAGAGCTGAATAATTTATTCTAAACCAATAAAGGAGATGTTGGTAGTGTGACAGCTCCAGAATGAAACATAGTGAAGGAAAAATAACAGTTTGCTCAATGGCATTAAGAAACATGGAATATGTTTCCTCTATTAGAATTGGAATTTAGAAAGAGAATGTACTCCCAAACTTGGACATTCAGCAGGCATGGTATTGATGTTCAAATAGGAGGAATCCAATAAACAGCACCCCAATATTTCTGTGATGAGTTATGTGACCAGGTGTAAGTCCCTCAACCAATTAGTAGCCTTATTTCCAAATCTGACACTGAGCATGAAATAATTACTGTCCAGTCAGTAATACGACCTCACATATAACACATAACAATCTGTCATTGTCATCTGAATTACACAGCAAACTTGCAGGAAGCCAAGTTGGCATGGGACTCTACCAAACCCTCTTGGTAAATTTGACTGCTCTGCTGTGGTCTGCCATCTTATCATGCTTGGATAAGGGACCAAGACTACCCAATGAAGCAGAAAGTATTCCAAGTCTCTCGAAGATCCAAAAATCCCCTTGGCAACTTTTGGCAATCATAGATACCCTGAGAGACCCTTCATCATCAAAGATATCCCAGAGCTCAGGATAATCACAGCTAGACATTGGATCAGAGGAAGCAGTTATGATTACTTTTTCCCCAAGCAGGCTCCCACAGTTTTTTGGTAGGAATGACCCATGTGATCCCATATAATTTTATTTTAATTATTTGTGTATGTGTGTGTGTGTGTGTGCGTGTGTGTGTGTGTGTGTGTGTGTGTGTGTGTGTGTGTGTGTAAGTGTGCATATATATGCATACATCCCAATACTGGGTCTCTGAACTTTTTTTTTCACTCAAGGCAGGTACTCTGCTACTTGAGCTACATCTGTACTTACAGCTTTTGTCTCCGTGAAGGGGAAAAGAGTCTCTTGGAACGTATTGCCTGGAATGGCTTCAAAATATGATCCTCAGATCTCAGACTTCTGAGTAACCAGAATTATAGACATGAGTCTCCAGTACCTGGATCATAGCATTGTTTTAATCCACAGCCTTGCTTTGAAGCTCCTAGGTCTCCAACACTTAGAACCCAGATTCTCTCTAGCTCTTTAAAGTACCCAGACCCTCTTGAACTATTGCAACCTTCCCATGCTACTTCATAAAAATGAAACACATAGGAGAGGACAACTCCACCTCTGGGAATTTGTTCTTATTACATGCTGTAAGAATTAAATTTGACAAAGTTTATGTAGCATTTGGTATGAATCCAAAGCCTCACACAGAGTCAGAGTCACAATTAGCAGTTGGTGTATAAGGAGCTTATCAAGATTGAAGACTGTGCATTGTAGTAGTATGGATGAGTAAGGCTTGGTCCTGTTCCAGTAACTTAATCTAGTAGAAGGGACAGACATTTATGTGACTAACATCCAGAGACGCTGATGACAAACAACTTCACAGACACAGAAGCATAACATCGTACTTGAGACTGGGTAAGTGGGAAGTGGAGGGATGAGCCATTCAACCCAAAGGAACAACATGATCAAGGATGTACAGGAACACAAGTCCGTATAAAAAAGCCATAGCATTTGTGAAGTGTAGATGGGTCAGTGTATTTGGACTCTGTCACTTAATGGAGAGCCATGACATATTTCAGAGGAGAGCAAGGGTGTGTTAGGGGGATGAATCTGGGGAGAGGCCTCCTCTGAGATTCTTGGGTATTATCTTAGTGTCTCCTTCTTCTCTCCTCTGAATATGTGCCATCCTTCTTGCTGGACTTGTCCATGTGCCCAATGGCTCATGGTATGTACATAGTAAATATTTGTTGAACAGATTGTTAAGTCATCATCTTGATCCTTTCCTCCTCATTACATCAAGAAGAAAAACCATCCTTGTGAACTAAGTGGTTGGCTTGGGACCGAGAGAGGTGAGTCCCAGTTTATAGCTGTATTGTCTGTGGTTGCTGGAAGGTCACCTACCCTCCCTGGGCCTCATTAGCTCTAAAAAAAATGGAGGAAATAAAGACCATTTTCATCCCAGAGTTTTTAATTAAAATTGTTTTTTCTTATTTCTAAAGGGAATGAAAAACACTAAAAGGCATCCAAGGTCAATTACATTTTCTAGTTGAGCTGGTATGGACCTCTCACCAGCATATTCATGACTTTTCCCTTACTAAGAGTGCCACAGCAAAGATGTGCTTCAAATGTGTGTGTGTGTGTGTGTGTGTGTGTGTGTGTCCACAGAAAACATGCTGGGAAATGTACCAAACATCCTGAATTTACTTAGCAGTAACTAGTTGGTCTCATTTTATTAATCACAGATATAGATATAGATATAAACCCAAAGCACACTCTGGTAAACAGATCATATATATCTATATGTACATATCTCTCCACCAATAAGTTTATAATAGCCAAACAGTTGGTTACCACACATTAATTTGTTGTATTCCATCCAGGTGCAAAGCAATTTGTCACTTTAATTAGCCTTCATATGATTAAGTGTGTGATTTGTTAGCCTTTTGGGAATGTAGAATATAACCTCCAATTTTCATTACTATTTTTAAAAATCTTTAAATTTCTAGGAATTCTGGCTTGAATGTCAAAGGTAAAAAGACTTGGCCAATCTTCTTTTAAGTAACAAAAGAGAAATTGGCAAGCCAGTACCATTCCACATAGCTGAATATGATAATAAGTTTATTATTTCAATTAGGATATGTTGAGCTTCAATATGAACTGAATAAACATAATGAACTGTATAGTCCCTTCCTTGAGTTAATGGTTTACTCATTTATTAACCTGATTTATTGTGTGCCTAGGCACTAGCGATGAGATAGAAAATAGACCCTTAAAAATGTCATGGCTTAGTGAAGTGGTTCCCAGCCTCACTCAACATAAGTGTACCAGAGAACAATCCAATGCCCATCAGCACCACAGATTTCTAACAAGAATTCCTATTGCAGGATTAGATGGGTAGAGGGGCCCCTGTTAGGAAATTTCAGCAGTAGGTTGAGAGAAGAATGTCTCAGTTGTAAATACAGGAGTAAAGAGGCTTCAAACGGAAGAAAGCTCAGGACTAGATGAATCAACTGTTACATTTGATCAGAACTTATAAAAGAGCCATACTTCTTAAATGATTCCATGAAATAGAAAAGGAAGGAATGCTTTTAGTCTCATTCTATAATTATTAGACTCATTCCGAAATGACAGAGACACAAGAACAACCAAAAAGAATTATAAACCAATAATTTGGGTTAATTTTTTTAGATTCTTTGATTTTATGATTTTAATAATTGGGAAGATTACAAATTATTTTCAGAATGGTCCTCAAGTTGAATCTGTCTGAAGTCTGGATATTCACAATATTTTCTTATTTTCTTTTTTAAGCCTCTTTACTCCTTTATTTACAATCACTTGATAGTTCTAGATCTGTTTTTATCATCTCTTAGCTCAATTTTGGTGTTAGAAATTTATTTCTTCTAGGTTTTCCAGTTTATGAGTATGAGTTTTCAAAATATTCCCTTATGATCCTTTGGATGCTATTGGTATTTGTTGAGATTTATTTTCTAATCTTGTCTTTTATTTTAGTCAAATTAGGTAAGGTTAATCAATTTTATTTTTTCAAAAGAACCAAGTTTTTGTTTTATTGATTCTGTGTAATTGTTTTAGTCTCCATTTAATTATTTTCTGTTTTAACATTTATTATTTCTTTCATGTCAATCTTGAGTTTGACTTATACCTGTTGTTCCAGAAATTTGACATAAAACATCAGAATTTCTATTTTTAAAAAAAGAATACCTTAGTTGCTTGGAGAAACACACACACACACACACACACACACACACACTGCTCTCTTCCACCCTCCCCCATCTGCTACTAACATGCCAGGGTAGCCCAGGCACAATACTACAACAACATAAGTCCAGTGGGAAAGAGGGAGAGAGATGTAAGGACTTTTCTAAACTGGGGCCATTTGGAACTGATGGAAAGTCTATAAAGACAGGCTCACTTCCATCCAGGAGAGAGTTCCATTCTAGATAATGATGGTGGGAATGAAAAGAAGAAGAAAAATTAATACTGGGATAAAAAAGGAAGAATGTGGAAAATGGGTGTTGGGGGAAAAAAGAGGAAATTGAAAGCCTTGATGACTGGGAATTGATCAAGATTGGGAGTTTGTTGATCAGGATCAGGACTGGAAGCAGAAGAGAAAGAATTGATGAGAATGAGGAAGTGAAGGAGGAGGACTGAGAGGAGGGCAAAGAGAAAAGAAAGAGTAGGAGGAGGACAAGCAGGAACAGGAGGCAGAAGAAGAGAAATTATACCAACTTCTAGAGCTATTCTGTGTTATAAGAAGCATTTAATTTTTCAATGTGGCCTTTCAAAATAATATAATCTGAATCTTGAGTCTACCATGAATCTTGGTATTGTACCTCTAATTTCCCATGTCTGACCCATCAAATGGGGCAAGATTTTGGCCCACAAGGACATATTAGTGCCTGCTGGGTAAACATTTCTTTTCGCCCCAATATTCCTGCTAAGCTTGCTTGCAAAAGTAGCCAAAATGTGTAGGGCTTTACTTCCCCAGCACCTCCTAAATTTGTGATTATTTCCAGACCCAACTTTCAGAACGACTACATTATTTCTTTATAATCTCTATCGAGGTACATTCCCAGGAATTACTTGATGATTATTGCTCATGACCAGGCTATTAAATATTACCAAAAGCCATTGGTATTTTTACTTTCAGTGTATTTACATACTTGCTAAAGATAAATGTACATTCTGCAGCTCTGGCCACTAGGAATGTGTCTTGAGACTTTTATGAGCATTCCATTAAATTACCTGCTGTGTTCAGTATGCCCTTACACACCTCCAAATGAGACCTTATTTACATAGTTGTCAAATTAAAGAATTTAAAAATAAGCCAGGAGGGTTTCTGAGTAACTGGAATGAAAGTATGTTAGGGGAGTATTTTTTTTTCTTATAGGCATATATATAAATATATATGTGCTTATATAAATATATATAAAGCCGGGCGCTGGTGGCTCACGCCTGTAATCCTAGCTACTCAGGAGGCTGAGATCTGAGGATTGCGGTTCAAAGCCAGCCCGGACAGGAGAGACCATGAGACTCCTATCTCCAATAAACCACCAGAAAACCGGAAGTGGCGCTGTAGCTCAAGTGGTAGAGCGCTCGCCTTGAGCTGAAGAGCTGAGGGATAGCGCCCAGGCCCAGAGTTCAAGCCCCACAACCGACAAAAAAAAATAAATAAATAAAAAATATATATATATATATAAATGTATTATAAAACATAAATATATAAATATAAACATATATATACATATATATGCTTTTTTTCTTTGTAGGTAAGGGAATGGTTTGTAGGTGACTATGAATGAAGCACTTTTTAGTGAAATAATTGAATGGCTCATGGTGATTAATTCAGAAGGTGTGAGTGATGAAAGTAAGCTAATTGGCCTTCTACAATCCTTTCAACCTTTTCTCTGGTTCCATCTCAACTCAAAAATTTCCAACAGGAATTTTATGATCTTCCTTATAGGTTATTTTAATTGCATCCTATAGGTTTTGGCTTGGATAGTCTGGGGAGTTGATTATAATTTATAGGTAAATGATTGGAAATTTACAGCTGAGTTTGGAACTTAGGTCTTTGACTCATTCCAGGGCTGCTCATTCCGTGGTGAAACATGCAAAGTCATAAGGGGAGTTGTATGTGATGGGCCTTCACTTTCTCATGTAAAAAATAGAAAGAAGAACCAAATCCACACCTTGAGATTAGGATCTACATTTCCACACATTGTTCATATTTACCTATAATTGTGTCTTGGATTTTGCTCATAATATTGCTTATATATCGAGTTTTCTCCATCAAATCTGACAGTTATAACTATTTTATTAATAATTGCAAGAACATTCTTCTTTTCTATTTATTTGTACTATTATATTTCAATTCTTTCTACTTCCTGAATGACTCTGTTGTGTGTTTTCTGTCTTCTAAGTTAGATGGTTAGCCTGTTCATCTTAAGCTTTATTTTCAAATGTAAGCACTAATGACTAAAATTTTTCCTATGATACCACTTATCTGCAACCTGCAACATTTTGTGGGAAGGATTTTAATAGTCTGTCATTTCCTAGTATGCATATTTTTAATTTTCATTACCTCTTCTCTTCCCATGAGTCATTTAGCAGTATCCTGTTTTTAAGTTCAAATATCTAGGAATTTTGTTTATAGATTCCCTATTGATTTCATGAGCTCAAGCAATATAGTATATAATGTCAGCTTTCTAATGCAATGAGATTTGCATCATATAGATTAGTATGTGTATCACCAAGCTTGCTCTAAATTGTTTGTTTCTCTATAAAGAGATCAGATCTTGCTATCTTGTTCAGGGACCAACTCATCTTCTTGTCTGAGCTGGAACTACAAGTATATGCCACCATGACTTACTCCATTAATGAAGCTTTTAAAATCTTCTAAAATGTATTATTTGGGGCAACAATTCCATTTAATTTATCAATAATAGAAACAAATGATGGATGATCTCACTGTGAGAAATAGAACAGTTTCTCAAGACAGTTCTACTAGATGTTACTTATACATTTAAAATGATTGAGACATATGGGGAGCACTGTGTATTTTATCATATACATGCATATTTGGAAATATTATATGAACCTAGTGAAGCATTTTAAACATAAGGTAACCTCTATTCTGAACACACCTTTAGTTATGGATGCTGAGATTCAACTTGTTTTACCACTTTATTTATGTTATTTGGAATATTCGTATTTTTCTTTTGGATTAAAGAAGAAATTGGTTAGTTTATTGACGGACTGACAGATTGACTTATTCCTCCCATACATGCACAAACCCCCTGCCTTAGAGCATATATCTTCCTTATTTATTCTCCAGAAGCTTCCTTTAACCATACAAATATACTTTAGCATCACATTAATAATTACAGTCCCAAGCAAGATGGTAACTGCATATTGTTTTAATTTTGACCACCCCATTTCAACTTCCATGTTTAAAAAATATTCTTGAAAATTTTAATTGGATCCTTATGATTCCTTATACTTTATTATTATTTTATAGGCAAGATTTCTGTTAATCTATATGTCTCTTCGTTGATTGCTTCCACTCCTTAACATCTAATAATTTTCCTCAAAACTCATTATCTTTTGTACAAAATTAACAGCTTTAGAAGTTCCTTTAGTTCAGTGCCATCATTTAGTCTGTGTGTGTCTGTATGTCGGGGGCGGGGCGCATGTGCGTGTGTATGTATACACGCATACTTGTATTAGGGCTTGAAGTCAAGTATTGGGCACCCTTCCCTGCTTTTTTACTCAAAGCTAACACTCCACCTCTTGAGCCACATCTCCACTCCAGCTTTTTGGTAATTAATTGGAACTAATAGTTACAGCCTTCTTTCCTGGGCTGGCTTCAAACTGCAACCCTCAAAGCTCAGTCTCCTGAGTAGCTAAGATTGTAAGCCTGAGCCAGCAGTGATGCCTTTAATAACTCACTTTTTAATAAAATCAGCATTTGTTTCTCTAAAACTCTTTATTTTCATTCTAAGATAGATATTCTAGTCACATATATGAAGGACAGAAGGTAGTTTCTTCTACCCTGTAGTTTCTAGTTCTCCAGGGTCTAGCTTCATTTGTGTTTTCCTCATCAACTGAGGTCCTATTCCTTCATAGATTAACTTTACTTTTCCCCCTTGATTACTTTAAGATCACCTCTTCAACTTCAGTGCCAAGCATTTTCATATCATTATGGTTATGTAGGAGTTTACTTTTATTTGTCCTGGTTGATCATTTTTATATCTGTTGTATCTGTGAATTCCAATCTATTATCAATGCTTGAAATTTCACAGTCATTTTCTCTTAAAACATTTCTTCTACATTCTCTACTTTCCTTCTGGTACTCAGTATGTATGATAGATTCATGAATCTTCTCTATCTCTTCACATTTTTGGCAGATATTACTCTGGGCACTTCATAAGTCAGTTATTTTCCTAAGTGTCTTTTGATGCTTCCTCGTGATCTTGTTTTGTTGCTGTTGTTTGTTTGTTTGTTTATGTTCCATTCCTGGAGCTTGAACTCAGGGCCTGGGCTGCATCCCTCAGCTTTTGTGCTCAAGGCCAGCACTTTAACACTTGACCCACATCTCTATTTTTGGCTTTAGCGTGGTTAATTGGAAATAAGAGTCTCAGCAACTTTCCTGTCCTGGCTGGCTTCAAACTGTGACTCTCAGATCTCAGCTTCCTGATTAGCTATGATTATAGGTGTGAGCCACCAGCGCCTGGTGATTTTTAATTAATGGAGAAATCTAGGGGTCTGTACTGGGATTATTTTTTCCAGCAAGGATTTGTACTTGCTGCTACTTGAGATTACCTTGGTGGCCTGGCAAGGCCCCTGACGTTGTCTATGCTGCCACTGACTCTAAATAGTATTTAGTTTCAAGAAGGAAGTCAAGGATTATATCATCCCATGTTTGCTTCTATTTTTGACATCCTTTATGCTAATTTCCAAATATATACAGCTAGAGAACATGGGGTCACATGGCTTTCTTTAATTACTGGATTCACAGAGCATGTCATTTCACCCCTGAATGCTTCGGGGTACAACACACATCATGAAAAGGACATTTTATTGTGTGCCACAAAGATGTAATAGCATCTAATAAACACTTATATTCAACCTTATCAAATTTTCTTGTTTCATGTTTTTAAAAATCAGGAGATAAGTATGGGCCTTCATTTTTATTTTTTTCTATGTATCTTAATTTCTGTCATATGAAATATTCATCTCCTGTTCCCATGTCATTCATTTGGCAGAAGAATCTTTTTTTATTTTCCAAAACATCCTGCCTCTTAGATTTGGCTTACTCCTGGTAGAGTAAACTAATAACTTGTGTCCTTTTGCAGGGGAAAAAGAGCATATATTGGGGTTAGAACTTAGTGCCTGGGTAATGTCCCTTGCTTCTTTTCTTTTCCCCCTCAAGGCTGGTGCTTTATCACTGAAACCAGAGCACCGCTCCCATTTTTGTTCTGTTTTTATGGGTTTATTTTTGTTTTTTGTTTGTTTTTTAACCTAGTGAATTGGGAATCTGAATTTTATAGACGATGTTATGGCTGACTTTGAACTTCCATCCTCATATTCCAGCCTCCTGAATAACTAGGATTATAGTCATGAGCCACAGCACTTTTTTAAAGTTTATTTTTTAATTATTTTTTCATTTATGTGGTACTGAGGAAACAAACCCAGGGCCTTACGCATTCTAGGCAAGTACTCTATCACTAAGCCACATCCCCAGCCAGCACCTAGCTTCTTGAATCCTCTCTAATGAGGCTTCCTTACCCAAGAACTCCACACAAACCCCTTTTTGAAGATCATCAGTGACCCATGTCACTTATATTATCAATATATATTGTCATGTTACTTAATATCTCAGTGGTATTTCATGCCATCAGACACTTTCATGGCTCAATACCAAGAAGCGACTCCTAAAATGTCCACCTCCCTCACTGATTACCCCTTCCCAGGCTAATAGATGCATTGGCCTTCATTCTGTTAGCCTGAATACTGCAGAAACCAAGGCTCAATCTTTGCATCATTATGGAACCTCAAACCTTTGGTTATCTCAGATGACTTCCCAGCTTAAAATGCCACCACACAGAGAGATACAATGTAAACATGCATATATCTGATTTAAGAGATGGACAATGTTGGATATGTTGCCCACAGGGATGCCACTCCCGTTCTTGTACAAACCCCTTGTTGTTCCACACACACACACAAAAAATCCTATGTTTTGTTTCTCTGACAACCATCTTATATTTTGTTTTCCTTGACTTGTAGGAAGAGGGTTAATGATACTTAGAATTTTCTCTTTAATTACTGTGAACTCAACAGTACTATATTTTACAAAGGTAAGGGAGTACTGGTGTCTAAACTCAGGGACACGCATTCTACCACTTGAAATATTCCTTCAGTCGTGTTTTCCCTTAGTTATTTTTCCCAGTTGGATCCTACATTTTGTCCAGGCAAGCCTCAAACTACATTCTTCCTACTTATTCCTCCTCATATGTGGGATTACAAGTATGATCCATATGGTATGGTATGTTTATTGAGATTTTTTTGCTCAGGCTGGCCTGGAACTGAAAATCTTCCAACCTCCACCTTCCTACTACCTGGCTCTGCAATCCATTCTCAAGCAACTTTTATCTTGCATCTAGGAGTTTCAATGGAGGGTCTTTCAAGATAGCTAGTCTGTGTCAGAACCAGAATTGTGAACCCAGATAACTCAGCATTTGTGTTCTCTTGGAAAATCCTAACATTTCAAATCCATTCAGATCTATTCATTTTTAGCTATTACACTCCCTTCCTTCATCTGAGTCAAGATACCCTGCAAATACTAATGGCAACAATTGGACAATGAAATTGAGCATTGAAAAGAAGCTTAAAGCTCCTAAATCTCACCACAACCTATTCAATTTTCTGCTCTGAAGCATAGTCCAGTAGTCATGTAGCCCCACTTGAAACATAAATTTGTAAGTGTGAGAATAGCTATAGGACTACTACCCCCATTTTGTAGCATTACTTTGAAGTTTTTAAAACATGTTCAGAATATGGTGCAGAATGGGAGACCTCTATACTTGAAGATGAATTTGGTGTGATAAGTTCTATTATTTATACTGAGGGAAGTCCCCCACCATGCCTGTGAGAGAGCAGTCCTCTCCCATCTCACCTTCTAGCCATTGGTGATACACATGTGGCCATGCATTGTGCTCTACCTGAATAATCTCATGTGGAAAGTGACGCTCTGCATGGCTCTCCCTTTGCTCAAACTCTCCACCACAAGACAACCAGACCACAGGAGCCAAGCCAAGGCCAACTAAAAGTATCCCTGAAAGTGATTGAGAAAAGTCTTTGTGCCTTAAGTAGCTCATAGTTGGGGGCCCCACCCTTTCCATGGTAGTTTTTCAGTTTTTTTTAAAGGCTTACAGTTATATAAGTCAGGTATGGGGTACATTTATTTCTGAACAGTGTCACTTCTTCCCTCATTTTCTCCATTGTTTTCTCCCTTCTGAACCCCCTCCTCGACAAGTTGTACAGTTTATTTTCAACATAGTATCTGGTGAGTATCAGTGCTGAATTAGTTCAACCTTTGTCCCATCATTTCTGTGCTTCCCCTTCCCCTGCCCAAATCAGATAACCTTTCATAGAAAACAAAAAGTACAGAAATCAAAAACAGTGACCAAAGGGGAAAAACAGAAAAAAAAGAAAGAAAAACCCAAAATATAAAATAAGAAACCTCTTGTTTCCATTTCTTGGAGTTCATTTCCATAAGCATCATTTTATATGATCAAATGCACATAGCTATTTAGCCTTTGTTATCCTCTCTTAAGATCATCCTCCTTTGGTCTCACTGTGTGCATGTTTAGAATCCTACTTAATTATCATATCCAAGTGTAATTTTTGGTCTTTTACTATGGCACATTCTATTACAAATGAGGGAAACCATGTAGTTTATGTTTCTTTGTTCTGGCTTACTTCACTTAATATATTTTTTCCACATCTTTCCATTTTCTTACAAATCTTTCTGATCAAAGCATATAATTCCATTGTGTGTATATACAACATTTTCTCAATCCATTCCTCCACTGAGGCACATATGGGTTGATTCTGTATCTTGACTATAGTAAACAATGCTTCAGTGAACATGGTTGTGCTGGTGGCTTTAGTGTAGCTGGTTTGAGGTCATTTGGATGAATACCCAGGAATGGAACTGCTGGATCATAGGGAAGGTCTATGTTTAGTCTTTTGAGGAACCTCCATATTGATTTCCAGAGAGGTTGAACAAGTTTTCATTCCCATCTATGGTAGTTTTCAATGTAGATGGACTGACACATCTGGCTGTGATTCTACCTCAAACACTTATTAGCTGTAAATTCTGAGGAAGAAATTGAAACTCTGTTAACAGATTTCCTAATGAATCAATGAGTTTTTCAGAGCTCCTTTGTTGAGTTATTATGAGAAGTAAATTAGAAAATAAACAAATAAAAAGTAACTTCTCACCAAGGCCAGTGGCTCAAAGCTATTATCCTTGCCACATCTGTAATGCTAGCTACTCCAGTGATTGGGACATGGAGGATTGCAGTTTGGAGCCAGCCCAGCTAGAAGAGTCTTTCAGGCTACACCTGCCAAATATCCAGCAAATAGACAGGCTGGTATAAGGCACTTGTGGCTCTTGCTTGTAATCCTAGCTACTCAAGAAGCTCAGATCTTGAGGATTGCAATTCTTGTCCAGCCTAGGAAGGAAAGTTAATAAGACTCTGCTCCAATTAACCACCAAAGAACTACAAATGGAACAGTGGCTCAAGTGGTAAAGCACTAGCTCTGATCAGTAAAAAAGCTCAGGGACAGCATCCAGGTCCCAAGTTCAAACACCAGGACTAGTACAAAAAGAGAGAGAAGCTGGAAGACTGGTTCAAGTGGTAAAACACTAGTGTCAAGCGAGCAAGCCAAGCAAGTAGGACTCCTTGAGGTCAAGCCACAGTATAACTAATGTTTTGCTAACTCTGTGTAGCACATAGTAGGTACCCTGTTAAAAGTAACATCTTTTACTTATTCCCTCTGTTGTTTTTTTCTAAAAGAATTCCAACAGTCAGTAAAAATCAATATCTTTCTGTCTAGGAAATTCCTGCCATCTAGTATATGGCTTACGTTTACAAAATACAAAGTATTCACTTTTTAGTTTCTCTTTCTCATTCTCCCTCTCTGAACCTTAATATTTTCTTTTTTTATTGAGAAAAGACTGTACAGAGGGGTCACAATTACATGGGCAAGATAATGAGTACATTTCTTATCAAGCATTATTGCCTCCTCTTTGTTTCCCCTTCCCAACCCTTCCCATACTCCCCACACTGCTCCCTACCCGATCCTACCCCCCCTTCCCCACCAAAGTTGTAAAGTTCGTTTTCGACATAACTACTTGTACATCTCATTGCTGCAATGGGTCCACCAGTATCCCTATTTAAACGATTTGTTTCTCCCCTTCCCCTCCACAAATTATACATAGTATTTTCTTTAGGGATAGACTAAACCTAAATTCAGGTCCTAATAAAAATAAAAATAAACAGGCATTCATTCTGAGGCTGGTACTTTATTAAAGACAATAATTTTAAAGTTCAGAGACCAGCATGCGTTAAATGTATAAGATATTAAATCCAATCTGCAAATTAATGATATAGAAGGTTTAAAATAAGCAACAGTTCAAGGTTTAACTTGAATGATCAAAACTTTTATCATCTTAATCGTGAGATTTCTCAGGCTGAAGAAATAACCTCCCCAGAAGAGGAATAAACACCAAGGCCACTGCATTTTATACATTTTTCTCAAGTAGGAAATATTCAACCTGGGACCAGGAAAGTAGCAAATTCATGTACATAATTACATTGTGCAGCTCATCTGTTGAGAAGCCCATTATAGAAAGCCCAGAGGACCTTGAAAAACAGCCCCCACCAGCTGGGCCTGCAGAAGAGAGGCAGCTGGGTTCTTCCTGCTCTGGAGAAATGCAGTGGAAGGAATCACATGTTCTGGTTTCCTTAGAGATACCACTCTACATCCTGAGACATACTCTCCTTCTCTACCCACCCCAGAGCCTACACAGCGGCCTCTGCCCTGGACAGACTGTTGGCCTCTTCTGGCCTTGAGATCTTCATCCCACACCAATGCAGGAAGGAAGAAAGAAATGAGAGAACAGCCACTAACTAAAGAATGGCCATGGACCCTTCCTTCTATCTCTGTGAAAATACTAAAAATTCTGCAACATAGATTTTTGTTGTCCAGGATAAATTAATTTAAACCACTTCCCAAAAGTATAAGAAGCAAGGCAGTAGTGGAGCTTGAACTTAGGACCTTGGACTGTCCCTTAGATATTACACTCGAAGGTGGTGCTCTACCATTTGAGCCGGACTTTTGGTAATTAGTTGGAGATCAGCCTAGGCAAAAAGCACAAGACCTTAGCTAAAAAATAACAAGGAAAACAGGCTCGGGTATGGCTGATGTGTTAGAGTACCTGCTTAGAGAGTATGAGGCTCTGATGTAACTTTCCTAAAAAGTAGTCCAGACATTTTGGTTTGTTTGTTTTGTGATTTTAGGGTCTGATGGCTGCTAGGATCTGAACCAGGCCCCCCACCCTTTTTGCCCTAGATACATTTTACAAAGCCTTGTTTTTCTCATGGGAGTCCTGATCTACCTACCTGTATCTCTTGTGTCACTGTGATTACATGCATGGATCATCATGCTTCCTTGTTTATTCAGATGAAGTCTATCTTTATCCCAGGCTGGCCTTCAGCTATTATTCTCCTAACCTCTGCCTCCTGAATTGCTTAGATTGCAAGCATTACCACTATGATTGTAAAGGGTCTCTGGATGACCTTGATAGGGGTAGACAAATTTGAAAAATGACTTCAAATTCCTGAGAAGCCCAAACAGTGATAATGATGATTTTAAAAGGTGACCTATAGGAAGGTTAATAGGAATAATTGTGGGCTGTCATTTGTGACTAGCTGGGTTGCCTGGTACTTTCTTTGGGCAAAGAGGACTGTTAGTTTCTTGATATCCCCGTGATAAAAATATCTGAGAAAATAGCAATTTAAGGGGAAAACACTCATTTTGGCTCAGGGTTTAAGAAGGCCCTTGCTCCTAAGCCCATATAAACTAAGGTAGTTCATCATGGCAGGGAGTAAATAATTGAACACTGTCTCATGTCTTGGTGGACAGGAGCTAGAAGGAAAGGGATAGGATAACAAGGGACCAGTGACAGCTCTATCCTTAATTGATGTCCCTGGACTAACTGGTTTCATCTAGGCAGGTCATACCTCCTTAAAGCCCATTCAGTTTGAACTCATCAAGGGGGTAACCCCTAAGTGAAATTGATGCCCTCAGGATTCAGTCACCTCACAATAGCACCACCATCTTGAGACCAAGCCTGTAACACACAAACCTTTGTGGCTATCGTATCTAAACCAGTTGAAAAAGCTCATCTAGTTGGAAGATTACAAATAAAAGAAGATACTAATAGTCCAGATCTCCAATCAAAGATTTTTTTTAAAAAAAAATAAGGAATGAGAGATGGAGGGGAAATCTTATGGGTTAAAACCTGCTAAAGAGCTTCTATTCAATCTTACCTGGTTTCTATGACCAAAATCCAGCCATATGTTTCAGAAAGTGGTTTGGCAATGAAAATAGATACTGGATTATAAAATGTTACTAATAGAAAATTATCTATTGTCAACAATTGCTATGGTAGCATTGATTTTCTTTTCCAATTAAAGTGATGGAGGACTAGAAGTTCCATAGTAGAGATCCTGCCCAGTAAGCTCGAGGTCCTGAGTTCAATCCACAGGACCACCAAAAACAAAAGTGGTTTGTCATGCTGACCATCTGAGAAACACAGGTTTCTACAGTTCAGCTCCAAGTTCAAGTTATATAAAGCCGAACTGAAGCCACTAAGGAAGTAAGAGGAAGCAGAGATGCCTGCCTAATTTGGGAAGCCTGGGAGGTCTTATCAAGGGGAAAGCAAAACAGTAGAGAACTTGTGACTGGATAATTCCCTTGCACCAAGGCCCACTGAGCAGAATAGCTCCTGTAACAAAGTTCCGTGGCATGTCTTTTCCCTAGAGTGGCATTTACACATCATACTAATTTCAGAATTGACCTGTTGGGGAAAGCACCTTGACAATCAATGCTCAAGGTAGAGAAATGTCATTTGCCATTTATTTGACTATATATGACTATATATGATTCCTCTCAATCAAGGAGACACTTCTTAGAGATTCCTAGAGAGATTTCAGACTGACAGTTTTGAAATCAGGAGGTACTGGACAGTCAGGGCCAGAGAAGTTTGGATTCCAAGCTAGTGTAGGGCAACAAAATGTTGTTTTCTCATGTGGAAGCCAAATTGACCGCCTCAGACAAAGAGACCTTGGCTGAGACATTGCCAAGTGAGCAAAGGGCTCACTTCAAAGGGAAGTTCCTCTGTTGAGTCTTTCCTCCCTTCCCAGATATATGTAGAACTGGGGGTACTCCCTCAGGTTAGTAGGTATTGATTTAACTTACTGATTTAATTTATTGTATCATTCTTGCAACTTTTGAAATTATTTTTAAGAAAGAACTTGAATATGTTAATAAATTAAAAAATAAAGCAAGATCACTCCTTTTCCAACACTACCTTAGAAGAAAATCAAAAGTGGGTCTGTCAACAGACAGAGGCTTGTGCCTTGTAATACTAACTACTGAGGAGGCTGAGATTTAGAGGATTGTAGTTTGAAGCTAGCCCAAACAAAACCATCTGCAAGATTGCATCTCCAGAAATGACCAGCAAATGGCCAGGCTGGAGATATAGGTCAAAGAATAGAGTGCCAGCTGAGTAGGAAAAAAAACTGAACAAGTTATAAGCCCTGAGTCCAAACTCTAGTGCTGACAAAAGGGAGGAGGTAGCTGTATCCATTTTCACTTTGTACCTTGAATCACCAGAAGTGCTATATTCTTCACTTGCTTATCTTATTGGTGAATGTATCTATAATTTCCTTTGTGTCCTTCTGAAACAGAGGCTATTGCTGATTTTTTATCATCTCAAAATTTTTGTAGCTGGGCCCCAGTGACTCACGCCTGTAATCCTAGCTACTCAGGAGGCTGATATCTGAGGAACATGGTTCATAGCCAGCCCAGGCAGAAAAGCCCAAAGACTCTGATCTCCAATAAACCACTAGAAAACCAGAAGTGGCGCTGTGGCTCAAAAGGTAGAGCGCTCACCTTGAGCTGAAGAGTGCAGGGACAGCACCCAGGCCCACAGTTCAAGCCCCATGACAGACCAAAAAAAAAAAATGTAACAGTGTTCAGCATGAATTGTGGATGGTGGATATGATTGCAGAGAGGGTATGAGTTGGTGCTATTTCCAAACCACCAGAATGAATAGTACCCTTTCTGCCAGTATGACTGAACTAGGGCTAGTCAAGTCTGAAGAGAAACATCTTCATATTTGAAACTGTTCATTCACTTTACTTAATGATGGGAAGTTTATGTAATAGAAAATCCATTCTCAAATCAATTTTATGAAGTTGTAATTCTTTAAGGAAGTTGTCTGCTTTGTCTAATTTTTCAAGAATGTATTTTAAAGTATCCTCCCATGGTTTAAGTTATCTACTGGATACCTCATTTTGTTTCCCCCCTTGTAATCCTAATCTTGCTTTGTAACATTTCTTTTTTTGTACATTTTTATGGTAAAATATTGTACAGAGGGGTTACAGTTACATGAGCAAGGTAATGAGTACATTTCCCATTGAGCATTGTTGCCTCCACCTTTGTTTTTCTCCTAGTATCCTTTCCCTCCCACCTCCACAACTACCCCCCCAACCAAAGTTGTAAAGTTCATTTTCAACATAGTGTCTTGTATATCTATCTCATTGTTATAATGGGTCAACCTGTATCCCTATTTAAGCATTTTGTTTTTTCCCTTCCCCTCCCCAAAGTACAAAAGTGTATATACAAGATGCAGGGCACCGACATCAAATAAAGTGAAAACAGGGGTTATACCATGGGAGAGGAACATGCAAAGCAACAAAAAATTCACATGGAACGTTATAAATATGTTAGAAATAATAGCCAAAAAGAAAAGAAATTTATGTCCCTATCTTGGGGTTCATTTCACTTAACATAATCTTATTTATATGATCATATATATACATAGCTTTTGACATTTTCTTCTTGTCCTACACATGTACTAATTATTGTCACATCTATTTCTTGATCAGTTTTATAAGAAGTTTCTTGATTTTGTTGGCCATTCTAAGTAGCTAAGTGAACATTTTATTCCTTTTTAATTTCTTATTTTAAATATTATTAACACTATGCTTTATTACCTTTTCTTTTACTCTGTTTATTCTTTTTTGGGGGGGAGTTCTCAGTACTAAATTTGAAAACTCATCTAATGTCGGCTTTCCTTTTTCTCATATGTAAAGGTCATAAATTTCCAGAGAACTGCATTAGGTATACACCATAAGTTTTAAAATGTGTTATTAGTATTATTGAGCCTTTGTAAATGTATGCTAATTTCCACTCTACATTTTGTTTGGCTCATAAGTTAATTAGAAGTGTGGTTTATAATGGTCAGGCATGTAAATTTAGGGTTATCCTTTGCTATTTACTTTTATCCTCCTATATATTTGTATCATGATTAGAAAGTGCTTTCAATGATATTGATTTATGAGTATGCATTGAGACTTGTGGTTCTTAATATTTGATGAACTTTTTAAAATATTGCATGTGTGTCTGACAAGAACATATGTTCTCCAATATGTTCATTAGAACATGCTGATTTATGTGCACTATAATAAATTTCATAAACTTTATCTCTTTTACATATGAATTACCAAGATAACTCCATTAGAATCTATCCCTTAACAATGGGGCTTTATCTTGGGTGCCCTCTGTGGTTGTTTCTAGTTCCTTGAAAGTGACTATCTGTTCTCACAGGATCTTCCACCTGCTATCTGTTTGTTTAGAATGGCTTCCTCACAGTATTTATGTCTTTTAAGGCTTAACCCAAAATCACTTGCACAGAGAAGCCTTCCTCTGGGAAGACCCTCTCCTGATACCCTTTGTAAATGATGTCCTCTGTCATCCCTAATCCCTCCCTTCACAGAAACCAGAAAGATCAGAGTGACTTCCTTCTGTTTCACCTCTTTGTAACTTCCCCAAGGACAGGTGCTGTGTCTTGTCCAGTTTTCCTCAGTGCTCCCCCAAATTTCTGATAGTCAGTAAACAATTGACAAACAATGGAATGTCTGATAACTATCCATTTAATACACGTGTCAGTTGTGACAATGAATAAACTGGTGATGTTCAGTCACAAATGCTAATGCTCTAATACCCTTTATTTTCTTTTTCCTGCACAACATGATTTTGCTGCTCAAGGAGCTGTATTACAAACTGTCCAAATACATGGAGAGTATGATTTTTATTTTGCGAAAATTAAATGCAACTTTGATCTCCTTCACTGGAAGTTACTATGGAAAAAAGAACCTTAACTCCTGCGTGGTGAGGGAAATTGAGCAGTGAGCAGTGCACAACAGCCTGTCTGGTCTTGTACTATGCATTCATGAATACATGTGGAAGCATTTCCAAGCTTACAGAAACCATATTTCAAATAACTTACATTAAAATACTCATGAAATACTCATTCAGTTGATAATTATACATGGCAGTGACCTGGGGTGAGAAGGACAAGAGTGAATTAGATTTGTAGAGTCGAGAACATTGAGGCCCTGAACAAGACTGGGTGAAAAATGAAAGTTACAGATCCATATGGCTTCTAGGACTGATAGAGACTGGGAGAAGGTTAGTGATGACAGCAATTCCATTATTATCCTGTATGAAACAAAGAAAAGACAGCAGCATAAGACTTAGGGGCAGGCATAAGAATCAAACAGAACCTGTTTTCCAGTGTGGTTTTCCACTGTGGTAGCTGAATTATTTTTCCAAATTATTTAACATATTATGTTTCAATTGATACAAAAGAAAAAGGTAATCAATACTTTTCTTAAAGATTATATAACCCAATGTGTATAGTATAAGGTATGCAAAAAATACTCAGAGTCCTCAACAAAAGTGATTACTTTCAATTTCATCTAAAATGTAATGGATGGGAAAATATAGGACTCAAACAGGAAACAGAATTGTTTCAAAGTAGTGATAAGAATGAAATTAAGTGTGACATAAAATTCTTAGCTGAGAACTCCTGGCCTCTTCTCTTTTTTTTTTCTCCTCACAAAAGTAGGAAGAGATAAAGAGAAGAAAGAGAGAGAGCTAAGATAGAGAGATAGAGACAGAGACAGAGGTAGAGATAGAAAGACAGAGGGACACACACAGAGAGGCAGAGATAAAGAGGATGACATTGGAAGGATGCTTTTTAGCACAATGGGAACTTTATTGAGCTGTAATTGTCTTTGAACAATGTCATGTCACCCTTCTAACTCCAGAAATTCCTCTTGGCATATAGAGGCGTCTGGTAACTATTTTATGAAGCCAAGTTTAATGAGAGACACTAGAAGCAAGGATATTCCAGATGTTGCTCTTGTTCCTTAAGCTGCTCTCCTCTTGTCTCCATTTGGAAATTTCACTTCCTTACCTTCTTTTAACAAAGAAGACAAAGGCACAGACTCATATTCAGGAAAAAATAACCTTCCCAGGTTGCATTATTGAATGATATGGTCTCTAGGAATGTGTTTGATTTAAAAGCAAAGACTGTTTGGGGGGTACATTTGCCTCTAGAAATCTTTCATCAGTTTACTTATAAGCTAGTAAGTCTTATTATTTTCATTATCTACCAGACTTCAGATGTTATTTTTAAAAGTAAGATATTCACAAACATAAATGTACAGAGGCTGTCTTTTCCATCGTCAACTGCCTTCAAATTAAACTTTTTCTTAGGAATTTGTGCTTGAAAGATTTCACATTATCACTCCTGTGTGAGTGGTCAATTACAGTCTTGCCAAAATCAAATCAGAAACTTGAGAATGGTTAAGATGTTTGTGTATTCCCTGCTGACCATGGCACTCCCTCCTCAGAAGCCCCAGGCAGCCTCCTTGTGAAATTAACATGTTCTGTCACGTTGTGGCAGACCTTGGCTGGCATTCTTTACTCTCTGGGGTTTCTTCTACTTAATCAAAGCAATCCTCCTTTCATAGTCCCAACCGCCCATTACTTAAGAGAAACCTATTGATTTTTTTCCCTTCAATGACACACTCTTATTGTCAAGATTTGGGGATGTCTCTGCAAATGAAGCAAGGAAGATCTGGGACAAAGTAAGTGAAATAAGTATTGAATTATGTTATTCAACAAACAAGAAAGAAAGCAAGGACATACACTAACAACACAGCAGCAGTACGGTGTGTGGGGGAAGAATTAGGAAATTGAAGAGGAAACTCTTTTGTTCTCCTTCATCCTCTAATAAGTCTAGTAATGAAGACAGACATAGGAATACAAAATGGCAATAATAAGATGGGTGTGAACTAACAGGGGTGAACGTAAGATGCTTTGGGAGAAGGCCAGAGTGACAGAAATGGCATGGGCTCTCAGTCCCAGGCAATGCCTAGGCTGAGCCTAGGGAGCAGAAGCAGTAGGAATAAAACCAAGGGACAACCTTTCCAGGAGTGAGTTTTGAAGGGTGAGGCTGCCATAGGCCTAGGGAACATCTAGATATAACAGGCAGCAGGATATATGAGGGGAACAGCAGTAGCTAGATTGTAAGGTGCATGAACTACTTCACAAGGAAGATGAAATTGTGGTAGGGACCAGTGAGAAATATTCTAATAACTGCTATGGAGTTCAGACCCTACTCAGGGGCATGAAGGAGTTATGAAAGGAAGCTGGGGGGCAAGTGTCAGGACTGGAATATTGTCTTGTGGTCACTCTTCAAAGGATGATGGTCCTCACACAGGCCACGAGGGGTCAGAGCCCCATGGGGAAGATCCAGGAGCCTTGCCCACAAGGTTTTAATAGCAATCAGAAAGACCAGCAGGGAAAAGAACTACCAATCTTTAAACCTCTTTTCTTTAGAGTATTTCTAAGCTATTTCTCATCATAATTGTTATCTCTTATCAATATTTTATCAGAGTAATATAGAAATAGCTGGGAAAAATTTCAGTTCTGAAGATGTGTTTTTCTTTGAGTTACACTCTATATTTCACAAGTCTACCCACTGGGCTAAACATATCAATTCTATCACACTGGCAATTGCAAAGTATTTTTTTTTCACTAGAGCATTTATAATGTTATCTACAGACATCTAAGGGAAACTTACCAAAATACTTATCCCTTCATATTATTCCTGAGTGATATTCTCACACTAAGGATTTAGCTCTGTGATTACTACTCCTTTCATTTAACTTCTGCTCATTTTCCATATGGGGAGTTTTGACTATTCCCTATTGATCTATTGTAATGCCTGACCAAATTTGCTTAGCAAGAGAATAAATGTTCATTTGCATCTACAAACTGGAAGGTGGTCCTACCCTTTCATAAACTGTTTGGTCTCTGTCATCCATATGAGTATCTGTTAGAAAACAGTTTCCTGAAGACAGAGATCTCATGCCTTAATTTATTTATCCTCAGATCCATTCCTAGGCAGAGTTCTAAAACTATGATCAATTTTAATTTAAGGCTGAGGGCAAGGAAAGAGGGGCATTTGCTCCTTTTTGTTAACATTGTGATTACATTTCTTTTTCTTTCTCTTTTATTATCTCTCTTTTTGTTTCCTGTACTGGGAAAACCTTACCTACACTTCTTAATCTGGCATTCTACCACTCGAGCAATGTCTCTGGCTGTATTTGCCTTTTATTGTGTGTGTGTGTGTGTGTGTGTATGTATGTGTATATGTGTATGTGTATTAGAGAGACAGACAGACAGACAGACAAACAGACAGACAGAGAGTGCATGTGTACACACACACCACTTCTGGGGCTTGAATTCAGAGCCTAGGCTCTGTCACTGGGGGGTTTTGTTTATTTGTGTGTTTGTTGTTTTTTCACAAATGATACCACCATGCCACTTTACTCACATCTCTACTTCTGGATTTGGGATGGTTAATTACATATTAGAGTCTCAGACTAGCTCACCTGGACTGGTTTCAAACTGTGATCCTCATATCTCAGCCTCCTGAGTAGCTAGGATAAAATTTAGGCATGAACCACTGGCACCCAGCTTGCTGGTTATTTTTGAGATAAGGTTTCACAAACTTTTCTGCTAGGGCTAGCCTCAAACCATGATCCTTCTCCTCACAGCCACCAGCATAACTAGGATTATAGTATGAGCCATGAACAATGGCCAGCATGATTGCATTTTTTAGTATAGAAAAATATTCTTAAAAATAAATTAAGCCAGCTGGGCTCTGGTGGCTCATGCCTACAATCCTAGCTATTAAGGAGGCTGACATCTAGGGATCACAGTTCAAAGCCATCCTGGGCAGGAAAGTCTATGAGACTCTTATCTCTAATAAACTGCCAGAAAACTGGAAGTGGTGCAATGGCTAAAGTGGTAAAGTGCTAGCCTTGAGCTGAAGAGCTTAGGGTCAGTGCCCAGGCCCACAGTTCAAGCCCTAAGAACAAAGAAAAACACATTAATTAATTAATTAATTAAGCCAACATTTAATAGGGATGTTTCTTGGCTCAGGGGAGAAGAGAGATGTGACATATATTTTTATGTATCTCTTTATCTGAAAATAGGCTTCAAAATAAGCAAACCAGAAACATTTCTTTAAGCATCTTTACTTCTTTTTTTACACTGTTTATCATGGTAGATGTGACCATGACAAGCATATATGACAAACTTATTAGGTTAGGAAATAAGAATAATTCTAGCCTTCATTAAGTAATAAAGATATACTGTCTTCATACACATACACACATACAATTGCACAATTATATTACATTATAGTAATAATATCTAATCTCAGAGGGTGGCTGTACTTTCTTTAGCAAACTATTTAATTGCTCATTAGTACTGCATATCCTACAAATTTGGAAATTTTTCTAATGTTTTTATTCACAGTAGTGGTAAAGCCCAGAGCAGACATGCACACAAAGTTACTGTACCCACAGTAAAGTGCTGTCCCACTGGAAATCTGTCTTTAATGCTATTCAAGGTGTGTAAATTTGTTTTCTGAGCTTCCTATCTCTTTCAGTCAGCATCCAGTTGTATATCATGCCTATTCACCAATGACAAAAATGTAACCATAATGTGATTTTCAGTTTTTCAATCTCCAACTCAGTGTCTACTAGTCATCACAAAAGTAGATTAACCTTTTTGTGCCAGTATTGGAGCTTGAACTCAGAATCTTGCATTCTTGCTTGGTTTATTGACTCAAGACTGATGTTCTACCACTTGAGCCACAACTCCATTTCTGGCATTTTGCTGGTTGTTTAGAGATAAGAATTTAATATACCTTTCTTCCAAGGCTGGCTTTGAACCTTGATCTTCAGCTATCAGCTTGCTAAGTAGCTAGCACTACAGGCATGAGCCACCTGTGCCCAACTAAGTTAATTCTTAATAATTGTCCAACGCATTGAGCTTGTGCATCTATAATCTGTGTCTCAGTAAATCATTCTATTAACAACCACCTAGGTGGTCAATCTATCAGCCCTCTCTCAGATGAATCTTAACTCTTCATTCATCCTCCAAGCCATCCTGGCAAGGTTTTCCAGGTCCACCTTCCAAATGTTTGACACAATTCTTGCATCTTCTGTGCTCATTGCTTTGTCCAGCCTTTATACTGCCTATTTTATTGAACTTGAATTAAAATCCAAGATGCTAGGGATATCTCATCCATACTTTCTCTGCTCATCTCCTACACATGTCAACATTTTTGTCGAGATCTGCAGTCATTCTTTTCCTTCTCTTGAAATATTTGTGCCCTAAATGTGACTCTTACCTATCCTTCAAGTCGTGGCTTAGAATTCAGTGTGGACCTGGTTGCCAGTTCCTCTTTCCTCCATACCCAATTATGTTTTTTATTAGTTTCAGATTCCTGACTTTTACTGACTCATGATTGTTTTGGTCCATCTTGTTAACTACTCCTACCATAAGATAAAGATGGCATGTGCCACCAGAGTGTGCCTTATACCTGTATATTATGCCTAATAAATAGCAGAACTCAGGATCAATATAATTCAATAAATAAAATATCTTAAGAGCTGAAGAGAGCAAGAGGAGAAAATCACTGTTCATCTCACTCAGAGCTCCCATTCTCTTATGGCACACAAGTAAGAACACAGATAATCACCTATCTGGAGATCTGGGCTCTGGAGCTGCCAAACGCTGGCCCAGGAATGAGTGGTGTGGAGTTAGAGAGTTATAGATCCCCAGGGCCCATGTAACCATTCCAGTCTCCAGATCCTACAGGTCTGCCATATGCCCTCACTCTGCCACTGTACAAAGTGTAATGCTTCTCTCATAGCTTCCATATTCTCAAATGTTAAATGAATATTATAATGGTGTCTGCCTCAGACCATGAATAAGCATGTGTAACACATTCATGATAGTATCTGGGATGCAGGTGACTTTATTTCTTTTTTTTCCACAGAAAATAATTTTTATTTCTTTTTTTTATTGTGAACATATTGTACAGAGGGGTTACAATTACATGGGCAAGATAATGAGTATATTTCTTATCAAGCATTGCAGCCTCCTCCTTTGTTTACCCTTCCCATCCCTTCCTAGCCTTCCCCTGCACCCCCAACCCTCCCCCCACCACCCACCAAAGTTGTAAAGTTCGTTTTCAACATGACAACTTGTACTTCTCATTGTTGCAATGGGTCCACCAGTATCCTTAAACGACTTGTTTTTCCCCTTCTCCTCCACAAATTATACCGACATCAAATGTAGTGAAAGCAGGGGTTATACTGTGGGGGAGGGACATACAAAGCAACAAAGAGATAATCTTATAAATGCGTTAGAAACAAATGCATGAAAGAAGAAAAAACATTTAAATACATATCTAAGGGTTCATTTTCCTAACATCACATTATCTGACCTTTTCTGCTTGACTCATACATAGACTAGATATTGCA
>NW_012267238.1:8495992-8502018 GCF_000151885.1 Dipodomys ordii | reverse complement strand
TTCATTTTGCTTATGTGGTGCTGAGGAATGGAACCCAGGGCCTCAGGCATGCAAGGCAAGCGCTCTACCACTGAGCCATCTTCCCAGCCCCTATGTGTGTATTTGAGAGTTCATTCCAGAGGATTAACCAAGAGTGTGAGGCAGATGCAGAATCAGCCTCCCTCAGTCCTGTGCAAAGCCACTTTGAAAATCAGCTGGCCACTGAAGTGGCAGCAGGTTGTTGAACAGGCAGGAAACATAGACTCATCAGAAGTTGAGGTCTATATACCTTTGTTTCAGGTTTTCTCCAAGGATGAAATATTATCTCAGTATACTCTATTTGAACCTTTTAACACTCATGCAATGTTATTGATTAAATGCATACATGCACATGCACAGGTACACACACATACACATACGTATACGCACACACACACACACACACACACACACACACAGACCCTCAGACCCTCAGCACAGAGGACATGACGTTAATGAATCAGGAGTCTGCTTCTGAAGTCAGCCCAGGTTCACATTCCCCTAGTTATTTAAGAACTTGGTCATTTTGAGGCAAATCTCTTCATCTTTGTGATCCCCAGTATCCCCATCTATTGGTAACCTAGGAATGAAACTCATACTTTATAGGATTATTTAAAGAACTATATGAGAGTAAATTAATGTAAAATGCTTAGCACATGGCCCTGCATGGGAGAACAGCAATTCTCCAAACAATATCCTTCCTGTAACTTAGAACTTTGAGAGAGAGTGAGGCAAAGCCATAGTTTTAGTCTGAAGAGGGAATGCACCTGTGTGAGAGCTACAGCCATAGCTCTGTTCAGCAGTAGAGGGATTCCCTAAGCACATTCAAGGCCCTACTTCAATTCCCAGCACCACCAAAAAATACCTCACCAAACAAAAATATAAAAACCTTCCATGAGTCTTTGAATTTGCATTGAAACCCTCTCTTTATCAGGAAACACACAAACACATTGTATTACCTGGGATCATATGGCTTAAATATGTGGCTTGCTTATTTGTTTTGCTTTGTGCCATTACTTCTTCAGATGACCCTGAGTGTACTGTCCAGTACTTATAGGTATTCTTCTAGGTCATGTTTTCAAAAGATTTCAGAATATTCCATCATGCATAAGTAGCATGCACCAGCAACCTCTGGGGTTGTTTTACTTGAATCCTATGGATCTAATATTTTGGGGTTATTTAAAACCCTTTCATATCATTTCCTTAAATTTCCCTTAGCCCCCTTCTTCCTAATTTCACAGAGAGAAAGACAGGAGGTGGTGGATGGCCGGGGAGAAGGATGCATAACCACCCAAAGCCTTTGAAATGCCTGCCTCTTCCGAGTGCTCTGAGTAATTCAGTAATGAATTGCTTTGAGGTTAAGTTATCTGATTGTCTTGTTATGACAGATCAAACCTGAAGGTGTGTGTTTGCTTCCAATTAACACCAACTGCTGGGATTTGAAATCCTGGTATTTCATTCATTAACCTTCAGAATAGCATTCTGAGGGGAAAATGTTTGAATTTCCGACCTACAAATTACAGACTTATCAAAAGCAATAACATTATTGCAATGTTCATGTTAAGGACCATTAGTAGCCTTAGTCTACCATGCATCATGAGGTGATTGCGTCTGCCCTAAGGACATCTTCTCTAGTAATAAGAATCTTTCATCCTCTGTGGAAAGAGATTTCCACATTTTTTTTCTTTCTCCTCTTCTTGTCATCCTCACCATAACCCCAGAAGGAAACAGGCCAGAGGTTATAATTCTCATTTGATGGATGAATAAAAACTGAGTCTCAGAGATCAAGAGACTCACCCAAAGTAACACTCCTGCAAAATGTTGAAAGCACAATTGTTCCCTCCAAGTTCTTTTTCCACCTCTCCTTGTTGTCTTCACTGGTCATGACCTGCACAGAATAAACAAGGTAGGGTGTGAGGCCAAAGGGTGAGCCAGGCAGTCTTATTTGGCTGCCTGTCTGCCTCCAAGGCTTTGTTCTTCTTTCCAGAAAAGCACCCAGAGCACATGTGGCTGTCTCCTTGTCCTCCAGCTCCCCAGCTTTCCAGGCAGAGGGGAGTGAGTAAGCAGGCGGGGCATCAGTACATTCAATGTACAGGCCTGTTCTATAAGACCAGAGTTTACTGAAAGTTCACATCCTACATTTGCATCATTCTGCATTTGTAACTCCACAGTGTTTAAATTAATCATTCTTTGGTGTTGTCAAAGTCAAAATAGGGAACCAATACCCATTTGTGAAGATGTATTATCTAGGGGGACTTCAAGATAAAATATGTGACTAAAAGTGGCTTTGAGACAAATAATTACACCTATACATGATTAATTAAACAGCAGTCTAAATATTCACACAGTAAGAACAAAGGAGGATATTCTTAGGAGAGGATCACAAGGACTCAATAGATATGTATATAAGATCATATAAAATTATGCTTATAGAAATGAACTTTAAGAAATGGAAGCAAGAGGTTTTTTATTGTAATGTTTGTGGTTCTTGTTTTTCTTTCCTCCTTTTATTTTTCCATTTGGTTTATTTCTTTCTGTTGCTGTTTTAGATTTTAGTGCTCTTTGTCTTGTATATACATTTATCTGATTTGGGGAGAGAAAGGGAAGCAGAAAAATGGTGGGACAAAGGGTGAACCAACTCAGCAGTAAAAACCACTACACACTATGTTGGAAATGAACTATACATCTTGGAGGGGGGTAGAGAAAGTCAGGAGGGCAAAAACTGGGTGAGGATGAGGGAGAGGGTACACTATTCAAAATAAAATGTACTCAGTACCTGACTTGTGTAACTGTAGCCCCTCTGTACATCACTGTTACAATAATTTTAAGTGCCTTTGACAACAAGGACCCTCAATTATCTTACTTAAGGAGAAATTTGAAAGTATGCTTCTTTGTGTTGATTAAGTGAAGTAAGCCAGGTAAAAAAAACCATAGGTCCCATGGTTTCCCTTATTTGCAAAAACTAGTATATGTCTGAGACAAGCAAAAACAGTCAGATAAGTTGATGTTAGGTAAAATGAACCCCAAGATAAGGATTCAAATTTTTTTTTGTTCTTGCGATTGCTTCTAACATATTTACAAGATGATTTCTTTGTTGCTTTATATGTTCCTCCCCCACAGTATAACCCCTGTTTTCACTATATTTGATGTTGGTATAATTTATGGAGGGAAAGGGAAAAAACAAATTGTTTAAATAGGGATACAGATTGACGCATTGCAACAATGAGCTATACAAGACATTATGTCGAAAAATTAACTTTGTAACTTTGGGGGTGGGGGGGGTGAGGGACAGAGGGGCAGGGGGGAGATGGGAAGGGATGGGAAGAGGAAACAAAGGAGGAAGCAACAATGCTTGATAAGAAATGTACTCATTACCTTGCTCATGTAATTGAAACCCCTCTGTATGGTATTTTCACAATTAAAAAAAAAAGAGTCACAAAAAAAAGCAGCTCAAGATATCAAGGCCTTGGGTCAACATCTCTGTTCTGTCCATCTTTACTTTGATATCATTTCATGGTGAAATATTAATCATAGCTCCACATATTAGACTCTCAGGTTGGAGGTATACATTGGTCAGGTCTCAGTCAGTTGCTTAATAAGAATCTGGGTTTCATGAGGATTTAGAGAAGCTGAAGGCAAAGAACCCAGCATAACAACTGACATAACAAAGGTCTCAGAACCTGTCTCACATCATTACTGCTTTGCAATTTAAATTTTAGACGAGAATCCACTGATTTTGTGACTTTAAAAATGCTGCTTAAGTGAAAAAAACCTGTTTCTTCTTCTTCAAATTAAGAAGCAGGTCATTGGGAAAGTAAACAATGAAATAGTAGCTAGGGAAGTTTTGCAAGTTACTGAATTCTGTGCAAATGTAAAAATATCATGTTTACCCTTTCATCACACCTGTAGCCAGGCACTAGTCCCTCGTGCCTACAATCCTAGCCACTCAGGAGTCCTAGATCTACAGGTTGAGGTTCAAAGCCAATCTGGACAGAAAAGTCTAGGAGATTCTCATCTCCAAAAAACAGCAAAACATCTGGAAGTGGAGATGTGGCTCAAGAGTTAGAGAGCCAACCTTAAGTAAAATCCAAGCAAGAGCACAAGACCCTGGGTTTAAGTCCCAGTACCTCCTCACACACAATAAAACATCTGAAAAGATGCTTATAGCAGGACTGAACTGCAGCATTACAATAGACATAGGAGAAAAGCCAATAATTGATAGCAAATTTGTCATGTGTTTGGCAATGTGATGCAGGTATATAGAACACCAGTCCTCTCATTGTTCTTCACATTCAAAAATAATTCCATCTTTTGTTCTGTGCCATGCTGTACCTAAATATAGGAAGATGTGATATAAAATGGGAAAAAATTACATTATAACTGACACACACACAATGACTAACTTCCCTGCTGCTTTCTTTATCCAAATTCCCCCTCACAACCCAACACATGAAGCTGCTAATGATGTCACTCGGCTCTCTGCTCCTTATGTCCTTGTGTTCCAAGTCGTAATGAAAAAGGAAAAAAATTCTGCCATGTCATTTCAAGAGTGCCTACTCTGTCCTAGATGCTTTTAATGCCTATATTTCATCCCATGCTCTTGGTATTTTTTAAAGCGATCTATTTATATTCCCATTATCCAATGGAAAAGCCAGAGCTTACTGTGATTAGGCAAACTATTGAAGTATAATAGCCAGCGAGTGAAAGAACCCATAGTTTTGTCCGTTCTAAAGCTTCTTCCACTACCACTCTCCTTCTACTCTTGTACCTTTCTCACACTCATCTAATTGAACCTCAGTTGAGGTCATGTTTCCACTCCTCCTGTTTCTTTGATTCTGTAAGTTCAGTTCTGCAAACACTGGTTTGCTCTAGAATTCTCAGTCTCCTATCGTGCCACCATCTGAAGTTTTCCCCTGTAAGGCAGCCTATGTATGACTACATCCACAAGGGTGGGCATGCAGGAACATTATTGGAACATGATCCCTAAGACAGATAAACAGATGACTATCATATAATGAGATCCTAAAATTCATATATTCTGTTGCTAATGCTTTAAAGAGGCAATATTATCCTACATGTCTTGCATGCTGAGTCATTTTGTTCAATACTCAAATGCTCTGGTATAGTAGGTCTTATTAACACTATCTTTTAAAAGCTCAAAATTAAGACTGATATATCTCCAAAGTGACCATGTGATATCTCCAATATTGCTCCTTTTAAGGAATGTACTAATCATCATTTGCCCTACAATGCTGCCTACAAACAATCCTTAAATCTCAGTCACATGCAGCAGTGTCCACCCTGTATTGGTAGTATATGGGGTCTACTAGATGACTCACTTGTCTTAGAATTGGCTGGCCAAGGACTGATCTTAAGGAGAAGCCATGAAGTTACATAGGCAAAACATGTGCTTACAAGTAGTTATAAAACAACCAAGACCCTTATTGTAGTCTACCTCTAGAGATTCTGAAAATATGAATGTTTTATGTTTGCTGTGTAAGTGTTATATTCTGGGATATAAAGCAAAGTCAACTCTATAGCCCTACTCCAAATTATAACATAGTTACAAAGTCACTAATAATGTGACTGCCGGAAGAAAGGATGTCAATCTGTACAACAAAGGGCCATCTCTCCATTGCTTTGGGGAGTTCCTAGTCCTCAGAGGAGCCACAATGAAAGGGGTGTCATCCATCTCACTTTTCCTGTGTTTGAGGCCACTGAAGAAGCCTTATACTAACTACTCCTGCTCACATCACTTGAAGCTCTGATAAGAGTGCTATCTTCTAAAGATGCTCTGCCTAGTTACGCCAGAGAGGCACCAAGGTCTGCCTTCTCAGCCCTCTGCTGTAGTTTGATACCAAGAGTACCATGAATGTCCCCAGCAACACAAATGATGAGGAAGAGGAAGAAGAGGAAGAAGAGGAAGAGGAAGAGGAAGAAGAAGAAGAAGAAGAAGAAGAAGAAGAAGAAGAAGAAGAAGAAGAAGAAGAAGAAGAAGAAGAAGAAGA
>NW_012267238.1:8437956-8495882 GCF_000151885.1 Dipodomys ordii | reverse complement strand
GAAGAGGAGGAGGAGGAGGAGGAGGAAGAGGAAGAAGAGGAAGAGGAAGAAGAAGAAGAAGAAGGAAGAAAGAAGGAGGAGGAGGAGGAGGAGGAGGAGAAGAAGGAGAAGGAGGAGAAGGAGAAGGAGAAGAAGAAGAAGAAGAAGAAGAAGAAGAAGAAGAAGAAGAAGAAGAAGAAGAAGAAGAAGATGGATGATGATGATGATGATGATGATGATGATGATGATGATGATAGGTAGCTTCCAAAAACACCTCCAGCTTAGAAGCAACTTCTGATCCCAAATGCAACTGCTGCCTTCAGGTTAATGGTAGTACCATGATGGCCTGAGATTAAAGGCTGGCCAGGTGCTTTTCATGAGTAATTGATTTAATTCACATTGGTGGGATACCTACCTCAATGAGTTCCAGTGTGAAATCTGGTCCATTCCAATCATTTATCCTAAATCGAAGAGGAAAGTAAAAATAAACCAATTTGTTCTAAGAAAATAAACAAATGCAATTCTCCATTTATACAGATTCAGCATTCCAAATTTTACTAAATTCTTGGATCTATCTACATCATTCTGTACACCAACTGGATTTAGACTAAATTTTCCAAAATCTTGAATAAGATTCATACCTATAAGCTATAAAGAAAGAATATTGTTTTAGAGAAGTATTTCCAGCTGGTCTCATGATGTCACTTTTCTTGGGAGTCTGTAACAATTGAATTAATTATATTCAATACTTCAACAAGGTAATTATTGGCAATTAGTTTGCCACAACTGTGTGTGTCATATAGCTTTGAGCTTGATTTTTCTCAAGAAAAGTTAAAATTAGATGCTACTGATGGAGGCTTGGTTGGTCCAGTAATGTAGCCTATGTCATTTTGGGTATGTCAGAACAACTACCCTAGCACATAGTATCCTACCCATATTTAATCCAGGAAGAGTACAAGAAAGAGATATGAAGGTCCCATTCTCTTTTCTTGGTGAAGGAATTCAAAAGCTTTCCTGAAATACCCTAGCAAACTTCAACTTAGATGTTTGTGACCAGAACTAAATTCCTGACTTCATATGGCTGAAAGACATAGGTAGGATCCCCCAGCCTCTAACACAAAGACAGTAAGGAAAGGGTAGAACAGAATGCTCATATAACTGGACCAATGCCTTCTTCGGGTACTGATGCTGCCAAGATTGAAGCTGATCATAGCTCAGCTATGAGTTGAATTAAGTTCAACATGAAATAATAATCTTGACATCCAGACACGTTGAAGAATGAAAGAAAACATAATTGAACTGGTCTCTCAATTATCAAAGTTCTCCTTTATAGAACAAGACTGTCACATTGGTGAAAGTTCGATAAATGATGGACAAATGGATAGGTACAAAGATCCCTCCTCCAAGATATCAGGAAACCCCAATGTCAGAAGAGATGTTCATGGCAATAACAAAGCTTGGTCAAGTAACGAAGGATGCTCTCTAACAACTACAAAAACGAATAAATATTAAAAGAAGAGCATAATCACAGTGTTCATTTGGAGATAGGAAAGACAAGCCCATGGAAGCTGCCAAGGAAAGCATCCTGTGTTCATGCAACTCCCAAGAATCACGTCGAAGAGCCTGCACATCATGACAAGACCAGATGCACTCATCCTTCCTCTCCCTCTCCATAGCCCTCCAACTCCTCCTCTCCATCCCTTCCTCCCCCCTTCCCCTTACCCTCTTTCCTCTTCCTCCTCCTCTCTTCTTCTCCCTTCCTCCCCATTTCCTCCCCATCCTCCCTCCCCATCCCTTCTCCCTCTCTTTCCCTCTCCCTCAACTCATCTTCTTCTCCTTTTTCTCCTTTTGCTTTCCCTAATCATCTCCTTTTCCCTCCCTTTGTCACTCTCCCTCTATTTCCCCTGTCCTTCTCCCTCTCTTCTCCCTCTCTTTTCCTTCTTCCTTCCCTATCCTTCTTCCTTCCTCTATCCCCATCCATGCATGTCACTCTCCCTCTCCTCTCCTTTTACTGCTCCTCTTCTACTATTCTTTTGCTTTGTTCCCTTCTGGTCTCCTCCTCCATTCCTTCTCCTCCTCTCCTCTTCTCTGCCTCTCCTCTCCCTCTTCCTTCACCTAGCCCTCTTCCATTCCCATTACTCTCCCTTTCAGCTCTTCTTCCTTCACCTCTTTTTTTCTCCTTTTCACCTCCTCCTCCTTTTCTCCTCCCCCTCCTTTCCTCCGCCCCTCCTCCTTTCTCCCTCCGCTTCCCCCTCCCTTCCCTTCCACCTCTCTTCCTCTTCTCTTTCCTCTTCCTCTCTCTCCCTCCCCTCTTTGCCCTCCCCCTCTCATTCCACCCCTCAGTTCCATCATACACCTTGCTTCCACCTTCTCATTTCTTCTACCCTCTTCCATCCCTTACCTCTAGCCATGTTAATTCTTCATTTTATTCTGTACTCTACATGGAGCTTTCTGTCTTGTTACCCTCCTCCTAAGTCAGCCTCCACATAATATCCAAAATAATACTTCTATAGAAAAGGATTTATAAGATGATTTCTTTTTTTGCCACTGAAAATTCATTCTTCATTTATTTACTTTTTAATTTTTAAATATTTGTGCAAGGGAGGTATCATTTAATAAAGCAATATATGAATACAGTACCTCTTAATCTGTGTTACTTCCTTCAACAATCTCATCCCCTTTCAACCCACCCTTTCCCTTACATTTCTCAAAGTTGTGGTATATACAATGAATTTTTGTAATTGTGAAAATACCATACAGAGGGGTTACAATTACATGGGCAAGGTAATGAGCTATCCCTCAAATCTCACATATATCCAAAGACATTAATTGTTGGGGACTTTAACACACCCCTATCACCAACTCAGCAAAATAAAGGAGGAGGCAACAATGCTTGATAAGATGATTTCTTTGTTGCTTTGTATGTCCCTCCTCCATGGTATAACCTCTGTTTTCACTGTATTTAATGTTGGTATCATTTGTGGAGGGGAAGGGAAAAAACAAATTGTTTAAATAGGGATACAGTTGGACCCATTGCAACAATGAGATGTACAAGATGAGACACGAACTTTACAAGTTTGGTGAGGGGGGTTGGGGGGGGAGGTGGGGGAAGATGGAAGGGATGGGAAGGGGAAACAGCAGAGGAGGCAACAATGCTTGATAAGAAATGTACTCATTACCTTGCTCATATAATTTTAACCCCTCTGTACAATATTTTCACAATTAAAAAAAAAGATTTGAAGTTGGGTGCGGGTGGCTCACGCCTGTAATCCTAGCTACTCAGAAGGCTGAGATCTGAGGATCACAGTTCAAAAGCCAGCTTGGGCATGAAAAGTGCTTGAGACTCATATCTCCAATAAACCACTCAGAAAACTGGAAGTGGCACTGTGGCTCAAGTGGTAGAGCACTGTCTTTGAGATGAAGAGCGGAGGGACAGCACCTAGGCCCAGAGTTCAATCTTCAAGACCAACAACAACAACAACAACAAAAAAAAAACATTAAAGGTTTTGACATTCAACATGCCTCTGGAAATGACCCATTGCAACAAAGATACCCACAGGACACTATATTGGAAAAAAACTTTACAACTTTGGGCTGCGGGGAGGGGGGGGATAGGAGTATGGCAGGTGTGGGGAGGGAAGGGATAATGGGACAAAATAAGGAAGGGAAGGGATAACAATGATCGACAAGTAATGGACTCACTGCCTTACTCATGTAATTGTCACCCTGTGTACAACATCTTAACAATAAATTTTTAATGTAAAAAATAAATACTCCAAACACTTTATTTAGTCTGTGTCATTTCAGCCCCTCCATGAAGCAGATTCCAAGACAGAATGATACGTAGGAGATTTACTGAAGGAAATGCTTGGGAGGGATGTGAGAAGAGAAGACAGGAGAGGGTGAGAAACATCCTGACCTGGTACAGGCCTGAAACCAAATGGGGTAAGGGGAAGGAAGAGTATGGACTAAGATGTGTGCAGACCAGATGGAGTTCTAAGGAAGCCAAGGACAGGCCTACTGGGGAATGGGTACCAAGACTGTCTGTGAATAAAGTTCTATGTTGAACAGGAAGGTAGTAGGTCCCTTAGTCCCACCAACATGCTCACATGTTGGCTGGGAGCATCACTAGGAGAGTGTAGACTTAATGTAAAGCCCAAAGTGTGATAACTAGAGGTTGTCAACTAGTTAATCCTCTTTGCAGCAAGATCCCTTTTAGAAGGAGAATGGAACAGCATGATCACAGGGGTACCTCAGACTAACCTCATCAGGCATCATGAAGGTGCCCAAACTCGGTCATTCCTTCTACCTCCATGAAACAGAAGCCCTGGAATCCTCCTTGCAGAGTATAGAATGTGCTGAGTTCTCTGGGTTTAATACTTCTCTTCTTTCACTATGATCCTCCGCTATGAGTATGCTTCCTTCTCATCACAAAGCTAGCGTCTCCTCTTAAGGGTAATTTTATTTGTGTCTATTTCCCACAACTATACTCTTTACGTTCCTCTAGGTCAACGTTTTCTTTGGATATCTATGAATTTTCTATTGAAAAGTAAAAGACCTTAATCTTAGTAAGAGTTTGATAAATGATGGACAGATAGATGACCTACGGGTCCAAAGATCCCTCCAGAATATCATGAAGTCCCATTGTCAAAGGAGATGTTCAGAAGTAGTATAGTTCAGATTTGGGTAGAAAAGACTCTCTGTCTCAGACAGGTACAAGTTTCTGAAACATTTTAACATTGGCCAAAGATAGATATTTCTCCAGTCTTGACAGTGAGCACATTTCTTAATGTCTAACTTTCATCTCCCCTAATGCTGCTGCTAAGCTGAAGACCCAAATTAAGAGTAATACCAGCAATTCTCAGGCAACAACTTACCGCATTCATTCTTAGGCAAGAAATAGATCCATTATCCTTGAAATACAAGTAAATAGCTGACCAGCATAATTGTATCTGTCTACACAAGTGACAAAATTAAAACTAATGTATGCACTATAGCAGAACAATTAGCTTAGTGTGAGTAATCTGGGTTCCTTTTAAACTTTTATTGTCAGGGCTCATCATCCTTTGTTTCTACAAATGTCTTTTGCCATTCTCAAAGTCAACAGAGCCATCAGTAACTATTAATGTTTCTAGACTTACAAGTAGGCTTGGTTTTTGTGATATCAACTGTGCTCCTACACTGACACGAACAGCCAAGATAAAAGTTAAAAAGGATGATCTTGCTATATGCATATGATCATATAAGATGATGTTAAGGGAAATAAGCCCCAAGACAGGCACAGAAGTGGTTTTTTTCTTTCCTGCTATTGTTTTTTAACGTACTTATAATGTACTGTGTGTTTTTTTTGTTTCTTTGGTATGTTTGTCCCCCACAGTATAACCCCTGTTTCACTGTATTTGATTCTGGTGCCCTGCACCTTGTATATATACTTTTTAAATTTGGGGAGGGGAAGAGAAAAAACAAAATGCTTAAATAGAGATACAGGTTGATCCATTGTAACAATGAGATGTACAAGACACTATGTTGAAAATGAACTTTACAACTTGTGGGGGGGGAGGAGGGAGGAGTTTGGGAGGTGGGGAGCAAAGAGATGGTAGGGGCAAAACAAAGGAGGAGGTAACAATACTCGATGGGAAATGTATTCATTACCTTACTCATGTAACTGTAACCCCTCTGTACACTATTTTTACAATAAAAAAGTATTTTTAAAAAGGACAATCTTCCCCATAAATATGAAATAAGGATCATAATGACTAACCATTGTTCACTGGTTTCTCTATAGACATTACAGATTATATGACGGTCACTTCTTTACTTAGATCTAACAGTGTGCACAGGTGAGTAAAATCCAGATGAGAAGGAGAATGGAGAGGCCTAGTAGTGTGATTCGCATCTGTCCATAGGCAAAAAGAACACACTTTTAGAATTTCCCAGAAGTTGTAAAAGACAACAGCTGAGACCATAAAAATGAATGTGATCTTGTAAAACTGTCACCTGACATGATACAGCAACAGCAATGATAGCAACACAAGACCAACATAAAGGAACATTTTCTTTGTTTAGTTGTTGATGGATGCAATCTGAGTTATGCTTATCCAACGTCTGGCTTTTCTAAATGCCACAAAACCTGAGAGCACATTTTTTTCTCAGTTCTTCCTTTGCAGATCTTAACCAGGTATGCCACTCGGGTGAACAAGACAATCCACAGCTATGTAGTTCAGAAAAACAACATCACTAAGAGAGCTCCTTGAGGAATAACTTAGGACATGTTAGAAGAAATGAAAATACGATGTGATGTCTTAGAGGAAATCAGAAGCAATAGATTTAGAGGATTGTCCATTTGATCAGGGGACTTGGTTTGAGAGCAAATGAAGAGTTCATTATTATCTCTTTATGAGGTATTGTGGATACTTTTCTAGATGTAAAAGGCATAGTTCTGCCAATTCATAATTCTTTCTTTTTCCTTCTACTTTCTGTTCCTATCTGACCTTTTTCTTTTCTCTCTTCTTTCTTTTAATTTCTCCTTTCTTCCCTCTACTTTCTACTTGCTTTGTCTTCCCTTCTTCTATTCATCTTCAATTCTCAGTTATTTTGAAAATATCAGATAACCAGTTATGTGAGCTGTAAGTATATCAAAATGTAAGCCTCGAGATGTATAAATACAGCTGTAGACTCTAAGAAGAAATATCCAAAGGAGCCACCAGCCAATTCCAATGCTGCTGACAGCTGGCATACATCTGGTCCTTTGCTTCATGCTGGGGTTAGAAATGAGTAAGTGCTAGTCAGTGTCCAAGGTATGTCTAAGTGCAGTGGGAAAAGGACTGTGTCTCTACTCGTAGCTTAAATGATCTAGTATAAATAATGCTGAAGCCTTTTAATGATGAGTGATGTGGCCTGGTCATCTTTGTGCACAATCACCTTGGTAATAGATGGCTGAATAGATAGATGAAGGGAGGGATGGGAGACAAATAGCAGTGTCTTAAGAAAGGGATGGTTCTGAAGAAGATCAACCTGAGAGTGAGGTAAGAGTGGTAGAATTAAGCAGTAGAGGTATGCATATGGATGACAGGAATTTCTAGGATTTTGGAGACCAATGGAATGTAGGCCAATAAAAAAAGGGTTCTAGTTTGGGTGGGCATTTGGCAGCCAAAGAAAGTCAAAGTGGATGAAGGGAAAGAAGTTGAATTTGATTCTGACCATGCTGAGTATGAGGTGCTAATGAGAAGACCAAGTGTAAAAGTCCAAATGGCAGTTGTTATGATCAACATCTGAAAGGCAGACTAATCACAGGGCAATCAGGAGCATATATATCACCTTGAGCCCTAAATATGAATCACTGTGTGTTAGAAATCATTGCTTTTTTACTCAGGTATAACAAATCAATTCCTACTTCTTCCTTTATGATAATCACTAGCATGTGTTGAGTCCTTATTTTATTTGAACCTTGTCCCTTATACAACTCTCACTGGTACCTATTATCACTCCATTTGCATACCAAGGAAATGAGGTAAAAAGATAAAGACATTTTTCTCTAGGTCACACAATCAATGCATGAGAATATATAGCACATGCAGGAGCTACTTTTGTGGTTCTAAATTCTTGACAAGTTTCTTGGCAAGTCCCACTTGATGCTGGTTTCTCTTCTTTCTCCCTATGTGGAAAGAAGTAATCTTGGGTACTATTGTCTTATGCTGGGCATGGTCTCCAATACATATCAAACAGTGATAGATAATCAGCACCCATTTATTTATTTTTGTCCTTGATTATCTAGATTCTGTAGATATTTTTCTCTAGGCTAGGTTTGAATCCGTTTCAGCTCAAAAGGATGGTAGTGTGAACCAAGACATTGTGCCTTCTCTATGTATAGATGACATGGTAGCCTTCTTCTTTGTAGGGTTTTATTTTCATGGAAAATTTACTTTTATTTTTGGTAGTACTGGAATTTGAACTCAGTCTTGTGCTTACTAACCAAGCATTCTACCCCTGAGCCAAACAGCTAACTATTGGTCACATTTTTTAAATTACATTTTTATTTAAGTAATTGTATGAATGAGTTATAATTTAGCACATAAAATTTAATCTTCCAAAAGAGAACTTGAAATACTAAATTGTGTGTGTGTGTGTGTGTTTGTGTGTGTGTGTGTGTGTGTGTGTGTGTGTGTGCATATGTGTCTCCAAACTAGGCTGAGTTTCTTTAGGGCAAGGCCAACACAAATTAAAAAATCCAATAAACCTTTCAACTGCTTAAATGACAGTCAGTGGCCATGCCTCTCCCTGACCCATCCCTGGCCAAGGTCACTTTTTGTCTCTTCTGAAACTTCTATAAGCCTTCATTATAGTAATTAGATTATTAGTGTATAATCGTCTATTTGTATCTTCCCTAAAAGACTTCAAGCGCCTCAAGAAAGAGATCATGTCATTTCACATCTATGTCCCCAGTGCTGAGATGTAAACAAACAATTACACTGCAGCAAGCTAATTACTGTGAGGGAGACCTATGCATGGGATTAAGTCAATACTTACTCATTGAATAAATGAATGAGAATGTGCAAGACAAACTTAATTCTAAAATGTCAAACTCACAACCTTAGAAAACATTCATTTTCTGAACTTCCCTTGCAGATGATGGAAATAGGACCTAGCGATGGTCATATTGAAAAGTCTTGGTGATCTAGTTGGTGACTTCATGACCCTTGTTCCTATAGTATTCAAAAAGTATACTAAGCCTTAGGAAAAATGTAGGAGGGGAAGGTGCTATTAAAATACACCAAGTCTGAAGCACCTCGAGGAACATACAGAAATATGATACAGAAATGAAAATACAAAGAGTAGCCCTTACTGCTGACTAAGATAATGTGAATGCATGAAGGTATTAATCGCTTGAAGTTGAGGTAGCCTTTGACTGAAGGAGAATCTTGAGAGTTTAAATGCTTCTCAGAGATGTGTGTCATGTATAGTAAGATAACAGCAACTAACTCCAAAGAGCTTTCAGAGTTCACACTTTCAACATGGCCATAGAAGAAATGTGTAAATGTCACAAGCCTATGTGATGTCAGCAGCAAATATTGTGTGGCCTCCCTGGGTCATGTGGAAGAGAGGCTTTTGAGAAACAAACAAAGCCAGTAGAGCTGGGACCAACCATCCCCAAGAATCAAGAGCTCAGTATATGCCTCACCACTAACTAATTAAACTTTACAAAGACCACATGAAGGAGTACTAATATGCCAATTTTATGTATAAGGCAGTAGGTATATAGGTAGGTAAATAAATATATAGGTATATGTAAAAGACAACTAAGGTCACAAAGTTACTAAATGAGACCTACCATTTAAGTTTGTGTGTGTGTGTATGTGTACATATATGTGTACCAGTGCTGGAGCTTGGATTCAGGGCTTAGGCACTGTTCCTTATCTTTTTTCCCTCAAGGTTGGTGCTTTAGTACTTGTGCCACCACTCAACTTTCAGCTTTTTGGTGGTCAATTGGAGGTCAGATTCTCATGGACTTTCTTGCCCCGACTGTCTTCAAACCACAATCCTCAGATCTCAGCCTCCTGAATAGCTAGGATTACATGCTTGAGCTACCAGCACCTAGTTCCTCTTAAGTATTTCTGATTCCAAATCCAAGCTGCAAACCATCCTCAGAATGCTAAAGATAGATAGAACCATTGCTGCCTTCTCAAAAGCTAGTCAAATAAACCTCTCCCATGCATTGAAAATGCCCTGGTCTCCTGAATCATCCATTTCACAGAAGCACTGATAGATATTTCAGGTTTCTAGAAGCATGAGGCATGTGGGACATAAAACACTTGGGGAAGATTAGGAAAGCCTGCTCAATTCAGGGAAACACTAGATGGTTAAAGTGCACAAAGCCATAGTTAGGGAATCATTTCCTTCTTTATTAATCAGATGACCAGATTTGGCTCAAAGGCTGGTTACGTTTGACTCATATAATTTTTAAAACTATATTTAGTAAATATTGAATCATCAAGCAATAGCACAAAAAGTGTTTAGATTTCTTCTAGACAATGTATGCCCCATTTCACTTGAACCATGACCTCTTCTAGATGATGTCTGCTCCATTTCACTCAAGCCTTCCTGCCCCCCCCAACTCCCGCCCCGTGGCTTCATGCTATTGGAGGTACTGACATTCTTGGCCTGCCCCACCCCACTTTGTCATCTGAATTTTTTATCCACAGAATAGAACAAAATTACACAGGAATACTACAAAGTCGCCAGGTGCGCTTGATTCTTGATGTTGTTAAGCTATTTTTACCATTTTACAACAACTGCTATGTAAGAATATAAAATGCATGCAAAATTAAAACTGCAGGTTTACTTTGACAGTTTAAAGAAAAGTGATGTTTTTAAGCCAGTACTTTAAAAAAAAATGTCACCAACAGTTTCAAGTTCCACATCCAGTTTAAGGAGCCTGTCTCAGGCAAGCCATTCCTTTTACCATCCATCTTCTCTGCTCCTCTGACCTCATTTGCTGATACAGTAGTATAATCTGTCTTACAACCCAACATAAATTCACTACATAAGTAATTTCCCCCCAAGGCTATTTTCCCATGAACCATGTGCAGTAAATTGCTTATTTGTTCCCTTCCCCAAAGTAGACCAAGGGTCACTAGGCCCTATACAATTTCACTCCCTTAAAGGCAAACACGATTGCTTTTCCTGGGAATCCTTTAATGTCACCTTTGCCTGGCATTGCCATCCAGTGTACCAGGGCTGACCATTTATCTGAGACCAGGAGAGGAACTCACAGGGGTGATGTACCCAGGCTTCACATGATGCAGAAATGGAATGAGAACTTCATGCAGATGCTAGAGGATAAGAAACCAGCTGTTAAGTCAGATAGAAGAAGAGGACATATTTCATATGCTATTGGACTGAGTCCTCTCCTAGCCCAAGTATAAATCAAATTTGGAATGTGTGTACATGTGTATGTGTTCTATCTTTATTCTACCATAATTTCACCAAGTATATACTAAAATGAAGAATTGGAAAATATTACTGTGTGTCAAAGATTAGCTTTTATGTGTATTAGCATAGTCAATTTTGACAGAAATCTTAGATAGACTCTTATTCTACTCTTGACACATAGGAAAATGAGATTAATAGAAGTTAAAGGTCCTGCACAAAGTCACACACCTATTAAGTTGTAAGAAATAAACTTGCACACTTTTAGGCTGGTGTGGAAACCTTTAGTATTATCCATTTTACTGTCTTGCTTCCATCTGTGTCCTGAGATAAACATCACTAATTTATGGTGGTGGATACTATTACCAAGCTCCTAGCAGGGGAAAAATTCCTCACTAGTCTCCTATTCTCCAGAGGTTTACAATATTCCCCTACGGGTCTGTACTCCATTTTTTGCCTGAATCTGTCCCCAACCAATATTTGCCTCTCTACCCCATGAAGCACACAGACTACTTCTCATGGATCCAAGCCTGAATGCTGTAGTAAAAATCACTATCATCACCAACTGAACTCCAATAGAGGATCACATTAATTCACATAAGACAAGCATTATTTGATTCTCCAGAGCTCATTTCTGTGATCCTTCGTACCTCTGCATTGAGTGGGCATTATGACTACTATCATGATTTTATGAGAAATACTTGTCAGGTAATTTGCAAGTTCAGGACACTTAGAGGAGCTTTCAACATTTATATTCAAAGAAAAATCTGAGTTACACCCAAAAACCATAAGACAAGATTTTTCTAGCATCTTCTACTTATTAATTATGTTAATAATATATTACTTTGAAAATATAAAGGCTTTTCAATCCTGAATTCAATCACTTTTGGCTAACTTACCAGATGGTGCAAGTTGTGGACATTAAAGAGATTCTTATGCCCAATGACTGAATATACATGAATATGTTAGGGATTTTTCCACTTGCTATATTCCCTCTTGTATTTCTTCTTCTATCTTCCTTCCTCCCTTTGTACCATGGGGGGAACTCATATTCCATCCTTTCTTGGAATGAACAAGTATGATGTATCTGGAAAGAGCACAGGATTCAAATGGCTCCATGTTTGACTCTCAGTTCTTTTGAATACCAGCTGTAACTACTGGTCTCCGTACCTGGGATTTGTTTTTTGCAAAAACAAACACCTTGGCTCTGCCTGGAACCTATAGAATTAGAATCTTCTGGTGGTAGGGCCCAGCAGAGTATGGTTTAAAAATAATTTGAAATAATTTCTGTTAAACATTACAATGTCAGAACCTACCACCAAAAAGACTCCTAATCCATTAAATGAATGCACTGGTACTTGCTTTCCAGTGATTCTCTGAAGATTAAATAAGAAGATACAATTAAAGCAAAGAGCAAAGTGCCTAGTGCATAAAACATACAAAATTCTGGTATTTTTTAGTAGCACTTATTGCCAGTAAGCTGGTAATAAATGGAGATATTAAAGGCATAGTCCATAGAGCTATTGGAACTCCCAGTACATTATACACACAAATAAATATTAGCTCACATCTCCAAGCCCCAAACCCATTTCATACCTCTAATGTTCCACACAGATGCCCAGAGAGCAGTTATAAGCTAGTGTTTCTTCCCTGAGGTCCTTTTGTTTCTCGTACTTCTCAGCCCTATACATCTACCGGCTTTTATTGGCTAGGTCAAGACCCAAATCATCTCCATGTGTGCCTAGTTATTTTAGTTCTGCAAAACATAATCACTAAGCAAGGAATATCTGGCCAGAAGTAAGTTTAAACAGTCTAGCCAATACTACATCAGAGAAGAAAATACAAAACTCTGGAAAATATTCCATAGCATTCTGAGGAGCACCAAATGCAAGGAGACAAAGAATCCTAGTCTATTTGAGAGATATGCAGATGAATATGTCAGATATTTTGATGAAGCTGACAAGTCATAACTAAATATTAAACAGTTCTCAAATTGCTGTATGTCTTGGCATTCCTTGAAAGAGTTTTCATAAGTGGGGCTCGGCAGGTGGCTCAGTGGTAGAGTGCTTCCCTCACATGCATGAGGCCCTGGGTTCAATTCCTCAGCGCCACATAAGCAGAAAAAACCAGTAGTGGCACTTTGGCTCAAGTGGTAGAGTGCTAGCCTTGAGCTGAAGAGCTGAGGGACAGTTCCCAGGCCCAGAGTTCAGGCCCCACGACCAACAAGAAAAAAAAATCATAATTGACATATCATGGAATTGTCACAAGAACCCAGAGAAAGACAACTGTTCTGTATTCTTTATGGGAAAAGAGACACAGAATAAATAAATGTCAACTATTACTATAAAAAAGAAAAGAGAGAGGTAACAACCTTTAACCATGGTAAACAGTTTAGTGATCAAACCAAGGCATGAACTCAGATGTATTTGTGTTCTTTCTGGAACATAATTATCTCCTGAACCCTTTTTTTTTGCTACTCTATTCTGATTTGATCTTTTAGGATTAAATTTAGTATTTCACCCCTCCTCATTCTTCCCCTAGTCTCTTTAAAAGGAGTTTTTCCTTCCTCTGAATGTGCAAATGTTCTCTTCCCTCTGTGTATTCACTGTTTTTTACACCTGCAACAAGTATTTATAGAATGCCAAATTCAACCCAGGCCCTTTCTTGACAGTGCATGGGGTTGGCATTCTGGTTTAAAATATGGGTATTATACATTTAGTAAAGTACATAGCAACATAGACACTCAGGGCATGGTACATGCTACAAAAGAGAGAAGGAATTGGGAGGGAAGGGGCATAATGGAGATGTCTTGGAGTCAGGGAGTCAGGTTGTCTTGGGAGTCAGGTTGCTCTCTCTGAAGAAAGAGCATACCAGCTGAGAATCCAAGCAGCTATCCAGATACAAACTGGTAATAAAGTCATTCATACAGAGAAAACAATACTTTCAAACCTGAGGCACATTAAAAGAACTAACAGGTGTGTTAACCAGGCCTCCCTAGGGGAAAAGAAGCAATTTATATGTATATAAATATATCTGTGTCATTATTGTCATTCTATAGGGTATATCTAATTGTATAATACATGTTTTATATGTTTATATATATATATATATATATGTATATATATATATCTTTCATGGTACTGTAAATTCAAGGCTACAGAGGTCCACTAAAGTTAGACCTTAGACTGGAGAGCTAAATAAATCAACAGCTATTCTCTCCCAGAACCTTAGAATAAGAGGGACCAATGATGGAACCCAGTGAAAAGACAGAGGCCTGGAAACTTCCTCTGAGGGTTGCTAGTATGAATCTACACTGAAGGCCTGAAAGGGCTGGAGTATGGTAACCTCTAGCAGCTGCAGCAGCAACAGGTGCAGCTGCTCATGAAGAATCAAGCCTGGCATTCAGGGACTGGCTGGCTTCCTCCTTTGTCCCACCCAGATTCCCAGCCTATTGGGTTGTTCTGTGCACATTCAAGTTGAGTCTTCTCCCCTCATTTTGATGACACCACACACACACACACACACACACACACACACACACACACACACACACACACACACACACCTAGAAGCGCATTAGTTCATTAATACATTTATCAGCTTTCTAGGTATCTCTCCATCCAGTCAGGTTGACCCTCAGGATTCACCATAACAGCACATCATCACAATGATGTAGGGCAACAGCTAAGCCAGTGACTCTTAAAACTCATTAAGTAGAGCAATCGGGAACCACGACAAATTCCTCATTAGATGAAGTACAATCTGTTCTGCATTTGAACAGAACTACACAACCTATGGTGTAGAGAATGGACTAGAGGGACAAGAATGATACTGGGAGTATCCCTGGTACTTCTTTTTTTTTCTTTTTTTTTCTTTTTTTGGTCCGGTCGTGGGGCCTGAACTCTGGGCCTGGGCGCTGTCCTTCAGCTCTTCAGCTCAAGGCTAGCGCTCTACCACTTGAGCCACAGCGCCACTTCCAGCTTTTTCTTTTTTGCTTATGTGGTGCTAAGGAATTGAACCCACGGCCTCATGCATGAAAAGCAAGCGCTCTACCACTGAGCCACCTTCCCAGCCCCTCCCTGGTACTTCTTAAGTTTAGACAAACAGCTTCAGGTAGGGGGATAGAAATGGAAAGAATATAGATGACTTTGAGACATACTTTAGAGTTTAATTTAGCGGCATCTGGCCATGGACTTGACAATGGCATGAGAGAAGGAAAGGGAGAAAACAAAGTATTTGTGTCCGAAGCTAGCAGATGGATACACAGAGTGCCTTGAACCCAATGAGGAAAGCATAAGACTGACTAGAGAAAGACATCTAACTATCCTTCCACTGTACTGCTGATCTGATCTTGTTTTCTATTTCAGCTAGATAAGCATATATTTTATGATTTTATAGCCTCTCAGAGGGTACTACCTATTCATTTTATTTATCATTTGTCCACCCACCCAAATGATTCTGCCAGCCCATAGACCATAGGGTGGGTTTGAGGAATTCATAGCATTTGGCTGATTTAGTAAATAAATCCAAAGAGCATTCAGCCCTTTGCTTTGAAAATGGTACACGCTTAAGAAATGTTAACTATTGTTATTCCGCAATTACCAAATGCCTCCTGCAAACTGACCCTGTGTCCACCCAAAGCATCCATAAAGATTAAATGCAAGACACTTTATTGTGTAGCTAAATCCCTGGGTCCTGACACATTTACAGTTTAACAAAACACTGAAGCTTCTAATTAAAAAATAATAAGTCTGCCTATTATAGTGACACAAGCATGACGGGGCAGTTGCATGCTCTACAGCTGTTACCCTGCTCTGCACGCTTTGCCCTCAGAGCTTTCAATTAAAAGCAGTGCTGAACTCACTCCTCATGCCATATGCAGATCTTGAAAGCCTTTTCTTCTTCCTTTGTGAAAATGTTAAATTAAAGACAGGGTGGAGAAGAATGTGTGAGACACTTAGACACACCAAATGTTCAGTGGCCAGGAGTTTGACAACCTTCATTTCCACTTCCCCCTCCACTCTGGCCTCTGATTTGCTGTGTAACCTTCAACAACTTGGCCCAACATTTTGGCAAATTCAGTGAGATTCTTTTTTAAGTGCACAGTTTAGGATTAATCCATCTGGCTGCATTTGGGTTTAGAATAGTTAACAGAATCCCCAAATATATTGTGCTGAATATAATTTTCATGTTAATACTAATAATAGAGCAAATGATGAGCCATGGTAAGTTAATAAACTTAACTCCCACCTTACCAAACATTGTTCATTCTCTACTGAGAAATACAGAAATTACATAAGTTAATAGTTTCTCAAGAAAGTGTGCTAGTGGAATGTTTCAGTACTTTAGGAAGCTCTCTAAATGGGTGAATGAGCCATTGTTGTCATGATCTGAGAGATTCTGGGACCTCCTACTATGGAAAGTGCTCTTTCCCACAGCTTGCCAAACTATCTTAAGATTCACTTGTATCAATTTAAGGTTCTATGGTGCAGCATAGGAAACTTCATGAATAAGTGTGATTAATGCTGGGCACGGTTGGCTCACACCTGTAATCCAAGCTACTCAGGAAGCAGAGACCTGAAGATCTTAGTTCAAAATCAGGTTGGGCAGAAAAGTCTATTGGAGGCTATCTCTAAGCAACCAGAAAAATGCTGGACTGGTCTCATAATTCAAGTGATGGTGCATCAGCTGTGAGCAACAAAGCTGAGCTTCAGCTCACATCCCTGATTTGAAGCCTCGGTACTGGCACTAGAAAGAAAAAAAAGTAAAGAGGAGCAAAAAAGAATAAGAAAAAGTGATGAATTGTTTCTGTGGCTCTATAATTACCTCATTCATATGGGAGTCTTGTAAGACCATGGTAAGTTTCTGATTTGATTCCTCATCCTGTTTCTTGCAGTCAGTGAAGTACTTGCTACATGGTGAGCTCTTATACAACCCTGTTAAATGGATTCATGTGTTTGTAAAAAGAGTATGACAATTAGGGATGGACATACATCAGTCAACATCCACCCCTTAGTGGTCATGTGACTTTAACCACATGTCTACCTCTGATACATTCTTTGTATCTGGATTCCGTATCTTTCTTAAAGGTTTTAAAGAATAAATAAATGACATGTATCAGTTACTGCAAATAAGGGAAACCATGGGTCCTATGTTTCTTTGGGCCTAGCTTACTTCGCTTAATATCATTTTTTCCAAGTCTTTCCATTTCCTAACAAATGGGGCAATGTCTGAGACAAGCAGAAAAGGTCAGATAAGATGATGTTAAGTGAAATTAACCCAAGATAGGGGCACAAGTGTTTTTTTTTTTCTTTCTTTCTATTGCTTCTAACATATTTATAAGGTACCAGGTGTTTGTTTTTGTTGCTTTGTGTGTCCCTCCCCATGGCATAACCCCTGTTTTCACTGTATTTGATGTTGGTACAATTTGGGGAGGGGAAGGAAAAAAACAAATTGTTTAAACAGGGATACAGGTTGACCCATTGCAACAATGAGATGTACAAGATGTTATGTTGAAAAACGAACTTTACAATTTAGGCGGGGGAGGGAGAGGGTGGTATAGTTGTGGAGATGGGAGGGAAGGGATGGTAGGAGACAACAATGCTTGATAAGAAATGTACTCATTCCCTTGCTCATGTAACTGTAACCCCTCCTCTGTACAGTATTCTCACAATAAAAAACTTATTTAAAAAAAGAATAAAGAAATGAATGTGTATAAGAAAAAGTTAATGTCTAATATAGACCAGAAGTAAAAATTCTGACTTTGTTTAAGTGTGACGGACCTTAACAATACCAAGCCCAAACCTTAAAGTGCTTAAGGATAGACATTATGATCCTTACCCTCGTCATAGGCATTTGACATTCAAGGATATACTGTATACCATAAAAATGGACTTTGATCAGAATTTATCATAGACCCAGAAAGAGAAACTAATCCAGGTTCTTTCAATCAGAAGGCCCTACCCTGATCTTCCTCTAGCTGCACCTTTCCTCAAAGGGTGAGGATTCTCTTTGTGGGACAAACATGGGTATACCAAAGCCAAACTTCTCCAGTCCATATTTAGTGTACACAGAACCCCAAATTTCCTTACCCACTTAGTCAAATACTTCTTCCAAGACCTACATGGACCTCTTTTGATCTAAGTTCTAACTGTAGATCACATACATGCCCCCCACCACAGAGCATGAAAGATGGTCAAGGGCAGGGGTCTTAAAGAAAGTGGAGGTGACTTGGTTATGTGAGCTGAGGAAATCTACACACAAGCATACACACTCAGGGGGCTTTTTGTAAGGAAGATGTAAGATAACAAATGTAAATCATGAACACAAAGCCTGGCCTGGCATATTGTTAGCAATACATTTAAGCCATAGGTATCAAATATAGTCCAACAGTAAAAATAAAAAAAAAGACCAAGGTTCAAGGTAGTACTAGAGAACTGTCATATTTGGAGTTACAGAAATGAAGAAATGGGTGATCCAAACAGATGTTTAAGTAGGCTATGAATCAGGGAATTATCTGGTGCTAAAAGAAGTGGGATTTTACAGATTATTTCCAACATATTGTCCTGTGAGTATCGCTGAAGGTTCCCCCTTTGTCCTATGTCTCACCATTTTGTTGTTCCCTTTCCTTTCCTACTTCAGATTAATGAATATACAATGCCCAGGGTACCAAAATCAAATACAGTGACAACAGGGCATAAACCATGGGAGGAAAAACACAGGAAAGAAAAAAGAAATCACATAGTACATCCAGAACAACAACAATAAAGAAACACTTCTCCTGTCCATGTCTTGAAGTTCATTTCACTTAGCATCATCTTATATGGGCATATGTACATAGCTATTGAGCTATTCTGCTCATCTGCTAAGATTATCCTAGATGTATACTAATTATTACAATGGAAAGCATGGAACCTATGTTTCTTTGGGTCTGGCTTACTTATGATTTTTTCCAAGTCCTTCCATTTCCTTACAAATGAGGCAGTGTCATTCTTTCTGATAAAAGCATAGAATTCCATTGTGTGTGTGTGTGTGTGTGTGTGTGTGTGTGTGTGTGTGACATTTTCTTGATCCATTCATCTACTGAGGGGCATCTGGGTTAGTGCCATAATCCTAGCTATGGTAAATAATGCTGCAATAAACATAGTTTTGCTGGTAGTTTTAGTGTGGCCTTGTTTGTGGTCATTTGAGTAAATGCCCAGAAGTGGGATTGCTGGATCATAGGGAAGCTCTAGGTGTAGTCCTTTTAGGAACCTCCATACTGCTTTCCAAAGTGGTACTACACCAACAGTGTAGTAATGTTCCCTTTTGTCCACATCCACTCCAGTATATGTTGTCATTACATTTCTTGATTATAGCCATTCTAACCAGGGTAAGGTGGAATCTCAATGTTGTTTTGATTTGCATTGTCTTTTATGGCCAGAGAGGCTGAGAATTTTTTCATGTGTCTAATGGCCATTCTTACTTCCTCTTCAGAGAAGTCTCTCTTTAAGTCGTTAGCAGTTTTTTCTTTGAGAATTGGGGGGGGGTTAATTCTTTGAGTTCTAAATATATTTTAGATATGAGGCCTTTTGTTGTATGGCTAGTGAAGATCTTCTCCCAGGATTAGGAAGACAAGGAAAAAAGGGAGAAAAATGAGGGAGGGGATAACAAATTAGAAATTAATTAGAACAAATTAGAAATGTAATCACCATCTTACTTATGTAACTATAACCTCTCTGTACATCATCTTAACAATCAAATTAAAATAAAAAATTAAAAAAGAAGTGGAGGTTGCCATTTGGGAATTATATCTCAGTATTTTCAGATTTTAGTCTTTGAGATACCTGGATCTTAGCAAGAAGCCTCCCAGTATCAGATGTTGATTACTGCTTTGTTTGATCAATTGTTAACCCCCCAAAACATTACAGGATAGATTTTTACCATTGATTATAGTTTAAAAATTCTGATACAAATGATGAAGGACTCACAGGTTTTTAAGCGAGGGAAAATTAGGCATTGAATCACACTTTAAGCAGCTCCTTCCAAGATTATCAAGAAGATAGACTGAGATTGCTCTATTACAAGATCATTCTAGTACTCCAAATGCAGGGTTATGAGCTCCCATGTATGCCAGGGTCAATTAAGATGTGGTTAATACAAAAGGACAAGATATGAAAAGGATTAATAAGGTAGAATTGGCAGGACTTGAAAAGCTGACGGAATAGAAGGCAAAAGATAGGCATATGCGTTGAAAATAACATCAGGGCTTTGAGCCCAGAAAGGAGATAATTTGATTCATCAGTTAATTTTCTCCTGGGGCATACATTTGGGATGGTCTTTGGGGATAATATTTGGATGATGGCAGGAATGTGGTTTGCCAGGAAACCTAAAGCCTGCCTTGGCCCAACATACTTTACTATCTTGAGGTTCCTGGAATAAATAGAGGCGTGGAAGAACATGACAGGACAAATCAAGCCTTTGATGTCATCTGTAGCCTTGACATCAAATTCCACAGGGCGTATCTTAGTAAGCCAGGCCAGACCACACAGATTGCTCAGTATTCCCATACTTCTAGTTAAGATCCAAACTAAGCAAATCCTGAACCTCTTCTCTCTTGCAGTAGTTTGCAAACACACTTATTTGTACTAGCCAGAGAAGCAGACAAAAGAGAAATAAACACAGAAGCAGACAAGCAGAAAAGTTCACATCTATCAATGTTCAAGAAAACCTTACAAGAAGGAATAGGAGAAACCCTAGGTCTCCTTTACACAGGCTGAAATTTTCTTAATAGAGACCCAGAAACACAACAAATCAAAAAAGGTTGGACAAATGGGATTGCATGAAGCTACAGAGCTTCTGCATGGCAAAGGACATAGCTAGCAAGATCAATAGAAAACTCATGGATTGGGAGAAGATCTTCACTAGCCATACAATCGACAAAGGTCTCATATCTAAAATATACCTGGAACTCAAAAAATTAAATCCCTCAACAACAAATCCTCAAAGAAACAACTGCCCAATAAATAAGTGGGCTAAAGACTTAAGGAGAAATTTCTCTGAAGAGGAAATAAGAATGTCCAATAAACACATGAAGAAATGCTCAACCTCTCTAGCCATAAAAGAAATGCAATTCAAAACAACACTGAGATTCTACCTCACCCCAGTTAGAATGGCTATAATCAAGAACTCTAATAACAACAGATGCTGGAGGGGATATGGACAGAAGGGAACCCTACTGCATTGTTGGTGAGAGTGTAAACTTGTTCAACCATTTTGGAAAGCACTATGGAGGTTCCTCAAAAGACTCCACATAGAGCTCCCCTATGACCCAGAAATCCCACTTTTAGGCATTTACCCAAATGATCACAAACAAAATCATACTAAGGCTACCAGCACAATTATGTATATTGCAGCATTATTTACCATAACTAAGATATGGAAGCAACCCAGATGCCCCTCAGTAGATTAATGGATCAAGAAAATGTGGTATCTATAATTCTATGCCTCCATCAGAAAGAATGACATTGCCCATTTGTTTTTTGTTTTGTTTTTGTTTTCGTTTACTGTGAGAATACTGTACAATTACATGGGCAAGATAATGAGTACATTTCTTATCAAGCATTGTTGCCTCCTCCTTGTTTCCCCTTCCCATCCCTTTCCATACTCCTCCCCTCCCCACCACCCAATCCTCCCCCCACTCCCCACCAAAGTTGTTAAGTTCCTTTTTCGACATAACAAATTGTACATTTCACTGTTGCAATGGGTCCACCTGTACCCCTAGTTAAATGATTTGTTTTTTTTCCCTTCCCATCCACAAATTATACCAACTTCAAATACAGTGAAAGTATGAGTTATACTGTGGGGGTATGGACATACAAAGCAACATATAAATCATCTTATAAATATGTTAGAAACAATTGCATGAAAGAAAAAGAAAACAAAAAAAAAAACATTTGAATACTTACCTTGAGGTTCATTCCCCTAACATCTACTTATCTGAACTTTTCTGCTTGACTCAGACATATACTAGTTATTGCAAATAAGGGAAACCATGGGACCTATGTTTCTTTGGGCCTGGATTACTTCACTTAATTTAATTTTTTCCAAGTCTTTCCATTTCCTAATAAATGGGGAAATGTCATTCTTTCTGATGGACGCGTAGAATTCCATTGTGTATATATACCACATTTTCTTGATCCATTCATCTACTGAGGGGCACCAGTGTTGGTTCCATATCTTAGCTATGGTAAATAATGCTGCAATAAGCATAGTCGTGCTGGTAGCTTTAGTGTGGTCTTGTTTGTGATCATTTGGATAAATGCCCAAAAGTGGGATTTCTGGGTCATAGGGGAGCTCTATGTGGAGTCTTCTGAGGAACCTCCATAGTGCTTTCAAAAGTGGTTGAACAAGTTTACACTCCCACCAACAATGCAGTAGGGTTCCCTTCTGTCCATATCCCCTCCAGCATCTGTTGTTATTAGAGTTCTTGATTATAGCCATTCTAACTGGGGTGAGGTGGTATCTCAATATTGTTTTGATTTCCATTTCTTTTATGGCTAGAGAGGTTGAGCATTTCTTCGTTTGTTAGGAAATGGAAAGACTTGGGAAAAATTATATTAAGTGAAGTAAGCCAGGCCCAAAGAAACATAGGTCCCATGATATCCCTTATTTGCAATATCTAGTACATGTGTAGGACAAGCAGAAAAGGTTAAAAGCTATGTACATATGACCATCTAAGATGATGTTAAGTGAAATTAACCCCTAGTTAGGGACACAAATATATCTTTTTCTTTATTGTTATTGATTCTAACGTATTTATAATGTAACGTGATTTTTTTTGTTGCTTTGTATGTTCCTCCCCCATGGTATACCTCCTGTTTTCACTGTATTTGAGGTCGGTGCCCTGTATATTGTATATACACTTCTGTAATTTGGGGAGGGGAAGGTAAAAAAAAAAACACTTAAATAAGGATACAGGTTGACCCATTGTAACAATGAGATATACAAAACACTATGTTGAAAACGAACTTTACAACTTTATGGGGGGTGGAGTTGTGGAGGTGGGAGGGAAGGGATCATAGGGGGAAAACAAAGGAGGAGGCAACAATGCTCAATAGGAAATGTACTCCTTGCTCATGTAACTGTAACCCCTCTGTACAGCATTTTTACAATAAAAAGTACCAAAAAAAGAAAAAGGAGCAAGTAAAGAAGAATACATGTTTATCACAATCCAGGGGCTCTTTATACTGCTGTCATCTGATTCTGCCTTTAACCACATACTTGGAAGCGATTAGAACGGAGGAGAAAGGGAAAGGGGGGAGGTAGCACAGTTCACAAGTGTCTTAAAAGCATTACCACTTATACTTTGATCTATGTAACCATGAGAAGTGTGACTTCCATAAGAGTTATGAAGAAAGGGAGGATGGAAAGAAAAGAGAACAGTGTCAAAGTATGCCACACAGACGAGTGTTTCTAATCTCTCAAACAAAGAGATACAAAGAATAACGAGGCTCCATTCTTTCCTCAAGGTCAACTCCATAGATGAAAGTTTCATAGCAGAGAATGTGCATACTCACACTGCATGTGAATAGTCAATAAGGCATGTTCCCAACATGGGCCACTGTAGATTTCACATCTGAATTGGATCTTAAAGAGTCTATTAGATTCTTCAAAGTGCAAATGGCACATGGGTGACAAAGCAGAAGGGAAAGAAATACAGACTCTAGTGGAGATATGTGATGATGGAAACTGGATGAGTATCTGGGATGTGTGCTGGCTTGAAGTCCAAAAGTCATGGGAAGCCTGTGAGTATGTGTAACTAAAATATCATCCAGAGAAATCACCTGGATAGTATTTAGAAAAACGTATGGATGACTCAGAACAACTTGGAGGCAGGTGCTAGCTTTTGTTGTTGTTGTTGTTGTTTGTAATTTTTCAGGCTTAACTTTTTTCAGGTAAGCTCTCCTTGAGCTGATCTATAGGATACCCAAGGGTTCTAAAAGTGATGTTACAGTTGATGGTCAAATTGCCACTGCAACTCATGGTGCTTTCTTGAGACTTTCCACATGAGCTGGGGTCAGGGAGTCTTGTGTGGCCCAGGAGGCATGATGAACTCCACCCATGCAGTATGGAACCCTATGGCTTGATTGGCTAGGTTCTGAAGGACAGTTGCAGAGTGGGTGGTGAAGAGGCTCTCAAATTTCCATGGATGAAGTCTTCCAAATTGGCCACATTGTTTTAACCTAATCTCAGAGCACAAGAAGCAAAATATTCTCCATCCCTCACACAGAGAAATCAGTGAAACAGACAGAACAATAAAAAAAATGAGGAAGGAGCCATATGCTTGTGCTTTCAAAGTATATGTCCTTGAAATGTGTATTTATCTCCTGTTTGCATTTTGCATCTAGTCTACTTCTTCAGAAGGGAGCAGTTGAAAGTGCTGTTTAACTGAATAACCAAAATTGGGGTATGGAAAGCAATAGGGAAGAAAATGAGGTTAGATTAGAAAGGGGAGGGGCAAAAGTATGGTTTAGTTGGCATTTTGTATTTTGTAAATTGTTTTTACACATTTTATTTCCATCCTTACAACCTAGGACACTTTTATTTTATATCTAGGCAGCTAGGATACCTAAAACTCAGAGAAGTTCAGCACTTAGCTAAGAATTCACAGCTATTAAGTGACAGATCTAGAATTTTAAAACCTAGTCATTTTCCCTCACCTAATATATGACATACCTTTGTTCACTATTAACTATACAGAGGTTAAAAAAAACGGAGTGCTACTTACCAAGAGCTACCAGGAAGCTGGAAGATCAGAGGAAAGAGCATTACTATGCAGAAGGCATGAAGTTCATGTTTATTAATCGTAGATCTTCATCCCACCTGATAAATATTAAACACTCAACAAATTTAAACTGAATGTGCTCATATACAAAGAATCTCATGAAATCATAAGATTCTATGGAAGGCTGCTAAAGGTGTGGCTTGCTATAGCCTCTCTTTGGCCTCTGTAACGTCTCACTTCTTTCCACCCTTTGCCTAAGGTCTAATTCTGATCTCTAGCCCTCCAAATTCATCAAGTTGTACATCATTTGAAGAGGCCTACCTTCCCCAGCCTCCACTGTCCTGCAGATCTGAACTGAAACTGAATCTATTCATCCCCTTATCCTTAGCAAGTTACCAGGAGGGCTGATTTTCTTGACTGCTGGGTTATCCAGATGCCCAACTCTACTGGATCCAACTACCCATTTCCTGAGGGATGGCAGGATGTGCTTTGGTGTTTTCTTCTGTAGCACCGAAGCTAAGGCTACAGTCAAGTATCCTACTTGTGTTTTTTATGTCCTTTATCTCGTTAACCTTAGGAAAGTGACTTAAAATTTTCTAGCTCAGTTCCATCATCTGTAAAATGCAAATGTTCCTACAAGTTCACTGCTGGGTTGTTGAACAGATGAAGCAATAATAGGTTTAAAACTCTTAGTGCCCACATCTGGAATAGAACAAGATTTTGTAACTGGGGCTATTACAGCCATTCTCATTATGTGTCTTGCTGTCTTGGCAATTCTCACCTTTGCTGACTCAATGCCACAAAACTAAGTAAGCTAGGATGGGCTTCCTTTCCCTCCTGGAAATAGCCCTGGCAACAGATCACAATGGCTGCCTTCTCTTTCTCCTCTGACTTCTCCTCTCTCTGCATCCCTATTTTCTCCCTTACTGTGCAGGCTCTGGTTTCTAACCGTTAGATCCTTTGTGTTTCTCTTTTTCTTTTCTTTTTTTCTCTTTTTTTCTTTTTTTTTCAGTCAGTAATGGGGCTTGCACTCTGGGCCTGGGCATTGTCACAGCACCACTTCCAGTTTTCTGAGTGGTTTATTGGAGATAAGAGTCTGATGGCCTGGGCTGGCTTTGAACCATGATCCTCAGATCTCAGCCTCTTGAGTAGCTAGGATTATAGATGTGAAACCCCTCCCAACACCCTCCTCCCCGCCCCCCCACCCCTGTGCCCTGCTCCTTTATCTCTCCAGGATTATGTTGATGCTCTACAGTCCCTGATTCAGAAATTATATTAGTGCCTTCAAGAATTTCTGACAAATAATTCAGATCATAAACCTCATTCTAAACTTTAAACTTGCCCTCCTTAAAAAGCAGCATATTAGAGGGTGGTGTGTGGTGGCACAGGCCCTAAGGAGGTGCAGGTATGAGGATTATTATGTAAGGCCTGCCCAGAACCAAGAGTAAGATGCTAACTGAAAAACAAACTAAAGCAAAAGGACTAGAGTGTTGGGCAAATGGTAGAGAATTAGAGCTTCAAGCATGAGGCCTTGAACTCAAACTCCAGTATCAACAGCAACCATGTGTGTATGTGGGGGGAGGAGGGTGGGGGGGTGTGGTCGTGTCTGTGTATGCTTGCATGCTCTTGCATGACCAAAAATCCAACTGTGAGACCCAAAAGGATTGGAAATGCCTTCTCCCAATACACTCTAGGAATGCTGAGAGTTTTTCTGGAAAGGTCAATCAGTCCTGGTTTAACAGGAACTTGGATTCTACCCTAAATTATAGAAGAGCCTAAGGGTAGACTTAGGTATATGCAAATTGAAGGCTATTTACTGTTTAGCTCTCTTTCCCAGAATAAGAAGGTCACCTACTACTTGTATAAAAATATTGTCACCACCTCACCCCAGTTAGAATTGCTATAATCAAGAACTCTAATAACAAAAGATGCTGGAGGGGATGTGGACAGAAGGGAACCCTATTGCACTGTTGGTGGGAGTGTAAACTTGTTCGACCACTTTGGAAAACAGTATGGAGGTTTCTCAAAAGACTCCACTTAGAGCTCCCCTATGACCCAGCAATCCCACTTTTGGGCATTTACCCAAATGATCACAAATAAGGCCATACTAAGGCTACTAGCACAACTATGGTTATTGCAGCATTATTTACCATAGCTAAGATATGGACCCAAACCAGATGCCCCTCAGTAGATGAATGGATCAAGAAAATGTGATGTGTGTGTGTGTGTGTGTGTGTGTGTGTGTGTATACACACACACACACAATGGGATTCTATACCTCTGTCAGAAAGAATTACATTGCCTCATTGCCTCATTTATTAGGAAATGGAAAGACTTGGAAAAAATTATATTAAGTGAAGTAAGCCATGCCCTAAGAAACATAGGTTCCATGGTTTTCCTTGTTTGCAATGAATAGTACATGTCTAAGACAAGCAGAGAAGGTCAAAGGCTATGTACATATGAACACATGAGATAATGTTAAGCAAAATGTACCCCAAGACAGGGACACGTGTTTTTTTTTTCTTTCTTGCTAGTGTTTTTAATGTACTTACAATGCATTATGTGATTCTTTTGTTTCTTTGTATGTTCTTCCCCCATGGTTTAACCCATTTTCACTGATTTGATGCCGGTGTTCTGCACCCTGTTTATACATTTGAGGAGGGGAAGGGATATTGGGAAACACTTAATGCAAGCGGACCGACCCATTGTGACGATGAGATGTACAGGACACTATGTTGAAAACAAACTTTATAATGTCGGAGTTGGGGGTGATGGCAGGAGGAGTTGGGGAGGTGGGGAGGGAAGTGATGGTAGGGGGAAAACAAAGGAGGAGGTAACGATGCTCACTACGAAATGTACCCATTACCCTACTCATGTAACTGTAATCCCTCTGTACAACATTTTTTTACAATAAATATATATTAAAAATACAAAATATTGTCACATGTTGAAGTTTGCATCTTACTTCCTTGGACAAGACCAATAAAAATCTTGGTTAATGGAACCTTGGGATCTGTTGCCAGCAGAAAGCCACAAATTCCCTAATACCCCAAATCTCAGATGCACTGTCTGGTCTCTATTACTGTGTTTCAGAGAGAGAGTGGGGGAGAGAGGGAAAGAGAGCGAGGGAGGGAGCGAGAGAGAGAGAGGGAGAGAGAGGGAGAGGGAGAGAGAGAGGGAAAGAGAGGGAGAGAGGGAGGGGGAGGGGGAGGGTTTGTGTGTGTGCATGTATGTGAAATTTTCTTCTTCCTCCTCCTTCTCCTCATCCCTCTTCTTCTTCCCACTCTCTCTCATTGTTGTAAGCAAAGTTCTTTGGACTGGGATTATTTTAAAATGTATCTGTCACCAAACTTTATTAGGTAGTGGCAACATATCAGAAATGAGTGATAAAAGCTGATACAAAGGTTGCCCCCACCTTCTGCTAGAAGAAATAAACACGTACTTTCTCTAGGGTAGAATATCAATTCACTTCTTACTTTATTTTGTGTCTACAGTAAGATATCCCAAATTCCTACTGTCCAAAGAAAAAAAAATATAAGTGAGAGATAGAAAAGTTGGTTGGATCTATGTTTAAATTTCTGTTCCAAGCATTTTTTTGGAATATTTTTTGTGAAAACAGATCCTGGATCTTTCATTTTCATATCCATCCAACATGACTCACAGTATTGTTTTGAATATTAAATGAGATGCTGTGGTTAAAGGAGTTAGAACAACTATGTAGGGGGTGGACATACAGTTCCTATCATAATTGTAAATGCATAAATACAAACTGGAAACCAAGACAGCTAATGATAGACTTACATACCAAATGATTTATCTCAAAGAAAGCTTGAGATACAAACAAGAGCTTCTTTGGAAGACTGGGACTGGGGCACTCTGCCATAGTGAGAAACCTTTGCCCAACAGACAGAAAAATGTGACTTTCTAGAAGGCCTCAGGACAAAAGATGATAAACACTAGTCCATCTCAATTGCCTAGGAAGACACCTGGCAAAGCATTGCTGCTGCACTAATTGGCTTTCCATCTAACCCTTGGGAACAAAAATAGATTTTAAAAGATACCTACTTTCTATTTTCTCACATAACTGAACCTGCCCCTCCTGGGCAAACTCACTGGGTATTAGTGAAGTTGGCTTCTGTCATTTCCAGAAATGCTCTTGGTTATTTCTATATATTGAGAATATATATTTTTAAAAAAGCATAGACTGTCAGAATTTGAAGTGAAACTTGATTGTGCATACATACGCACTTTATAAAAAGCTTTTATCAAGTATAATGAAAAAATAAAGAATATGATATGGCTAAAGCATCCAATCAACTATGCTTTAACATATGTATATGTCCAAGATGCCATCACTATAATGAAAATAATGGACACGTCCATTACTTCCCAGTGTTCCTACATCCCTCTCTACCCTGGCTATACTCCAGGTAGCCATTGACCTTCTCCAGTTACTATAGATTAGCAAATAGAATCCTGCAGTTTGCTGTCCTGTTTGCCTATTTTCTTTCACTTACCAGAGCTTCTTGGGAATTTATTTGTGTTGACTGTATATCAGTCTTTTAATTGTGATCAGCATTTGTTGTATGGATATGGAAGATATGGGAGATATTATAGAAGAGATGTTGCTCTTAGTTGCTGGAGATCACTGTATCCAGGACTTTGTATGACTTATACTCTCATTTCTTCTGAGTTCCCTGGAGTAGACAAGTGAGGCATAACATAGGTTTAGCATCTTTAGGAACTGTTTTCCAAAAGTTTTAAACCATTTATATTCTCATCTACAGGGGAGAAGAGTTCAGGTTAATTCACATGTGACATCAACATTTAGTAAGATCAGATTTTACCATGTCAGATGTGCCAATATGGACAATAACTTTTTTATTTTAATTTATATTTCCCTGACAGATAACAATGTTGAACATTTTTTCTTGTGCTTATATGCTATCAATATACCATTGTTGATTTTTAAAAAATTATCTTCCAGTCTCTTGATATTCATTTGACTTCATTTACTAATTACTGAGTTTTGAAGGTTATATATATGCTGTATATGATATATACATACAATATGTGGATGTAACTGCTAGAACATTTATAAAATATTTTATTAAAATACATTTTACTTCCTCTTTTCCTTCTAGGAGTCTATAAAAGAGAAATTCTTAACATTAACACAGAGCAATTGGTCAAGTTTTTTTTTTCTTTATTGGGTTGTGCTTTTAATGATTGAAGAACTCTTTATCTACCCAAGATCATAAAGATTTTCTCTTTCATATCTTTCTGGAAGTTTTATATTTTGCTTCCTGCATTTATATTTATGATCCATTTTGATAATTTTTTGTGATTCAAGGAATAGGGAAATGGTTTTTGCATGTACAAACAAAAAACAATGGTATACAATCATCATTTGCTGAAAAGCCTATTCTATCTTTCAATTGCCTATTCAGCCTTTGTATAAAAAGTATCTCTTGGGACTGGGAAAGTGGCTCAGTGGTAGAGTGCTTGCCTTGCATGCATGAGGCCCTGGGTTCGATTCCTCAGCACCACATGAGCAAAAAGAAAAAAGCCGGAAGTGGCGCTGTGGCTCAAGTGGTAGAGCGCTAGCCTTGACCTGAAGAGCTGAGGGACAGTGCCCAGGCCCAGAGTTCAGGCCCCAAAACTGGACCTCCCAAAAAAAAGTATCTCTTGACCAGATATTTATGAATCAGTTCGTGTGCTCTTATTTTCTATGATCTACTTCGTGCTGATACCACATGATATTCAGCATACTGATCTCTAGCTTTATAAAGCTTTATAATCAATCTTGAATTCAACAACTAACTCTTACATTTTTTTCTCAGTTATTTTGACTATCATAGATATGATCTATTTTCATGTGATTTTTATAAGGATTATGTCAATCTACCACATATATACATAATATATATATATATATAATATGTATATATGTGGTAGATTGAACACAAAGCCAACTCACATCATATATATATATATATATATATATATATATATATATATATGATGTGAGTTGGCTTTGTGTTCAATGAAGATCTATTAGGCCAGAATTTACATCTTAAGTGATCATCAACTTGATAAGCATAATATAACTTTGTATGTTTTTGCCTCAACTTCTGCCACATTATATACTTTGGGTTATGCAGGTCTTTAAAGTTTTTCCCAGATTTACTTCTAAGTCTTTCATATTTTTGAATCTATTTTAGATAGGGTATGGTTTATATTTGTACTTTTATTGTTAATTGTTAATATGCAAATATAGTTGGTTTCTATATTGATCTAAAATATTTCAACTTCTTTTAAATTCATTTATAAGTTCTAAGATCTATTTTGAAGATCTTCACAGATATTCTACAGACCATCATTTCTTTGCCAAATAAAATAGCATTACTTCACACTTCCAATTGGGACAATTTTTCTTTCTTTTTCTTTGCCTCGTTATAGGAGTTAAAAATCTCTGTTTAATATTAAATGGAAATGATGAGAGGAGACATTTTTATTGATGGTCAATGGGGAAATTATTTAATCTTAAACATTAAATATGAGGTTAATTTGGATTATTTTTAGATGTTCTTTATGGGTTTGAAAGATTTGTCTGACATCACAGGTCATGTCTCTTCTAATTTACTAGTTATTCTTTTAATGATTCCAAATGCCTGATAATGAGCTGACTTATTTTGTGTGCACAGAACATGTCATGAAATGTGAAGCTATGGGTCCATCTTTATAAGGGAAATGAGTGTGAGAAAGAGAGTGCTGAAATTATAAACTGTAAGTCTAAAAATCTCAATTAAAATGAAGCTGAAGCTTTATCGTATTCTCCTTCCATTTAGTATTCACATCCTTACTGAAGTCCATCTGGAGTGAGCATCAAAGGTGAACAGCCAGGCACTGCTGGTTCAAAAGTCAGTGAGACTCTTACCTCCAATTAACTAGCAAAAAGCTGGAAGTGGTGGTATGGCTCAAATGATAGAGTACCAGCCTTGAGCAAAAAAGCCAAGCCAGAGCTCAAGGCCCTGACCTCCAGTACTGGTATGGAAAAATATAATCCATACTGATCACATTCTCAGCATTTCCCCATCTGCTTCCTCTTTAAACCCATCCCTCGAAAACACATACTATACACTCAATCTTAGTGTTCTACTTCTTTTATCAGCTTCCCTCTATTCTTCTATAACTCCTTTTATTCATTCTGCCACCATCTGCTACCCAGTCTGTACAACAGGACCTAACTGATCTCCCTTCCTCCTGCCCATTCACTCTCATCCATCAGCTCCCAAAGTAAGTACACTTTCAGAAAAATCAAACATGATCTGTCGTTGCTTTAAAACACATTCAATGTCTTCTCCTCAAACTAAAGTCCATCATCCTTATGGGAGTTCTCAAGGTATTGGCCTATCTGGTTCCAGCCTCACACAAGAGCTAATTCTGCTCCGAGTACTTTCTGCTTCCAGAGAAGATGCTCTGGTAAGGGACTTCTTCTAGTAGTATAGTCATTAGTACAGCCAGTTGAGAACCAAAATGCTTGTTCCAAACCTTTGCTCTACCCACCTATATGTGACTACAACTTTTCAGAACCTCTCCATGCTTCAATAAATTCTGCTTATTAAACTAGGAAAACAGTAATTTCTGAGCCATGCAGTTATTAGAATGAAATGAGATTTGTCTCTCTTACATGCATATATACATGCATACACACACATGTGCACATGTGTGCACACACACAGCCCTAAAAACGAGGGTAAATAGTCAACATACATTATTTTAATTGTGACTGTGTTTATTTCTTTGATGTTCACCCCACATGTACTTCAGTAAGAAGGTGCTAGGACTAAATACAGAGTAAAAAACTTCCGGAAGAGTCTGGAATGTGACTGGCTCTCTGGTGCAGCCGCACCCACCTCTTTCAGGAGGTTGAGAAGACAGTAATTTCAGTGGAGTTGGTCATTGTGAATTTTATTAGATTGGCACTTCCACTTCTAAATCAAAAGCTTCGGTTTGTTCTTGTTTTCCCTTCTTCCTTCCTCTCTCTTTTCTGTGTGGTTGCAACTTTTAAAGGCTTAATTAGAGGAATAAAAAAATACCAATTTTGCTTTTCCTCCCTTTTAATAACAAGTAAAAGTTGCAAGGCAGCTGTGGGTGAAAGCTGCCACCAATCTGTAGCTCCATTTTTCACTGCTTCCAGGCACATTGGAAAATTAGTGCTGACACATGCAAATGAGTTTCTAAGAGAAGAAAAAATATGTACATGGTCTAACATCCCCTGAAGATGATTGTGGGAGATAAGGATGACTTATGTGGGAGTTTCTGCTTGATGTCAAGGGGGGGGGGAATAAACATCCAGATTCTCTTATCAAGGTCGTTTTTTTTGTTTTTTTTTTTTTTACTTGATGTGACTGAGAAGTCTTCACAGGGACATCATATTGAACAAGAGAATCCATTCTCATAAAACTAGATATCATAAGTTTTCACTCATAGATGAAGCTAGCTCTAACATATATATATATATATATTCACAGATACATACATATGTTTACCTACTTTGATATGGATGCACATACAACATGAATCTAAGGGCTTACTTAGGTGGAGAAGGGGAAGGGGCAAGAGAAAATAAAAGATAAAGGGTGAGTAATTTTGAAGTACATTTTGTATATGAAAACAACATAAAGAAACCTAATGAAATTGGTTGATCAGTAATGGGATTGAAGAGAGGTAGAGAGATGAGCAGGCTCATGGGAGGGGTTTGGGCTAACAAGATGCAAGAGGATTAATATTGTAGAGGTAGATTGCATGTATGAAAACACAATGAAACCTGTTGAAATTGTTCTCAGAAAAGGAAGAATGGATGATATGGTGGTAGGGTTGATTGTGACCTTTCCCCCACAATCTACAATGCATTTCAATGACATCCTACTCTCTCATATAAACAATATATGCTAATTTTTAAAAGCCCTCTAATGAATTCATATGTAAAGCCTATGTTTCCAGTTAGGGGTACTCTCTTGAGAGAACTTGGAAACCTACTTCCTCCTTCACACGAGTCCTAGCTGGAGGAAATAAGTCACTGGGAGTGAGTACAAAGAGGTAGTTTTGGAAATAAGTCACTGGGAGTGAGTACAAAGAGGTAGTTTTGGCTATAGGACATGATCTCTAAATGGTAGCTGTTATTAAATAGTAGCAATTTTTCTGTTCCCAGAGGAGACCTATAGGTCCCATGCATTTTATACGTTTTAGGGATGTTGCCTCCTATAATAGGGTAGGAGATGATAAAGTAAGTGAGTTGCTTTTGCCAGATGAGCCATAATAGGAAGAGGAATAGAGATTTTGTGGAAAGAGATGAAAATTGAGACAGCAAGAAGGCAGAAACATCAACGGACACACTATTAGTGAGCCTCTTCATGTGGTGGAGGGGTTTTAGTTAATGTTTATTTTTGAGCTGGGTAAAACTTTTACTATTTGTATAACATTTAAAGAACAAATAGACTTGTGACTTTGGTTTGCAGTTTCTGCTGTTGATCTGGTATTTCCTTAACAGTCTGAATCCTTTCTCCCTTGGACTGTTCTGATGAGTTATAGTGACACTGGTACAGACAGTGGATGTGTAGAAGGCTAGATGTGCTCCCTAAACTTCATCCCTTTCTATTGCTGTAATATTTTTCCTCCTCAATAATAACAGGCACACTCACCTCACAGGGCTGACCTGTCTCATAGTAAACTGCTTCTGATAGTCTCAACTGACCCTAAGGCCAAATGTTTGGTAGCAGTGTATCCTGTCTGTTCATTTCTTCATCACCTGAACTCCCAGCATATAACAGGTGACCAGTTAGTAGTTTCTTACTTAACTATACAGAATCTAGTGGGCCATAGTAGGATAGGAATTAGAGGAGATATAAAACAGAGTAGAGCATATCAGAGTGGGATGGAGTGGAATAAAATTCAGATGTCTGAAGAGAATAATGATATGGAAGGAAATGTTTCATGAAATATCTCTGCAGAACATTCAAGTGTATTACTAATTGGATCCGTTTCTGAACTTGTCTTTTTGTTGCTGAGACAAAAATATCTGGCAAAGCTAAGAGGAAGATTTACTTAGGCTCTTTGTTTCAGAGAGATTCTGTTCACAGTTGTAGGCCCCTTGCATTTGGGCAAAGCATCATGGAAGACAAAGCATGTGTTGAAGAAAATTCTTCACCTTGTGACAGATAGGAAACAGAGAGAGAAACCACAAGAAGGGGCCAGGGAAAAATATAACTTCCAAGGACATGCCCACCAGTGGCCTACTTCCTCCAGCTAGGCTCCAGCTTCTACTTTTCACCATTTGCAAATAATGCCACTGTGTTATGAATCTATCAAAGAACTCCCTATTAATTAGATTATCCCTTCAGGATCAAATCACTTTCCAAAGCTTCCCCTCACAAGTAGCCACCAAGTCCCCCAATAAATAAATCTGTAGAGGACATTTTATATTTGAACTGTAACTATCAGAAATAGTGGGAAATTCTTTTTTTATTGTGAAAATACCATACAGAGGGGTTACAATTACACAGGTAAGGTAATAGTACATTTCTTGTGAAACATTGTTGTCTCCTCCTTTGTTTCCCCTTACCATCCCTTCCAATCTCCCCACCCTTACTACCCTCCCACCACTGCCCCCCAGCACCAAAGATGTATAGTTCATTTTTGACATAACATCTTATACATCTCATTAGTGCAATGGGTCCACCTATATTCCTATTTAAACAATTTGTTTTTTCCCTTCCCTTCCACAAATTATACCAACACCAAATACAGGGAAAACAGGCGTTGTTTCATGGGGGAGGGGCATACAAAGCAACAAAGAAATACCTTATAAATATGTCAGATACAATATCAAGAAAGAAAAAACATTTGAATCCTTATCTTGGGGTTCATTTCTCTTAACATCAACTTATGTGACCATTTCTGCTTGTCTTAGACATACACTAGTTATTGCAAATAAGGGAAACCATGGACCTAAGTTACTTTGAGCCTGGCTTACTTCACTTAATATAATTTTTTCCAAGTCTTTCTATTTCCTAACAAATGGAGCAATGCCATTCTTTCTGATGGAAGCATAGAATTCCATTATGTATATATACCACATTTTCTTCATCCATTGTACTGAGGGGCATCTTGGTTAGTTCCATATCTTAGCTATGGTAAATAATGCTGCAATAAACATAGTTGTGCTGGTAGCCTTAGTATGGCCTTTTTTGTGATCATTTAGGTAAATGCCCAAAAGTGGGATTGCTGAGTCATAGGGGAGCATTATGTGGAGTCATTTGAGGAACCTCCATACTTGCTTTCCAAAGTGGTTGAACAAGTTGACACTCCCACCAACAGTGCAGTAGAGTTCCTTTCTGTCCTCATCCTCTCCAGCATCTGTTGTTATTAGAGTTCTTGATTATAGCCATTCTAACTGGGGTGACAGGCTAGATATTATAGAGAAAGAACATACAACTATCCAAGGGAAATCCAAGAAATATGATAGATCTATTCAATATTTGGAAGACACCATCAGAAGGCCTAATCTGAGGATAATGGGTGTAGAGGAGCACCCAGAGGCAGAAGTTAATGGTCTAGGAAATGTGTTTAACAGGATCCTAGCAGACAACTTCCCAAACATGCAAAAAGATAGGCCTATTCAGCTACAAGAAGCTTTTAGTGGGAAATTCTAATTGAAAATCAACTACATTTAAGAGTTTCTATTTAAGAGTTTCTATTTTGTTTATGCTTTTCTGTTTTTTATTTTTTCATGATTTTATTGTGAAAATATCATACAGAGGGGTTACAATTACATGAGCAAGGTAATGAGTACATTTCTTATCTAGTATTGTTGCCTCCTTTTTGTTTCTGCTTACCATCCCTTCCCATCTCCCCCCTCCATGCCCCCCACCACTCCCCCACGCCAAAGTTGTAAAGTTCATTTTTTAACATAATGTTTTGTACATCTCATTGTTTCAATGGGTCCACCTGTATCCTTAATTTAAACAATTGTCTCTTCTGTTTTTTTATTACTGTTTGAATCTATAGGTTGACTGTGGTGGTGGTAGGGTTTTTAATCATTTTTGAGTCTATATAAATGCCTAGGCAGTATCTAAATGGCCAAAGAGAATGCAGAATTGGAAGTGGACCAGCTTCTACACAGTACTTCCCTTTGCTATGCTTTCATTTTATTAGCATGTAATAAACTCAACCAAAAATGTTTTAATATGTCTGTACGACTTAACAGCCTGGGAATCATTCTAATTATTATTGGTTTTATCATTGTGGCTATAGTACACTCTTTCTTTGAATTTCTGGAAACTATTTGAGATGCAAATGATGTTAGCTTTACGAATAATTGTCAGAATGGAAGACTCATAATTAATTTGACCCCTCCTTGCCAAACACATACACAAAAAATAGCAAAATCATTTCTTTAAAATGCAAAATAATTTACATAATCATGGAATGAATACTGTTATGTGTAGCAAAATGTTTAGCACAGTTGCTGGCAATTGTCTGATGCATACTGGGTAACCAGACAATGGGGCAGGCAAATGCTGAGAACCCATTGAAAAGTAAGATTGCGAAAATTTGCTACCAATCAAATATATTGGACTAGAGCTGCAGTTCAAGCAGTAGGCGCTAGCTGAGCTGTGGTGTGTAACAGCAAATATCTAGATTTAGATCCTTGTTTTCAACCAGCACACGGTTCAGCCAGGTCTAGCCCTGGGAATGAGAGTTGCATGGCCCACCAAACAAATGAGTTAGGTTTCAAATTAGAGACAGTTCTAGAAGGATCAGGAAATCCTGGGGAAGAAAGGAAGATACCTGTACTTCCTGCTAGAAGGAACAGGAAGTCCAGGGGAAGAAAATAAAGTACTTGTATTTCTTCTTTTTTTGGGGGGGAGGATCTGGTCATGGGGCCTGAACTCTGGGCCTGGGCGCTGTCCCTCAGCTCTTCAGGTAAGGCTAGCGCTCTATCACTTGAGCCACAGCGCCACTTCCGGCTTTTTTCTTTTTGCTTATGTGGTGCTGAGGAATGGAACCCAGGGCCTCAGGCATGCAAGGCAAGCGCTCTACCACTGAGCCACCTTCCTAGCCCCAAGTACTTGTACTTCTTGACCCACTATGGTATCTAGGTCATAATTCAAAGCCCAAGTTTTATTTAACCTATTACCTAACAAGACTGAGTTTAAATGTAGGTGTATCAGATCAGGGAAACAGAAAGCACATTTGAGGACAAATGCTATCACTATACTTTCTGAGTATTCAGCCACAGTTTTGGCAATTCTCAGATATAGTTAGTAAGGATTCCTTTGCTCATTTCTTGATATGGAAACTGAGTCTTAAACTTTAAAATTCTGCTCCCCAGTGAGGCCCCTGCTCAGTCAAATTTGAGATTTGTGCCCTAAAAGGACACAAGCTCAATCCCTTCCACCTGGCTGTCAGCAAATGGATTTCTACACCCACATATAGCTCCCCTAGTTATATTTCTTTTTAATAAAATAATATATTCTGGATTGTATAAATTTTTTTACATTTTTTATTGTGAAAATACTGTACAGAGGAGTTACAATTACATGGGCAAGGTAATGAGTACATTTCATATCAAGCATTGTAGCCTCCTCCTTTGTTTCCCTTTCCCATCCCTTCCCATCTTCCCCTTGCCCCCCACCCAAACCTCCCCCACCCCCATCTCCACCCCCTACCCCACACCCTCCCACCCCCACACAAAAGTTGTAAAGTTTGTTTTCGACATAAGGACTTGTACATCTCCTTGTTGCAATGGGTCCACCTGTATCCCTAGTTAAATGGTTTGTTTTTCCCCTTACCCCCTCACAAATTACACCGACATCAAATACAGTGAAAGCAGGGGTTATACTGTGGGGGAGGGACATACAAAGCAACTAAGAAATAATCTTATAAATGTGTTAGAAACAATGGCATGAAAGAAAAAAAAAACATTTGAATACAAATCTTAGGGTCCATTTTTACTGATCAAGATTTTGAAGTACACCAAAAGTTCATAGAGTCAGGTTTCCATGAATAAAACTCAAGAATGAGCATGCTTTAATCCTCCTGGTGATTCATGCTGCCAGCTTCTGGACATGGAGTCAACAACTTTCCTAAAGAGCCTAGTGCACATAAATGAAATGTCTTTCTAACGATTTTGTATATTACATCTTTCCTTGCTTTGTGACCATTTGTTATTTCTAATTTATACCTGAGAAGTTATATTAAAGTAGAGAGAAGGAAAGAAAAAGAAAGATAAAAGAAAGAAAGAGAGAGAGGGGGGAGAGAGAGAGAGAGAAAGGAAAAGAAAGAAAAGCATGTTCATGACGATGATAATATGACAGAGCCTTGTCTGAGTGATTTCCCTGTGTTCTCACTATTTGCTCTTCTTTAACATGTCCAAGATATTGCCTGGTACATAGAAAGCCGCAGCAATGGTTTGGTGATAGACTTCTCAGGAGAAGAAAATCCTTATAGCTAATTTGAAGTAGCCAGTTAGAACCCTAATACTATAGGTAGAAATCATGCAGGGTTTTGAGAACACAGACCACATGCATTGACTTAGTCTAGAAATGATCAGGAGAGAGTTTCACTGGGAAAGGAATTTAAACCAATGAAGGGCTTGCTGTTGGGAGATAGAAAGATATGATCTGCTGACACTTAAAGGAAATACCACAAAGAATGTTCATTTTAATTCTATTTCAACATTTTCCCCAGCCAAAATAGGCCAAGCAATGGATCCTTCTGTATACCAGAGAGATAATTGGACTCATTCAAGAGCTCCCAATTCTCCTTAGGTATGTGAGGGAGCCATTTGTCCCCAACTCCCAGAGTGGCCCAGAACCATAATGAAAAGTGCCTCATGCATGGTCACCTGCCTCCCTGACTGTCTGGGAGATCCCCTTTTCTCAACCCATCCTCACAATTCAAAAGCATCTGTTTCCTTCCTATCTTATAATCCATGGGGCCTTGGGAACCCCGAAACTCCATGTTTCAGACTCCTGCTCTTGCTTCAACAGAGTTTAATTCCATTCCATTCAGGCAGCTAGGATTTGTAAGAGAGTACTCTATGCCAGGTTATGTATACCAACAAAAAGACAAGAGTTTCTGGCCTCAAAGATTTCATGGCTTCTGAGAAGAGATATAAATCAGTAAGTTAGGACATAATAGGAAAGGCATAAAATAAGCAATGAGGAGGAAGCTAATAATGATTATGAGGTGAGGCAAAGTGTGCTGGACACATTCATTCAATAGCAAATTGTTTTTGAGCACCAATTATTAGGCAGAGTGAAAAATGTTGGTGTATAAACGAGGCATGATTTCTGATCTGGTAATGCTTATAAGAGAATGAAAGTCCATCAATTGAACAAAGAAACAAAACTTCCTAGATTTAAATTATAGAAGATTAATGAAGGAAACTATCAGGCACCAGTGACTGAGAATAATAAGAGGGTATCTATTTGTGTCAGACAGTTTCCACGAGAATCTAGGTATCTTATATAAAAATTCTTGCTTCCTAGTTATTATAAAAAATGATCTAGACTGGTTTTGTCAAAATGGAAAATTCTATAAAGCTTGGGTTTATTGTGAGAATTTAAAAAGTTAATAGTATAAAAGGAAAAAATGTGTGGCCTTCATAATAAGCACTCTCTATACCTGTCTTGTTATTTGTAGTACTATTGCATCATCTCCTGGGCTGCTTCTTAATCTTTTTCAGCCTCCCATGTCTCTTCCACAGAACAGGGTGTCTGTGTCTATCTCTCTGTAGGGCATCAGTTGCTATATATGTGAAGCTCAATTATAAAGATGTTCGTATGATTATCATTGTGATATTTGATATTATTTAAGCTTTGTACTATTGAGCTACCCCTCACGAATGAATGAATATGTCCAAAAGGTGCATTCCTTCCTTGGGAGTAGGCGGGATAGGCTGGTGGCATGCAGTAGCAGTTACTGGCCACATACACTACACAAGCGATACAGTGCAGATGAAGAGTATCTCCATCATCACCAAGAGTTCCTAACAGGAGTTCCAGATACTAGAGAACTAGTTTGATCTAAGGAATTTTGTACTCTGGAAATACTAACCTTCCTTACCTGCCATTTTACTTTTTAAGTTGTAGTTACCTAAACTTAGTCACAGTCCCAAACTATTAAATGGACAATTACAGAAATGAACAATTCCTCTGTTTGGAATTGACTATCATAGCAGGTGCCAGTAGCTTACATCTCTAATATTAGCTACTCAGGAGAATAAGATCCAGAGTATTTTAATTAGAAGCCATCCCAAAGAGAAAAGCCCATGAGACTCACTCCACCTCAAAAATAACTAGCCAAGGGCTGGGAAGGTGGCTCAGTGGTAGAGCGCTTGCTTTGCATGCCTGAGGCCCTGAGTTCGATTCCTCAGCACCACATAAGGAAAAAGAAAAAAAGCCAGAAGTGGCACTGTGGCTCAAGTGGTAGAGCACTAGCCTTGAGCTGAAGAGCTGAGGGACAGTGCCCAGGCCCAGAGTTCAGGCCTCATGACCAGACCCCCCCCAGGAAAAAACCAGCCAAAAGTCAATCTGTAGGTATGACTCAAGTGAATAAAGATATGAAAAAAGATGAAGTCTCTTACTGCCTCAGACATGAATCCCCCTCTGTCTACTGGGTCCGCACTGCCTACTCTTGGCCACTTAGTTGCCATTTCAGTCATCAGAACACCTGTCAAATTATCTGGGCTTGTGTTCATTTTACTCAATAATGAACTACCTCAATATCCAAGACCAGTGGCTCAAAACAGATTCATTCTGTATGTCAATGGTGTAGGGCATATAGGAAAACATATAATAATAGTCATTCACCTTTGGAACAGATTATACTAATATGCCCTTACATATGGAGTTTTTATACTGCTTTCTTTGATGCAAAAATAATCATCCTTATAACTTGTTCTTACAACTCTCCCTTAAATAGGCAGAAGCAATATTACCATCTCTACACTTCAGTTGTTTGCATTCATTAGATGCTCATCTATGGTCTGTATGTTAAAGATGATGCTAAGTGCTTTAATGTTTTTAATGAGATAGTAAAGCTCAGAGAAATTACATGACTTAAAGTTGATAGTAAGTTAAGGACATTGCCCAACACCAAGCTCAGTGCACTCTATAACACCTCTGTTCTTTCTTGTACAAGTTGAATTTCCAGGGTGTTGTTGTTGTTGTTGTTGTTGTTATAGAAAGTTCTTTCATGGCAGGCACTGGTGCCTCACATTTGCAAGAGACCTAAGTATCATGATTCAAAACCATCCTAGGCAGGAAAGTTTGTGAGACTCATATCTTCAATGAGTCACTAAAAAACCTCATGGTAAGGAATGTGGCTCAAATGATGGAGCACTAACCTTGAACACAAAAGCTCAGGGACAGTGCCCAGGCCCTGAGTTCAAGCCCCAGAACTGGCACAAAGAAATAAATAAGGAAAAGAAAGTTCTTCCAGTGACTAAATTGTCAGATTAGACTTCTGATAGCTACTCAGAAATCAGGGGCCAACTAGTTGTTCATCTATGCTATATTGCTTCCACATGCCTGTCCCTCTCACAGTGAAACAAAGAAGCATGTGAGCTGAACTCCAATTCACATTCAGCCTCAGTGTTCTTATCCACAGCTGCTGAAACAGCTGTTCCCCTCTCAGTGCTACCCTCTCCTCCTTCCCCCAACTAATTGCTCCCAACTAGTTGAGTAGCTATGAATACTGTAGGTCTTGTCCCCCTCAACGGCTTCTATCCAGCTGCCATTCTACTGGTTCAAAGATTCAGATCAATTCCATGGATGAATAATTGCAGAATTTAATTTTGGGGTATCTGTAAACTCCTACCCAGCACAGTGTATTATGTATAATTTGAAGCACTGCTAAGCAAGCATACACCTTAAAAATAGTCATCAATAGCCAAGGGCCAGTAGCTTATGCCCAGGTGAAGATCTGAGGATCAGGCTTCAAAGCCAGTTCAGGTAGAAAGGCCAGGAATTAAAATCCATGAAAATCTTGTAGCCAATTAACCTCCAAGAAACCAGAAGTGGAGGTAAAGCTAAGGGACAGCATTCAGGCCCTGAGTTCAAACCCCAGTCCTGGCACACAACAAAAGTCATCAATAATATGAAATACTGTTATTGAAGTTCTGTTGCATACCAGAAATCAGGCCCTCACCTGAATTTTCAGGCCCAACAGAGAACAATGTGTCCCTTAGCTAAATATTTCAAGATTAAAAGATTAACTGTTAAATAATAAATATGTTCTGTTACCCTCCTTGACAGGCATAATTTCATTAAAAGCCAGGTTGCATAGTTCTACTTTAGAATCTCTCTGTCTCTTAAAAGTGCAATGCAATATACGTCTAGGATCATCTTAGCAGATGAACAGAATAGCTCAATAGCTATGTACATATGACCATATAAGATGAAGCTAAACGAAAGGAACTCCAAGACATGAACACAAGAGGTTTTTCTTTCTTGTTGTTGTTGTTTTATATGATTTCTTTTTTCTTTTGTGATTAATCCCCTGTTGTCATTGTATTTGATTTTGGTATCCTTGGTATTGTATATACATTTATCTGAATTAAAGAAAGGAAGAATAAACATGGTAGCACAAAGGACAAGTGGGAACCAATGCAACAGTGATACTCACAAGACAATATGTTGGAAATGATCTGTACAACTTGATGGGGGGAGGGAAATGGGAGAAGAATGAGGGGGCTAACAAGTTTGACAAGAAATGTACTCACTACATTACTTATGTAACTGTAACCCCTATGTATACCACCTTGGCAATGAAATTTAAATTTTAATTTTAAAGAAGTGTAATGCAGGAAAATCACTGTGCAGGAAAACCTCTGTGTGTCTTTACAACCTTGCAAATGAGGTGAAAATGGCCTCCCCTCACAGGTACAGGGACACCTCCAATCACATATTAAAGCTCCAGCTAATGAAAGGCCACCACTCCAGCCAAAGGGGCTTACAGCAGCAGTAGCATCTTGGGATGGATGTGGGAACAATGCCTTTGCAGAACTTTTAGTTCTTTGGGAAGAGAAATGTGGACATATATATATATATATATATATATATATATATCCAATAAATAATAGCTAACATTGCTACCATTGTATGTGAAATGGACTACATATAGAAAAGATGCACAAACATATATATATATATACATATATATACATATATATATGGAGAGAGAGAGAGAGCAATACCCAAATCATATATGTTCGTGGACCTGAAATTACTTTAGTTTCTCACTAAGAACTTTACAAGTTTTATCTAGGAAGGACCAAGGTATTTGGTCCTTTTCTGAGTTTATTAAGCCTTACATTATCTTAATCCTGTATTATGTATCTTTTTTTCTGTCTCTGTTTATAGCATCTTCCTACTTCTTTCTGAGCTGGTCACATTCTAGTATTCGTTTCTGATATCAGTTAGAGCTAATTATCTTCCTATCTTGAATCATTCAAATTTTCACCAAAAGTACAGCAACTTTGTCACTTATGCTAGCAGTACAGTGACATTATTAATTATGACTTTAGCTAATACTGTTTCCCATTGCATCAGTACTGTGCTAGCTTGTAGAGTCACTCTGTTCCCCATTCCCCACTCCCACCTCAGGCATTTTCTGTTTCCTTACAGCATATCATGAAAGTAGAATGCATCATGCTAAATGAAATAAGCCAGATAAAAACTAGTATCACATCTCTCACATGTGACAATTCTAGACCTAACAGTAATTACAAAAAGGATGGCATCAGTGCCAAGTGTTAGTGGCATATGCCTGTCATCCTACCTACTCAGAGAGACTGAGATCTGAGGATCACAGTTTAAAGCCAGCCCAGGCTGAAAAGTCCATGTGAGACTTTTATCTCCAATTAGTCACTCAAAAACCAGAAGTGGACCTGTGGCTCAAATTGGTATAGTGCTAGCCTTGAGCAAAAGAGCTCAGGGACAGCACCCACAAGAAGACCCACAAATGACAAAGGGGGGGGGAAGAATAAAAAGATGACATCAATCCATGTTTGAGTGTAAATGAGGGAACCAGATGGATGGAGAAGGGTTGACTATGATTAAATACCTCATTCACGTGTATGAAAACAGAATTATGAAGCACACTTAAAATTGTTTAGTAAAGGAGATAATTTAAATCAAACTGTTGTATATTCATATATGGAAATAATACAATGAAATCTATTTGTATAATTAACATATACTAATAAAACAGAGAAAACTAAAATGTAAAAAATATATCTTCTGGAAATGAACTTTACAACGTCGGGAGGGGGAGGAAAGAGTTGGGGGGGTGGGAGGGAAGGGACGGTAGGGGAAAACAAAGGAGGGGGTAACAATGCTCAATAGGAAATTTACTCCTTACCTTAGTCATATAACTGTAACCTCTATGTACAGTATCTTTACAATAAAAATATAAATTAAAAATCTGCATAAACATCTATGTTTTTGTCAGTGGAAGGTGTGCACACTTGTGCATTGTGTGTGTGTGTGTGTATGTGTGTGCAAGTGTATGTGAACTTTTACCATTGAACCTGGAAAAATTGTCTCAACACACTATTTCTGTTGTATTTCTGACACAGAGAACTTTAATTATAAAGAAGAGAAACATGATCAAATCATGTTTAGATTTTCTTTTATTTGGAGCAATTCGTGAAACAAAAGTTTATGAAATCTCACCTTTCCTCTTCATCATTCCTTTTCCCTTGATAAAAACCTCCCTTGGTTCCTAGAATATTAGCCTTCAGGGAGCTTTCAGTTGGGCCCCATCTTGACTAACAATACTGATTCAATGTCCAATACCTTTTAAGCTCTTGAAATGGGAGAAGCTGATTGGCCCATTTCATAGAGTCAAGGTATTCAAGTCTATTCCAATCAGCAGGCTTATAATAACTATGTGTGTGGCTTTAACAAGGAGCATGAGCTTTCTTATCTGTAAAGGAAAAAATTACTCTTTTAGTCATGATTCTTCATAATACAGAGGATAGCATTATTCTTTATGTCTCTATTTTAATCACTTGTCTTACTGTGCATTTTTCTTGATCATGTTTTTCCCTAAAATAGTACATTATTTTTTGGGGGGTCCAGTCATGGGGCCTGAACTCTGGGCCTAGGCGCTGTCCCTCAGCTCTTCACCTCAAGGCTAGTACTCTACCACTTGAGCCACAGCACCACTTCCGGCTTTTTCCTTTTTGCTTATGTGGGGCTGAGGAATCGAACCCAGGGCCTCGAGCATGCAAGGCAAGCGCTCTACCACTGAGCCACCTTCCCAGCCCCTAAAATAGTACATTTTTTGCAAAAAGAAAAATATAATTAAACCCCAGTAACCCATGAAAAATATTAACCATGAATATTTTTATGATTATATTTGAAAAGGGAGTTAAATAATCACTCATATTTAGATTCAATTGTAGTTTTTATCTTATTAAAAAACTTTTTTCAACAATTTCAAATTACCTTGGTGGCATGCCATATATAAATGACAAAATTGTCAAATTTGTCAGTATCTCAAAGGGGTTTTCAAGACCTCAAACCCCTGGAAATAAATACAAATATTTCCCTAAAAACAAATAATAAAACTTGAGTGTTAGCCTATAAATACTACACACATCACCTCTTTAATTTTCTTTCTTTGTGTGTGTGTGTGTGTGTGTGTGTGTTCCTAAACTAGGGCTTGAACTCAGGACTAGAGTGCTGTCATTTTGCATTCCCCTTCAAGGAGTCTCATAGATTTTCCTGCCCAAGCTGGCTTTGAACCAGGATTCTCAGATCTCAGCCTCCCAAGTAGTTAAGATTACAGGCATGAGCCACTGACACCCAGCCATCTTTTTAATTTTCACAGAAGTTTGGGAATGGAAGGTATGGAAAAAGCCCCAGCCCCTGTGACAGAGAAGACAACTGTCTTCTAGAAATCACATGATGTGTCCAGATTCAAATGCCTAGTCAGTGGCCAGGCAAGAATCAGGACCTTGCTCTATCTACCTGAACACACTTGTCTGTGCTATCTTACTGTTTCCTTGCTTGAAGTTGTGTGTATGTGTGTGTGTGAGAGAGAGAGCGAGACAGAGACAGAGACAGAGATAGAAACAGAGACAGAGACAGAGAGAGACAAAAAGAATATAAGAAGTCCACCAATAAAATAATCAAGGAATAGTAGTGATATTCTATGGGGGAAAAATTACATTTTCTGTCATAAATACCACATTTTACCTTAAGTAGGATATGAAATTTGTTCTAAAATAACAAAGAATGTATCTCCTGGAATTTAAGGAGTTCATTTAAAAAATATGACTAATATGCAAGCAGAAAGTGTCATGCATCTAGGCCAAGAAACTAGATATGTGATCCTGGTTCTCCCTTTCCCCTCTGATAAAGCAGAATTAGTCAGCATTGAATTAATAACTTCTACCCAGCAACTTCTCTGGGTCTAGTGCTGTGCCCAGCATGGTGTGAGCCCTGAATGCACTGGTCTTACACCCAAATGTTGATGCAGATAATGAGAACACACTTTTTATCATTTTTCTCTCTCTGGCTGATGATACTCTAGAGTTTATAGAATTTGTTAACATTCTTTATAAGCCTGAAGAGAATCAAGGCATGGAGTTACATGCAGAATAAACAGTCCAACTCTACAATATTAAAAACTCTCTTCAGGTTTATTATGCTGAGGTAAAATGGCAACAGATGGGAGGTAAACATGACAGAGGAGCACTCTTGAGCCACACAGGCGATATATGAGTGTTAATCTGAAGGAAGGGATTCCAGAATGAATAAAAGAAACAGGAGTGATTAATGGAAGTAGACTATATGGTCAACTTGTCTTATTTCAGACTTGAGAAAGGATATATCTCCCGAGGCAAACCCTAAATTGCTCATTCTCTTCCTTTCAAATCAATTTTGTTTTTGTTTGTTTTTAAGACAAAGCATTGTTGATATCTTTTGTTTCATTGTGTGCCAGTATGAGGGGCTTTAACACAGGGTCTGGACATTGCCCCTTAGCTTTTTTTGCTAAAGACTGGTTCTCTATCACTTGAGTCACAGTTCCATTTCCCACTTGGGGCCTAATTGGAGATAAGAGTCCCATAGATTTTCTACCAGGACTGACGTCAAACTGCAATCCTCAGATTCCAGTGTCTACAGTAGCTGGGATTACAGATGTGAATCACCAGCACCTAGCTAGCTAGACATTTTTCCAAGTAGGGGTGCAGAGTTGCATGCTGATTCTCAAAAGAGAGTCAAAACTCTCCTCCTTAAACTTGGTAAATGATTATGACACCATGGCCAAGTGATTCCTCACCCCATGCCCCCAATGTATCTCAACCCTGCCTCTGAATGGAAGGAGGTAATCTGGCTAGTAATTCACCTACAGTTTTACGTAAGGTCACCTGGGAGCTTTAAAATATACTTGGGCCTAAATTGCCACACACTGACAATCTAACTTAACTGATCCTGAAGGAAGCCTGGGCAGTAGAAAATTTTTAAGGCCCTCGAAAATATACATGTTTATATATATATATATATATATATATATATATATATATATATACACACACACACACAGATATACAGATATACACATATATATGTATATGTATAAACATGTATATTATATATCATATGTTATATATTATATATGTATATGTGCATATATGTATATATACACATGAATGTGTGTGTATATATATATATATATATATTCATAGAGTTTACTCCTAATGAGAGCTCAAAAGTGGAAGAGTTATCACCATTGCCCCCGTCATTATATTTCTGTTATGACTAGAAAGTATTTGTGTGTATATTCGGGATCTTTTTGTTGTTTTGATTTGGTTTGTTGACATTATGTTAGTGCAGACCATTTCTCAGACAAAGATGAACACAGGGATTTAGAATGAGTCTAACACGTGTGAAGAATGATCAAATGAGAGCAAGATGATGTTCCTGTGGCAAAATTATCTTCTATCAGATGGACTTCCCATGCTAACTTCTGTTATTGCTGATAACAAGGCTTTTCAGGGGATGTTAACAGAATAAAGTAGTCATGCATGTACTCATGAATTATGCAGACAAAATGGAGAGAATGAGAATATAAGGAGGCAGACAAGGTGACTCATTGCTATAATCCTAGCTACTTGAGAGGCAGAGATCAAGAGGATTGCTATCTGAAGCCAGCCCAGAAAAAAACATTAGTGAAGCCTTCATCTGGGTGTAGTGGAGTTAATATATTATCCCAGCCATACAGGAAGCATAAATAGGAGAACTTCATTCCAGACCAGCGTGGGCAAAAACACAAGGTCCTATTTTTTTTAAATAGCTTTTAAAAGTAAGGGTTTTTGTTTTTGTTTTTTCCTGCTTACCCCTCCTTACCTTACTTACATACTGTAACTCCTACTCATCACTTTTTCAATAAAGATAAAAAAATAAAAAATTTTCAAAAGGAGGTTAAGGCATTGTGTAAGTGGTAAAGTGCTTATCTGGCAAGCATGAGGCCCTCAGTACTACAAAACCCCAGTACTACAAAAGCTACATAGATTATAGGTAAGTAGATAGGTTGATAGATTGGTTGATACATTGATATACTGATGGAATGAATGGTGTTGAGGTCAATGCTTGTTCATTTGTCAAGTGACTTTAAGAAACAAGTAGCCAACAGAACTGGGGAGGACAAAGAAGACAAAGCCAGGGTTAGCTAGTTTCAAAAGCAAATCTACCACTAAGTGTCTCCATGCAGAGACCCTGTGTGTGGCAAGGGCTGCTTCCTGTATATACCTTTATGTGTCAAATAACATATCAGAAAATACAAGATGTACCCTGAGAAACATGAAGCATCTCAGAAGAGCATACTTTATATGCTCTACGACAAAATCCAACTTAGTTCTCTCCTATCAAAGTGAGAAACTTGAGTTGTGTAGTAGAAATTACTTTCTCCTTGTTACATAATTAGGTGACAGGAATTGAACTGCAACCAAGTTCATCTAGACCCCAGTCTAGTGCTTTCTTCTGTGTGTCACAACTAACCAATTGGAAGCCAGGACTGCAGCCATGGTAGCGAGATAACATGCTTCCTTTTTGAATGATCAAGGATAGGCATGGGGGGTTGGAATGGGAGAATATGTGACCAGTGCTGCCAGCAAGGACCCAATCTCTTCCTTGCTTTCTGCTCTGCCATCCTTAACATGTTGCCTCAAGCCTAGTGCAAGTGTTCAAATCAAGCTTTTACTACTTATTAACTCTGGAATTTTGGACAAGTTACTTCACCTTTCTATACTCAGTTTTCATATCATTAAATAGTCATTGATATGAAACTAAGTTAGCTCATCCATAGAAAGTACTTATAACACTCTTAACTTCAGAAATGGGCTAATTTACATAAACTCTTCTTTTACTTATGAGCTTTTCTGTTATAAGATAGTAGTAGAACAATTAGACATCATACCTGCTTACCAGAAAGAGTCTGAAGAATCCTTTTATTGCCAGACTTTAGTCTATTTGTTAATTAAATTAACATTCTTACTGGAAACTCCAGTTTCCATTCCATTGGTCAGAAGTGAGCCACGTGCATACCCTTACCTGAAGGTAACACAGGAAAGCACATGTTTTACAATGGACAACACCATTATCGGCAAAATCTTGGCTTCCATGTAAAATGTGATTGAATGGATATGAAGTAGGCAACTCGCCAGAAAAATCAGGAATAGTTAGCTTCACTACCCAAAAAATATATGACTTTGGCATAATGCTAACTCTATAGATTCATTGTCTTCTGTGTTTTGAGGTAAACATCCCTGTAATGACTACATCCCCAATGCAGCCTATGGCCATCAGCTCCAGGGTGCAGTGTAAATGCAATTAATGTGGATAATTATATCACTCTCCAGCCATTTCTAGTAGTAAAAATGCAGCCCTTGACCCCCAAATATGCCCATTTATGCACACACAAAATAATGCTTTTCCAGAAGTGGATATAAGAATGGATTTAGCTCATTAAAAAGTGGGAAAGAAAGCTCATGTTCCAAGATGCTGTACTCTGCCCAAACCTTCTCAAAAACATCGCTGTGGTCTATCTAAGGGATATCCATCAGTGTAAGGAAAGGAGTTACACAAAACTGTATCTATTGTGGAAAGACTCATTAACTAAAGGCTTACTCTATATCATTTAAAAGCATATACAATAGCCTTTGTTGGAAAAAGCAAAATATTTTCATGTCATAGTAAAGTCAAAATGTCAGGAATAGTTAGCTTCTACTGAATTCTATCAATATGTCTACAATTCTATGAAATGTTTGCTATTCCCATGTTTATATAGATAAACAAAAATATATTATATGTAAATATAATATATAAATATGAGTGTTATATATTTAATATAAATTTATTTTTACTATATATTTACATGTCCTTTCATAGATAAACAGACAGATAGATGGATATAGATATGTCTATGTTCATGTATGCATAAAAACATGAGCTTCTAAAATCAAATTATTTTCTGGCAATATTATATCCAATTGTTTATTATTATTGTTAAGTAGTTGTACAAGAGGTTTTAATTCAACATGTCAGTTTATGAGGATAATACAACTTGATTAAATTTGCTTCTTAATATTTAAATATGAGCACTGTGATGCTCTGAGAAAACTTGCTTTTCTGGGATGTAATGATTTCCCTGTCACTAGAGGAATTCAAGCAGCATGCAAATGTCCACTGGGTGGAGCTGTGGTAGAAGAAATTCAAGTTTCCCAAACTGGCAAAGGTTAAGGGGTAGGGGAAGAATCATATTAAATGACCTAAGAGAATCATAGATTTTGTGAGGGTGCAACTGAATGAAGTATCTTCTCTCATATAGATATAAATCTAATCCTCAATCTTCTTATTTCACTTAGATGTGGATGTAGACATAGATTCATATTATATCAGCAGATATATTTAATAGAGTACTTATTTTTATACTTTTTTTTACATCTTGTTTTGTAGTCTCCTTTCTTGAAGTAATTGGTGAAAAATCAAATCTTACCTTCTTGAACTGAGAGACAGGAAAGATCATTTAATGCAATCATTTTACAGATTGAGGCGAAGTTTGGAGAAAGTAGACATCATGAAGGCCAGTCCACTAGACAATGTCAGAATGTATTTCCTCTTTCAAGAATTCATCTCAGAATGGAAGTTCTTTAAGAGAGCTACCTTCAATATCTACATTATTAGCTCTGGAAAAAAATGACCCCAAATAAATAAGTCTAATGATTAAGTTCATAAAGGGAATATCAGGAACATCCTTTTTTCATGTGTGAGGCTTTTCAAAAGAAGGAAATTTGACTGCCTTCTTCACTACAGAGACCTCGTTTAAAGTATCAGAAGAAGTAGCAGCAAAAACAGCCCCCATGATGTGTGCTGGTTGTTATTTAAGGTAATGCCAGCTAGTGTGATAAGCAGAAATCTCAGTATCCTAACTCAACAGCATTTGAGCTCATTCATGTGAAATCTATTCTGAGGCAGGCTTACACCACGCCCCACTCACTGTTTCCAGGGCCACTTAGACATCATATTCCAGACAGAAGAGATACATTATTTTTCGTGGGCCAGACCTACAGGTAATTTTCATCACTTCTTCCTATAGTCCATTGGCCAGAACTCAGCTAGCTGATCACAGTCAATTGAAGGAAAATTGGGAAATAATCATCTGACCTTTGTGCCCAGGAGATAATTGAAAGCGTTGTAGTAAACACCTGGCCAATCTCTACCACAATGAATGTGACCTAAATGTCCTTTCAGATCCCTTTCACGATTTTCTGTATTTTCCAAGTATCTTAGCATCATTTCACATGTTTGTATATTTTTGTCTCATTGTTCAGTTCATTCATTGTTTTTTAATCAGTTGTAATCCATAGTTAAATGTACCCCTAAAACCAGGTGCTGGTGATTCATATCTGTAATCCTAGCTGATACCAGAGGATCTCAATTCAAAGATAGACAGGGCAGAAAAGTCCATGAAGTACTAGCCTTGAGTAGAAAAGCTAACTGATATCCAGAGGCCCTGAGTTCAAGCCCCTACCAGGACCAAAATAAGTAAATAAATAAGTAAATAAAGCATACCATTTTTCTTAATTTAGGTTCTGTGTTTTAATAACACTTTGGTTATTTTGTAGTTATCGATTTTATGCTGAAATTCTCCATATTGCCTTTTGTGTGTTTAAATTCTTTAAGCATAGTTACTTTAAAGGTTTCTACTTTAGAACTCCATTATCTGAACTCCCATACATCTGTTTCCTCTGTGTATCAATTCTGCTGCTTGTTGAGCAATCTCTTGTCTCCTCTTATGCTGGATGATTATTATTATTTTTGGTCAATCATGGGGCTTGAACACTATCCCTGTGCTCTTCAGCTCAAGACGTCTACTCTACTGCTTGAGCCACAGCACCATTTCTGTTTTTTTTTTTTTTCTAGTGGTTATTGGAGATAAGAGTCTCACGGACTTGCCTGCCATGATCCTCAGATCTCAGCTTCCTGAGTAGCTAGGATTATAGGTGTGAGCCACCGGCGCCCAGCCAGGTTATTATTTTTTGAATGCTGGTCATGGTATATGGAGCATTGAGGATTTACTGTAAACCTATGTACTGACTCTCAGTAACTATTCTGGACCAATCCACTTTCAGATTGAGGTATCTTAATGTTACACTTCATTTTCTTTTTTAATGTTTTTTAATTGTAAAAATAATGTACAGAGGGGTTACAGTTACATGAGTGAGGTAATGAGTATATTTCCTATCAAGCATTGTTACCTCCTCCTTTGTTTTTCCTTTACCATCCCTTCCCTCCCAACCTCCCCCACACAAGTTGTAAAGTTCGTTTACAACATAGTGTCTTGTACATCTTGTTACAATGAGTCAACCTATATTGTTATTTAAGCATTTTGTTCTTTCCCTTCCCCTCCAAAATTAGAAAAGTATATATACAAGATACAGGGCACCTGAATCAACACTTCATTTTCTTAAAAGACAAGTATACTTCTGGTCCCTTTTACTTCTGCAATATAGTCTTTGACCTTCCCATTTAGAATTAGAAGCGTTTATCACAATGATACTGCCTATCTTAGCTCTACTGTGTTAAAGCTCTATTTGCAACTGATCCCATAAAGATCAGATATTCATGGTAGAATCCTTAATATGAGTTTTACTCCTCCAGATTTTCTTGAATGCTAACTGTTTGATTTCTCAATGACTTGGTAGCTCTCTGCTTCCTTTAGTAGATGTTGTTTCTGTGTTTGAGTTCAGCATTCAATATTATTCTTTTGTGAGCTTGTACTGGTACTAGGGATTAGACTCAGGGATTGAACACTGTCCCTTATCATTTTTTTTTTGCTCAAGTCTGGCCTGGAAGCAGAGAGATTGGAGGTAGATTCTCAATATTAAGTGTAAAAGTATACCCCCATAACATAACTTCCTTCTACTAGCCCCAAGTTCTAAAGTTCCTACCACTTCTTCCGTTGGAGAACCAAGTCTCCAGCTTCGGAGGACATTTAACTTTCAAACCATAGTGCCTTTCTTTACAAAATATGTTTCCTTTTAATATGCCTCTCTTTTAACCCACAAAATACTGTATCATATGCCTACTAGTGTGTCTCCTCCACCATTGAAATATGATCTGGTTAAGAGGAAGAGCCATGCCTCAGTTATACTCCCGACTTCTAGGCCCAGTAATAACCACCCAACACAGAGAAAGTACTCAAAAAGAAAAAAAGAACAGTCGCAGGATAAACTCAGTCCATAGTGCCTCTCCCAAAAGCTTTCAATACAAGGCATTTTAAAAGCCACCTCCAAGTACCCAGGACTGGGAATTCTTAGAGCAAAGTTCTGTTTGACCTGTGTTAAACATTCAAATATCAGTTTAAGCATCATAAAAGCCAAGAAGGAAACAGCAGAGATTTGCGTTCTTAGTTGGATCTTAGACTTTGGGCAACAGTTTTCTTTTCAATACCTAAAGACATTTCTGTTGTTGACAGTCTGACTTCAGTGAAAAAACAGAAATTGCTGGGGCATTTCATCCTTAAACTGTCCATGGAAAGTGTTCATTTGAGTATCCCTGACTCCATAGCTCTCACCATACATGTAAATATTTGAGTGCAATTTTACCTCTGCTGTTTACTCCTGGTGCAGTACCACTAAGATAGATGTACTTGCTTTTAAGACAGATTTTTGAGAGGTAGGGTTTTTACCCAGTTGATAGAAAATGTAGGAGTAAAAAAAGCACAAGTGATTTATTTGCTTTAGGAAAATGATTCTGTGTGCTTACCAAGGAATATTTTATCACCCCAAGGAGATAACATTTCCAAGCCCATTTCAATGCGGTGTAGCATACAACCCAGGAGACTGTAATGATACAGCTATGATTGTAATCTGTGACTCATCTTTTCCCCTAAGGGATTCTGATTTGCTATACCCCAGTGGCTCATCCCTTTGGTGCCGAGTGTGATTGGATTCTATTCCTGACTAGATGTTCCCATCAAAGCAACAAAGACAACATCCATCTCCTCAGATGTCTAGAGGCATGCTAATGACTGTGGTGAATATGGTTTTAGTAGCATTTATTTGGATTCAATGTCACTCTCAGAATGAGAGGAGTCAAATGCTGGGAATTTTAAAGGACTAACAATTGTTGAATTTTTTCTGCAACATCCCCACCAAGTGGTCAGACCACCAGTATCAGAATGTCTACCATGATGGGCAGATCACTGTCTCTCCTCGAGTGCTGCAAATTCTTCACTTACATCAGTTCAGAAGAAACATGTTTCATGGTACTTTTTACATATGGCCACACAGAAGAAATCAAAAGTTGCTTGAGGCATTTGTCCTGATTATTATTATTATTATTATATTTAAATAATTGTACAAAGGGTTATCAATATAGCAGGTCAGTTTATGAGTACAATGCATCTTGATCAATGTCACCCTTTCGATCATTTTCCTCACTCCCTCATCTTGACCTGATTTTATTCTTTTTCTACAAGAGAACGTTCTATGAATTTGAAGAATCCTCTCATATTGTGCTGAATCATCCATTCTGCCATTATTCATGTTGTTGTTTGATTTTTCTTCAAATTCCCTCCAGCCAGTATAATTTGAATCTTCACCATTTTTGCCATCCACACTTCTGACTGAATTCAACTTGTTATTCCAGCTTCTTTGTTGGATTCCTTAATGAAAGTTGATGTTAGGTGAAATGAAACCCAAGATAAGGACTCAAATGGTTTTTTTGCTTGCTATTGTTTCTAACACATATATAAGATGATTTCTTTGTTGCTTTGTATGTCCCTCCCCCACGGTATAACCTCTGTTTTCACTGTATTTGATGTTGGTATACTTTGGGGAGAGGGAGGGAAAAAACAAATTGTTTAAATAGGGATACAGGTGGACCCATTGCAACAATGAGATGTACAAGACGTTGTGTCAAAAAAACAAACTTTATAACTTTGCCCGCGTGGGGAGGGAGGGATGGGGGCGATGTTGGGGAGGGGGGAAATGGGAAGTGATGGGAAGGGGAAAAAAAGGAGGAGGCTACAATGCTTGATAAGAAATTACTCATTATCTTGCCCATGTAATTGTAACCCCCCTGTACTGTATTTTCACACACACAAAAAAAAAGTTCAAGACCAGAAAACAGAGAGCAGAGAGAACATCTTCCATTCCTGCTACCTAGGGCCACTTGTTGGTGGCAGGAACTCTCTGTGGAAGCAGAAACTTATGGTATTCCTTTGTTTGCCTCTTCATTGGAAAAAGAAAAATTTCCTCCACTCCATTATGACCCTGCAGAGAATAATTAAATATACATTCTCTCATGGAGGCTTTCTCTGTGTGCTTCTATAGGCTTTTGCACTTTACAGTACATTTGGGTCAGTCTAAAGTAAATAAACACTTTATCTGGAGATATAGCTCTATAGAACACTTATCCAGAATCCAGAATAACCAAGGCCTCCTGTTGGATCTCTAGACAATCATAGACAAGAGAAAATGTTTTGTTTGGGTATCAGTTGGATCTAGGCTCAAATCTTGATTCTGCTTCTTACTGTTGTATGGTCTGAGAAAAATTATATTGTTTCTCTTAGCCAAAGATTCCCTACATGAATGTGGAAGTAATCTCAATTCTCATGATGGCTTATTACAAGTGATAATATATAATATTATATATATATAATTTAGCACAATTCCTGAAAATAGTATATGCTTAATAACCAATTAGTTATATAAAGAATGTTCTTTTCCTTGTCACCTGTTTACAATTCTAGAGCTCTCAATGTCTGAAATATCAGAAAAACTATTTCACTCTCTTAATCACATTTCTAAAACTAGTTAACAATAGATCCTACTTTTCAAGATTGTTTTTGTTTAACTAGTTGGGAAATTATATCAAAACATATCTTCTGCGTTATTGAATATTATAGAGGTTCTTCTAGAAGTGAGTATTTGAGAGGAAATATTCTTTAATTCAGCTTTTTGTTTCCTATCACAGTACCCAACTCAAAACAAGACTGGCCTTCTCTTTTTTCGTCAGTTCACATATATGACTAGGATATTTAGTGCTATTCCAGGGTGATGGTACCATGTGGGGTAAATCTGGACAGAATTGTAATAGTACTGCCTCCAGTATTAAGCCCTGCTCTCAAGGAGTTCCCTGGTGAGGGTAGGAAATAAGATGTTAACAATCAATACACTACAGTGATAGGGCACAGGTGTGTGTGTGAGTGACAGCAGTGTAAGAACAGATGTGTTGTCAACTCATGGAGGAAGGAAATATGGTCAAGGGTTGACTGTTACACAAGGTTTTTCAGAAGGACTCCTTCCTTCTGTGAAGATGCAGTGAGGGAGGGTCTGTTAAAGGTGAGATCATCTTCAAAGGCATAGACTTATTAGAAAGAGCATTCTTCTATCTGAAAACCTCAAATGAGTTCATAAGATTGAAATATAGAATTATATAAGGTCAAAAAAGCTTGTGGGACCAGAATCAAGAATCTGTTTTCTCTGTTGAAGACTTTGTGTTTGCTCCCCTTGCCAGCAGTCTGCTAGATACATCAGTTTTTTTCTTTCTTTCTTTCTTTATTTTAATTGTGAAAATACTGTACAGAGGGGTTACAATTACATGGGCAAGATAATGAGTACATTTCTTATCAAGCATTGTAGCCTCCTCCTTTGTTTCCCCTT
>NW_012267238.1:8327080-8437856 GCF_000151885.1 Dipodomys ordii | reverse complement strand
ACAGTGAAAGCAGGGGTTATACCGTGGGGGAGGGACATACAAAGCAACAAAGAAATAATCTTATAAATGTGTTAGAAACAATCGCATGAAAGAAAAAAAAACATTTGAATACATATGTTAGGGTTCATTTTTTTTCTTCTTGTCAGGAATTTGGGGTGTGGCTTAGAAAAGTTTGTATCTCATGGTATCCCTAACTATCTAAAAGTCTCTCTATGGATTTTATCCTGTAAAGCCATTGATCAGAAGCTACTTCATCTGATGTAGAAATTAAGAAATAATTTGTCAGTGACTTTTTGAATGAATGGAAGCAAGGACGAAGGCAATCACCAAAGGACCTCAATTAGGACCAAGTTAGTTTACCACCTTCTGGTCCTAAATCTTAATGTATCTGAGTCATCAGTGCATAAATTAGTTGTCTACTATGTGGCTATAAAATTTTCCAAAGAGTCAGAATGCCTTGGGAGATAATGGTTGCCATTTATGTTGTTTTCACTGGTATTTGGGGAGACCCCAAAGATAAATAGAAAACAGAACCCCACTAATCAGTAAGTACCACTTATGCCCATTTACTCCTTCCCCTCTTTCCTGGAACAAAAGGATGAGTCCATCCAACAGACCTGTTGATGGAATACTAAAACATGCTAAAGAACTACTATCTGCATTGCCCGCCAACATTAATCATTGATACCCTGTGTTGACTGTTTACTTCATGCCAGTGACTCTAGATTTACCTTATGTCAGTAATTCTAGAAGATGCTTTCTGTCTGCTATCTCATCAATCTTTATTAGACCTCTGTGAAAGAAATCCAATTATTAATTTCACAAACAAGAAAGCAGCCATTTACAGAAATCAAATATTTGACCAAATCCATACCAGTATCAGAACTGGGAGCCTACCCAGATGAATGTGACACAGATGTATGTATTCTAGTCATTTGATTTCCTGACTCAATTCACTTTCCTCTTGACTGGCCAAAGAGATGAGAATAGAAAAAAATACTATTTCCCATAAAAAAACAATGAATCCCCAATGCAAAAGAAACATGGAAGGAAGGCTTGGAAAGCAGAGAAGGCTTCAAAGAGGGGCAGATGGTTGAATAGAATTCTGACAAGTGCAATTCTATGGAACAAGAAACACGGCGAGCACTTTGAGTAAAGGTCTTATAGAGGACTGATGTTACAAGACCACAGAGCATACTAGCTTGTAGAGGTTCTTCTGGCTGACACCAAGAGGCCTCAGAAGAAGTTCCAGCTGGCAGGAATGGCTGTTATTCGGAAGGCAATGAGAGAAGATTGAAGAGGGCATTTAGTGTCAGATTTTGGAAAGATTCTGTACAAGGTGGTACCAAATTTAGATTTTATCCTGTAGCTAGATTAGTTCTAATAAGCTTTTGAAAATATGAAGATCAGGCCTCTACCCAAAAGACTTTATTTAGACAGTAATTCTCAAAGTTCAGTGTTTATAGAACTACCTAGATCATTAATAAAATATACAAAGACCCTCCTCTATATGTTTACTGAGTAGAACAACATGATCCTGATGATAATCTTATATTTGAGAACTAATTATATAGAAAAAGAAATAAGAATCTATTTTTAAGTCTTCAAAATAATTTTATATGCCACCAGATTAGATATGAAACTAACAAAAAATCATGTTGATGGGCTTTGATGACAGTAAAAATTTTAATGGCTTTACAATAGTAATGCTATATTAAGATTAAAATCATTTGTCAGCCATAGTGGCTTAAGCCTGTCATCCTGGGTAAAAGACATCAGGGGACCAAGGTTCAAGGCCAGCCTTGGCTACAAAAGATGTCCAAAAGACTGTCTCAACCAGTGGCTGGTTACAGTGTTGTGTACCTGATATACCAGCCTCAGTATAAAACTAAGGGCTAGGTGAAGTGGCATGTGCCTGCCATCCCTGAAGAAATGGGAAATCTCATGTAAAATACTCACCGCCAAGGCAGCTCCAAGCATTAAGAGAGAAAATATCTAGGGCAAAAAAAGGAGCTGAAAGTTTAACAAGTAATAGAGCCCCTGACAGCAAGCCCAAGGCCCTGAGTCTAATCCCCAGATTACCAAAAGTAAATTAGTAAGTAAACAAAGATTTCAAACATTATGATCTGATATAAAGATATCCTAGTTTTACAGGCTGGGAAGGTGGCTCAGTGGTAGAGTGATTGCCTTACATGCATGAAGCCCTGGGTTCGATTCCTCAGCACTACATAAGCAGAAAAAAGCCAGAAGTGGCACTGTGGCTCAAGTGGTAGAGCACTAGCCTTGAGTTGAAGAGCTGAGGTACAATACCCAGGCCCAGAGTTAAGACCCCAGCACCGACCAAAAAAAGAAAAAAAGATTTCCTAGTTTGTCTCTTCTTCTTCCCTTTCTTTCTTTTCCTCCATCTGCTTATCCATTCTCTCTTCCTCCATCTCCTCCTCCTCTATCCTCTACTCTTTTTCCTCATCCTCTTTTCCTATCTAATCTATTTCCTTGGGCTTAATTATTTTTCTCTTTTTCCACTATCTTCTATCTCCTCTTTTTTTAATTTTTATTTTATTGTAAAGATGCTGTACAGAGGGGTTGCAGTTGTATGAGTAAGGTAATGAGTACATTTCTTGTTGAACATTTTTGGTATTGATTATCATTAGTCTTTGTTGATGAGTGAGAAACCATAATGAATTGCAGGGATTCTGCCAGTTTGTTGATTATTCATATGTTGATGGAGTTTGGGAATGCTTGCAGTTTAGGGTTACTCTGTGTGTGTGTGTGTGAGAGAGAGAGAGACAGACAGACAGACAGACAGAGAGAACACTGGGTAGCTACATAGAATACCTAAATTCTGTATCTGGCAGGGTGCAGGTGGCTCATGCTTCTACTTCTAGCTATTCAGGAGGCTGAGCTCTGAGGATTGAAGTTCTATACCCACCAGGGCAGACAAATCCAAGAGATTCTTATTTCCATTCAACCACCAAAAAGCCAGAAGTGAGTATGTGTCTCATCTCAAATGGTAGAGCTCTAGCCTTCAGCAGAAAAGCTGAACAAGAATACAAGGTTCTGAGTTGGTGCCCCATACCAGCATAAAAAACTAAATTAAAACTACATCTGGCACAAATATCATCCTCTTCCACATCACAGTTCTCCCAATTCTGCCTCAAGAATGGTTTTACCATTATTTTTCTACCCACATATTTTTAGGATAGAAATAAAGAATGAAGGGGCCACCACCTTAATCTCTACAATTAAGGACAAGAGTGAGCCTCCATCACATATTCTCTTCCCTCTGCCCCCGCTTCAAAAACATTGTGGCTTATTTTACCACTTTTTGAGTTCTAATCCACACCCATATTTCAAAGCTTTCTGTGAGTGGAGTCAATTGACTTAGTCAGCCTCAACTTTTACCATTCTCCCTGAGCATGCCGCCATCAAGCCCCTCCAAAAATGCCTGCTATTTCTTGCCTCAGTATTTGTCTCTTATCCTTGGGTTTTGCATGGACTGCTCTTCCCGCCTGGTCTGCTAGATGCACATTTTGTCAACTCTCCACCATCAATTCCTCTATAGATATTTTTCTACTCACTTTTTTGCTATGATGTTTACTGTTTTGCACTGGGATTGTTGGATTAGACATACCCATCTCTGCCTTTCTTGCTCTGTATTTCCAGTGTCTTCACAGGATCTAGCTCATAGAGAGCATCCAAACACTAAAATGAACTATTGGTGAAACTCCAATGTAATCTTTGGAACACCACTCTCATGGTTGCAACCAGGCTTCAGATTCTGAAAGAGATGAGAATTTAGTTAAACCAGTCAATGACAACCTATGCTGATGTCACTTTCTGATCTGAAATTGGTCCTCACACCTTTTCTCTTCACTCGATGATGTTTCAGTCTCACTGGGAGACCTTTGATATTTCCAAAAGGCCTTTCAGCTAAGAAAAAGATCAATTTATATTTTGGGTTGAGTCATTGTATTTCTTGCCTCTAGCAAGACTTTTTTTAAAATTGGGATTGGGTTGTTCCTGTCAGCAAAACAAAAAGCACATACATTGGCATGGGAAAAAAAAGAAAAGAATTCAAACTTTCAGTGTCCAATTATAAGTTATTGAAATCTGCCCAAGAAATTTCAGCAAAGAGAATGTAGGCAGTCAACAAATATTTGACTACTATGAACCAAGAACTCTTCTAAGCAAGAGAGGCAATCCACAAGCTTCAAGAACTTCTATACTGGGGAAATTGTAAACTGATAAATGATAAAAAAAAATGCTTCGATTTCAGAAATGCAGATGAAACGAATATTAAGGGTAGATCATGACTGAGGAACTGCTCAGTTATAGGAGAGGAGGAAAGACATTTCTGAGGAGGTAACTTTGAGACCTTCATAGTGAGGAGTCAGCTATACACCCATCTTGAAAGAAACCACATCCAAGTTTAAGATCTAAGACTTAAGGCCCTAAAGTAAAGATAAAGTGGGCATGCGCTTGGGCCTGGAAAGCAGGGACATAGAAAACAAGAGGAGGCATGCATAGAGTAAACAGATGCACACTTATAGGGTGGTATGAGGTTAGGTTTCATTCTGGTGGTGAAGATAGGAAGATAAAAGAAGATCATATAAAAGATACATGATGTTCTTGATGATAGCAGGTGCTCCTTCCCTCTAACTGTTCCTAGGGAGGGTGGCTGATGGGAGGGGCTGCAGGAGAGTGAGCAGAAAAAATCAGTGATTTGATGAATGCCAGATTCCAGCTGAGACATGATAGCAATGCGTAGATGGAGGTTGTAGCCATGGAGATAGTGAGAACCGATCATATTTGATATGATTTGGAATCTGAGTCAACAGAAGTTACTGACGGGTGAAAATTAGATCTAAGCAAAAAAGAGCAATTAGGGGTGACTTCTAAATATTTTCCTCTGAATGGGTGTTGCAATAATTTACTCAGATGGGCAAGGCTTAGAGAATCTGTTTTGTGTTTTGGGGGGCAAGCAGAGTCTGTTTCAGTGATGTTGTCTGAAATGCTGTTCAACAACCAAGTAGAGATTGTGAGTAGGCAGGTGGGGATGATCAGTGTATTATCAACATTTAAAACCATGTACCAACCTGAGGGAAAGATGAGACTGAAAAGCACACAGTCTAGGATTGAGCCCAAAGTATGCCAATATTCAGAATTCTGGAAGAGAAGATACTAACAAAGGAAGATAAAAGCAATAGTCTGAATAGAAAGAGGAAAAATAGAAGATTGTAGAATTGTGAAAGCCAACAACAGAAATCATTCTAAAAATGGGAAAATGGACAATCTGGATGTAGCATTCAGTTGTACAATAGAAGAACATAGAGACAGACAACTATTGGTTTGTATAAGGTCTAGATCTCTGATGAATTTTGTAAATAAATGTATGATTCTAACTTATGGTAAGACAACAAAGTAAAGAAACAAGAAGGTATGAGAGGCATAAATAAGGCAAAATGATATTGGAAGAAGATCATAGATCATCTCTGATAATAATGGACAGGATGAACTATGAAGCCTGATTAGAATTATCCATGTGTGTATGGAAGAACTTGTTCCCAGTAAAAGTAGAAGGATTCACATGTATGGAAGTCATGGATGAAAAAGAGTTTATCATAGGGCAAGAAGTAAAAACTAGCATGTCCAAAACAAAGCAGAAAGGGAAATGTTAACGAAAAATCTAAGTGACAATACAGATAAAAGGCAATGATGAGATCTGATACCCAACAATAATTCAAGGAACTATGACCTACACATGTACTGAGATTCTGAGGTTGGAAGACTGAGTTAATAAAGAGGAAGGGTATATGCAAATGAAAGCAAAGCAAAATAGCTAAGCGAATGGACCTCAATACCATGTAGACTGAGTGTATTCACTCTTTGTTACTTGGAACATTTTGCTTGTGGATGGTCATTAAGTTTCTTTTTCTTTTTTTGAGGGAGTGAACAAGGTGCATTTATTTTTTTTATTTTCATTTTATTTTTTTTATTGTGAAAATACCGTACAGAGGGGTTACAATTACATGAAGGAGGTAATGAGTACATTTCTTATCAAGCATTGTTGCCTCCTCCTTTGTTTCCCCTTATCATCCCTTCCCATCTCCTCCCCACCCCCATCCTTCCCCCCACCCCCAACCCCCACGCCAAAGTTGTAAAGTTCGTTTTTCAACATAATGACTTGAACATCTCATTGTTGCAATGGGGCCACCTGTATCCCTATTTAAACAATTTGTTTTTTCCCTTCTCCTCCACAAATTATACCAACATCAAATATAGTGAAAATAAAGATTATGCCATGGGCAGGGGGGACATACAAAGCAACAAAGAAATTGTCTTATAAATATGTTAGAAACAACAACAAGAAAAACTATTTGAGTCCTTATCTTGGGGTTCATTTCACCTAACATCAACTTATCTGACCGTTTCTGCTTGTCTCAGACATACACTAGTTATTGCAAATAAGGGAAACCATGGGACCTATGTTTCTTAGGGCCTGGCTTACTTCACTTAATATGTTTTTTTCCAATGACTGTCACTTTGTATAAGTTTCTTCTCCAAAAGCCTCCTCCTAATTTAAACAGTAATAATAATACTTCGTAGAACTATAGAACAAATGAGGACAGACGTGGAACACCTACCACCCTCAAATGAGATGTTATTGGAAAAATATCTGCATGGTAGTGAATGCCCCCAACAGATTAGCACAGCTATGGTTACTATTATTGCTCTTCAAGCTGCCGTTAGCACGATTCCTTCTTCTCAGTAGTTAATAGAAAGAAATGTTAATATAGAGGGAATAAACAGTCTGGTTTTGTGTGAGTTTGTATATTGTGGCCAGGAGCCAGTAGGGACTTTCTGGTCCAAAAGAAGATTTGGGGACTCCAAATTTCCCTGTAAGTAATATTTTAACTTCATCCTACAACTTTCTTTGTTGTTGTTGTGTTCATTTTTATTTGGTTTACAATTCTCTTTGATGTCTTTTTATATACTCTTTGAACTATAGGATAATTAGATGCTAGTTACTATTTCAAGATTGTCTTCCAAGAAACCTTGTTATTGATTTATGATTTAATTCTAGTATGATCAGAGAATATATGTGATATGGCTTGAAACTTCCTAAACGTATTGCTATCTATATTCAAATTCAGAATATGCTCTACAATATGAAATGTTGGAATGCACATTTTGGTATATGTGCCAGCAAAGGAACTTGAACTCAGGGCCTCACACACTTGCTTAGCTTTTTTACTCAAGCCTTATATTCTACCTCTTGAGCTATTCCTCCACATCTGGCCTTTTTTGCTCATTAATTAGAGATATGATTCTATTTGACTAGTCTGCCCAAGCCAGCTTCAATTGTGATCCTTAGATCTCTCCTCCTGAGTAGCTGGAATTACAAATGTGAGCCACCAGTGCCTAATTCCAACATATGCTTATTTTATTTTATTGTAAGGGTGATGTTAGAGAGATTACAGTTACAAACATAAGGTAATGAGCACATTTCTTGTCGAACATTGTTACCCCTTCCCTTGTTTTCTCCTACTTTCCCTCTTCCTACTCCCCTCCACTCCCCCCCACAAGTTGTAAAGTTCATTTCCAGCATATTGTCTTGTGAGTATCACTGTTTCATTGGTTCACCTTTTGTCCTTTGTATTACCATTTTGTTATTCCCCTTCCCTTCCCCAAGTCAGATAAACGTATATACAAGATACAGGGTACCAAAATCAAAAATGGTGACAACAGAGAACAAACCAAAGGAGGAAAAAAAAAACAAAACAAAAAAGTTTAACTTCAAACAAAAGCAAAGAAACAAAAACCCTCAGAATTCTCCTATTTCTATTTCAGATATTAATATATACTACAGTTTCACTGCATCTATATTTCACTGTCTTTGTCCTGAATGTGTGGAATAGTAGAGGAAATACAAATAAGTTATAGCTGTAAATAAATTGAAAGTACATTTGTAGCCAACATATAATTAGATCTCCCTCTTATCTCCAACTTGAGCCTTTCTGCCATTTAATTTGCATTTCATTTCTTAATGTGATGGTTGATAAAGAGAGATTTAGATCTACTGACTTGTAGTTTGTGTCTAATCTCTTCTTAATCCCTTCTGCCTGTTTTTCTGCCTTCCTTTGGACTAATTGAATGTTTTGTGATTGCATTTCTTTTTTTACTTAACTATAATTCTTTGTTTTATTAGTAAGTGCTTTGAAAGGTATATTATACAGTTTTCTTCAGGTAAAATTACTCAGCGTTTTATATGTAGATATAGATATATATGCTTCTTTTTACTTATTTAAGTATTGCAAAGTTAAGAAACAACACATTGTACAGCAGTTTTGGCAGAGCCCTTCTTGCCCTGGGAAGATTCAGACTTTGCTTCTGGAAGAGTTTTCTCTGTCTGCTAGCCTTCCTTCTGTACTTCTTGCAATGAGGTCTGTTGGCTGTTCATGACAATGAGGTCAAGCCTTGCTTTTGCTGAAAAAAATATTTATGGTGCCTTTCTTTTGGAAAGATACTTTCCCTGAATATTGAGTTTCAGCTGAATACATTTTTTTACTAGTTTAAAAGTGTTCTATGCTCATCTGAACACAGCTCAGGCTGTGTTCCTCTGTATATAATTTCCCCCACCCCTTTTAAGATGGCCCCTTTAACTTGTTTGTCTTGTCATAGAAAATGTGCTTTAGTGTCATTGTCTTCAAGGTCATTTGTTTGGGGTTCCTTAAACTTCACAGGACTATAATCTAGGCTTTTCATCCATACTGAAAAAAAATGGTAATTATTTCTTCATCTCTCTTTTTCTGCCCAGCTCCCTTTCCAAGGTTCAGTTACATGCTTGATGTGATTCCACAGTGATTTTGTTTAAATTTTTGTACCAACCTGAAGTTGTACAAAGGGATTTCAGTTCAACCTGTCAGTTTCTGAGTACAATGCATCTTGATGACTGTCACCCCTTCCATCTCTCTCCCTCATCAGTCCCAATCCTACCCACTTCCATAGCTCCTGGTACTCTGATCATTAGAGTATTTCTTTCTTTTTATATTTCAAGTCCACTCTTTTCTTCTGTACTGCCTACTTTTCTGTTATTTCCAACTAGTATTGACTTTTTGGAATCTCGGATATTGATTTTTATTCATATGCATATTGATTGTACAAAGAGGTCTTGCTATAATATTTCCATACATATATACAATACACTTTGATCATATCCATCCCAATACTTCATCTCCCCTTGATTTTATTGTGTTTCATTGTTCTATTTTAATGCATTCATTTAATGTCCTTGAACCTTTGACTCCATATTTTTTATTACTTGAATGTCTCTCCTTGATGCTTTCTTGTTTTTTTCTGCCTTCCAGAATATGTGGCTGTATGCACACCTTTTAGCTATGACTATAGGAATCCTATAGCTAGACTACAGAAATTTCTACTTGTCTCTTTTTTTTCTTTATTTTCTTTATGTCTTTAAATAACTCATTACTCTCTAATCATCATTCCTATATCTTACTTCTTTACATACCTAGTTATTGTTTTGTCCTGTTGCTAATGGGTTTTGTGTGTATTTTATCTAGTTGAGCTCTAGGTGTTTGGTATTCATTTAAATATTCTAACACTTTATTGTGAGAAGCAGTTAAATTCTTTGGAAACAAGGTAATCTCTTTCAAATTTTCTTTAGAGCTTTGCTAGGCAGGACCAGATGAGCCTTTTTTCTACTACTAATTTTTCTCTTGCTATTAAAGCAAAATTCTTCTGATGATTTTACTTAACATTCATTATGATCGGTGTTTGCTCTAGCTGGAGGGAAGAAGGAATCCAGCCTTGTGTGAGCTCAGGGTTTCTGTTCTGTGTTCTTTTGGAACATGGCTTCCCCTGTCTTTGGGTCATTCTCTCACATGTATATCTGATGTACACCCAGAGGGAACTTCCAGATTCCTGAAACTCTAGCTCTCTAAACTGCTGCCTTCTTTGTGATATTCTTCCCTGTGAACTCTGTCTTACCAGCTCAAGGGATCCTGTGAGCTGTACCTTAGAGCCCTGCCCTAGACTATGGCTTCAAACTCTTTCCAGACAGCAAGCTGAATCAATGATAGAGCTCAGCTCTCTGGTTTCTCCTCCATCAAGGATCAGTTAGTGTTTGGCTCTGCCTGTTGTCCCATGCCTGAGAACTATTATTTCATTTATTTTTCCCACTTCCTTAATTGTTTAGACTGGTCCATCTGGCTATGTCTAATCCCACTTACTCCATTTTGGCTACAATCCACAGATCTGAGTGGGATCATTTTGAACACAAGAGAAGGCATCCACATTTTATCTGCAAGGCGGACAATGAGGAACTCTGGAAGGCCTTTCAGTTTGATTGTATATAATATGCCTTTTAAGGAAGCAACCCTGATAACAATGGTGAAGAAAGTATGAGAGGGAGACTGGCTGGGGTCACATTGGTTGCATTGGGTAAGTTCCAAGTAATGATTTACAGGCTCGTTGATGGAGGAATAAAATAAAATTGAACACATGAGCAATCAGAAGATCATCCTAAAACACCAGCAGGAAACCCAGATACTAGGAACAGGGAGTAAGACCTCACATGTGTTAGCTTACACTTACATTGGGAAAGAAAGAACTATCAATGTATCTTCACTGACATCTTAGCCTTGGCAAGAAAGAGGAAGAAGAAAAATAAACACATTTAAAAAATTAATAGACAAGGGCCTGGGGCTGAGATCTGTTAGATTCACAGTGGAATAAAAGTTCCTTTTTAGTGGATTTTATTATTATTTATCATTTTGAAGGATAAATGCTAATTTTACAAGGGCTATCATCTCTTTTCCTCCTGAAAAATGAAGAGGAAAAGATCTAGAGTTCAACTATTAATAAAACTTTGACCATTTATGACCACATGTGTCTCAATGGTGGACACAAGATTCTTAAGTAGAGAGGAAAAAATTGTTTGTACATTTTCCTTACTCAGATAAGATCTATTGCAACTCTTATAGGCCTTAACAATTAGACTGGACAGAAACTAAGAGAAACTGCATTTGTGAATGAGCCTGCTGGGACTCCTACAGAATAAGAAGCTTATCCATTGTTTAGGTTTTCTGCTTATATTATTTGGATTTTCAAGATGAACCCAAGTATGAACACCTCTGGACACTCATACACTGGGCATGGCAATAGTCTATTGACAAATAATATTAACAATGCAAGAAACAGCCAGGCAAAAGTATGATGGTGGATAGTAACAGCCCAGCTACAGACTACTACAGATGGTGTACTGGAGACACAAGAATAAGCTCAAGCTGTTTGCATTGCACATACAACTAGCATGACTTAAGACCAGGGAGTCAAGAATGATCAAGAAGGAAGAAATCAGTAGACTTGGAAGCACAATTGAATTACAGGTGATATTTTTCAAATCCAGTCCTTTTGGGGGTCTTCTGAGTTGCACAGAAAAAGAAAACTCATTAGAGATGGTAAGTGGCCCATGCTGAGTCTTACAGGTCTGGAATTCTTATGCATAATTGTATGGGTAAGACGCGAACCTTGCAGTTCTACTATGAAGTAGAAACATCAGTCCTCCACTTGTATTCTGTCCAAGAGACTTTGGCTTTTGTCTAGTTACAGCCTTTCAACCTTCATCTTTCAGCACAGATATTTTGCCTGATTTGACCCATCCATCTTCAGCTCAGAATTGCCTTTCTGACATTTGTAGACTTCCAGCCTAACCAGGACTGCTCTGACCTCAGATCAGATGCTTATGATTGCACTCAGGGCTCCATGTATCTACAAAAGGAATTCTGGTACTAGGGGATACTAGATTTAAACCAGGACACCAGTCTCAATGTTTTACTGTCAATCTCCTTTTACACTTAAAAATTATTATTATTTATTTATGAATGAATTATAAGTTCAAAATGAGAAAGTATTTAAACCAGGACACCAGTCTCAATGTTTTACTCTCAATCTCCTTTTACACTTAAAAATTATTATTATTTATTTATGAATTATAAGTTCAAAATGAGAAAGTTTAAAAATGTCTATTAACTGTAGAAGTGATTTTTTTTCATTTTGTTGAAAAGATAGCTTGTCTCTAGAAGAAGGTGGATGGAATTATGGGTAAAATGAACAAAGCATTCATAGACTAGTACTGAACTCTGTGTGTCTTGAGCACACACTATATTTGTCCCACAGTGATCCTCCTGGAACCAAATACCCAAGGATAGCAAGCATCTATTTTATTCAAGAATTTTCAAGTGTCAGTCATATAGATTGATGAAAGATGGCTGGCCTATCATGTCTGCTCCTCTAGTTGTCTATTACAAAATCACACATCTCCCAGGCTTTAGAAAACTGTAAGAGTTGATAAACATGAAGAGGGCAAGTTTCATCCTAATATTATTAAGAATATAATATTTAATAACATTTCATTATCCTCTAAGTTGTTATACAAAGGAGTTACCATTCAACAAATAAGTTTAGAAGAACAATGCATCTTGGTTGATGTCACATCCTTCATCATTCTCCCCTTTCTCTCCCAAGCCAAATTCTCCCCTCAATTTTCCTGATTTCATAGGCTATACATAGACTACTTTGACTACATTCGCTTCCTCTTCCTCTATTCATTTTTCTGTCCATCTCCCCTTGACCTGTGGAGCTGTTATAAAGGTCTTGAACATCCCTGAACTAAACTTGGAGAACCATTAGGCTAAATCAAGAGATGGAGAAGAAGATTCACAAGAAGAAACCAAATAACTAATGCTGGGCTGGTATTTAAGGGATAGCTTAAGGGACTTGAGTTAGAAAGCTAGTGTTTCCCAATCTGTTGTTCCATGAAACATGGTTCTGAGAGAAGGTGATAATGAGGACTGAACAGAATAACTTGTATAGCCATACCCACGTGTGCAACTGTGTAGACATACGTGTCTTTATAATATGCATATGCATATGAAATCTGTTCCCTGGGATATATGGTTTTATTTTTCTCTCCCTTGATATGCCTTACTTAATATTTATTTAATATTCTCTCTTTCTTTCCCTCTCTCCATCTTCATCTCCCTCTCTCTATCTCTTCCTTATGCCGGTACCAGGGCTTGAACTAATGGCCTCTTGCTGTTGCTGTTTACTTTCTCATGACTGGTGTTCTACCACTGGTGCCACACCGCTAGTCCAGCTTTTTACCTTTACATTAGCATACATTAATTTTACAAATGGATTTGACTGTGACACCTCTGTGCAAAATACATAGTTTTTAGAAGGTTATTGATCTCTTGTATCACATGTGTTGCTGAAGCCCAGCTTGCCTGGGGTAGCTTTCCTGGTAGTCTGGTCAGGGTAGCACACAGTGGGACTGATGTGCTTCTCATGTGGGTGCCAATGCCTCTGAATCCCATGCAGCTGATTCATAGAAGTGGAAGGAGGCACTGAAATTGCTCGCCTGGCTTCAGGGCTACTTTTACTTCCAATTTAAGAAGGCACAGATGAAAACAAGAAAACGCTCTAAGTGTACATTTGCTTGCATGAAGACAAACTACTCCAGGCAGTATTGCTCCCTGGGCTAGGGGAAGCCGCAGTGTGTGGAAATCAGTGTTTAGCCACCACAATGCAAGGGAATGTCACGGGGTATGATTCAATAAGTGAAAAAAGAAAAGTGTGTTTGACCCTTGCCCAAGTTCTTTGCATCTTTGAGAGAAAGCATATTGTCAGATCCCTGGGAGTGATTATAAAGTTGCATAATCCACTGGGTAAAAGGAGAAGGAGAGAGGTGGCCACTGAAATAGGAAGGAAATACAGAAGTAGGAAAATTTCGGGCTCTTACTTGTCAGTCCATGTGTGTGTAAAATGGACTCAAAGCACTGGTGAAGATCACGGTCCCTTCTCCTGCCTCTGCCCCAGAGCCAACCTGATTGGCCAAAGCAAATGACCTGTGTTGGTGATGGTTTCCACAGTCCTATGGGCTGCCATCTTCTCCTTTGCTAAAAGGTTCATCCTGTACATCCTTAACACAAATTTCCCCCCAAACGGGACCCCACATACACAAACACACACAATTTTTATACCCTAGACAAAAATTCTCATTTGATTGTGTTATAGTAAGTTGTCCCGAGGTTGTGAAAGTGCTTTGTAAACCTCTCTATAGGCTCTGAGCTCCCTCCTACTGAGCCTCACAAGTATATTGATCACAATGAGATTTTGTGTAGAGTCATATTTCACAAAGTGTTGTCCATCTACGGAGCTGCATGGCATTGGTGAGAAGACAGCTTTAGACTACCCACCTGCTAAAGCACAGACACACACACACTCTCTCTCTCCACACACACACTCACACAATGTTTGTGTACGTGTACATGTGTGTGTATACATATATACACATAAAATAGTCATTTTAACCCAAAAATTGGTTAGGATTAAATGAGAAAATTAGAATGGTGACTCTATGTGTTGAGAATTTCTTCTATGTTAGGCACCATCCTAAGAACCAAGGGCATAAAATTATGTTTAATTTCAATGAGACAGTCCATTCTTTATAAATGTCTCAGCAAAGCAGCCACCTCGGGGCTGCCAGATAGTAGGCCAGGGGTGAGTGTTGGATACTCATAATGGTAACAATCACCTGGCAAGGAACAATAACAAGGGAACAACTATACTTTGCAAGAGGAGCTAGGGAGGATGATGATTTTCAAAAGATGGCACTGATTTGCAGAGAATTTAGGTGCCTTGTTAAGACCCTATGTCTTTTACTAAAGTATTAAGGGGCTGGCTCTCTGCAGAGGAGAAAGGAAAGGAAGAAATCAAGAAGGAAAAGAAGCTGTGCTCCTACAGGAAGAGTCATAAGGTGGGAGCTGCCCAGCAAGGAATCACCTTTGCAAGTTCTGGCCCCTGGGGGCAAAGGAGGAAGGCTGGCTTCCAGGACCATCCCCAAACCACAGAGCATCTGCTCGCCAGCCCTGCTATGTGCATGTGATAAGACAAGTTCATCTCGTTCATATCCTTAAGTGACATTCCTAAGCAGTCAGTAGTGCTAAGTTTAACTTTGTTTCCTTGTTGGGACATTTCTCTTAAAAAGCAAATGCCATGCTAAACAGCTTTTTAGTCCAGATTTGTCAGATACACAAAACAATATTTTTCTTCACAAGATTCATAGGCCCCTGACATATTCTTTATACAAACAGCTACAGAACACATGCTGCTTCGTATGCTCTGGTAGATGCTGGACATGGAGAGAATGGGGAGAACGGTGTCAAGCCTTTGAAGCCCTAAGTGTCATGTCTCCCAGTACAGGTGTGAGATCTGTTTAATGCAGTGGGAAGGGCTTTGGCTGCTACCCAAGGACTCTTGGTGTTAACTGGGGATATTACAAATGCACAGCATTGTTTTAAGTGGGGACAGAAAGGATACCACCAATCTGAAGAATTACATTTGTGTTAGGCGCTGGTGGCTCATGCCTGTAATCCTAGCTACTCAGGAGACTGAGATCTGAGGATAGCGGTTCAAAGTCAGCCCTGGCAGAGAAGTCCATGAGACTCTTATCGCCAATTAAATACAAAAAGATAGAAGCGGAGGTATGGCTCACATAGCCGAGCTCTAGCCTTGAATTAATAAGCTCAGGGATAGTGCCCAGATCCAATCATGTGTTCATGTCCTAGCAACTGCACAATAAAAAGGACTTTTGAGTGACCAAAGAATTGTCCTATGACAATCTGTGAGACACTTATCCACAATTAACCAGAAAAATACCAGAAATGGAGGCATGACTCAAATGGTAGATGAATCCTGTATGAGTGAAAAAGCTGAGTGACAGTATGAAGCCCTAAATTCAAGACCCAGTACTAACACAAAAAGATAGTTTCAGGGGGCAGGAATGTTTATATTGAAGCATAGCTGAACCAGAGAGGGAAAGGGTCCAGGCATGTTATTCAGCTGTATTTTTTATTTAGGTATGAACATTGGTTTCAGGTTGAAACTTGGCAACACAGAAGTATTTTAACAAAAACAATATGAAACAATATAAAAAGAGCAGTTCTCCACTTTTATATAGTCATAGAAGCGTTTTCTTAAAGGCAAGCAAGAAAAAAATCAAAGCATTATTAGTTTGGGGATTTTTATTATACTCACTTAACTAAAAAAATAAATAAATAAAAGGTTTCATTTTGCAAGTTCTCAGCAAGGTTGGTCACAAACAAACCTAAAGAAAAGAGTGAAGATGGATGTCTAATTCCCATGTCTGATGTGTGGAATTGATAGCTAATAATTAAAACAAAATGTGTCACCATATTTTTTTTTAGAAAAGTAGATTTTAAAATCAAAGAGAATTAAAGATAGGAAACACCACTTCCACTCGGAAAGGTGGCTAAAAGCTATAAGCATACACAATGAAAAGCAAACAAGAAAAACGAAGCAATGTTAGCCCAGTGCCAGTGCCTCACACCTGTAATCCTAGCTCCTCAGGAGGCTGAAATTTGAGGAGCCTGGTTTAAAGCCAGCCCAAGCAGAAAAGTCTGTGAGATTCTTTTGCCCAATCTCTAGTATCACTCCAAAACTGGAGGTGTGGCTCGTGCTATAGAACACCACCAACCTTGAAGCGAAAAGCAAGAGAGAGTGTGAGACCCTGAGTTCAAGCTCTAGTACTGGCACACGCACACACACAAATAAAAGACAAATAAGAAGTTGAATTAGTGTTGGCCTGTGGCTTTCCAACGTATGCAAAGGTCTCTCAACATACCCAGACAAAAAACTGTTCCCAAACCTAGAAAGAAAGTACTCTAACATGCCACATTTAATAAGAGAAATTAGATACTTGCCTGCTTTTTACTGTTTAATGATGCTTTCTAAGCTTTCCTAAAGCAATACAATACTTCTGCATTTTTGCTACTTGTAAAAGTAAAGACTTTTACAACCACCATCAAATTTTATTTTTGTTTACTGAAGGGATCCTTTAGGAGGCTTTTCAGGGAAATGAAGAGGGAAAGGATAAGAAACTGTTAGAGGGGAACCCAGAGCCTTTCCAGGAAGGTCCTGAGTGTAGATCTAGGGGAAAGTGTTTGCCCTAAAGAGAAGAAGGAACAGTGTGAGCCAGGGCAGCTGAGGCTCAGAGGCAGACATCTCTCTGCTTCTGCCCTCTAGCAATCAGCAGGTACAGGCCAGGGTATTTCCTTCTGAAATGGTCATAACTAAAAGCTGATCCAGGGCTACTCAAAACAATGTTCTGAATGTGATTTGCCATGATGCTCATTGTTGGGTTATTTATGGAGACACCCAGGATGGCAGCACGGTAGAGCAGTCATCTGAGCACTTCACTGTGTTCACTGTGTGCACGCCACAGGCAGCCATGAGTTAAGCATCCTAACAACTCTCTTACAGATGAGAAAACTCAAGTAGAACCTGGAAGAGGCAAGAGGAAAATCCAGTTAGATAGATCTGAAACATGAATCTTGGTCCTATTCCTTTGTATTGGTGTGAACTTGCCCAGCCTCAGTTTCTTTATTTAAACAGTAGTATGGGCACAGGCATTAGCGATGATGAAAGTAGTATCTAACACAGTTCTAAGTTTAGAAGAGAGCTGTAGATGTTCTACAAGGATAGAAAGTAAATGCTTAGATGCGAAACTGAGGAAATGAGACAGTGAGCGAATGGGTGGATGGATGGATGGCCAGCTACGGAGACATTAAACACCAGTTAAATATGAAAGATGAGGAGCTGAGCATTTCACCAGGTACCTTTTATTGTCTCATATAGCTTCAGAAACACCCTGAATATAACATAAGACATATGTAATCGCTCTTACTTGAAATACAAATAAACTCAATGCATAAACTTAGATAATTTCCCCCTAACTCACTCAGCTAACAATGATTGAGCATGTGCTATGGTCTAAGCTTTGGGAAGTAGAGTAATAAAATAGACAGTAGCTCTCTCCACGTGAAGCTTGCATTTTATTAAGGAGGAGGGAGGGGACAATGAATAAAACAACTACTGCATCTACTTTAAGGCACTGGGGTAAGGCTATGATTTTGAATCTCTGAGGCTGCAGGATTATATATGCATATCTACTATGATGCTTTAGTCCACCTCCAGATTCCCAAGTAGCCTGAACACATCTCTGCAACCTCAGCAGCACTTCTGAACTCTATTTTGTTCCTCTGAAAATTGCCCATTTAACTATGGCATGCATGTGGCAGAGGTGGTGCCAAAGTGCAGGGGTCCCTCACTCTGTTATAGCTTGATCCCTGAGAGCCCCAAGAAGAGCTGACCTCAGAGCCTTCTGACCAATGGGAAAATTGAGGTCAGTCTTTGCTCTATTGTGTTACATTAACTGTGCTGTGGTTTTATAGCTTCATGGAAGTAAAGCAGATGGAGTCCCTGACCTTGAGTGCTGACAAGCTAAAAAATAAAAATATCCCCTAGGCTACTTGTGGTATCTGGCTAATAGCAGACCATAGCCAAAGACCATACCCTGACCACCATTCATAAGTGATGACAGTGTGTTGGTATAAATGCAATCTGTGATTCTTCTTGTTGAGCATTTAGTGTAGACTCAGTTCTGTGGGGAAGGTTCTAAATCACAGAGAAAATATGCCTGGAACCTCATATGCTGTAAATCTTCAGAGATAGACTTAAAACTTCTGCCTCTATCTTACTCTGCCCATTTCTTGCCATTATCCACAGCCATCATTACAAACCAGACTACCATCTTCTCTTTATCCAGCTGCTTTACCTGCCAACTTCTGTTATCCAACCTTCCTTCAATGTCTTTTTCTTTCTACAGAAAAAGTATATCCTGATGGGCATGGTTTGTAAAATGCTTTGAACCCCTTTTCAAGCCAGCTTCATCTCTTGTCCTTCACTTCTTTGTCCATGACACAAATATACTGGTTTTCTTAAAGTTCCTGCAACATACCACATCCCCTTTAAGAGCCATATATTTATATCTATTGCTCCCCTTATTTGGAATTTCATTTCTCTTTAGATAACTAGTTCATGTACTTGCATTCTCTGATCTTAAATGTTACTCCTCATGTTTAATATTACCTCCCCCAAAGTCTCTAAGACTGGATTGATGTCTCCTCCTCCATATACTCATATAACATTGCCTTCCCAATCTCTAAAAGTTGATTGAATAAGCAACTGAGTACTTGTAAAGAAATGACTCACCCCATTCCAAGGAATTGGTAGCAAAGTTGAACCTAGAAGACAGATCACTCATCCCTGTTTCCATCCACCACACAATCAGACCAGCCTTACAGGTAAAGTGTACTCAACCGTATCAAGGAATATATGTATGGATGGACAGATGGAGCCCTTGCCCTCAGCACTTAGCTGCCCATGAGCTTTTCTTTTCTGGAAGTGTTTTCTCACCCTGAAGTACTATCTACACATACAGTTTATAGAACTGGACCTCGGCAATTAGTTCTTAATCCTTTCTGCTTCAGCTCACAACTAGAGATTCGATGTGAGTTTAGCTCTCTTGCAAATATATTGTCTCTCTTAGGTAGACTAGATAAGCTATTGAACTGTCTATGCCATTGTCCCAGCAAGTATATCAGCATCAAAGTCTCTGAAGTCCTCTGCCACTATACACCTTCTCCAAACAGACTTACAGAATCTTAGAATCGTTATGGTAGAAAGCCCTTAACATTCCATACACATCGCTATTGTATTGCTTTCATCCATTTTTCTTTTCTTCCTCTTCCTTCTTTCCTTCCTTCCTGTTTTCTGTCATTCCACATTTACTTTCCCTTTCCTGCTATAACACCTATTATGTACTAGGTAGAATGAGCTAACTTGGTGGTTAACCGTGCTCAAATATACTAGACACACAAGTGCCTTTTCTTACAAATATGATGGTCCCTCTCTGACTTTAGACAAGTGGCCAATCACACTGTGCGCTGGTGGAAAGCTCGTTTGTTTCTGTATTTATTAGTCTTAGCCATTTCATAACATGTGTCACAGAAAAAAGAATTCATTAGCCCAAGTTTATGTTGAATGTGTTCTGAATACTATGTTCTTCTGTGGAATGCCAATTGAGATTAAGGAATAAAAAGTTCACAGAAAGTAGCAGGAGTAAAGGCAACATGATTGAATTTTGACTCATATACTGGGTCTTTAACCTCATATAAGACTTCACTTTTCTCATCTTCAGGGCCAGAGCAGGAAAATCTTCTAGACTGGGGTTGAGGCGCCATTTTCTTTCACTTAAAAATTTTTATTTAAAGTTCATTTTTCAACATAACAATTTGTTTTTTCCCTTCCCCTCCCCAATTAGACCAACAACAAATACAGTGAAAATAGGGGTTATACCGTGGGGGAGGGACATACAAAGCAACAAAGAAATCACCTCATAATTATGTTAGAAACAATGCAAGAAAGAAAAACCATTTGAGTCCTTACATTGGCGCTGGGATTGGGGGGGGAAGAAGGGCAGATGGGAAAGGATGGGAAGGGGAAACAAAGGAGGAGCCAACAATGCTTGATAAGAAATGTACTCATTACCTTGCTCATGTAATTGTAACCCCTCTGTATAGTATTTTCACAATTAATAATAATAATAATAATAAAGTCTATATATAACAAAGAAATTATTTAAGTAGTTGTACAAAAGAGTTGCCATTCACTGAAGCAGTTTATGAATACAGTGCATCTTGATTAATGTCACCCCTTTCAACATTCTCACCTACCTCTCACAACCCATCCCTTCCCTTACTTATCTGAATTATAGGTTATATATTGAATTGTTTGCCATTTAACAAAACAGCTCATGTGTACAATGCATCTTGATCTGTGTAACCACTTCAACATCCTCATCCCCCTTCAACCTACTCCTTCCCTCATCTTGCTCAATTTTGTGGAATATAGAATGAATTCTTGCCTACAGTCTCCCCTCTTCCCTCTTCATTCTTCTACTCCTCTCCCCTGAGTCCCACCTTTCCCTCTTACAAGTACCCATTTCCTGATACATACTTTGTTGGGCTTTGATTTAGTCATTTTAAAGAATTATACTATTTGTGCTCTCTGTAGAGTCTATTACAATTCAACTAATTCATTTGTAACCCCTTGCTTACCACCTAATGTGTTTACTTGTGGGTTTAAGGCCCAGTCTAGCTTCTACAAATGAGGAAACCATGCACCTTGTGTTTTATACCAGATGCCCCTCAGTGGAAGAATAGATCAAGAAAATGTGATGTATATATATATGTATACATATGTATACGTATATGTATATATACATATCTATATGTATATACGTATACATATGTATAATATGTATATACATATGCATATGTATGTATGTGTATGTGTGTATATGCCCAATGGAATTCTACTCATGCATCAGACAGAATTATATTGTACCATTCTTCAGAAAATAGACTTAAAATTGTATTAAGCAAAATAAGCCAACCCCAGAGAGGCACCCTTTTTTAAAATTTATATAAATTCCTATTATCTTACAGTGCTTTTACAAAGGAGTTTCAATTCAACCTGTCATTTTATGAGTATAATGCATCTTGATCAATGTCATACTTGAGGCACCAATTCTAGATTCAAGGACAATGGTATACTTAAGAATATTTTATTTTGTTTTATTTTTGTCAGTTGAGGGGTTTGAACTCAGTGAGCCTGGGCACTGTCCCTGAGCTCTTTATGCTCAAGGCTAGTGCTCTACCACTGTGAGCCACAGCACCACTTCTGATTTTCTGGAGCTTAATTGGAGATAAGAGTCTCACAGATTTTCTACCTGTGCTAGCTTTGAACCACAATCCTCAGAGTTTGGCCTCCTGAGTAGCTTAGCATTACAGGCATGTGCCACCAGTACCTGGCACAGGATCTTATTTCTTACTTAATAATTTAGCATTGGATCCTGAAAATGTAAGTGCTAAATCAACATCTGCTAGACAGTCTTGCTTTGTTTCTTGCATTGTTTCATATGTCAACCATATATACTAGCCTTTCCTCCAAATGTCTTTTAGCTTGAACAGAGATTTGAGACCATCATCAACCCCCCCCAAAAAAAAACAAGAACCAACATGTGGACTGTCAGATTTTGTACCAGTCATAGCTAACTTATTCCCACTGCAGTTCTCCAAGCGCACATATATAAATACACACATATGTATATGTATATATGTGTGTATATACATATATTGCATGTATATAATTATTTGTATAATTATATATACTTATATGAAACAACTTTAGACCTTTCAAGGTTTGGGGACTTTTCTGCCATCACACAATGAGGAAATCTGATGGACTCTCATGTTTCACCATGTTACGTAACAGCCAGCACTCTAGAGTAGGTTTGCACAGCCTTGCCAGGATAAGAATATGACCTTTTTAGATGACCATCTTAATGAGACAGGAATGGACTTTGTTCAAATTCTTTTCTTCCTGTTAAAAACAATCAGTGTGATTATATTCACATGCAAAACCAGTGACCAATCTTTTATGGTGTACCTAAAATTTACTTCCTTTTTTCTGTAATTTATATCCGTCAGGCTTTTTATCTTTCTCTCTGATTAGAAAGGCTCTTTGTGCCCACTCTCAGATTCTGACAGCCCTGAGTTTTGATTATTTTTCATTTTCATGTTTCCTTTTAAGTTTCATCAAGCCTGGGCCCATCTCTTCCCCTTCATCTGTCACTCCTGTCCGGCAGCGTTTCCTTCTGTCTGCCCACTCACCATCATTGGAAGAACAGGATTCCCGGGTCCCAACCTCCCACCTCAGCGAACTACTTAGATCACTTGTAATGAAACTGACTAAACCAGCCTGAGGTAGCATGCACAAAAATGTGATACTTATTATAAGAAGCACTTGATGGAAAGCATGTCAGGAATACGGTGAGTCTACAAAGTGTGATGACTCTCTTATCCTTTCCCTCATCTGTACATGGATACCATTATCTCCTGAAGATACTTTTCTTGGTCTCTTGTCACAGTTATTTCTAGTTCTCAGGTGTACCTATTACAGTCCAGCTTCTCTCAAAAGCTAAATTTCCTTAGTCCAACTACCAAATTTCTAAAACCTCTCAAAATTTGGTAAAGGAAGGTGATATTCTTGTTTTAGGGAAAGAATGGCTCTAAGAGAGAGAAATCTGAACTGACTAGACTTACATAAGTTGCTGCTTAATCTTTAGTACGTTACCCATTGTCTGAGACATATGCTGACAATGTGAAGATCAAATACAGAACCAAACACTGGAAGAACACACAGTGGCAATTCACAAAAGTCCTCAGAAGAATTAAGCAGGGTAAGAGCCATAATGACAGTGACACACCCATCTGTCCACAGTGGTGTCATTATGCCAATATGATCTCTTTACACTCACTAAAAAGCAGGGAAACTCCTTTTCAAGGGAAAAGTATCATTCACCATATCCTCAACTGGTGAGAAAAGAAGTCAAAATGAAGACAGGATTTCCAGGGTTAGCACATCAGAAATAATAAGGGACTGGAGTCCCTGTCCAGCTGGCACATAGGGCCTGTCTTGCTAAAAGTGAGTTCCACATGACCATTTTTAGTGTCTAGGATCTGAAGGTGGCATTTGTTCTTGAAGAAGTATTTTTAAGGCTGTTCAGGAAAATCTTGTACAGAATTCAAAAAGCTCTGTGGATTTATATATGTGTGTGTGTGTGTGTGTGTGTGTGTGTGTGTGTGTGTGTGTGTGTGTGTGTATAAGTTTACAGTAGAGGAGGTGATTTCATACAGGCAGGCTGGGAAAAAGGGATAATTTTATGAGCTATAAGTAACTACAAGGCTATTCTCTGTATAGAAATCTTCATGTTCAGAAATTCATACCTTCTGTTTATCTGCTCTAGCAATATAGATAATAAATTGGAAGTATTTTCAAAATATTTATCCTTGGTGGATAATTTATTATTTTGGTAGAGCCCTTTGATTTATTTTTATTTCTGTAGTATCTATTTCTAAGGCACAGACTTGACTCACTTGGACTTTATGTGCCTTGTTAAATAAATTGTTAAGTAGTTCTCTAGAGGGAGATAGTACAGGGTAAAAGCATCCTTTTGTTTAAAATCTGATGGGTGATTTCTGCTGTTAAGTTGTTATTTGTTCTCAGTCAAGTGACTTTACTTAAAATGGGAGATTGGATTCAGTGATCTCTGAAATTTGCTTATACTCTATTATCTTGCAATTTTTCAACCAAAAAGTATTCATCAGAGAGAAATGGGTCTCTAGGAAGAAAATCTAAGAAATATTTCTAAATATGAGGACAATGTGTAAATGAAAAAAAAATCACAATCTTATTGTGGCATTACTAGAAGAATTATGTAAACAATCTGAATATCCAACGTGGAAATATGATCACATGAATTCATGATCTTTCCAAAAGAAAATATAATAAAATAAAAACATACAGGGCTCAGTGGTAGAGTGCTTGTCTTGCATGCATAGTCCCTGGGTTCGATTCCTCAGTACCACATAAGCAAAAAAAGCCGGAAGTGTTGCTGTAACTCAAGTGGTAGAGTGCTAGCCTTGAGCTGAAGAGCTGAGGGACAGTGCCCAGGCCCAGAGTTCAGGCCCTACAACTTACAAAAAAACTATAATATTGAAAACTATGGAAGAACTTGGAACTTATACATTACTGTGTTCTCTCTTCAATCTTTGGGAACTTACACATGAAGAGAGGTCAGCAGAAACATACCAGAATGTTAATACTTATCACATTAGGTCTAGCAGACCAGGGATGACCTTGTTCCTGCCTTTATACTCTAGAAATGTGATTATAATGCTAATAGGAGAGATAAAGAGCTAGTGCACAGTGTCAAGCAATAAGATTAAAGGCTATCCACAAAAGAGAATAAGATAATATATATTCAGAGCTCTGAGCCCAGGTGCTGAAGCCAAAACATATTCTTGGTCCTCTATATTGTTGTTGTGTCTTATTTTTGTGAATTCAACAAACCACATGATATATATATATATATATATATATATATATATATATATATATATATATATATATAGAGAGAGATGAAAGAAGGAAGGAAAGGAAGACAGAGAGAAAGAAGGAAGGAAGGGAGGAAGGGAGGAAGGAAGGAAGGAAGGAAGGAAGGAAGGAAGGAAGGAAGGAAGGAAGGAAGGAAGGAAGGAAGGAAGGAAGGAAGGAAGATCATGGAGTTTGAACTCAAGACCTCACACTTGCTAGGCAAGTGCTCTCCCACTATGCCATATCCCCAGCCCTTTTGTTGCACTGCCCATCCTGGTGCTTGAACTCAGAGCCTGTGGACTGTCCTCAAGCTTTTTTGCTCAAGGTTACCACTCTACCACTTGAGTGACAGCTTGTTTTGGTGCTTAATGGAGATAAGAATCTCACAGACATTCTTTCCCTGGTTGGCTTCAAACTAAGATTCTCAGATCTCAGCCTCCTGAGTAGTTAGGACTACAGATGTGAGCCACCATTGGTGCATGGCTAATGCAATATACTCTTTCTTTCTGCTTCTGTGTACCTGGACCACAGTCTTCCTATTTTTAAATGCCTATCACAGATGGGATGACAGGCAAACATCAGCATACTTACCTTCTTCCATTGATATGGAGTCTCATCAGCTTTTCTACCTAGGCTGATCTTCACTGATCCTCTCAAGCTCAACCTCCTTACAGCTGTAATGATAAGCATGCACCACTGAGCCTATAGGCTACAGTTCTTCTGATCTCAGCCACCTACATAGCTAGATGTGAGCCACTGGCACTTGATTTCAAATATATACATATATATATATATATATATATATATAATGTTATGTTGTTCCTAACATGTACTACATAATTAAGCCTTATGTTTGTTTCATCATGCTGAACATACATACTCTTTTTCTTGTTATCCAGCAAACAACAGAGTATCACAGATATTTATATGCATTCACATGAGTAATCTATATACGTTCAGTGTATGAGAGGATATATGTAGGTCATATGTAAATACCATGACATTTTCTATAAGAGACTTGAGTGTCTGTGGACTTTGTCCCTTTGAGGCTGACAGAGGGGGCTTGAACCAAGCCCCCCATGGATTCTGAGGACTGGCAGATTATGTAACAGTAGAAAGGCAGTGGTGCCACTCTGCCTGGGGACAATCATACTTGAAACACAAATTAACTGGATTTTATTCAAAGAAATCACAAAGGATAATGAGGAAGCCAGAAGTAATATCTCATAAGAAAAAGCTGTTGGAACTAGGGAAAATCAGATGAAAGAGGAAAGAATTCAGGGATTTAATTTCCTTTAGAGCCTGCCTCACAAGCAGTTGGGCTTCATTCCATGGTTTTTTTAAGCTGCTTTTTAGATATTGTCTCATGTTTGTACCCTAGTGGGCCACAGACCAACTTCCTCTTCTCTATTACCTCTTGCACAGCTGGGATCACTGGTGTTTATAACCATATCGAACTTGTAGAATGAGATTGGGGCGGGGGGGGGTGTCTCACTTTCTACTGGGGCTAGCTTCTGAATTAGCTGAGATTACAGGCCTGAGCCATAGTGTCAGGCCTAAATAAATAGTCATGAGAACAAAATGAGTTTACTGAATCAAGACAAGTCATTTGTACCACAGGAAGACAGAATCTGGGCAAAAAGAAGAGAGCAAATATTTGTAATGAATTCAGCCCAGTGTCTGGTAGATGTATGCTTGATAAATAGTGACTAAATTATTCAGTTGTTCTGCCATATGCTAATTCCTCCAGTCCATTCCGTGTATATATGAGTTGAATGCTTCCTGAGAACCTATTATGTGTCAGGAACTTTCCAAGGTACTGACAACCCACCACTAAATAAGATATATAACAAACAACAAAGACAAGATCATTTGCAAATGGCCACACCCTGTACTGTTAAATGCTAATGTAGAGTTAGAAATCAGGGCTGCAGGAGCCTGGGTAGCACGAGGAGTTTTCCAAGGAAGGTGATCTCTGAATGAATGCTGAGCATGAGTGGAGACATCTGGCGAGAGGCTTTTTGAGAACACATAAGGCATGTGTTGTAGGATGAGAGGAGGGAGGGGTTAATATGGTGTTAAATATGGAGTTAATATGGATGAGAAGGATGTAGTTAGTTGGGAAGGCAAGAAGACTGGGATCCAGTTCTGAAGAGTTTTAGGAACCCCATTGAAGAATTTGGCCTTGCCCCTCAAAGGAACAAGTCATCTTAAGCAGGGATGTAATTTGATGGGATCTGCATTTTAGAAAGGCACATTATGGTCCATTAGTAGGAGGTTTTAATCTAAACCATGTTATGTTGTGCTGAGAGCAATCTTAAACACACCAGAAAGAATCAATGTAAAATAAATGTATGGAATTGTGACTGAAAAATAGAATCAAGTATATGCCAACATGTCTGTTATATGCCAAGCCTGCCTTGCAACAGGTTCCACCAGAATGTGGCAGACTATATGTCTTGCTCAGGAAAATTCTCACTTACCCCATAAGTAGTAATGCTCTTTTCTTCTCCTTCTACAGAGTAGTCTTTGACTAAGCCTGGATTTCCTGTGCATTCCATCTACTCAAATACTGGTGAGTGATACAGCTTATTTCCTTCTATCTTTGGTCATGAGCCAAGTTAGGATGAGTGATTGACTAGGTTAGTTTTCTTCATTCACGGGTTGTTTTGTAGTTGTGATTCTTAGATCTAGCCCCAAAGATTTCAGAGCTCAGTCTGTACCTGTATTTCATATATATATATATATATATATATATATATATATATATATATATTTGTGTATATATTTGTGTATATATATGTATATATATACATATATATATACACACATATATAAATATATAATTTTAGATATGCAGACCAAAGACAAAATTAAAATTTAAAATTCAATTTAAGCCGGGCGCTGGTGGCTCACATCTGTAATCCTAACTACTCAGGAGGCTGAGATCTGAGGATCACAGTTCAAAGCCAGCCCGGGCAGGAAAGTCTGTGAGACTCTTATCTCTAATAAACCACTAGAAAACTGGAAGTGACGCTGTAGTCAAGCGGTAGAGCACTTGCCCTCCAGCTAAAGAGCACAGGGATAGTACCCAAGCCCAGAGTTCAAGCCCCACAACTGACAAAAAAAAATTAACTTAAATTTAAAGACCAAATTAAATGTAAAGATCTTGGTTGCCTTTTATTCATGAATCTAGAATCTGAACAGGTTCTGAGACCTCCAGCCAGCCGGTGTGGTCAGGCAGTGTTTATGGACAGGAAACGGAAATGAGGTATTGCACGTAATTGGTTACAACTTTACAACTTGGCATGTGCCTTATTTGAATTAGTTCCTGTCTGGGTGTGACTGAAGATCACTTGCTATAATTGGCTGAGGATATGTACAAAAATAAATAAATAAATAAATTCCTAGATTTGGTTTCCAAAAAGTTCAAGCACTCTGCCTAACTGCAGGATTCCAATGCATTCCGAGGCCAAATACAGAGTTAGACAGTTAATTTAACACATCTTTAGAGAAGTAGCTGCACTCTGGGCCATGGTTGAGTAGCTGAAGATATCTGTGAATTATCTATGTTAAACCTAATGCTCATGAAGTATATGTGAAATTTAATCCCCCAGAGAACTTTTCTGTTCAAAAGAACCTTGTTATGCAGTGTCAGATATATCTAAAATAATAATAATAATAACCCTCCTCTCTGTGACTTATTCATATGCCTTGTGTTCAATAATGAAAACTTCCCATCCTAAATAAGTGCTATGTTGTTGAAATGTTGGTGACAAGCATAGAGTTTGCCCTAGATTGAAAATCATCAAAGGGTAAACACTTCAAGCGAGATGCTTCAAAACTTCCTGACTGTGGCATAAGCTTCATCACCATGGGAGACTGGCACATATTTCAGACATGTCATCCATAGAGCCTTGTTACCTCAGATCGTGTGTTGTGGTTGTTGGTGTGGTGTTGCTGTGGTTCTTGGAGGGAAGGTTGATTTGGAGTTTTGTTTGTTGGGAGGCATAGTACACAGACATGTGTCATAAGAAATTTCCCGTCGGTTTCTGTAAAGAAAAGAGGACATTCTGGAGACTGAATTGTTTCTGGCTTTTTGCACAAAATTTTATTTCTTGATGTATAAATGCAGATTGTGAATAATAACATACTCAAAAGGCACAGTTAACCTGACACACTCGTTTCATTCCTACACATTCTGCTTGTTCTCCTATCAGTAGTGTCGGAAGAAAGAGGCAGGCTTGAAAACATATATATAATTCACTTTACAGTGATTGGTTTCCTTTTGTAGTTTTCTTATCCTCATATTAACACCTCTGTCAGTGTTTGGCTGCCTCTTATGCACTCTTGGCATAACAATGTCTGAATTTTCTAGGGCAACCATGGTTTTCTGTCCTGTTGTTCCGTTGTTGTAGTAGGAACCACATGCCTCACAGTCTGATGTTTGTCGGCATGCAAAGTCAGTACATACCTCTATCTCCCCATTTCCACATGTTCCCCCATCTCTTCCCACACACCCCCTTTGGCGTGTATCATAAATGCCTATTTTTACTTTTGATTCTAAGCCAATTCTAGTCTGATTTCTCCCATTTTAAGTACAGTGTAATCTCACTATGTTTGGTGGAACATGGTTGAAAACATTGGTATACTCAAGATCTTTACCTTTTTAATATCATCCAGAAGTCACAATTTCAATTACCTTTGGAAAAAAAATCAAACATATTGCACATAACTTAAAACCCCCAAATGCCATCTGAAAAAGGTGGTAAGGAGAACTTCAGGTATCTGTTCTCAGAACATCTGCAAGAAATTATGTACATCATTACTGTATTGTTTAACCTGATATGACTGCTCACACGAACATAGAGCCTCAAATGTTTCAGAAGGAGCATGAAAACCTTGTTTCAGATCAACGTTTTTTAATCCCTTTAGGACAGTGTGATAGAATGGTTTGTCTATCATCTCAACACAAATATTTCTGTCAATATCCTATTGGGGTAAGGAGGGAAGGGATGGTAGGGAAAAACAAAGGAGGGGGTAACAATGCTCAATAGGAAATGTACTCATTACCTTACTCATGTAACTGTTACCCCTCTGTACAGCATCTTTACAATTAATTAAAACAGCAAAATTACCTTTTTAGGTTTTATGTTGTCTTTTTTTTCTTCAATCTTTTGAGTAGTTTTGGGTGTGGTTGATGCAAACATTCCAATGTGAGATTCCTAAACTCTAAAAAATTGTCATTTAAGAAGCATAAAAATAAAGACCTTATTTCATCCTGAAGCTAGAATTTACTAATTCAGAATTAAAGAAAAACATTTTATTCACTAAAAATACTTATCTGGCACTGGCTGTTAATATTAATTATTTTAATGACAACTTGATAATTCATACTTGATTTATACTCTATATTGAAGTGGCATGAGTGTTGTATGAATTAAATTATATATTATTCTTCTTGTATATAAGTACATATATATGTGTACATGTGTGTGTACATTATGTCATATATATCAGCTCAGGGGTTGAACTATGAGTGTCTATCCCTTAAGACATTACCACTAGCCAGAGTACACCTCTTTCTCCTCTAAGTTATTCTAGGTCCTTGTCATATTAACCTACTTGAATTAGAAGCCTGATTCCCTATTGTTTTTCAGGCCCATCATGATAGCACCATGGGCTAGAATTTTGAGTCTACAAAGAGCAGGATGATGGCAGTTGTGGGGCTGAAAAGGGTCGCCCTTTCTTAATTTAAAGACAGCCAGTTAGTTATAAAATGGACTGTTCGCTCAGTAATTCTACTGAAGGATTATTGGCAGAGGGAAGAGGGTGATGTAAATGTGCAACTTAATTGAAGAAATACTTTTTACACCATTCATTTATCCAACTCAATCCATAACATTAAATTTTGAGTTGAATCTTTATAATTTTTATTAGCAAAATAATTATACAAAGGATTCTATAGTCATATTTGCATACATGCATATAATGTACTTTAAGCAAATTAGCGTTTTCTGTATTATCCTTTTTAATCACACTCTCCCTCTTCTCCCTCCTTTTTAAGAGTTTTTAATAGGTTTATGCTATTTTCAGACACATATACAATGCTTTTTTTTTTTTTTTTGCTGGACGTGGAGCCTGAACTGGACCGGGGCACTGTCCCTCAGCTCTTCAGTTCAAGGTTAGTGCTCTACCACTTGAGCCACAGCAACACTTCCAGCTTTTTCTGCTTATGTGGTGCTGAGGAATTGAACCCAGGACCTCATGCATGCAAGGCAAGCACTGTACCACTAAGCCACCTTCCCAGCCTATTTCTATATTATGCATATAAACTCCCTCATTACCTGTTTTTTTCCTCTCTCCATATCCACTACTCCAAAGAGGATTCTTCTGCATCCTCCCCTTTCCACCACCAATAATCATACAATGTATCATGGGCTTCAATAATTTTTATGCCTTGCTCTTTACCACCTTTATAACTGGTAGTGTGATCTCAAGGCAAAATGGAAGAGGACCTATAGTTTGATCAAACTATAGCAAGGTTAAACTCATATTTGTTGTCCCCCCCACCTTGATCTTGTTATCATTAGAGGTCAGACAATTTCTAATAGGCAGCCTTAACTTCTGACAGATGGACCACAGACACCTAAGTTGTAGTTCTTGACACATGGGTTGTCAGCATCTATCACTATTAGATCTGAAGAATGTATGAAGCACTCAGAGGTGTTTGGTGGTTTCGAGTGCAATTCGCTGACTGCTTAGAACATACATGTCTCCTCTGCAGATACTAAGTTTTCATTGCAGTGTGACTCCCCCCATAACAACCTTTCTGAGGACATTTTGCGAAATTATTATATAACTAAATTCAGTCTATTTAGCCACGTACAATGGTTTCTGGTTAAAAAAAATATCTCATCTGACTGTTGGTCTGAACAGACCAAGTTCCACACATAGCCAGATTCCTACATGTACAGGAACTCACAACTCCATCACAAATTGCTTTTCCAAGGAACTAGAGGATTCTTTCAGACATCTTCAGTAATGTGCATTCATATTTCAGTGAAATATGACCTAGTGAAAAACAGTTCCTTTTAGAATTAAAGCAATTAACATTTCAAAGACAACTGTTTCTATATGAACCCCTTTCCAAAAGAAGACCTTAAACTATCCACACCAGTTCCTATACCTGCACATACTCCTGCCAACAGTATCCTTTTACTCTTGTGTTTCCATCATCATCAGTTTTCTCTCTGTTGTTTTCCTGCTTCTTCCTTTCCTGAAGAGTCATATGTGTGCACCTTTCTCCCTAGTCCTTTGCCACCTTGATTTTGGGATTATAGACATGCATTTTTATAGCCAAGCTGTTTTGATCATTTCTCTTGCAAATTATATCCAGGTGGTTTGAGATAAGAGTGTCTATTTACTGTAGTTAAACAACCAAGAAAGTCAAGATCTAGTTTTCATATATAATTAGTAACAGGGCTTTGTTCAGCTCTCAAAAGTTTCCTGATTTGCTAATAAATTCTATGAATGGATAAAGGCTTCCAGTTAAACATGCTATTCCCCCAGTGTTGGAGAAGCCCTTATGACCATCCGCATGGGTGGGTACAGACTGGAAGCATTCATTTCCTCATTCAAAAGAGAAAGGGGAGAAAAATGAGCTACCTAAGGAAACTGAAGAAGCCTTTAGGAAATCCCCTCCATGGGACTCCTCAGGGAAGGTTATAAGGGGGCTTGCACAACACCTCTGGGACAGGAATTGGGATAGTCTGGTATAAAGAGGCAAACCTTAAAACCAGACAGCAAGATCCAAATGGAAAAGGTCTATGTTGTGCACCAATTGTTAGGACCCAAGCACTTCAGCTGGTAGTATCTAACTTTATTAATAAGAGAAATGTATGGTATATGAGAGGAGAGTATATGAGATTGCAAGCGTTGGATTTAGCACAGGCATATGTGAAGGAGTCAGGTGTGCTGATAGCTGATGATGAAGTTTTAACAAGAATAGCAAAAGGCTTCATCGAAAAGATGAGGTCTAAATATTATATGTCAGAGTGTCTGCCTCTCAGTACTGTGATAGTAACTTCAAAATATCCTGAATAGGCCTGAAGTGTAGTTTGGTGACAGAATGCTCGCCTGGCATTGGTGAGGACCTGGGTTTGAACCCCAGCCCCACAAATAATATCCTTACTCTATGGGTTCAGGTCTGTCTGCAGAGATTTAGCTCACCTGAACAGTGGATATTATCAACAACCTGAGTATAAATAAAGTTTGTTGTACAGCTTTCAGTAAAAAACAAGAAAGATATTTGATTTTTATGAGTATCACAGTTGCTCTGGACCTCTCTGGTATTTTCTTCCTTCCTTTCCTCTAGGGTTTCCCTTAGAACTTGGCAGTGTTATTTTGAGCGATGTCAGACTCTCCACTACTCCACTACACAAAGGCTTTGCTCTTCCCTGAGGCTAGAGCTTAAAAGCAGAACATCACATTCTTGGAAAACATGATCAGTCCACGCGAATCAAGAATCCCAACTGAGGGGAGAGCCAAGCCTCCCCTGCAGAGTCCCTCAATCTAGAAACTGTAATACCATGGCCTCTTCGAACAATTGTGGCAGGGGACTGGGCCCTCCTTGTCACCTTTGTCTCCATTTGCTTTCCCCTCTCCTTACTCTTCCTACTGTATTTTCTATAGCTTCTTCCAAGCCAGCACCTCCAGGCCCTCTCTCACTGATCATTACAACAACACTCTCACACACTCAATTTTAAAGTGAAGTGAAGTGAATATTTTAAAACTGTCTCTAAATAGAATCAGAGAAAATTTATGTTGTATTTGAGACAAACTATTTCTTACTTGTTCTTTATAGGTTACTAACTTTTTAGGTGGCAGATGACTTTTGGCCCAATATACACACTTTTAATCATCTTTTTATTCTATCTTGTAATTCAGTTATACTCTCTAAGAATAAGACTGAAAGCCAAGCTCTTTGTAGAGAAGGAGGCTAGGGATGTACATTGATCGTGAGGTTGGAGCTCTGCTCTAGAGAAGGTTCCACTCAGGGGGGATAACACAGGGACATGGAGACCATGTGATTGGAGATTAATCAAATATCTACAAGGTGTGCACTGGGTACCAGATGTTGCTAGGTCCTGGTGGTCTAATGATGACAAAGATGATTAAAGTTTAAAGAAGGAGTTTGAAGGTCCATAAACAGCATGGGTGTAGAAGATGGAGAATAATGACTTCCAATTAGAACTTTAAATTAGTCCTGCTCTTGATGAATATGGCTACTCACCGAGAAGTTAAATGATTTGCTTTGAGTTAGTTTGGGATGAGAGGCAGAAATTGATTATCATGTCTCCTTTGATTTGTGTTTGGTCCACATATTTATTTATTTTCAAATAATTTTCCTGAGTTACTAGTCATTACTGAATAAAATCCCACTATTCGGGAGTTTCATGGACTTTCCTGCCCAGGCTGGCTTTGAATCATGATTCTCCTAAGATCTCATCCTCTTTAGTAGCTAGGATTATAGGCATGAGCCTCCTTCTCCACCACCACCTCCTCCTCCTCCTCCTCCTCTTCAACTGTCATAGTTGTCCTGGGGAGTGAACTCAAGAAGGTCTTGGCTTACTAGAGGTACTTTACTACTTGAGCTATTCCCCCAGCCCCTTTTACTTGAATTATTTTTTTGAATAGGGTCTGACTTTTATGGCCAGGGTGGACAAGACTGCCATTCTGCTATTTGTTGAGATGAGAGATACATGCCACCAGGCCCAGCTATTTATTGTTTGACATGGAGCCTTTCCAAATTTTTGATCTTGAATTACAATCCTCCTGGTGTCAGATGTCTGAGTGGCTAAGATTATAAGTGTGAGCCAATATGTGTCCTTATTTAAAAATTTTAAGGAACTTCCATATTATTTTCTACAATGGCTATAGCATAGTATATTCCCTTATATTACATATTACATTTGCTAATACTTTGCTAAGTGTTTTGCTTCCATATCCATAAGGGAAATCAGCCAATTATAAACAAAATATTTTGTTAGGTCTTTAATATTATTATGCTGGCTTCATATAAACAAATGGGACATTTTTCTTCTGTCTTCAAAAATAATTTATTCAAGAAAAATTTTATCTCTTATTTTAATCCCAAATAGGATTTTATTTCTCCCTTGCATAGGAAGTAGGATTCACCAGTAAAATTTTCCATGCCTGGAATTTTCCTTGTAAGAGGATTTGATAACAATTTTATTTCTTATTAGATATAGGATTACTCAGGTTTTCTGGGTTTTTTTTCCTTGTGTCAGTTTTGATAGATTATATTTTTCTTGGATTTTGTTGAATTTATAAGAGGTTGAAAATGTGACATGACATTATTCATGACATTCCTTTAATATTTTTAAATGTCTTTGTAATCTATAGTAATATTTTATGTCTAATATCAATAATTCATGTTCACTCGCTCTTCCTTGAAAAAGTCTAATTAAAAGTTTTATTAAGTTTTCAATATTTTCTAATGAACCAACAATTATCAATTGAATTTGGCTAACTTTATTATTTGCTCATTTTCTCTTTCTTTTCTTTTTAAATCTATTTTCTTTTTCTTCTTCCTTTACATTTTCTCTGTTGTTATTTGTAGAGGGGGGGCTTCTTAAAGTGGAACTGAAAGATCTTCCTTTTATCCTCTTTTTAAAAAACATAATTTTATTATCTTGAAGTATGGATTCAAAGGTGTTAACATTCGATGAATCAGTTTATAGGTACAATGCATCTGGATCAGTATCACCTCTTTCATCATTCCCCTGTCCCTCCCAAACACTACCCTCAGCTTTTCTGGTTTCATAGGAAAGATCTGATAGAGAGAACAAGGCATTAATATCAGAGGATCAATGAAGCCTCTAGAAACTTAGGAGCATTACTTCCGGGGTTGTGAATAGAATCACAGAAAGAAATGCACGTTAAAGAGGTCTCAGATGTTGCTGCAGTGTCTGACTTAGGAACAGTGGACAGCAGCCAAATGTGTAAAGGTGCCACCCACAAACGGAGGGGACAATCAGGCAATGGTGACTACAGTACCCTGACATTCCTGAGGAAACTATCTGCAGGGATGCTCTGACATTCACCAGAGTCACCTTTTGAGCCTCCAGCTGGGGGCTTCTCACACAGCTGGAAAGGCACCTACAAGAGCCAGTGGGATGCCAGCTGCTACTACTACAAGAGCACTAAGAAGCTGCTCATGAGGCTCCCTGGAGTGAGTCAGTGGAGGGTGCTCACCAATGGAGTTCCTCCTGCGCACACAGGGCACAGGGCAGCTTCCACAAGGCCACCCCAGCATGGAGAAAAGCCACCAATGCAGCAAGAAAAGCCCTTCCCTCCTGAAGCGTCCCGGCAGCGCCCTCTTCTGACCAAGCTGAACAAAGGCAACAAAGGCGGAATAGTTGAAGTTGTCCATCTGTAGGAAGTCATGGCATTGCTATCTGGGGGTGGGGGCGGTGGGAGAAAGGCAATTGACTTTATATTAAATCTTCTCGTCTACTGTTACATATACTCTTTTATGGGGGTTTTCTAATCCACTTAATTCCAACGCCTTTCAGACAATATATAGAAATGCTTGAGTTCTTGCTTTTAAATGAAGTGTCTAGTCCATTCATATTTATTGTAGTGATTGAGATAGTTAGCTTTAGGTCTACTTATTTACCTGTTTTCTGTACATCTTTCCTCAGTTTTACTATTTTCTTTATGTGTTCCTTACTCCCTAAGGGGATTTTCTCAATACCTTTTTGGGACTTGATTTTATTTCATCTCTTGGCTTTTTAGTTACATGTCCTTTCATTCTCTTTTGTGATGGCTCTAGAAATTACGATATGCACGACAATTTTTCTTTCTACTCACAATTAATGTTGCAACACTTGTAGTGAAATGTAGAAAGTTGGCAAGCCCAAATGTCCATTGATCACCCCTTACCTCCCTCTATGCATAACTTCCATATTGGACAGCTGCAAAAATTATAGATCCCAACAGATAATGTCATTATTTTTGTCTTTAAGTAATTAGGAGAAAACTTGAACAGATAATCAATTTCTTCTGTTTTTAATGTCTTCTGTTCCTGTCATGTTTACATGGCTTCCTTTCCCTTCAGCCAAGAGCATTTGTGTTACCTCTATTCTTCAGGTATTCTTACTATGGTTTTAAATCTCTTTAAAATATGTGTATCAATGTCTGGACACCAGTTACTCATTAGCCACTCATTGTCCATGTATGTATGTCCCTGTTCACTGAAAGGTGTGAAATTTTCTCTCCATCTTTTGTTTTTAGCAACTTGACTATTTCCGTAGGTGTGATTTTCGTTTTATGTATTCAATTTGGAATTCTGTGAATTCTTAAACTTCAAACCTGTGCATTTGTATGTTCTTTGAAGTTTTGCAATTTCAGCCATTATAGCTTTAACCCCTTTAAGTAATTTTTATATCCCGAAAGAGACTTCACATTATTGTCTCCACAGTTCTATGAATTTCCTTTCATTGTTCCAAAATTTTCTTTTTGGCTGCAAGACTGTCAAATCTGAAATCTGTAGGGCATGCTGGAGGTCAGAGATGCAAGAAGAATTTGATGTTGCAGATTTTAGGGAGAATTGCTTCTTCTGCAAGAAACCTGCTTTTGTTTTTAACTATCTTTTAAAATATATATTTATTGTTATTAAGGTGTTGTACAGAGGAATTACTATTTCTTTTTTTTGGGGGGGTCCGGTTGTGGGGCCTGAACTCTGGGCCTGGGCGCTGTCCCTCAGCTCTTTAGCTCAAGGCTAGCACTCTACCACTTGAGTCACAGTGCCATTTCCGGCTTTTCTCTTTTTGCTTATGTGGTGCTGAGGAATCGAACCCAGGGCCTCATGCATGCAAGCCAAGCGCTCTACCACTGAGCCACCTTCCCAGCCCAGGGATTACTATTTCATAAGTAACAAGTTACCTTTCTTTTTATGGACAATGTCATCCCTTCCTTTTCTTTTCACAATTTCCCCCTCCCATCCCTTCCCACAGTTATCTAGCTCAATTTCCACATAGTATCTATTGAATGACATGATTTTTCTTCCTGGGGTCTTCCTCTGGTGAGATGAGGCCCATCTGCTAAGGTCCCTTGTTTAAAGTCAGCTGATCACAATGGTTAACGGTATCTGCAAAGTACCTTTCTAGTGATCCCTGCATCAGGGTTTGGTGAAGTAACTGCCTAGTGTGTGTTATCCATGGGACTCATCCTACTGACTCTCACACATGGCAAGACTCGCACTACAAGCTTTCACACTGGCAGATTTGTGTTCTCCGAGCTTTAGGAGCAAGCTATGATCACTCTGTCCCCTACACACTCAGCAGGCCAAAGACTTGGTCAGACTTATAAATAGGATTTGGAAGGAACGGTCCCTTTCTCAGAGTCTTTCTGCACTTTCCAGTCTTATTATTTGATGTTCAAAATTGTTACTCAGCTCTTTCAGTGTGATCCTTGTTTTTATCATTGGTCCACAGTTTTGCCTGGTTTGGAAGGGTAGGATCCAACAGGAGTTTACTTGGCAATACTAAAAGCAAAACTTTGCATAAACCATGAGTCTTGTGGGACAATGGAAGAAGACATGGGGGATGTGGGGAAGGGTCAACCAGTGGCATTTGTTATCACTGCTGGATATCGGGCTAGCAGGGCTCTCCTCATGAATTGCTCACCTTAGCCAAACTCCAGACACTCTAGAGGCTGTGTGGGCAGCACTTACAGGTTCCTTGGGAGGTAATCTTTCAGGAAGAAGGCAGGAGTCAGGGTCTCAGCCCAAGCTGTTTCCCAGGGCTACCTAGCTTGTTTCAGTAATTAGAGCTAACTAGGAACCTGAGGCAGCCATCCAGTTGGAAAGAGGAAACTAATCTAGAAATGTTTCAAGAACAAAACAAGAAGACAGGTCTGGACTTGTGCAGGCTAGACAGGCTCCCCTGGATTCCTGTCAGGAATTGTGACCAATGTATTAATGTAGTAATCCTAGCATTGATCCCATGGTCCAGTTAAGTGGTCAATTTAGCATAGAGCACTTAGCGTAGAGACCTGTCCAGTGAGTGGATGAAAGTCCTGACTGTCAGACTTGCTCAATTGCCTGCTAAGTGATGAGGTAGAAATGAAGACTAGAAATGCAACAGCGATAAACACAAGACCATATGTTGGAAATGATCTGTACAACTTGGAGGGAGGGGGGAGAGTAGGAGAAAAATGAGGGAGGGGGTAACAAGTTTGACAAGAAATGTACTCATTACTTTATTTATGTAACAGTAACCCCTCTGTACATCACCTTGGTAATAAAAACTTAATTTAAAAATTGTGAAGACTAAGCCAGGTGCCAATGACTCACGCCTGTAATCCTAGCTACTCAGGAGGCTGAGATCTGAGGATCGTGGTTCAAAGTCAGCCCTGTCAGGAAAGTCGGTGAGACTCTTATCTCCAATTAACCATTAGAAAACTGGAAGTGGCGCTGTGGCTCATGTGGTAGAACTCTCACCTTGAGCTGAAGAGTGCAGGGACAGCGCCCAAGCCCAGAGTTCAAGCCCCACAACCAACCCCCCCCCAAAAAAATGAAGACTAGAGAGGAGAGCTGAATCTGTGGTAGGGTAGAGCCTCACCATCAGCAACAGCAAAGTGTAGAGAGGGGTTTAGGCACCCCCCCAAAAGTGGGCTTCGCCGAACTCTCAGTGTCTTTCATCCGAATACCTACCTAATGACTCATCCCTAATACCTCAAAAAAATCTTGAGCCTATTGCTCCCCCCCCACTTCTTCAAATCCACTGAGCAAAGCACTCACTTTAAACAATTCGCTGTCAGTGAATGCCTTGTCAGCGGCGAGGGAGGGCCATGAGTCACTTCTGCCTAACTTATTTTCCCAGCCAGTGCACCAACTCCTCCCATCAATCCATGTCCCTTCAACTGCCCCAACCTGCAGGGTGAAGCCAGCCACACATACTTGTCTTTTTCAAGGAGCCTCATTGATTAAAAACCCCAACCCAAAATGATATGCTCATCGTACGTGGCTGAGGAAATAAAGAACTATGCTATCACCCAAAGATAAGTACAATACACACAGATCCTTTTATTTCCACACATTTTTTTTCTGCCAATATGTTTTCATGGGGCAGTTCTGAGGTTTGAACTCAGGGCTTTGTGCTTATCATGCTGGTGCTTTATTGCTCATCCATGTCTCCAGATATTTTTCCATTGATTATTTTTAAGAGAGGGCCCAGCTTCCCACAAGGGCACATGAGCCGCAAACCTCCTACTTTAAGCTCCCTACGGTTGCTGATCTCAGATCTGCACCACCCCATCCAGCTTCCCTCTATGAAGATAGAGCCTGGTGAATTATCCTTCCTCTCTATCCTCCCCTCCATCCTCCCATTCCCAGCCTCCCAAGTAGCTGGGATTATAGCATGAGCTACTAAGTGCCTGGCTACATAGGAGCCAATAGCTTTTATACATTTTTATGTAATTGAAATCACAATCTGACCTAGTTTTGTATCTGTTGTTCCAAGAAATCTCTGGGATTACATAGTATTCCTTTGCACAATTAGCATGGCCTTTGGTTCTTTGTTCAGTCAGGATAAATATTAGTTGGGCACCCAGTGTGCATCATGCACTATAGTAAACTTTGCGTATCTCTACCAATGAAGACACAACTCCTGCTGTTGTGGAGCTTCCTGTGTGGTGTAGACAATAAGTCAATAGCCTAATGGTTTATAAGCTACAGGAAGAAAATCAAAGCAGGCTAAGAGGCTAGCAGGCTGTTGGAGAGAAAGCAAGTTGTGTGAGGAGGTGACAGTTGAGGAAAGGCTTGATTAAAAAGAGGCTCTGTCATCCTCCATGAAACAGATGGAGCAACTTGACATATTTCTCTTGCCTAAAGCACTTCCCTGTTAAACTATGGCTACTGAACTCTGCCCATTGGCAAGCATTTTGAAATGAGTGTGTTATTTGGTGAAACCAAAACTTCCGGAAGGAGCCAAGCTAAACAACAGAGGGAAAGAAGTAGACAAGAGAGTCAACTAGAAGGCTCAACAACTCTTGAGAAGGCTGAGGAGAAAAAGAGAAAAGAGAAAAAAGAGAAGGGAAGAGGGGAGGGGAGGGGGAGGGGAAAAGAGCAAGAAAGAGAGGAGGGGTAGGGGAGAGGAGGGGAGATAGAACAAGAGAGGAAATGAGAGGAGAAGAGAAAGGAGGAGAGGAGACAAAAAAGGAGAGGAGAGAGGAGAACAGAGGAGAAGGAAAGGGAAGGGAAGTGAAGGAGAGGGGAGGGGACAAAGGGGAAGGAAAGGGAGCAGAGAGAGGGGAGGGGAGAGGAGGGTAAGAGTGAGACCAAGAGACCCAGGTCCATGCCTACAATCCTAGCTACTCAGGAGGCTGAGATCGGAGGATCTTGGTTCAAAGCCAGCCCTGGCAGGAACATGAGTGAGACTCTGATCTCCAATTAACCACTAGAAAACTGGAAGTAGTGCTGTGGCTCAAGTGGTAGAGCACTAGCCTTGAGCTGAAAAGCTCAGGGACAGCACCCAGGCCTAGAGTCCAAGACCCACGACCAACAAAAAAAAAAGAGAGAGAGAGAGAGAGACCCAGGTCCATGAGTAATACCTGATAAAGGAGTAGACAGATAAGCAGGAAGTACTTTTTAAAGAACCAGAAGTTTTTATTTTACTGGCAAGAGAATTATGTGTAAACAAACAAGAGTTCTTACAGCAATTTAATATTTATTGAATGTTTAATAAACGTTCTATGTAACTAATAATGCCCCAAAGAGATGATTTCATGAGGTATAATTTCGATCATGAGATTCACATTGAAATTAACCTGGCTCTGAATCACGGCTGTGAAACTTCTTTGCTCTGTGATCATTGCCTAGTTATTTAGTATCTCTGTGCCTTATTTCCCTCAGAGTGAAATGAGGACTAATCACATCCCACCCCTTGGTGATAGTCTAATAAGATGATCATTGTAAGGCCCTTAGCATATCCATAACAGACAGGTACCCTGAAAATGGTGGAATATGTGGTGGTTGTGTGTGCTGTGGTTGTATCTTTTGTAATTCTTACCACTCTTCCTAATAACTGAGGAGGCCTTGTCTGACTCCTTTTATCTATTATAAATGATTACTTTCTTACCCCAGTCCAATACCATCTGTGTCTCAGAACACCTCTGGGAGGAGCTGAGTGGAGGATGTCTGGTCATGATGCTGAGGAACACAGATCTTTCTAGAAGAAGTGCCAGGCTAAGAAGAAGAACTTGATTTCATGACAGGAAAAAGTGAGAACTAGACATAAAGATGGTTTCAATGAGTTTCCCTTTAAAGTCCCCAAGCAGTACTGTAGAGGCCTAGGTTATTGACTTCCATCCTGGGAGACTGGAAAGCTTATTGAGCTTATACGAACACTAAACCCAGTGTATGTATGATGGCTATTAACTCACTCTAAAGCTTGTCTAGAAGGAACTACAGCAAGATAGGGGTGGTGGCAAAGTTCAAGGTCTATATTAAAATGGGATTGAGTAAGCCAGCTGGGCTACAGGTGCATTAGTGATGCCTCAGGAAGACATACCATTAATCGCTAGCCACAGCTGTGTGTCTCTATAGTACTTACTTAAGCATCCACAGCCTAATGGGATTGCAGCTTGGAGTCAGCCACTTTTTTATATCATCCTGAGAATCTATCTACTAATCATATTCACACACACACACACACACACACACACACACACACACACACAGAGGATCAGTGATCCTGAACATAGAGTGACTTATGGAAACTGACTTTTTCTGAAAACCTCAGCTGAACTTCTGTATCTTCTCTCTAAATGAGCAGAAGTGTGGGATGGAAATCAACATTTTCTTTACTCAATCGCTTTCCAACCCTGAGAAAGGCAACTATGGTGATTTGGGTGGCATTTTTCTGCTTATGAAATCATGCTTGGTTTGCAAGGATGTGCTCAGGGTAAAGGATAACAACCCACACTGGAAGGCATGTTGGGAGAATGCCTCTCAAATATTTGTTTTAAATTAAGTGAATCATGTTTATTTATCAAAAGGTGTTATCCCTTTTTGTTCGAGAAAACATGGAAATATTTTTGCCATTCATGGCAAAGCAATCACAAACATTTGTACAACCTTTGGCTTTGTAAATCAGATTGTTAATATTTTCACACCCGAATGAAGTTTATGCTGGCAGATAAAATAAGCCTGGGAATGAGAAGATGACAGCAGATGTGACCAAAAAAGTCTTATAATTTGATGGATGATGGTTGACAGTAACAATGATTAATATAATTGTTTTATGCTAATCTAATTTTGTACATGGCATAAAATTTAGAAAGCTATCTGATAAGGGTAGGATGAAATAGAAAATATCCATCGTTCTCTTCAACTCTTCAAACCCTACTGGCAAAGCAAAACTAATTTCACTTGTTTGGTTTTAGATTTTAGTACTCATATCATAATGCTCAATCAGCTTATTTTAATATTTTTTTTACTTCTTATTCACTATAGGCTATACCCAGGACTCCTTTCTATAAAAGTGGAAATTGCTATACTGTCTCCCTCTTGTATACTTTAGTGGGCTTTTATTTTGATGATTGTTACTAGATTTTATTGTCCAATTTAATAAACTTTAAATTCTGTCTATTTTTGGTAGTTTAGTAGTCTGAGAGATAAGAAACTACCTCCCCTCTGCTTCTGTTACCCTTCCTTTTTCTATTATAATTATTTAATCATATTAATTGGGTAAATTAACAGGGTTTCTTATGATATTTTTGTACCTGTGTAGACCAGGCTTTGATTGTGTCCCCATTCCTTTCACCTCTTAACTTCCCTCACCCCTCCCTGGGAGTCATTATTCTACCAAGTTAACCATCTTATTATTTTGAGGTTTGAAGTATGAGAACCAAACATAGACAGACAGACAGACAGACAGACAGATGACAGATAGACAGACAGACAGACAGACAGACAGACAGACAGACAGACAGACACAGATAGATAGATAGATAGAAGATAGATAGATAGATAGATAGATAGATAGATTCTACTTGTCTTGAGAATTGTGTTGCTATAAATATGGGTATACTGGTAACTTTTATGTATAATTACTTCATCTCCTTTAGGTATACACCTAGATGTAGCATAATAGGGTCATAGTGTCATTCTACTTTTAGTTTTTGAGAAACTGCCCTATTTATTTCCATAGTGGCTGGACTCACTCACATTTCTACCAAGGGATCCATTTTCCTCTACAGTCTTCCTAGCCTCTGTCATTGTTGTTGGATTCCATTTGGTTTGGTTTAGGTTAATGGCCATTCTGACTGGGGTAAAATAGAAATTTAGATTTGCATTTCCCTGTTGACTAAGGCTAACGAGTATTTTTTCATATGTTTATTGGCCATTTATTTGTATTTCTTTGGAGAGTTATCTGTGGAAATCATTGTTCACTTGTTGTTTGGATTATCCTTTGGTATTTAATATTTTTTTTAGTTCTTTATGTATTTTAGGTATTAATCCCCTGTCAGATAAACAGCTAGAAAGAGTTTGTCCCATTTTGTGGGCTGTGTTCTTCAGTCCGTTGATTGTTTCCTTTGCTGTGTGGAAGCTTTTCAATTTGCTTTAGCCTGTTTAATGAATTCTGCTTTTATTTCCTGAGCTGTCGGGGTTCTATGCGGAAAATCATTTCATGTGCCTATTTCTTGGAGTGTTTCCTCTGTCTCAACCCTTCTTTCTAACTTAAATCATTTGCACATTTATTTTTACTTTGTCAATATTTTAGGATTGTCAGATAATATGCAGAAATCCCAGTTTAAGTGTGAAACTTACATAAGCAATAAATAATCTTTAGAGTAGCTGTGCATGGGGCATACTTCTACTAAAGAAATATTTGTTGCTTACCAGAGATTTAAATGTAACTGAACATCCTTAATTTTTATTTGCAAAATTTAGAAATATTGAAATGTTTATCAATTTCCATTGTCTTCTGAAACAACACAATAATTTCTTGTTTTAACTAAGGGCCTTGTGCATGCTAGGCAGGTATAATCACTTGAGCCACACCCTTAGCCCTTGTGTTTTAATTAATTCTTGAATAGGGTCTCAAATTTATGCTGGCATGAACCTTGATCCTCCTATTTATGATCCCTGTCTAACTAGGAAGGCAGGTTCATGATGCTGGGACTAGCGTTTGTTGGCTAAAATGGAGGTCTTGCTAATTTTTCCCCAGGTTTGCCTTGAATCATTATCCTCCCAATCCCTACCTCCAAAGTAGTTAAGATTACAGGCATGAGACACTATGCCTGGCTTCTTATTTAAACTCTATGTTCTATTTAAAAAAAAAAAAACCTAGCTACTCATTAGGCTGAGATCTGAGGCTTGCAGTTCAAAGCCAGCCTGGGCAGGAAACTGAGATTCTTATCTCCAATAAACCACCAGAAAACCAGAAGTAGCATGGTGGCTCAAGTGGTAGAACACACTCCTTGAGCTGAAGAGCTGAGGGACAGCACCCAGACTCAGGGCTCAAGCCCCACAACCAAAAACAAGAAAAACAAAAACAAAAACAAAGCAAAACATCATGGTAGCAGTGGCTCACACCTGTAATCCTAGCTACTCAGGAAGCTGAGATTTGAGGATCCAGGTTCAAAGCCAGCCTGGGCAGGAAAGTCCGTGAGACTCTTATCTCCAATAAACTACTCAGAAAACTGGAAGTGGTGCAGTGGCTCAGTGGTAGTGTACTAGCCTTGTGCTGAAGAGCTGAGGGACAGTGCCCAGGCCCAGAGTTCAAGCCCCATGACAAAAAAAAAAGACAAACTGTGGTTCCAAGTCAGTATGGGGGGTATAGTGGGGGGGGGGTGTTGATTATGAGACATGAGACTCCATCTGGGTCTATCTAATTAAAGAATCTGGTTGTTGTATTTGTGCCCATTCAGCCTAGCAACTGAAAGAAGTATAAAATAGTAAGATCACAGTCCAGGCACATTCCTGAGCAATAAAGCAATACTCTCTCACTCAAAAGAACTAGTGCAAAAACAGGTTGGAGCTGGGCCCTGGTGGCTCACACCTATAATCCTAGCTACTCAGGAGGCTGAGATCTGAGGATCTCAGGTCAAAGCCAACCCCAGGCAGGAAAGTCCATGAGACTCTTATCTCCAATAAACCACTAGAAAACCGGAAGTGGCATTGTAGCTCAAGTAGAAGAGCGCTCACCTTGAGCTGAAAAGCACAGGGACAGCGCCCAAACCCAGAGTTCAAGCCCCACGACCGACAAAATAAAAACAGGTTGTTGCTGTGGTTCAATGGTGGAACACCTGCCTAGAAGCAGAAGGCCCTGATTTCAAACTCTTTGCAAAGGCAAAGGCAAAAAAAACCTCTGAAAACTATTATATTTCATATTCTTTTCTTCTACTTGATAAACTCATCTTAAGGGACAGACTCCTAGAAATAATAAGAGAAAGCATATCTTGCAGATAGTTTAAAATTTCACTTTTACTAAAGACAAATCTCAGTTCCAAAAAGGATTTAACAAATCTTTACAAATGGCTGAAATGGGTTTCAAACTAAAGATTTTGTTCTCTTATTCCTCTTTCTGACCTTTTCCTGTCTCACCTAGAAAGAATCTTATGGTTTCCTTGTCCTCATCAGTATTTGAAGACACTGAGTTGATATCCAGAAAGGACAGTAATATTGACAATTCCCACCATCCCTCATCCTTCCATGAGAGAAACACTGCATTCTTCAAAATGCACCAAACAGAGGGCTTGAGAGTCAGGCAGATAGTGTTTCAAATCCCAACTCCACACTTACTTCACAGACCTGGGGGGTAATGCCTAAACTCTCCGAATTTGATATGTCTTGCTTTGTGATTGTTACTAAAGATACATAAGATAATACAGGTGCTCCACTGGGTCCTTGAGAGGGGAAAGTGGTGTTTTTCACAATGAGGATAAATCATATCTCACCATAAATATTTCATGTGTGTGTAAAAAATGAATACTAGTACTTCTTAAGGGTCCCTGTTACAACCTTGATTCTTCCTCTGTGCTGTGTTGGCTCTGATGTCCTTATGCATTTCTCCCATAAATAACACCTACTTGAAATTCTACTACAAGTTGAGGCATTTCACATGAAGTTTTTGTTCAAGCAACTCATCCATTCTCCACCATTTCCCTATTAGTCATTCAGACAATACATAGATGCTGGGATTTGTAAATGGGGGGATGGGATTAAAGACCTTCAGAAGGCACACTAGCCTCATAATCTCTGTCCTGCATGGTCACAGCAGCAATCTGGCTCATCTCTTTTGCCTCTGTCTCTGAGATCACCCATCCATCTCCCCCCCCCAAACCCATATTGTTCCCAGAAAGATGGGCACACAGTACAAGTCTGGTATGAACCAGTCACAAGCCTGGCAAGACTTCTGGAGAGAGTCCCAATTTCCTGGGCAGGAAAGTCCATGAGACTCTTATCTCCAATAAGAAGTGGTACAGTGGCTCAGTGGTAGTGTACTAAACTTGTGCTGAAGAGCTGAGGGACAACGCCCAGGCCCAGAGTTCAAGCCCCATGAACACAAAAAAAAAAAAGTCATACAAATGGCCCCGAAGAGCCCTTGAGCTTGCCTGGCTACCTCTGCCTCTCCGTCCTTCATTCTAGCCACATGATCATCCTTCCCAGGACACACTGCTTTTACCTTTGCTATGCTCAAAGCAACCTTGTGTCCCTATCCTTAGAGCAAGCCACTCCAATGCTTAATGACCTGTTCAGATATCTCAACTGCTAGGGTATTTCCCTGGCAGGATTTGGTAACTCCCTTTTTTATAGGTTCATACTACTGAGCACCTTTGAGATAGCATTCATCAAGTGCATAGCAGGACCATGAAAAGTTGCTCAGGGGCCTGCCAGGTAAGTCATGCCTAAAATCCTAGCTACTCAGGAAGCTGAGATCTAAGGATCACAGTTCGAAGCAACCTGGGCAGGAAAGTCTGTGAGATTTTTCCCTTTAATACATCACTCAGTAAAAGCTGGAAGTGGTGTTGTGGTAGAGCACTAGCCTTGAGCAAAAGAAGCTCAGGAAAAGCCCTTAGGATCCAAAAATTGCCATAGAGGTCTTCTGGAATTACCATCACCAGGTTATTCAGGTGTGGGTACTCAGCTTCTCTGCATACAGATCACGGTATGATCCAACAGAACACCAATGGACTTAAATACCAGCTACTGCCCTGCTTGCCACCATCAGGTAGGTGGTTGGCCCTTTAGTCTACAGACCTACAGCATGTATTAGCTGCCATCTTGCCAAAGTCGCCATTACTGAGTACAATATATACCACTTTTATTTCACTCCCTGCTTCCAAAATTCATCTTCTTTATATCCCTATAATGCCTCTTACAATGAGGTGTTCTCAGGATCAAGGACTGAGCAAAACTGTTTTGGTTTTTGTTTACTTCACCAAATGCATAGCAGAGTACAGACTCACAGTAGACTTGGAAATAAACAGTTGAGTGAGTGAGTGAATGAATGAATGAGTAAAGGCTATGGAAAGCCTTACTTCCTAATGTATCACAATGACATACCACATGGGCCAAAGTCAGGAGTTTAATGTCCTCAAGCAAAAGAAACAAGAACATTGTTTCATGTCTTAGTAAGTAGAGCATGCCAGAACTACAGAGTAATCTGTCTTTTCTACTGAAATAAAATAAAGAATTCTCAAAGCTGTCTGTTACAAAGGTGACCCTCCTGTAGAGAGCAGAAACACACTTGTCAAGGCATCAGCCCCAGGCTACTAGGCATAGGAGGTTAGCTGGCTCTTGCAAAGTCTGAGTGACCTCACAGATGTTGTTGCTCAGATCAAAACAACTATAGAAGTTGATGAGGCACTGATGGCTCATGTCTGTACTCCTAGAAACTCAGGAGGCTGAGATCTGGGGATCATGGTTCAAAGCCAGCCCAAGCAGGAAAGTTCGTGAATCTCTTAATTCCAATTAACCACACACACACACACACACACACACACACACACAAACAGAAGTAGAGCTATGGCTAAAGTTGTAGAGTGCTAGTCTTGAGGGGAAAAATAAAGCTTAGGGATGGTGCCTAAGCCCTGAGTTCAAGCCCCAAGACTTCCACATGCGCATGTGCACACACACTATGAAAGGCTAGACCTGGTGAGCTAGAAGTTCAAGTAAGACCACAGCAGGACAAGAGGCCTGGATTGGCCTCAATGGGTGGCTTGGAGTAGAAATTATGTCTTGAGGACTTTTGGCTGACAGTCATCAAAAGGAAACATTGAAGATATTGATAGAGCTCTAACTTTTGAGGGCCTACATGGGGTATAAATTTATGTCATTCTTAGGATATTTGTGCTCCATGGACCAGCATGATTGGTCCCATTTTACCCACACACTACCCAAAATGCAAAAGCTGTACATTGGTATTGTCTAGCCATGTTGTATCTGCAGTGGGTGAACTTTGATGATGTCGAATCATGTTATATCAGGTGGTGGTACATGAGAACTGACAGCAAAAGAATGGTGCCCCTAGATCAAGTCATACTGACCACAGCTGGATAATCCATCCTTTATCATCATTGACCTTTAAAGATGGCTTGGTCTTTTGGACTCCAGAAATTATGGGAACAGTTTCAGGGTCAGTAAACTGGATATCAGAGTTTTAGTGCTTACAAAGCTCATGTTTTTGCCTACCACAGATGGCTCATGACCATATAACATTTGGCTTTTGTAATGAGGGCATTTCTGTCTATGCACCATGGTCATTCACTTGATAAAATTAGCATGGAGATGTTGCTTTTCAGACAATAACAATGTCTCTTTTTCATCCAGGGATGAGAATAAAAGGGTGATAGGTGGAATAGTTAACAAAGCGATAGATAGTAAAAGAAGATCTTGTTGTGGTCATACAGCCCAATCGAGGATGGTAACATTGGGCCCTGTCCAACTGTGTCAGTTGTGGCCTGAGGTGGGCATAATTTAGATTAAACCCCACCATGGGTGTTCAATTGGGCTAAAGAAGAGCGAAACTAGAGACTATATACAAAATGAAAACCTCGTAATCCAATGTAACATCTAAATAGATAAACTAGCAAATTTTGAGGACTTTTAATTGTTGAGAAACTTCCTATTCTACAAGTTTACTGATGCTTCTGCTTTTGCTCCATTTTCAAGGACACACAACTGAAAAGAGGGCAGGATGGTCTCTCAAGAGGCCCCCATTACATTTGGGCAAAACCCAAGAATATCTCACCTCAAACTCTCTTGACTTCTACAACTTATCTCCCCCTCTGTCTCTTCCACCCTCTCTCTTCTTTCTTTTATAATTTTTTATTATCTTGAAGGTGTTGTACAAAGGGGTTTCAATTACACATGTCAGTTTATAAGCACAATACATCTTGATCAATGTCACCTCTTCTAATATTCTCCCCATCCCTCCCAACCCTTCCTATCCATTCAGGTTATCTGATTCCATTTTTACATATCCTGTATACATTGAATATGATGACTGTATTCATCCACACTTCCTCTCTCCATTTTTCTGCCCCACCTGACAAAACATGTTTCAGCTTCTCGGTATTCATTATGTTATACTGTAAGTTGGTTGTTCAAAGGACTCCACTGGGATCCTCCCTTGTGTATACCATACTTTGGCCCATTTGTTTTTGTATATATGCCTATGACACTGTATGCTTTCATATAGGTCAATGATTTAGATCTAACTTCCACCAAGGAGAGAAAACATGTGCCCATTTTCTCTGTGAGCCTGGCTTACCATAATTCTTTCTAGGTCCATCTATTTCCTTAACCTAAAATTCTTCTTCCTGATAAATGAGTAAAATTCTGTTGATAGATAGATCATGTTATCTATAGGTCTCTCTCTCTCTCTATATATATATCACTTTATATATATCACATTATATAGATACATATAGACATAGACCAGATTTTCTTGATCCACTCATCTGTAGGAAATTTGGGCTGTTTTCACAATTTGGCTATGGTAAACAGTGCAGCAATGAATGATGGGTATCTATCTGTCCTTTCATCTGACCTAAAAAGAGATCAGGCAGCAGAGGACTTGGACAGAGACGCCTAGGTTGGCATGAAGGATTGCTGTAACTATAAAATGGCATCTGTCTGTAGCAGACTCAGAACCTGCCCACAGGCTACATGCAGACACTACATCTGGCCATGGGAGGAGCATGGGGTGATGAGAACGGACAGGGATGCTTTGTGTCCTGTAGAGAAGAAGAGGGAGAATAAGGAGCCAGCCAAAAGGATTGTGCTGTAGGCTCTCCATCAGAGAATTGCAGACTTTATGAACTCAAACGGACAGCTTGACTCCACACTTCGGGAAGTGCTCTTGTTTGGGAAGAAAAGAACATTCTAGCAATGTGGGGTCCTGGAGCCTCTCTCTGTCAATGCCTCTCTGTTAGCTAGCCATGGCCTACTTTTCTTTGCTGATCAGGACTGCATTTTAATTAGCTGCATCTTCAACGCCTCCTATGACACCACTTTTTGGAAACTTGCAAAAAGATTCAACAAATATGGCAGTGACTGGCTTTACTAGAAAGCTAAGACTTGACCTGATGAACTGTCATCAAATGAAGCCCTTCCTTCATTCTCTCCAGACCCCACTGCACATCATGCTCTTGTCTCTTAATTTAGAGAAGACTAACCAGCTTAGTGATCTCTGTCTATCAACGGTGTTGGGAACAAATATTGGTTCAAGGGATTATACCCACAAAGAAGAGTTTTCTAGCTGCCTGCCAAACAGGGTACCAACTCAATGAGCCTGCCAACAGAACAAGGTAAATCTTGTACCCAGTCAAGGCTGACAATGGTCTGAGCCTTGGTGATGCCAGGGCGGAAGTAGCTTTCCATCCCTCAGTCATCTGCTGCTAAGTAACTTGAGTAAGTGGCAAAAAGCTTACTTGGGAAGTTGTCGGGGGAGTGGACACTGATGTGCTGCCAGCGGATGCTAATGAAATCATTTTCAGGGGTCACCCAGCTGAAAACCTTCCTTTCCATGCCATGAAGCCAACCCTATATTGTCCAGTATCAGTCACATAATAGGATACCCTATTCCCACCCCTAGGAGAGCCATATTCTTGAGACTCAGAAGAAAGGAAAGAATCATGGCAAACAAATTCATTCAATCAACAAATATTAAATGAGAGACTGTGGAGACAGAGGAGTGGCAAGTACAATATCAATATAATACACACTGTACCTGACAAGGCCGCCTATAATGTGCCCAAAGACATTTTTATTTTTTATCTCCATTTCCCTATAAGGGAAATCAGGCAAGAGAGAGTTAAGTGACTTACCTTAATTACCCAAGCTAGTAACATGTCCTAACTTACCCAAATTAGTAAATGATAGAGTTGGAATTGAGCCTAACTTACCCAAAGTAGTAAGTGGTAGAGTTGGAATTTGAACTTGATAGCTTGGACATGAAACTTAAATGAATGAAAGGAGGAGGTTTGAAAAGGGAACAAGGAGACATTCTCAAGAGATCATATTTGAGCTTATAATTTGAACGACATCCTGTAGGACTATGCTAGGTGCTCTGTTTCCTTCCTTATTCTTCTTAACAAGGCCTCCAACAAGGAGATGATAATATCCTCATATTCCAAAGAAGAAATACAAGCTTATGTTTAGGTAAATTTCATCAGAGTTTGTGACTTTTATGTGGCAGAGTTGAAATTTATATCCAATTCTAAACTGTAATTTATCCACCAGCCACACTGAGCTACAAATTGCAAAGTGTTGTCCTGATTATCTCTAGAGGATTTGAAAGATCAAGGGTGTGGATATATCTAAACGAGGACAGGCAGAATGAAGAAATCTGTCTGAAAAAGACAGGTGAGATGGGCTGATTTTACAAAAGAGATGGGAGAGGGGTCCAGGCATTCCAGGAAAAAAAATAACAGTATAAGAAGAGACTTGGGGACGTTAGGTTGTTTCAAGAAACAGTGCTCCTTCAGAATGCTATATGAGCACTGAGATGTTAACAGTACAAAGCTAGAATGGTAGGTTGGGGAAAATTACCAAAAGCATAGACTTCTCCACTGACTGTAAATCAAAGTAACTATATTGACACTCTACATTAAGGCAAAACATCATGATGCCTTTTGAACTCTTACTGACAAGCTCCTCCATGCAAAATTAAGAACTCCTGTTAAAATAAATGCCTCTAGTAGAATCCCTGTAAGGTGTGTTCATCTACTTTCTGGATCTTGGAAGAATGCTACCCAAGCAGATGTCAGCCATCATCATCTGACCAAGGGTCCTGCCTTGGGATCAGCAGTGGGATTGTCAGTTTTCAATTTCAAACTCAGTGGATCTTGGGGGAGAGTAGATTGAAATGAAAAGCTGTGTTCACCTCAGAGGTGTCTTTGGAAGTTGCTTCCTTGAAAAGTCTGGTAGCCAAGTGTTTTATGCTGCTTTTCTTTTTTCTTAGGAGAAGCAAAAGATGAAGCCACTTTTGAAAAGGTTTCATATAACTGGCAAGTTCCCAGGGAAGGTGGCTGCTGACCAATCAGAGCTTCTCTGGATAGGTGCACAGGAGCCACCGAGAGTCCTACCAGCTTTCCCCTGGCTTTATATAGCCTCAGTGTCCAAATCAAAATTAGGAATGTAGCCATGTACTGCTGACTTACACCTATAATCCTAGCTACTCAGGAGGCTGCGATCTAAGAATTGTAGTACAAAGCCAGGCTTAGTAGAAAAGTCCATGGGACTTTGATCTCCAATTAACCTCCAAAATAATTTTAAACCAGAAGTGGAGCTAGTGAAGAGCACACACACTCATACACACACACACACACACACACACACACACACACACACACAAAATAGGGATGTAACAGTCTGAATCATACTAAATATGATAGTGCATATAAAGTACTTTACATGTAAGGTACATAAATATAAGTGCTCAAAAATGTTTATTATATGCTAATCATTAGTAGTAGGTATTCCAATAATTACATACCAATTATTATTTTTAAAAATCAGAGGAAAAGAAGACAAATTACTACTTGGAGAATAAAGACTTCTTGTATCAAATACAAAAGACTTGAATATACTACATCCTCATACCAAAGACAAAAGACTTGATAAAACCACATTTGAAGAGCATCTGAGCATCTGAGTGTGTATACACATTCACACACATGTATGTTCACTAATGGCCAGTAGCTTAATTAGATCTGTGGAATGAAGCCTTCCTAAAAAATCTGAGGAGACAGAGTTTGAAGAGCCTTTGGAGAGCGGAGCCTGGATGCTTCCAGAAGTGGTACGCCTAGAGAAGAATTGGAAGTTCCATGCCTCAGCCGTGGGCAGTGCTTCCCCTGTGGAGTTCCTAGTATATACTCTGCGACAAGTAGTCTGTTCTTGTGGTTGTTTACTTTATTTCTTCTGGCATATCTAAGTTTTAGTAACTGCTTAGGTACATTGGATTTTCTTGTGGCCCAAGTTTATAACATGGAGTGGAAGGCTCTGGTTATTTAACTCTTTCAGAGGATTTAATATCAAAGAGGTTAAACATTTGGACTAAAAGAAAAAAAAGAACACTTATAATAAGATGATATCATAAAATCACTACTAACTATGCTTCTGGGGAATTAGTCCTATAAAATAGCTGATCTGGTCAAGATGCATTGTGTTCACAAACTGGCATGGCAACTACTTAAAGATCATTAGAAAAACAAAAAAATGAATAAAATATATTAATAAGAACTCATAATTTAGACACATATATGATATGTGTAGTATATAAGAAACCACTTTGGAAAGCAGTATGGAGGTTCCTCAAAAGACTCCATATAGAGCTCCCCTATGACCCAGCAATCCCACTTCTGGGCATTTACCCAAATGATCACAAACAAGACCACACTAAAGCTACCAGCACAACTATGTTTATCGCAGCATTATTTACCATAGCTAAAATATGGAACCAACCCAGATGCCCCTCAGTAGATGAATGGATCAAGAAAATGTGTTATATTTACACATGGAATTCTATGTCTCCATCAGAAAGAATGACATTGCCCCATTTGTTAGGAAATGGAAAGACTTGGAAAAAATTATATTAAGTGAAGTAAGCCAGGTCCAAAGAAACATAGGTCCCATGGTTTCCCTTATTTGCAATAACTAGTATATGTCTGAGTCAAGCAGAAAAGGTCAGATAAGTTGATGTTAGGGGAATGAACCCCAAGATAAATATTCAAATGTTTTTTTTCTTTCATGCAATTGTTTCGACTATGTTGTTTTGTATGTCCCTCCCCCATGGTATAACCCCTGCTTTCACTGTATTTGATGTTGGTATAATTTGTGGAGGGGAAGGGCAAAAACAAATTGTTTAAATAGGTACCGGTAGACCCATTGCAACAATGAGATGTACAAGTCATTATGTCGAAAAACGAACTTTACAACTTTGGTGGGGGGGGGAGGATCAGGTGGGGGGAATATGGGAAGGGATGGGAAGGGGAAACAAAGAGGAGGCTACAATGCTTGATAAGAAATGTACTCATTATCTTGCCCATGTAATTGTAACCCCTCTGTACAGTAGTCTCACAATAAAAAAAAATAATTAAGTCTAATTGTAGTCAAATCAATATATATATATATATATATATATGAATATATCTATTTACAAAGCCATCAACTACTAGTCTGAAAACAAGTGTATGGATTAGAATTAACTTTGGAGACATTGCTATTTTACTGAGTTTGTTTTCAAAAATTAGCAATGACATTATTCAAGATGCCGGTTGTACTCCTAAATTGCCACGTTGAATTGAAAGCCCTTTGTACAACTAAATATAATCAAAGAAAAATAGTAATGCTTAAGAAAAAAGAACTGATTTCAGTGTCTCAGTATTTCACTGAGACCAAAAGACAAATTGTTTTTGCAGTGTTTGCTGATTTCCATGCCATCCTATCCATTTCTATCATCCTGATCATGCGCAAGGCTCTGACCTTTTCCCACTGGTTGCGTGAATGAGGCATTCGGTGAAGCCAGAGCAAAGGAAGGCTTTATTTGCTCCATTCTGGTTTTCTGCCCTCACCCTGGAATGTTTCTGTTTGTAGAGTCCTTCCATAAGGCTCCAGTCGACACAGCCCTTTGATTCTGCCATGGGAGGCTCAGCATTAACTCATGTTTGAAGCCTGCTGAGAGAATAAGCCCTGCCTAATAGAAATAAAGGTGTGATTAAAGAGAGATAATCTGGTAACTGTCAGTCACATTTTGCAAAGTTATTATCCAATTGAAAATCTCTGAGTATTTCCCAAGGAACATTGATTGCCTGTGGCCCCAGTGAAAGAAGTTTATTTTCACAGCTTAATTAGTGGGGTATGTGCCTTCATTTTCAGTGCTACATTTCCATTTCTGAATCTTCCTCACCCACAACCCCCAGTGATAGCTCTCCCTTTCCTCCACAGCCTAAATACACATATTCACATACATACACATGTGTGCACACACACATACACACACAACACACACATGCTGTCCACATACTCTATGTGGCTATCCGAGAAATTTAAAATTGGAAACATTTTAGTAAACTGTGTAGCAAAGCCCTCCCACTCCAAATAAGCTGTAGGCCAAACTGCACATTTTTGTGGGTGACATGAAGTTTTTCAATTAAAGATCAGATGGAAATCAGGCAACCAATTTACCATTCAGATTGATGGATGGGATAAGGGACTGCTGGACCATTGTCGAAATGCAAATGATTTTTAACTCCAAACACTCAGGGGAAAGAAGATTGATTACAGGGCAAGTTATTCCTCCCATTACTCAAATGGGTAAGTAGATGATAGATGGGGAGGGAGAGAGGTGGACCCTTGTCTGGGTGGCGATGCTATTGGAGCTGAAGGCATGGAGCAGATAAGTCTTTCTCACTCTGCTAAAGTAGGTTGAGCACAAATTTGGACTCCCCTACTCTGGTCTGATTTTTTGTTGTTGATGTTGATAATGATGATAAAATAAGCAGGGTTGAGGCTTTGCTTTGGGGCAAAAGGAAGCTCTGCATTGTTCTTTTCACAGTGGATTTTCTAGAGCTACAATGGCTTTCTGGACATAGACTCTTCCTGTACTTTTTTTTTCCAATCTGTTACACACACACACACACACACACACACACACACACACACACCCCTAGTCCAATCCAAAGGCTAGTGATGAGAGCTTATAGTCACCACCCTTGCTCTCCTAGAACTTTCCCAGCAAGCCTCATAAGGGTCCTAAATCCCATTTTCCCTAGTGCTAGCACTCTACCACTTGAGCCACAGCTCTACTTCTGGCTTTTTGGTGGTTATTTGGGGATAAAAGTCTCATGGACTTTTTTCCCAGGCTGGCTTCAAACCACATTCCTCAGATCTCAAAATCCTAAGTAGCTGGGATTACAGGCCTGAGCCACCAGTGTCCAGCTTGCAATTATTTCTTTAACAAATATCACATGCAAGGCCCTGATTTGAGTGCTGTAGATGATAGAGATCTAAACTAGCAATGTATTTTAAGTGTCTAGCAAAGTTCCTAAGCACCTAGACACTCAATAAATACAAGCTAACTATTATCAGAGACTCGAGAGATGGAGGAGATTGTGACTTCTGGAAAGTCCTTGGAAGTGTCAAACATTAGTGCACTTAACTTGACAGACAACAATGCAGGCAGCACTGTAGGAAGGGTTGTAGTAGACACCTCATCAAACCCTACACACAGGGTTTGAGGGGTGGACTTTACTATATCTGGATGCTGTGTTTAGATGTGGGAGTGGGTTGACCAAGAATTCAGGAACTATTATATGATGGTACTTAGAAACGCCAGGCTGGGCTGGGAAGTTGGCTTAGTGGTAGAGCGCTTGCCTTGCATGCATGAGGCTCTGGGTTCGATTCCTCAGCACCACATAAACAAAAAGAAAAAATCCGGAAGTGGCGCTGTGGCTCAAGTGGTAGAGTGCTAGCCTTGAGCTGAAGAGCTGAGGGACAGCACCCAGGCCCAGAGTTCAGGCCCCACAACTGGACCCAAAAAAAAAGACAAAGAAAACCACAAGTGACTCCGTGGCTCAAGTGGTAGAGCACTAGCCTTGAGCTGAAGAGCTGAGAGACAGCGCTCAGGCCCAGAGTTCAGGCCCCACGACCGGACCCAAAAAAAAAAAAAAAAAGAAATGCCAGGCTAAGTTGTTCAAGTGAAGAGCAGACATGTAGTCAAAAATAGACCCTATCTCTTGAAACAGAGATTCCATCAGTATTTAGCTTTACAAAGGATATTCTGGCATAATTCTTGTATTAAGGGATGATGTCTCAAGAGAAGGATGGAGAATGGAAATGATGCCATCCATCCTGAGAAAAGACTGTGATGTCTAAGGCTTGTAGTGTTCCAGAAAGGGTGGTAAAAAAGTGTGAGTATAGAAGAGACATCTGAGGAAGACATGGAACTTAATAACGTAAGGTACATTAGGGGCAGATGAGAGGAAGAGATCCAGAGTCACCCGGAGGTACATGGTGAAACCCCTCAATAATTGATAAGAAAAAAATACCAGATGACAAGTAAGATCATCAGTTCAGTGCTGGGCATATGTTTGAGGTCTTTTGTGGACAGCCTACCTGGACTTGGCAAACATATAACTCAAGATGATGAGAACACCAATATCCGGACTTTAGCTATAGATGTTAATATCAACCCAGTGTCTTTTTTCCCACCTGGCAAATTTGAAGCCTTTCCACTAACTATAATACCCTCAGTTTCTGATTCAATAAATATTCAAGGAAGGGAGAGAAAGATGGAAGGAAGAAAAGAGAAAGGGAAGAAGAAAGGAATGAAAGATAGGTGGGAGGAAAAGGTAGAGGGAGGAAAGAAATGAAAGGAAGAGAAGAAGGGAGGGAAAGAGAAGAAGGACTGGAAGAGGAAGAAGGAAGGAAGGAAAAGGAGAAGGAGAAAGGGGAAAAAAGAGGAAGGGTTGATCTATTGATTAGGTAAGAATTTGTAGTCATCAGTTACTGGATGTAGAATCTAATAGGCTATAATCTAATGGTTATAAATTATAAATAAACTTTTCTTTATCAGCTTTGTCCACAAGTGAAGGGAAAGGAATTAAACTGGTATTTATTACGTATCTACTATTTCTCAGGAAGCACACAATCCTAGGATTCCTACCTTCATCCCTTGCTTTGATCCATTTATAGAGTAATTGCTAAAAATGCAATATCTTGCAGGAATTTTTGGTCTCTGCCTTCATTGATCCATTTATAGAGTAATTGCTAAAAATGCAATATCTTGCAGGAATTTTTGGTCTCTGCCTTCATTCCTTAGCAAATATCATTCTCAAATACACTATTTTAACTTGTCTCTTTCTTTTAGTTTACATCTCTCTAGCCCAATCTTCTGATCTGAAGCTAGTTGTTTAAATAGATTACAGAATGTATATCCTTTCTTCCCTTTGAACAGAAACTCTTAAGATATCTTCCAACTATACTGAGGAGCTCCTTATATTTTCTGATTAGTCTTAGCACCTTCACTGGCCTGTCTGGCCTGAAACTATGAATGAGGAATGAGCAATAGAATTCTGACTAATGTGTTTCTGCCTGCCAGACCAACATGTTCAGAACATTTTAGTGGTATAATATTGTTGAATTTAGGGTATTGTGCTTAAAATACAGGTAAGGAAAGATTTTCAGATGCTTACTAGCTATGTGGTACCACATGTCTTACTATGCCTAGAATGGCAAAGTGATGCAATTTGCTCCTAATGGTATCAGTTTATACTGATGTACAACTCTTCAAAGATTGCGTATAGAGTCTTCGGTTTAAGTGATAGATTATGTGCCAGGCACCAGTGGCTTAGCCCTATAATCCTTGTTACTCAGGAGACAGAGAATAAGAGAATTACTCAAAGCCCACCCAGGTAGAAAAGTTCACTGCACTCTATCTCCAACATAATCAGCAAAAAATAGGCAGAGTTAGTGTGGCTCAAGTGATAGGGTACCAGCCTAACAAATGCAAGGCCCTGAGTTCAAACCCTGGTACTATCAAATAAATCATAGATTATGCACAAAGTTCATTTTAGAGCTTCTCATTGCCATGTTTTGAGTTGATGCTATAATCCCAATAATTCCATTTTTAGATGAAGCAACTGAGTTTCCATAAGGTCAAATGGCTTACAACTCAACTGATGGAATGTGGATTCTGATACTGGAATGATAGCTTCTAAGGGAAGCTTTCCAGTAGTCCATTCATAGTCATAGTCGCTATTTCCAATAGTCATTCAATAAGAATTCATATAAAGATGATGATCAAAGTTCTTCATCTCCAAATGAAACACTTCTCTGTGACCATAACCAAGTCACCCCCCACTCTGTAAATGAAATAAGCATACATAGGAGTAGAATGTTTTTCCTCTCTATTATTGATGTACAGATAGCAGGATTTTGACCACTAGTCAAGATCAGCCCAACATAAGGCTGGCAAGGGTAAAAAGTGTGGCTTTCCTGCCACCCTCGTTATATCTTCTATCCATCCCCCTGTAACTCCACGCTGCCCATCTCCTGTCCTGCAAAACACTGGGGAGTAGGAAAACTTTGTCAGCAGAGACCAGAGTTCAAATCCAGATCCACTCCTCCTGAGCTATTCAGCCTTAAGGCAAAGAACATGACATCTCTGTGCTTCAGTCTCCTATGTAAACTGAGGGCCAATCTACCTCCTAGGCTCTACTCAGTGATGATCTGATGTGCACCCCAGCTCAGGAAGCCCTAAGCTCAGGCTCAGCCCCAGAGATAGAGCATTCTCTCCTCCTCCCTACAGTGCTGAACCATGTCAGGCTGGGTAGACAACTACTTTATGGTAAACTGGAGCGTTTTCTAGCTGACTGAAGTCATCCTTTGTGGTGGCTTCTGGTGCTTTTCCAATTACTTCCAGAGATGTTATGAAATTCTCAATGTAATCTCCAAAGACAGTCAATTTAAAAACACATATTTGTTCCTGTGAGTCATTCATAAACACTAATATGCTTAAGTATATGCGAATTTAAATTAGTTTCATTTGGAATATTTTAAACATTTTGGAGGTGTACATACACATGTTATTGACTCAATGTTGGCTATGGCCTTACACATGGTAGGACAGTTACACACCTAGAGCATAATAGCTTAGGAAACAAGAGTAGTAACAACAGATATTTCTCACATACGTGCTACATGTCTGACACCCTTCTCTGCATTTACTTTGTATATTAACCTAATTTGTACTCATAATAATTGTACTGCTGCTCTTCAGATCCTATACAGTTAAACTTGGTGGTACACACAATAGATACTTAATGCATATTTGTTGATCTAGGAAGCTGCTATTGCTGCCAGTTTATGGTAATTCACCTAGGTCAACAGATATAATAATATCTAACCTTTCCATAAGAGTATACTTGCCTGACTTCATTCAGAAATAATATCTGTAAAAGAGCTATGCTTCTGTTAGAGGAGGGAGTCTATGCTCACCAATTACAAACTACACAACCATTTGATAATATGATTTCAAAAGCCATAAAGTGCTTAAAACAGACATTGGGAGAGGAATTAAAGAGGGATGAGTCATCCGCCACACAGAGGGAGGGAGATTGAGCCATGCACAGATGGAGTTGAAGGGCTGAGCAGAGCAGGAATGTTCTCTGACTGGATCTCTCCCTTGATTGGTAAAATCAGAGGGGTCTTCCCCATTTATCTCTGGTGGTAATTAGGATTGGAGTCAGTACTAGGATCCAGGAAGCCTAAGTATGACTTAAGCATGAAGAATTTGTTCCACTCACATAACGTGAAGCTTGAATAAGCTTATGGCTATGGGCACTGGGTTTCACATCTGAGAGTTGGACTAGCATCCTTGTGATTCTCTTAGTCTTTCATTCATAGTTTAAAGCTTGCTATCTCCACCTCTGGCATCATTCCTGAATTTAAGACTGCACAAAGAGATACAATAGGTTGGGCCACACTAACTGGATCTCTTCCTTCAATCATAAAAATAGAAGCATTCCCCAAATTCTTGGAATATCTTGTCTATGCACTAATTCCCAGGTTTCCATTCTTCTCTCAACACTAGTAGATTGGGTGACTTGATGCAGATTTGTACTTTGGCAAGACCAGTTATTATGGATAATGGGTAGAGTCCCAAGCAAATGATAAACAAGTAATGAGAGGAAAGGTAGAAAAGGTAGGAGGGACATGTTTGGCTAAGGAATCTGAGCACTGTTGGGAATCCCAATTCTTGCGCAAAATCAGTGAAATTGATTTGGGAGGATGAGAGAGTTTTCTGTCATTCTTCCCATTCATCAGAGAAAAGAAAGAAAAGCCTATCTGGCCTTATAGCCATATATACCAATCTCATAGATGAGTCTTTGGGTCCTATTGTGGTCATTATCTAATGGAAGAGTCAGGCCTGCTTTCACAATCCTTCCTCCCCAATCATGGCTAATGTAAAGTCTATAGTATCAAAACAGACCTAGGTTTAAATTCTGGCAGTGGGTGGTCTGGGGCACACAATTTGCTCCATTTCCAAAACCTCAGTGATCTCTTGTGTCAATGCCAGACAACTCAGGCTGTCTCTTGATGTTGTCATGAGGCTTTGAGAAGTCTGAGTGAGGAAGGGTAGAAAGGTTGGTATCCAAGCACACCAACTCTGAAGCTGCATGCTTTTGTTAAGGAAATTGCTGTTGGATGAGCCCGGGCCAACCTAAAACTGTCAGGGCAGGAGTCCTGACCAGTTTGGAAAGGCAGTTAAAAGATGTAATTTGTTTCATCTGCCGACATTTTGTGTCTAAACAAGGCAAGAACTTACTAAACCACACTCATGACAAGGAAGCAAAATTGCTTATACACAGTGGAATGTGGAATTGCTCTCTCAGTGTGAGTTAATGAAACTAGGCTGTATAACACAGCCACATTAGTGAAGTGCCAGCCTTAGATGGCTTAGCATGTATGGGCCAGGTTCAGGAGACTTTGCCTTGTTAACTTTGATGACCTTGTAAAGGTCACAGCACGCTCTCTGCCTTGTGCACAATGTCTATAAAATGGACATGGTGCAAGATCTTGGCTATGAGAACAAAAATATGAAAGAACTTTTGTAAAGTTATATTTAATTTCAATTATTTTGCTGTAAGATAGGAAGTGGATTATTGATGTTATTGTGTTGGTCCTTCATTAAATAGCCAAAGTCACAGGAAGGCCCTTCATAAATATTTCTGTCCTTAGGAACTCACATTCTTGTGGGAGAGGCTGACACTTGCATAAATCACTCTAATACAAGGTAAATCGTGGTAAGTGCCATAGGAAAGGTACAAGCCAAAGGCCCTGGGGACATGGGAGTCAGGAGATTAATTTTGGATGTGGGATCTGAAAAGGTTTCCTGAAGGAGATAGCATTTGTGTTGGGCCTTGAAGTTTTGAGAGAGCTTTGATTTATACCATCTTGTCTGTGGCTCACCGAGTATGTGGTACTTTCTTCTCTCAATTGACTCTGAATCTTGAAGGGTAAGGACATTGACTTACTTCTCACATCACCAGCTCCCCAACCAAGGGCTTGGCAGCCATTCAGTGCTCTGTAAGTTTTGTTTGAGTTCAAAGAATAATGATGATAGAAGGAGAAGGAAGGAATGGAGGAGGCATCATAGTAATAATATTGGCCATGTTTATTCTATATCAAGTTATGTTATGCATCAGGTGATTTAATACATCCCCCCTGGACACTGAAGCAAGGTGGCATCATCCCATATCAGAGTACCTATTCCCAGAGAGAATGTTTCCTGCACCAGATTGATACAAGTAATCATGACACTAAAGTTCTGAACTCACAGTAGTGGCATACCATAGTGAGAAAACAAGGCCAACATTTCTGAAGATAAGAATCTAAGAGCCACTGATTTTGTAACATTTCTTGTGGAGAAAATAGGAATCTAGCAGATATATATTATTGGAGAGGAGCCTCCAAAGAAAGAGAAGCAGTAGGGTATAGGTAAATAGAAGTAGCCACAGATGAAGGGGGAGGGAGGAGATGAGATTTATTTTAAGGAATTGGCTCACAGGCTTGTGGGAAATAGCAAGTTCAAAATTCAGAAGGCAGACTGACATGCTTAAAATGCAAATGCAAGCAGGGAATCTTGGGCAGAAGCTTTTCTTTTCTGGGGAACCCCAGCCTTTGTGCTTAAAACCTTTGGTGAATTGGATGAGGTCTACCACATCATGGAGAGTAATCTGCTTTACTTAAAGTCAACTGATTAAAAATGATCATCACAACTGCAAATACCTTCACAACAATATCTAGTCTAGCATTTGATCAAGCCACTGGACATCATAGCCTCGCCAAGTTGACACAAAAATTAACCATCCCAAGAGGAAGTTGCCTTACTGAAACCCCAGAAAAAAATTTTATATTCAGTCTACTTTGTTCAACACATTTTCATTTTTTAATTAAAATGCTACTTTTGAAACACATTGAGAACACCAGTTTGGAATTCTGTATACTTGGTAAGAGAAAATATGGTTTTCTCTTAAAACGGCTATTTAAAAACCTCACGTAAGCATAAAAAATAAAGAAAATAGTAAATTCTGACATTTGATTTAAATGTCAAAATATTTTGAAAATATTTAATTTTTGGAGTTCAGTGCCTAGAGAAGCATACTCGACTCTCCATTACATGTGCAGTGCTGCGTTTTGCAGAGATTCCCAGAAGGTGAGCATGGGGAAAGGATCTCGCTGTCTGTCATGTGCGTGACCCCACATGATTCCCACGGAGGGCACTCCGATGGCATGCTGAGCTAGTGACAAAAGCGCGACTCCCACCCACTTTCTGGATGGCACTCTATGCATTCAGGCTCATTAGCCAATTCTGAAAAAGAAAAATAAACCCACATGAAGCTCACACTCTGCCATAGCAGTGCATGAACAGCACCTGGGACAGCTGTGAGCCAGATGTCTGTCCTTCTTGAAGGGGCTACAGAAATAGATGAGGATAAAGATGAGGGTTGCTGGGCCAAGGTTCCCCAGCCCCACAGAAGCAGGAGGAGGTATTGGAGCCCACTTTAGGGGGCAGAGAAAGGAAAAGCTACATGTCAGCAGAGAGCATCAGGTTGGTTCAGAAGGAGCAAAGCTGTCAGGACCAAGTCCTGGGTTCTAGTTACCATTTTGCCCTCTATGAGCTACCCATTTGCCTTTCTGGGCATTCATATTGTCTATGAGATGGAGGAAGGAAGGACCTAGTTGTGTCCGTGTAGATAAATCAGAAGATGTAAGCTTAGAGCCTAGCTTTGTCACTTACAAACAGCCTGTGGTAGGGCAATGTACTCAGTCTCTCAACAAAGAGGGATGAAACTCCTGGCTGGGATTTAAGACAGCAGATCGGGGACAGAATCTGTCCCCAAACTAGGTACTCTGGGATGTTTCCTCACCTTATTCTGCCTTTTCCCCTTTCAAAATCAAATTTCAGAGTCTGGTGCTTTCCCAAGGGTCCCCAGCACACTCAGTGACGGGGGCCTTTTCCACTTCTCCTTGCAAACAGGGCCTTCAACTACTATTCCCTAAGGTAAGGTTGAGTGGGGGAAGGCCCCACTGGCTTGACACTGCCCTCCCACAGCACACTGACCTCCAGCTGCAGCCTCAGCTGTGCTCCACCTTTGGCCTCCCCAGAGTTTAAATATTTAAGCTTTACACTGATGGTGTTGCTGACATTATTTCCAGCCTCCAGCCCCAGTACGAGGAGCACTTGCCAAGTTTCGCTGGTGGGAAAGCCAGAAGCCTTGCTGGAAGGGGTGGAGTAGGGGCCTGGGGTGACTCCTGACAGCTGGTGCTACTGAAATATTGATGACATCTACCCACGCTTTAGAATCCAGGTGTGGCTGCTTTTCTCATTCCCAGTCACAGGGCCCAAAGAACACTTCCATTGTTGAAGAACCTGTGAGATGAAGTCTCTTTAGATCTCTTTTTTTATATATAGAGAGAGCAAACTGTACATGGTCCCCTGGAGGCCCTGAGGACATCTGAAATCTGGTCACCAAGCTGGGGGATGGGGCGCCTGAACTATGCTTGCACACTGGGAAACTACACCATGGAAACCAAGGCAGGATATCAAGAGTTTCCTATGGCGATGCCTCACAGTACAGAGCCGGGGAAAGAGCTGATGGCAATCTGATTGTCTGAGGCCTGGAAGCTAGGGACTCCATTCAGTGAGTCACACTCAAGCCTGAGCTCATCTGAGATGCTTGTGTATGCAGCAGGGCTTGTGAAGGCAGGGAATGAAGTCAATACATAACAAAAGTGAGATCAGGAGCAGGATGAACAATCACTTCATCCACTCTCTTGTCCTGGGAGCCTGTGGAACTTTCTGCTGTTTGGGCTCACTGTCCAGGACCGTACTAACAACCATACCTAAATAGATTTTTAAAAAATTCTTGTATGAATTCCCTGACTGTAACATAGACTTAAGGAGCCAAGGCATCAAGAGGAGGAATCACTGAAAATTCTCAGATCCCAGGATTCATGTGGCCCCCTCTGCTGAGTAGAGGTCACCTGGCCTTTCCATACATCCTCTCAACAGCAAGGACAGAGAAACTATCTAGGCCACGCCATGGGTCTCTCTGAAGTTCAGACAGGAACTGATCTTTCCTAGTAATGATTCCTCCCCTGGGCATCTTTTCTCACCCTTTTATTTCACAAAGAAAGAACTCGGGCCAAGAGTTCAGAGATTTGCCAAGATCCCACACTCTATGGGTACATAGCCAAGCCTGGCACTTCGGCCTTCCTACTTCCTGCCCTGACTTTTTCCATACAAGTAGCACTTTAGCCTGAGGACTCACCAGGCCCTATCTTGCTTAGTTGTGCTCAGCTTCCAAATAAGGCACCAACTATTCCAAATCCACTTTCCAGGGTGGAGCAAAACTCTGTCAAATCATTGAAGCACAAACTCCCTTTGATCTACTCTGAGCATAGAGTTACTAATTCTCAATCCTTTTTTATTCTTTTGAATCTTTTTTTATTAAATATATATTTTATTGTAAAGATACTACAGTTACATGAGTAAGGTAATGAGTCCATTTGCTATGGAGTATTGTTACCTTCTCCTTTGTTTTTCCTCTACCATCCCTTCCTCCCCCCCACCACCTCCTCCCTCGCCCACCACCCCAGGTTGTAAAGTTCATTTTCAACATAGTGTCTGGTACATCTCATTGTTACATTGGGTCAACCTGTATCCTTATTGCAGCATTTTGTTATTTCCCTTCCCCTCCCCAAATTAGAAACAGGTATATACAGGGCACTGGAATTCTTTTGAATCTTTAAAAGGAGTTAGTCTTGTCTAAACAATCTACTGCAACACACATCAGGCTCATCTTCAGGGGCATCTGGTTTGATCTAGATCTTTCTGCTAGTTCTAGAGTACTATTCCTTAGGAAATTAAGTTAAGTAAGAGGATGCTGCACATTACAAATTTAAAGCTTGGCCAAGCATCTTGGTATGGTATGAGCCTGGGAGAGTTACCTAAACTCTCTGAGCCTTTGTATGCTTCCCTATAAAATGTGCATACTTGATCACTGCCACAGAGGATTATTGTGAAGATTTATGAGGTACTTGTATGTGAAACATACTAACTCTTTCTGCTCTAAATAAGAATATTCCTTACTTAGGTTCTCCTACTGTCTCCACGGTGTTTTTTTTTTCTGAAGTAACAACAATTTGCCTATCTATAATGTATGTGTGTATCTTTTCTAAACCTAACAACTAGAAGGGTGTCTATGGCTTCTGAAACTAGGCCATGGAGCTTGATGACAAGCACTCACCCTATAAATCAAAGACCCTGACTTTCATCTGCATCCCACCCGCTGCATTCCCTGATACAAGTGGTCAGTATCCATGGCCTAGGCCAGCCTGGGACCTTACCACTTCACTTCCATGCATTCTCCATAAACACATTCCTACCGTCTTCCTCACAGTACTGCCCTAACTAAATACAGAACGTCAGGTAGCATCTTGGTCCATTTTGTGTTGCAGTGGAGTGAAGTGGCTGGAGCTGGGCGGGAAGGAAGAAGTGTTGATTCAGCTCACATCTCAGGAGATTCAAGAACATGGTGCTGCCATGGTCAACTGTTTCACAGTGGTGGGTCGTGTGTGGCATGAAGAAGAAGGAGGTGCCAGCTTCTCTACAACAACCATTTTCATGAGAATGATTCTACCCATAGAAAGAACATAAATCTCTTCCAAGGGTAATACTTGAGAACCAAATTACCTTCCACTAGGTCCCACCTCTTAAAGGTTCCACCCCTTCAACATCATTCCTCTGAGGAGCAGCAACCAGTGCATGAACCTGTGAGAGATGCACTCAAGCCATAGCACACACCACGTACCTAGAACCAAGGGGTTCTTATCACCTGAACACCACTCCCCAAAAGATGTAGGGATAATGCAAAAATAAAGCTCCTGCATCCTAAAAATAAGCCAATCAGCTTAGAGGAAGGATCACCCTTAAAACCATTGTTTCCCCAGAATACAAGTTTCTGGGAAATGAGGCTCCTATCACAGCTTTAGACTTTGGTACAACTTCTTTGTTTTTGTTAACCAACTTTCTGTTACTGTACCAAATACCTAAAGTAATCCAGCTATAAAGAAGAAAGGTAAGGGTTTATTTTCACCTCACAGTTTTGGAGGTTCTAGTCCATGACCACTGAGCTCCCGTTTCTTTGGGGCTTATAGTAATTCAATACATCAGGGCAGGAACATGTGGTAACACAAAGCCACTCACCTCATAGCCAGCAAAGAAATAGAGAAAGATGAAGGGACTGGGATTCCACTGTGACTTTCAATGGCCCCATTTCCAAAGGCATAAAGACCCCACTACCACCTACCTCTCAAAGCACCTACCACCATCCAATAGCACCAAGCTAGGGACCCAAACCCAAACTAACATAGAAGCCCTTCAGGGGACTCTTAATATCTAGCCTATACTATTCCTATTCAAGTTTTAGGAACATTTTTTTATCTGCTATCTTTTTTTTGGTCTAAAAATCAACTTTTATTATAAAACAAGTTATAATCCATATGTCCATTTTTATCTTCTTAACCCTGGATGCTGGCTCTCCAACTAGCACCAAATAAACACACTGCACATAAATGTCAGGAAGAATGCAGAATTTACTAGGAGTCCCCAGAGGAGACAGTGGAGAGAATTTACATGGCATATCCACAGAAGACTACTCAAAAGGTGCTTTTTTTGACATTTCTTATCTCCCCTTGGCAGGCTCTCACTCTGCTCTGCTTTTTCTGGATAACCTCGCCTCCTGTTTATTTTCCTCTTTTATGCATGTCTTTCATTCCCAGAACTTAGAGATGAAAGGCAGAGCTAGCAGCAAGGAGGAGGTATGGAAAGTACATAATGACTCAAGTCAGTATAGTGCTTAGTTCAAATCCTAATTTTACACCTCTCCGGTTGAGTGATCTTACCATGCCACTTCACATTTCCTTCACTCTATTCTCTTTATTTTACCTGTGCAAATACTGGGTTTTGAACTCAGGCCCTCAGATTTACTCAGCTTGCTCACTTAGAGTTGATGCGCTACCACTGGAGCCACACCTACTGACCAGCATTTTGCTGATTCATTAGAGATGGAGTCTCATAGGCTTTCCTATCCTGGATGGCGTTAAAGTACAAACCTCTAAATCTCGGCCTCCAAACTAGGTGGAGTTACAGGTAAGACTTACCAGGCACCCGGCTCCATTTCCTTTTAAGGAATATGAAGAAGAACCATTTTTCTAGTCTGCCTGTGGACAGGAGCAAAGGGATGGGAAGGAACCATGTAGGATGGTGCCTGGCACAGAGAAGGCAGCCTGTGACATTGTAGTCGGAGTGGGACAGAGAGGAATTGCAAAGTGTCTGAACCCAGATGGTGGCTGTTACAAGAGGAAGGAAGAGACAGGTGCATGAGACATTATGTCTCAACGTAGACTAGGCCTGCACTGGAGTGAAAGCAACCGATGACAGGTCTCCGTTAAAGAGATTAAGTGCTTGGCCTTGCATGAAGCTCAGAGTGCCAGTCATGATGCAGTTTGACAGCTGAGCATCAGGGACTGCTAGGAAAATAAGCCAGGTGTCTCCCAGGGCCACCCTGGTGTGTGTGTGCGCGGGGGGGAGGGGGGGGAGGGGAGGGATGGATAAAGGGCTGAACTAATTAATTATAATCCTAGCTGTAGATCTGCTTGATGTTCAAGCAGATAAATGACAGGGCTACCTGATTGGTAAGTGTGAATGGGATTGTTAATGAATGGCTTTGGGAGGGTGAGTTCTAAACCCTCTTCTGTAAAGTTACAGATCATTTTACATTTCATTTGTGAGTATGTGTGTTTTGTTAGGCTTTATAGAGTAACTGCTGAGGCATAGAGTTGAAGTACCTCACCTTCATTTTCAGCCTGGTCACAAATGACTGAAAACAGCATATTGTAATACCTGACTCCTTCTAAAAGCTGAACAACAGAGAAGAATCTCAACCTCTTTGTAGTAAAGAGAGCTGACTTTCAAAGTTAAACACACACACACCCACAAATCCCAAATCCCAATTTGGACCCTCACTACTATGAATTTCACCATGTTGTTTAACCTCTCTAGAATTATTTTCCATTTTATATAATGTATATGAAACTCCCCTTCTCCCCTGCCCCTTCCCCCCCCCCTGCCCTGCACACATTGCCGGGCTGTTCTAAGACACAAATAAGACACCATAAAGAGTACTGGGTAAGGTGCCACAGGCCTGTGCTCCTAGCTACCCTCAAGGGATAGGTGGAAGGAGTCACAGACCAAGACCAGCAAGGTAAAAGTGAGAGATCCTGCTGAAACAAACTAAACCCAAAAACCAGAGAATGAGGCTGGGGACAGGGTTCAAGTGGCAGAGTTCTTGCTAAGCAAATATGAGGCCTTTAGTTCAAAACTCAGTATTGAAAATAAGAAAAAGTGAGTGCTGGCCTATGGCTGGTACTGGTATATATTGGTTTGTTCATTTTCCTTTCTTATATCAGAGAGGAAGATAGGAGAAGGCTGCTCTGAAATTGGTGCAAGACTTAAGGTATCTGTGGTTTGCTTTGAAAAGAGATAGGATCTAAATAAAACTCAAGGCTAAAACCAAATACTCCTTAAAAGCTTTAGTGGGCTGAGTTGCATGACACTAATATGACAATGTAAAGAGATTTCAGGAGGGGAAGAAAGATTGGGGATGAAAGGAGAGAGGAAGAGGAGAAAGAAATGGGGCAGGAAGTAAAGGAACAAAGTAAGAAGTATAAGGAAAAGAACGGAGGGACTTGTAGCATTGAGAACCTGGAGCTCTGGATTGTAATATAAAGTGTTTAGGTTATAGATAAAAGGGAAGACACCAAAGTGACAACCCTGAGCCTATAAACTGCCAATATTCAATCTATTCAACCTATCCTATGTAGATATTCCTAATACAAAACCCAGGACTGATCCAGGCCAAGGCAGATTAGAACACCCAGAAGTCTCTTGCGACTGGGAAGAACATTGGTGCATTTTTCTTCACTATTCTACACCCTAGTTGAAGAGGCACAAGGCCTGTGCTTTGGGACCTTCCTGAGAGCTGAGTTATACAGAATCACTGATGTCAATGCATTCATGCCATGAGTTTTAGAAGAAACCACCTATACATGTTAATAATCAAGTCAAAAGTGCGAGGATTTGCAGTTCAAGCCCATATGCATTCCAGACTTCAGGAAAGCAGAGTCCCAAAATTTAAGACTACCCTCCACAGAAACAGATGTATGATCTAAAAAGAGAGAGTCCAGGTGCACCATTGTGAGGCACCCTTATGACAGAGAAGGGTGGGTAGATGCCTGTATGGCTACACAACGCTATAGTAGGGTCATTATTTTTTTTTTGAGTGCTATGGAAACAGCACAGACCTGAGAACTAACTATGCTGGGGTTTGGACTTTAGACCTTCCAGTGTGAGCTGTGACAGCTGATATCTGGGTTTGTTCTTATATACATCAAAAAGAAACAGAACTGCTTATAGTGCACTGCCAATACACACAGGGTCAGGTTAGATGATAGATGTGAAACACACTTCCAGTCCCCAGGACATAGAAGCTGCCCAAGGTAAAGTAGAAGGCTGCTTTCATTTTGCTCCATAGAGTTCTTTAGCAGATGGCACTGAGTAAAAGCCACCAGGAAGGGGGAAGGGGAGGGGTAGCATTCAAAAATGAGTCTGAAGCCTGTCTGGTGGCTCATGCCTATAATCCTAGCTACTCAGGAGGCTGAGATCTGAGGACCAAGGCTCAAAGCCAGCCCCCAAAAAGAAAAAAAAAAAGCTAGAAGTGGTAGAACACTAGCTTTGAGAGGAAAAGAAAAGCCCAGGACATACAGACACACAGACACACACACACAAAGACACACACACACACACACACACACCACACCACACACAGACATACACACACAATATAATATTGAGAATGTCTACCTGGAAGGTAGGATGTGGGAAGGGCATTGCTGTATCCCAAAGCTGTGTCTCCAGTGGGGAATCACCATTGGTAGGAGCATTATTTTTAGACGTATTAAGTGTGAAAGTTCAGGTAGCATTCTTCCAGTTACACCATTCAGACAGCCACAGGTCTGGTCTCCTCCCCATTGGAGCCTTACTGTGAAAAATTACAGAAGGCTGGGAAAGAGGATATACCATGGGAGCTGGCCCAGACCCGTTCACCAGCTCCTCTTTATAAGACTTGGTTCTGATCTCTTTTTTTACCTATTGGCGGAGAAATGCCTCACTGCATTTAACATTTTTGGTCTGTAACCTCAAGCAAGGAGCTGTAAATCTCTAGTCCTTCATCTCCTTAAGTGAAAATTGAGGGAAGGTTTGGGATAGGTTGGTAAAACCTGCCTTAAATTAGAATTGTAAAAGCATGGTGAGATCATAGCACTAGTTAAAATATAAAGAGTAATTGTCTTATACAAGAAATCATTCAAAGTCCCTTCTATCTTTAATTCTTCTGTTTTCACCTGCCCTGAAAGCAAATAATGTTATTATTCTCATTTGTCAAATAGGAAAAATTAAAACAAAAGATATTAAATACCTCACCTAAGCCGGAGATTGCCAAGTCTGAACCTAGGTCAGCCAGCATTGGAGCAAGCCAACTCTGCTACTGATCGATTCTTTGGGTTTGGACAGATGTGGTTGTTCATGGAAGATGCTTTGCACAAATTAAATCCTTAAACCAAGCTACCCTTGATAGCCTTACTGACAAAGTATATCATTTTCTTCCTCATGGGGTTGATGCCCATAGCATATTAGATCAGCGTATGTTGCAGATGAACTAAGAAATAAATTGAGGCTGAGCATAGTGGTTCAAGCCTGTAATCCTAGCTACTTGGGAGGCAAAAATGAGAGCATTGAAGTTGAAGGCCAGTCTGGGCAAATAAAGTTTATGAGACTCGCTTGACCAGTGGCTGTGCATAGTGTCATGCCTCAGTTATCCCAGAAAAACACAAATAGGAGTATCACAGTCCAGGCTATTGTCAACATAAAAGGAAGATCATATCTCAAAAATAACACAAAAAGGCTAACAAAGTGGTTCAAGTAGTGGAGCATCTGTGTAGCAAATGCAAAGCCTTAAGTTTGACCTGTAGCACTGGAAGGAAGGAAAGAAGGAAGAAAAGGAGAGTGAAAAGGAGGAAGGAAAGAAGCAAGCAAGCAAGCATGCATGCAAAAACTTGACCAAGTACCCAATTGGAATTGTGGAGATTGTGGCTTGAGGCCAGCTCAGGCATATACACAAGATCTATGAACTCATTACCTTATTCATGTAACTGAAATCCCTTTGTACATCTTTACAATAAAATAATTTTTTAATTGCCTGAGCCTGGTACTGGTGGCTCACATGTGTAATCTTAGCTATTTAGTAGGCTGAGATCTGAGGGTCACGGTTCAAATCCAGCCTGGGCAGGAAAGTCCTTGTGAGACTCTTATCTCCAATTAGCTACCAGAAAAGTGAAAGTGGTGCCATGGCTCAAGTGGTAGAGCACATGCCTTGGGCTGAAGAGGTTCAGGGACAGCACCCAGGCCCAGAGTTCAAACCCCAGGAACAACAAAAACAACAAAACTTGCCTGGGAAGCCATGCGTATTACCCCAGCGATGTGAGACATAGAGACTAGAAAGATTGTGGTTCTGTGCCAGCCCTGAGAGAAAAAGTTCATTGGATTCTAGAAGTGGTGGTTCCCACTTGTCATTCCAGCTATGGAGGAAAGTGTAAAACAGGCAGATCACAGCCCAGGCACAGCCTAGGTAAGAAGCCTATCTCAAAACTACCAGTGCCCAAGAGAGCTCAGCTGTAGAGCATCTGCCCAACAAGCACAAATCACCAAGTTCAAACCCTAGTACCACACACACACACACACACACACACACACACAACAGATGCATTACTGTTACTGTTCTCATCTCAAGAGAGAAGTTATCTATATTTCTCTAAGTCCTAGATTACCCAGACGTCGACAACAAACCAGAAAAAAAAATAAAGTAGTAAAAAGAGCATGAGCAAAAGATCCGAGATCTGTGGATGATGATGAGTCCTAGAAGGACACAGCAGAATGATGACGGAAAATAAAGTACTTCCACCTGGAAAGAGGGGTCAGGGAGGCAGCACCCAGGAAGGTGGTGTATTAAGTAAGACACTGTGGAGATCATTTTCCTCTCGTAGAAGGAACCAGGGGATCGCTGATAATGATAGAGGCTACCACTAGCTCTGAGAAGGCTTCATTAAAAGTTTTATCAGGATGATATTTCTTCTGCCCAGGGTTGGCTGGGCAAAGTATTCTATAAACATTTCCGACGTATGTGTATATCACTAAGTTCCATGAGTAGAACTGATGAGTTCGAAGCCAGTTTGCTATGCCCCTCTGTTGCTCTCTTCTCCTGTTATGTGGCGGTCATCATGCGAGAGCTGTAAGATGGAAAGCTTCTCTTTTCATGTGAAAACACAACAACACTGTACCACAGTGATAGATAGGATGGAATCAACACTTCGACTTCTCCTTTCCCACCAGGAACAAAAAAGATTTTAATTTTAACATGAAAATTTGATGAGCCGAACATGCAGCATTCCCCGGTCGATATCTGCATTTCAAATGCATTTGCCGTTATTATGAAGAAAATCTCCACTTGGTGAACCATTAAGACAAAGCACTGAGTAAATGGGCTAAATCACACCGAGGGTAACCAATCTGCCAGGTTTGTGGGGATGAGGTGCTCTTCCTACAAGTAATGATTGGTAAGGGGGTGACCTTGCTAAGGAGGAGAGGGATGCTAATCAAAAGAACTGTACATGTGAGTGAAGTCGGAAGAATGGATGTGTCTGATACACTGGAGTATGGATAAACACCCCCACGAGAGCCTCCATTCCATGACACCAACCGGCTCTGTGACTGTTTACTTCACTGGTATTTATTTGAGTGCCTACTATGCTTCCAGGCACCTAGTAGGTACTCAAAAATTGCCCTCTACAAGGGGGCAATTTCCAGGTAGCAGGACATTATTAAAGACTGAATATTACAGGCTGACTCATTGTAACAATGAGATGTACAAAACACTATGTTGAAAGCGAACCTTCGGCGGGGGTGGGGGGGAGCAGGATAGTTATGGGTGGGAGGGAAGGGATGGTAGGGGGAAAACAAAGGAGGCAACAATGCTCAATAGGAAATGTGCTCATTACCTTGCTCACGTAACTGTAACCCCTCTGTACAGCATTTTTTTACAATAAAAAGGTACCAAAAAAAAAGCTGATGTACATGAAAGCACACTGGGGAAGGTAGGGGTCTCTGGAGGTCATGTGTGTTAGATTAGCTCAGGAGGGTGAGGTTTTTGAGATTGGATTAGTGCCCTTAGAGAAAGAAATGCCAGGGAGCTCTCTGTCTTAAAAGCATACAGAGTGAAGGGTAGCTATCTCTCTGCAAACCAGCAAGAGACGGGTGTTCCTTGTAGCTCCGTCCTGCCACAACCTCAAACTTAGACTTGTAGGCTTTAGAGCTATGAGCAAAGACATTTCTGTTTTGATGCCACACAGTCTATGGAATTTTGTTATGGCAGCCCGAGCTTAGATGGAGGTAAATAATAGATAATAAATAAATGCACAAGGCTGGCTGGTGGCAAGTATTAAAAGAAACTGAAGAGATCATGTGCTAATCTGTGTGCTGGTCAGAAGGAAGAAGCCCACCATGAAAGGCCTCCTGAGACCAATGCCCCATACGAGCCATAGCATATACAATAAGAGTGCTAGCTACAGTAGGGTTTTTTTAATTGTCAGCCTTCTGAGTTCAAATCCCAGTTCTGCCCATTACCATCTGGAAAACATTCTCACCAGTACTTTGCAAATCTTATGCAAATGTTAATACAAATCAGACTTACCTGAAGGGCTTTTAAAACATATTGCTGAGCCCCACCACATGTATTTCTGGTTCCGCAAATGTGGGGGGTCACCTAAAGATTTTGCATTTCAAGCTCCCATCTCCTACTGCTGCTAGCCTGAGAGTCACTGCCCTAGGGACCAGATGTCTCTCTCCCATTGTCTTGGTTGGGAATGATAATACCCATCCCAGGGTGGCCATTAGTGCCAGACACACAGTTCTGTGAGTAGAGACTGCTATGGGAGGTCCCTTACTAAAAGAGGATGCCTTGGGCTAAGAAAGAAAACTAAATAGGAAGAGAACAGTGAGTCCTCAGGGTTTAGGTTACAGGGAGATTGCTGGAGGAGATGTCATCCAGTTCACTATTAATGGAAATACAGGCATTAGCATGAATGAAGAATGGAGAGGAAGAATAGAAGAGGGCACTCTAAGCTAAGCACACTGGGAACACAGGCATGAGTGTACATATTTCACAAGTATATAGAGATCCAAGGAGAGAGCAAGAGCCTGCAAAAGCCAGACAGAGTGGCTTGGTTTTAACTTAGAGCCCTGATGGGTTCCTGAAAGTTTGTGCAAAAATGCATGGAACTGTGAACCTGAGTTCTATTGGGGATACTGTTTTGGTCTTGTCAGATTTGGTAGCCTGGGATGGTATGGAGGAAGAACTGGAACAGAATAGCTGTGACAGGAGGCTGGGAGATCTGTGAGGAGACTAGGATCACAGATTAGGGCTGGGAAGTTGTATTCTGGCTACGGTGACTGGCTGGAGGAAAAGGGGCTTGGAGAGCCAACCCACTTACCAAGTAGTTTAGCCATGGGGCTCGGTCTCCCCGGAGGAAGGGGGCTTTTTATTGTGCCCAGATGAACTATTTTTTTTCTGACTTATACATGGACTAGGCTTGGCGATTATTACACAGGAAAGAACAAAAAAATCAACAGTGTGAATAAAGAGGAGGGCCCCTAAGCTGAGAAAGGATTATGAGTAGAAATGAATGGAACTATTCTGCAGCACTAGTGATCGAATTCAGGACCTTGTTGCTCCTACCACTTGAGCTATGGCCCAGACTTTTTGTCTTTAGTTTGTTTTACAGATAGGGTCTTGTGTGTTCTGCCCATGCCTGCCTCCTATCTTTGCCTTCCAAATAGTGGGAATTCTAGAACTAAGCCACCATGTTCTGTCCTTTGAGCTGAGTCACTTTCTGCTTTTAGTTTGTTTTGCAGAACAGGGCTTGTGCTTTTGCCCAGTCCTGCCTTCTTTCTATTCCTCCCAAATAGTTGGGATTAGAAACATGACCACCACTCTTGGTGTCCCAGCAGGCTGATTAATTAAGTTGATATTACACAGTTCACTGGGATTAGAACTCAGATCCCTGTTTCTACATCCTGGAGTCTGTCTACATTACTTAAGCAAATGTAAAATATTTCCCAAAATGTGTGGGCCACAGGGTAGATAATTGTCTCTTTTTGAGTTTATCACAGCTCATCCTAGGCTTGGAGCACTGGGCAGGTGCTTTCGATGTATTACTTCCTGCTTCATCTGATCTTCAAGTTAGGCTTTTAACATATGGAAAGGCCAGGGTGCAGAGAGATGTCTTTTTCTGCATGCACTCAGCTAACTCCTTATAGCTGTGAGAAGGGTACAGTTCATCCTCAAAGACCCTTGTCTTCTCAATAGGGCATTTCATGACATGAATTTCTCCTTAGTGGATGAGGGATGGGATGTAAAGTATGAGCTATCCAGGAAACCTTAACAGCCCCTACTCTGTGCTTCATTTCACCTTGGTAATAATCACTGTCAAGAAAGTGTCTCCTGGACAACTTTTTATCTGTCCTAGTACTGGAACTGGAACTCGGGGCCTAGGTGCAGTCCCTTAGCTTTTTTTGCTCAAAGTTGGCACCCTACCACATGAACCACAGCTCTACTTCCAAGCTTTTTTTTAGCTGCTTTTTTTTATTGTGAAAATACCGTGCAGAGAGGTTACAATTACATGGGCAAGGTAATGAGTACATTTCTTATCAAGCATTGTTGCCTCCTCCTTTGTTTCCCCTTCCCATCCCTTCCTATCTCCCCTCCCCATTCCCCCACCCCCACCAAAGTTGTATAGTTCATCTTTCAACATAAGGACTTGTACATCTCATTGTTGCAATGGGTCCACCTGTATCCCTATTTAAACGATTTGTTTTTTTTCTCTTCCCCGACACACATTACACCAACATCAAATACAGTGAAAGCAGGGGTTATATCGTGGGGGAGGGACATACAAAGCAACAAAAAAATCATCTTATAAATATGTTAGAAACAATCACAATAAAGAAAAACTATTTAAATCCTTATCTTGGGGTTCACGATGGTTAGGGATAAGAGTCTCATGGGCTTTCCTGCTCAGGCTGGCTTTGAACCACGATCTTCAGATTTCATCTTCATAAGTAGCTAGGATTATAGGCATGAGCCATCAGTGCTCAGCCTCCTGGACCACTTTTACCAATGTAGCTTTAGTAAGCACGAAGCTGGCAGAAGAAATGGCTTGTTTACTTACTTGTTTTTGAAATATTTAAGGCTATGGAGGCTATATGAATGTGGATTGCATTAAGATCGCCCACAAATGACATTCAATTAGCCCACGTGGAGCAGCTGGCCTGCTACTGTTGATTTCTGGGCTAATGAGGTAGACTGGAAAGAGGAAAAATATCTTCCTGTTCCCACTGTGTGCTTGAGTCTAGCCTTATTGTACTTACCATCTGGAAGGCAAAGCCATCCTGAGTGTGTGTTTTCAAGTAATGTCTCAAATACTTACTCAAAGCTCACAAGGTCTGGGGTCTTCTCCATTTATTCTATTCACTTACAACTCCCTCTGATACCCACATGTAGATGTGACCCATAAGAAGATATGGCCTTGGTTGGAAGAACTGCATTTCCATGAACAGCCAGTTCCTTCCTTTATCCTGCTAATGGAAAATTCATGCTGCATCATGCCTAGTATGGGTAGAGGGAGCCTGGGCTTGGGGATTTGAGTTTTCCTCATTTGTTGTGATACTTGAACTCAGGACCTGGGTGCTGTCCTTGAGCTTTATCTTTTGCTCAAGGCTAGCATTCTATCACTTAAGCCACAGCTCCACTTGCAACTTTTCGCTGGTTACTTGGAGAAAAGAATTTCATGAAGTTTCCTGCCCCAGTTGGCTTTCAAACATGATCTTCAGACCTCAGCCTCCTGAGCATCTAGGATTTCAGGTATGAGCCACAATGCCAGGCTCATCCCATACTTCTTGCTTCCAATCCCATGAAATTGCTTTCCACATTACATGTCCTAGCAATCTCACACTTATTCTTCCTGTGATTCTTGCTGACCTACTTAGCTGTTTACTTTTCTGGATTTTTTTTCAGCAGCCCATTCATCTCTCCATTGCTTTAGGTGTATTGTATTCTAATTTGCATGTCCATGTGTCTGTATCCCCTCATTCATTTCTGTGTGCCTAGTGGCTAGAAATGAACCTGCCATAGAGCCTGGTGGACTGAATAAATGAATGGATGGGTGAGTAGAGGAGGGGAAGAGTCAGTCAGTGGGGAGAGCAATGAAGGCTTTGTTTTGTTGGTCCGAAAGAAGAGAGCCATGCTGTAAGGAATACTGGCAAAAAGATCCCAGGTGCTCACATTCTCAGGGTGAGTCATACCTGGTTCTCACCTTCCTCAGCTCGCCTCATCAGTCCTCAGTCCTCATCCTACTCTTTCCTGGCCCTGGGCCAGCTCAGCTCCACTTCGCTAGGAACTCCACCTGTTTCCAGAAGGCAGGGAGACATACCTCATTGCCTGTGAAAACACAGCATGGATACCCGGTGCCAAAACAAACTGACATCCCATCCACCACTGAAGACCCAGAGAAAGACAGCGGGAACAGAGGCCACTGACATTCTTCATCACTGTGCTGGACTACTCTGTGTCTCCCAAATCCTTCCCAAGAACCATTTACTAACCTATGGTGGACTGGATACACAGGAAAAGCCCAGGACCTCAAGAGCTCTGAGCATCCAACTTCTTATAAGCACAGAATGTTTGACATCTAGGCCCAAACTCAAAGAAAAGATCAACTTTTAGGAACATTTTTTTTTGGAGGGGAGGGGGTCCGGTGGTGGGGCCTGAACTCTGGGCCTGAGCGCTGTCCCTCAGCTCTTCAGCTCAAGGCTAGCACTCTACCACTTGAGCCACAGCGCCACTTCTGGCTTTTTTTTTCTTTTGCTTATGTGGTCCTGAAGAATTGAACCCAGGGCCTCAGGCATGCAAGGCAAGCGCTCTACCACTGAGCCACCTTCCCAGCCCCAGGAACAATTTTAAAGAGGTCAGATTTCTTGATTTACTTGCCTTTCAATGAACATTCAGTGGTCCTACTAAGTGCTGAAATACAGATCACTCCTTGAATAGAATCCATAGAATCATTAGAAGTAACAGGCATTCCTAGTACAGAAACAAGTACTTGGTAGATACTTAGTAAATAACACTGAATAAGCTAGTAGATGAATAAACAATAAGCAATAAAACCAAGTGGAATTCCATTCAGTTACTCAGACCTAGGAGTGGGGTCAGGTACTGAAGGCTGCCCTCAGGGATCTCCACTCCTCTCCCCCATAACTACGCAAGGCCTTGTCTCTTAAGGCATAATTCTTGTTAGGAAATCTTGCTCGTACACTGAGAGCCACATGCACAGGCTGCAGAACTTGTGGTGTCTGGAAGGATCAAAGTTGTTTTGCACAATACAGTGATAGGACTTTTGGCTTTCTCTTAGTGATTCAGGAAGTTAGGAATTGGGAGAGGAGTCTGTGGAGCTTAAGAGGCTGCAGGGAGAATACAAGGGGATGGGTTGTAAGACCAAATGTGAGCCAAAGCCCTTTTCCTGACACACTAGTCAGGGTGCACACTGGGTGCTCACTGACCTAATCCAGTCCACAAACATCTCTTTGTCCTACAAAGGGCTAGATGCTGACGTTACACAAAATCCGGACTGGAATTTTCTCTGAGAAATCAGAAATTGTGATCACTTCCATGGAATCCATGAAGCTGGGAAGTTGCTAACAATTTTGGTCCCTACCTAGCTTGTGCAACCTAGGTTTCCATAGTTCCCAGCACCGCCCCCCCCAATGCTCTGTGTGCTTTCCTGACCCCCTTGACTCAGTTATATTGTTTCCTGGCTCCTGTCCACCTCTGAGTTTGCTGTATTTTCACCAGAGCAAAGATCTGGGTGAAAACATCAAGCCCTTCTCTGAGGCACAAAGTTCCTGATTATGTAGCAAACCCGTGAGGTCGGGGTGGGACAGAAAATTATTAGCCCCATTTTAAGGTTGGTGAAACTGAGGCTCAAATAGGGTAAAGTTGGTGACCTGGGTCATACAATAGATCAGAGGTGGAGCTGGGATTCCAACTGTGGTTGATCTGGTTCCTGTCTCCAGTTACTTCTCTAAGCATTTGCCCTCTACCCCTGGCTTGCCTTCCAGTCTGAGCTTGAAGGCTGACCTGGAAGGCCTATCTCATTTGCATATTAATTGAATGTGGCCTGAGAGCAGGGTCAGCAGATCCATGGTACAGTCTAAAATCACTTTTTTAAAAACCGTAGATAAACCAATGTGTCATTTGCTGGTTATCGGTTAAGGGAAATAGAAGGAAATAATTAAGTTGCCTGGATATTTGGACTTCAGTGTTCAGATTACTAATTGTCAAAGGCAGGAAACTGATCGCTGAGAGCTGGAGCCAAGCTTTAGTACATCAAAAACCCCTGTGTGTTGCAGACATGACAGGGAAAGTTATAACTAAGAAGAAGTGTATATATAATTAAGTGTCAAAACATATTTTGAAGACTGCTCTTTAACTCCTCAAATCTCCCAGCAGAATAAAAAACTGAAACTCTTTGATAAAGTTGCCTCTACCTTGCAGGACACATAGTTGTGGTTCCACAGCAAAGACCAGCAGAGGAGACAGTCCTGTTGTGGTACCAGGAGCTTTGTAACCTTCTCTGCCTAATCCAATAATCATAGCTAGATGCAAGAAGGCCCTACTGTGTGTTCATTCATTTGTTCTTCACGGTCACTCTTTACAATGATTTGGTCCCATTTCCAAGATGACAAAATTGAATTTTGGGGAGATAGAGTAGCCTACAATTTCCATCGCCTTTTTCCTCAATCCTCGGCTACTTCTGCCACAGATCCCATAAATTGCCCACAGGGAGGGAGGGGTGAGGGGGAGACAAAAGAATGAAGAGGGACAAGACTCTGAAGATTTCAATAAATCTAAATTCAGAGATTAACATTGAAGAGGTGGAAACTGAGACAATATAAGCTAGCCCGTCAGGACTCATCTTCCTCATCTGGGGCATAGGAAATTTGGACAGTCAGAGTTCTGGTCAGAGTTAGAGGGGACAGTGCATGTGAGTGATTGACATAAAGGAGATACACAAAGATCTGTCATTGAATTAGTCTTTTGTACTATCAGAATCCCTGTATTGAGTTAGCCTTTTATACTAGCAGATTCCCTGTATTGACTTAGTCTTTTATACTAGCAGATTTCCTGTTTCTTTCCTGAGAGTGGATGAGAAGCATTCTACTTCATGTAGGGAATGATCTGGGTGTTAGTGCCTTCCCTGCCACTCCATAAGACCTCAGTTTGCCAGATCACTGATGGGAGCTAATCACTCCTCCATAACATGAGGGCTGAAATCAAATGAGAGAAGACTCCTGGGTGGGAACTGGGGACCTAATGAAAGCACGCCCTTTCCCATCCCACAGGAGAGTGTTCAGTGCCTTTAAGGGAACTCATGGCTGCTACCTAAGTCTGTTGTGACTCACAAGCATTTTGCAAACCCAGTGACACACATGGATTTCTCACCACAGTCTTCTATAGCCTGCCACCACCCCCCAAAATAAAACAATCCATGACTCTCCACAGTAGCCTTGCATTTAACTGTGCCTTATCCATGGATGGTAGATATTCAATATACCCCAGGGCAGCTGCCTTGGCAGATCCCGTGAGATGCACCAGGAAGGTAAACCAAATAACTACACATACACACCAAACTTGCTGACAAGAAGGGGGAACTCAAGCCGCTTTTGGCTGCAAACCTAGCTACTCAGGAGGCTGAAATCTGAGGCTGGATCAGATACTAGGGTAGAGCCTTCATACGTGTGTGCGCACACATGGGGGCACAGGCACATGAATGTGTGATTGTGCATTGTAGTACATCTTTCCCAAGTAATTCTTGACGCCTCTCTTGGACACTGCCATCTGCTTTCTTTGTGATCAGAAAGAGATTATCTTGGAAGCATGATTAACCTGAGTTCAAATGCTGTCTCAGCCCCTTCAGTAGCTAAAGGATTTGGGTCAGGTCACTCAGGATAACTACAGTTACCTCAAAAACATAATGGGGGGAAAACACTGAGTTTGCTTCAGGAAAGTATGAAGGTTAACTGAAGGCTGCACATCTTAGTGTGCCTAACTTAGTGTTTGGCACACACAAATTCTCGGTAAGTATTCAGTATCTGTTGGTGATAAGGCTAATAGAGCACCCTTGTTAAGGCATTTGCAGGAGCTATAGGAAGTCAGTAAAGCAGATGCATGTAATTCCTGTCTTAAAGATGAGAAGACAGATGCTCAGTCAGGACTAGTGCTGGGGGAGGAGCTAGAATAGCAGATATAGTGGCTGGGTGGACAGTCCCTGCCTCTCAGTGGTGCTATTTAGCTTCCCCATTAGAACTATTGTCATTGTCTAAAAAGGAAGAGAATACACTTTTATCCCCTGCTTAAATGTGACCCAAGTGATGTAAATATTGAAGGAGGTAAGTTGGGTCAGGCATAGAGAGAGGAGAAGCTGCTGTCATGAAGAACTGACATTCTCTGTATATCTCCCCCCCCCTCTCTCTCCCTCCTGTCTCTGGCTCTGTCCCTCTCCTCTCTCCTGTATCTGGCTCTGTCTGTATCTGTTCTGTCTCTTGCTGTCTCTCTGTGTGTCTGTCTCTGTCTCTCTGTCTCTCCCTCCTCCCTGTCTCTCTGTCTCTCTCTTTCTGTCTCTCTCTCTCTCTTTCTCCCTCTCCTGTCTCTGGCTCTATCCCTCTGCTCTCTCCTGTCTCTGGCTCTGTCTGTATCTGTTCTGTCTCTCGGTGTCTCTCTGTGTGTCTGTATCTGTCTGTCTCTCCCCCCTGTCTCTCCCTCTGTCTCCCCCTGTCTCTCTGTCTTTCTGTGTCTGTCTCTCTCTCTGTCTTTCTCTCTCTGTCTCTCTCTGTCTCTGTCTGTCTCTGTCTGTCTCTCTCTGTCTCTCTCCCTCTCTCTCCTCTCTCCTGTATCTGGCTCCGTCTGTATCTGTTCTGTCTCTCTGTGTCTCTCTGTGTGTCTGTCTCTGTCTGTCTCTCTGTCTCTCCCCCCTCCCTGTCGCTCTGTCTCTCTGTCTCTCCCTCCTTACCCCCTCCCTCTCTCACCCTTTGCCTCAGAACTTGGAATGGATTTGGCTGCTCACATTAAGTGGCATGCTGACACCACTTGGCGTAGGCAGATAGCTTTATTAGATGAAGGGTCAAATGCAATAAAATGCTTGGAGGCTTTTAAAAAAACATTAGAAACATTTACCGTGACATTATTGACAATCTGGTTAATAAGCCTCCTGGACTGCAGTGAGACTGCTGGGATCAGCACTTCCCCTCAGAGTGTGTTACCCTCCACCTTCTCTTGGGCTCCAAAGTATTTGGTTTTAACTTCCTTCATGGCGGTTATCCTTTGGCCTTGCATTTGGAGTAAATCTATTCTCCTAGAAAGGAGGTTTCTTCCAGGATATCAAATAGTTCTTTCCCATCTATGAGTTGTTAATACTTGGCATATATCTTGCAATTACTGATGGTCTCTAACCTACTATGGTTCAACTCATAATTTGGGGGTTTTATCTCCAGACTAACAAGATAGGGAAGGGAACTTTTTCATAATATATAGCAGCACGGAGTCACAGCTGCTAGTCAGACACACAATCACACAATCTCCCTATATAGTCTCAGTATTGATGGATTTGTCCAAATGCAGGCTAATATAAGTGTTCTGAACACATTTAAGGTAAGCTAGACTAAACTATGACTTTCAGTCAGTTTGATGTGTTAAGTGCATTTTTATTTTTTTCTTTGAATATTTTTAACTCAGGATAGATTTATCAAAATGTAATCCTATTAAGTAAAGGAGCATCAGAAATAGCACTAAATAATTAACATAATGAGGATTTTTACACTTATTTAACCTCTTCACACATATCTTGTTTCTTTCCATTTTCACTTCTCTTTTCTTCCTCTACTCTATCCTCATCCCAAATGATTCATTTCCAATGTCTTGCTCTCCCTATCAACAACAACAAAATTTATTTTAAAGATTCATGATGAAAGTAAACTCCAACGATTAAGTGGGTGTGTCTGAATTTAGCCCAATAATTGGATAATTCCCCACAGCTATCCACCCACAGTCCTTGGAAGGCAAAGGTATTCTCCTGGATTGAAGAGTTGGGCCTATCTACCCCCTTGCCTATGTGTGTGATCCTAACTTTTAAACATAACTGTAAATTCAGTGGCAATGCTAAACTGGTCATGATTAAGATTATCCTGCTGGTTAGGATATCTGTGTCATACTCTGCATTCTCACATGGATGATGAGGGTAACAGCAGAACATATGTCCCAAGTTTGGAATGAGCCAGGTGCTAGTGGCTCACACCTATAATCCTAGCGGCTCACATGGCTGAGAATTATGGCTTGAAGCCATCCCCAGTAAGAAAGTCCCAGAGATTCTTTTTTTTTTTGGGGGGGGAGTCTGGTCGTGGGGCCTGAACTCTAGGCCTGGGTGCTGTCCCTCAGCTCTTCAGCTCAAGGCTAGCGCTCTACCACTTGAGCCACAGCGCCACTTCTGGCTTTTTTTCTTTTTGCTTATGTGGTGCTGAGGAATCGAACCCAGGGCCTCAGGCATGCAAGGCAAGCTCTCTACCACTGAGCCACCTTCCCAGACCCCCCAGAGATTCTTATATCTGATCAATTACCCAATAGCTATATATGGAGCTGTGGCTCAAAGGATAGAACACAAGCACAAAAGTTCAGGGACAATGCCCAGGCCCTGAGTTCAAGCCCTAGAACTGACACCAAGAAAAGCAAACTTGGAAAAAGCATAGAATGTGATAAAACTATTAGCAGTAGCTGACTTGACCATTTCATTTAAATACCAAGGACATCTTTGTAGAAGTATTTCACTTCTGTGTTAAAGCACTCAAATCTGGTACGCAATTCACTCGGTTCTCTTTTCCCTTTACTCTAATAGCTAACTGGCTGTGAAGATGAGCTACAGCTACAGTAGTAACCATGTAGAAAAGAACTTCTGATATTATAAACAGCTGAGATATCAGGGCCATTTGTTCCTGCAGCATAACCTCCCTTACTATGACAGAAGAGAATGAAAACATTAAGAGGTTCTGCTGTTTAGGAAACTGCTGAATCAAAGGCTTGGAGGCAGATTGAGAGCTAGGTGTTCACGGAATAAAAGTTTGCACACTGACTATATACCAGAAGCAACGGGTAACCGAATTATGTGAGGTCAAGAATACAGAAATGCATTGTAAGATTATTTCTTTGTTGCTTTGTATGTCCCTCTCCCACAGTATCACCCCTGTTTTCACTGTATTTGATGTCGGTATAATTTGTGGAGGGGAAGGGGAAAAAACAAGTCGTTTAAATAAGGATACAGGTGGACCCGTTGCAACAATGAGAATTACACGTTGTCATGTCGAAAACGAACTTTACAACTTTGGTGGTGGGGGGCGGGAGGATTGGATGGGGGGCGGAGGGGAGGCTGGGAAGGGATGTAAAGGGTAAACAAAGGAGGACGCTACAATGCTTGATAAGAAATGTACTCTTTATCTTGCCCATGTAATTGTAACCCTTTGTACAGTATTTTCAAAATAAAAAAATAAATAAATTTAAAAAAAAGAATACAGAAATGCAAAACTCACAGAGCTTTGCTCTTATTCCATACTCATGGAGGAGCTACAAAGGTCATCTGAGCATATAAGAGTGATTTGGCTCAAACCAACTTCCTGTAAGCCAGAGAATGGCAGCACCAGATGACCTTGCAGTTGACCGACTAGCCCAAATAGCTGAGAAGGTTACAAACTATGGAGTGTGTAAATATTATTGGTTTTGATATTACTGGCGAGGTAGTTCCCACAAACCCATAGCAGTAGAGCTTAGCTTAAAACCTCAGTCCAAAGATATCTGTGTGTATGCCCACAGTGGTCTAATTACTCTGTATCAAGTACATGTATCAAAATACCCTTCAAGATTATAACAGGTTTAATTAAATGCACAGTGAAATCCACTTAAGATGAGGTAATTGGGTAGAACCTGATTTTCCTTCCCGCTGCTTCTGACAGACACGAGGACATTTCGGGGAACAGGCAGCACATAGAGATGATGAAGAGGTAGAAGTCAAGAGCTGCTGTTTTAGAGGCCATGGCAGAATCGGAGGCGTGGAGAGTTTTGAAAAGCTGGGAACTAGCCTGATGACAGGCGTCTCCTCCCATATCATTGGACTGTTTCCTTTTCTACTTCTCAAGCCCAGTGAGTGGCAACCCAGTCTTCCAATGGTTGGGACAATTGGCCATCTTTGGCCCTTCCTTTTTCACCTTACCTTCTATATCTTCCACAGCCAAATCTCATGCACCCAGTGCTCAAAATATGAAACAGTTTCTGAACATTTCTTGTCACTCCATTACTCCCGTTCTGCTTCAAGTCCCAATAATTGTGTTTCGTTTAGATCACCAACCTCCACCATTTCCTGAACCTCCACCCCCTTATCCAGTTATTCTCACCCTACAGCCAAATGATGTTTTTGAAACCTAAAATCAGTGTGTGTCACTCATCTGTCAAGACTGTCCAAGGGGTTCCCAACTCATTCTTTAAGCGGTCTTCACAACCACTTAAAAAACTCTATATTGTTGCCTCCACACCCAAAGAAAATTCAAAAATGAGTCTGAATGATGTAATAGATGAAATGGCTCATCCTGCCTGACCAAAACAAACACTGAACAAATACTGCTCTGGACTAGAATGCTACTCAACACAGATGTAGGGAGATCATGTTGGCGCGCATCTAGTTTCTAATCTTGTTACAAGATATTCAATATAATAGTATGACTACTGGTAAGGGAGAGAAAAGCACCATATATCAAGGAGTACTGAGAAGGAGCACCAAGTCTATAAAAAACTTGAATGAATATATAAGTTTTAATTCAATCATTTAACCAGTAATCTTTATGAACTGAATCAAAATTAATTTTTTGAGTTGGTTCATGAATAACATGTGATAGCTGTCAGACATTTCAAGATCACACTCATGTCTAGGTGGTCTCTACAGTAGTTCTCATCCACTAAATCTGACCCTTCTGCATATATGCTAATCATATTATTTGGTAATTATCCCTGCTGCTTATGGATCTAAGAATGCTATAATGGTGAAGGCCAAGTGTCTAAATAGAATCAAAATGCCCTGCATCTAATATATTTCTACTCCAACGAACAGTGTCTTATAGGCTATAGGAGTAGAAAGTACCTTGTGCCAGTCAGCTTCGCAGTTCAGAGGTTTCCCAGAATCAAGAGACAACTGAAGTATGAGTCTATGAAGCTGGTCATTATAGGAATGCTCCTAATGGCAGGGCCACCCAGTTATAATGGACAGAGCCAATGTACCAGACTGTTGTTTGACAAAGATGTCTTTCTTGGAGAAAGCACAGTCTCCTCAATACATGATTTAGGGAAAACTGGATATCCACATGTAAAAGGCTGAAACTACATCCTTGTCTCCTTGACTATACTAATATCAATCAAGTGGATTGAAAGCCTTAATATAAGACCTGAAACTTGGAAACTATTGTAGGAAAACATAAGGAAAATACCGGAAGATACAAACATAAGCAATAACTTCCTGAATGTAACTCCAATCATTCAGCAAAAAAGAGCAAGAACTGACAAATGAGATTGCACCGAACTAGAGAGCTTCTACACAGAAAAAGAAATGGTTGCTAAACTGAAGATACAGTCTATTGGATGGGAGAAAATCTTTTCCAGCTATTCATCTGAGAAGGGATTCATAACTAGAGTTCCCAGGGAGCTCAAAAATCTAAACTCCCAAAGAACTAACAACTCAATTTATAAATGAGAAAATGAACTGAACAGACACTTCTTGAAAGAAATACAGATGGCCACTAAATACATGAAAAAAAGCGCAATATCACTGGCCATAAAGAAATGGCAAATCCAACCGATATTGAGATTTCATCTCACTCCAGCTAGAAAGGCCATCATCAAGAGTACAAACAACGAATGCTATAAAAGATAAAGGAAAAAAATGAACCCTATGATACTATAAATGAACTATACAACATGTGTATGGGGACAGAAGGGAAAGACTGGGAGAGAACAAGGGAAGGGGTCACATTGTTCAAAAAGAAATGTCCTTTTTAACTGACATATAACTATAACTCCTCTGTCCATCATCTTTACAATAACAATACAAAAATGAACCCTATACCCTGTTGGTGGGAATGTAAATGTGTACAAACACTGTGGAAAGTAATATGGAGGCTCCTCAAAATATCAAAAATAGAACTATCATGTGATCCAGCAAAGCACTCTTGTGCTGAAAGGAATGTAAGTCAGGTTATAATAGAGACACTTTCACACTTACATTTATTGCAGCACTATGCATAGCTATGCAATAACTATGGAAGTAGCTTGCTGCCTTGCATGTGATGAAGGAATTAGGAAAATGTAGTATATATACACAATGGACTATTAGTCATTTAAAAATCAAATTGTCATTTGCAAAAAATGGGTAGAATATCATGTTAAACAAAGTAAGCTAGATTTACAAGTACAAAGGTCATTTGTTTTCTCTCATGTGGAAGCTAGACTTAAAGAATACACATATTCATAAGCTACACTAGATACATACATGCATCTATATCCATATTTAGGGTAAATAAAATAAAATGCACTGTCTTTGTATGAAGATGGCATACCAAAACTCACTGAAAGCTTTTTAATAATAGAGGGGTTAGGAGGAATGGGGAAGAAAGAGCAATAGAAGGTGTTAATCTGGCTAGAGAACAATATTTGTGTTAAAGGCTTCTGTTAAAGCTTATTGAACAATTAGTATACCCTTAAAAATAGGAATGACAGGAATGAATAACAGATTCTCTTGGGTGTCGGATGGGAGAGGGTAAAGGAGAGTAAATATGGTAGAGGGAGTTTAAATGCATCTGTGAAAATAGAACAATGAAACCTGATAAAGTTGTTTCAAGAAAGGGGAGAGGGTATGAGAGAGAGTAATAATTTGATCAGAATTTGCATTCATGTGTGGAAAAGTCACAATGAAACCTTCTTGTGCAACTAATATTTGCCAATAAACAGGTTATTTTATAAAACTGAATTAAAACTTTACAACTTCAGCGGAGGGGAAAGAGGGGGGGGAGGAAAGGGATAATAGGAGAAAACCGAAAGAGGGGTTAATAATGCTAGACGAGAAATGTACTCATTACCTTACTCATGTAACTGTAACCCCTCTATACAGGATTTTTACAATAAAATATTTTTTCTACTTTCAAAGTCTTTTATTTTTTTAAATAAGTTTTTTTTATTGTGAAAATGCTGTACAGAGGGGTTATAATCACATGAGTGAGCAAGGTAATGAGTACATTTCTTATCAAGCATTGTTGCATCCTCCTTTGATTTTTCCCTACCATCCCTTCCCTCCCACCTCCACAACTACATCCCACTCCCAACCCCGCCACCTAAATTGTAAAGTTCGTTTTTCGACATAACATCTTGTACATTTCATTGTTGCGATGGGTCCACCTGTATCCCTATTTAAACAATTTGTTTTTTCCCCTTCCTGAATTAAAAATGCCAAGATGGTGACTCGAAGGCATTCAATTGAGCATATGCCCATGAAATGGCTCTGCCAACTTGTTTTGCCTAAGTTGGGGACTAATGTTTTCTTTAGATTTTTTTCTTGTACCAGGGTTTAAACACAGTACCTCACACTTAACTTGGCTTGCTTGGTCATCTGGCCTTCTACCATTTGGCCCATACCTCCAATCAGGAATTTTGCTGGTTATGTGGAACCTCTCTGTTCAGGCTGGCTTTTTTCCTTCATATATTTTGTATTTCTTATAAATTTTACTACTTAAAGAATTTGTAGCACACCATTTGTAACTACCTATACAATATTCTTTACTATAAAGTCCAACTATTCAATCAATAACTATTTGTTAGACCCATTACGAAGCCAGGGGGTATGTCAGGCATTAGAAATATTAGCAAGTAACAACACACAGATCACCATTGACCTCATAGATGTCAAGCCAAAAGGGACATGTAGCAATCAGACAGTTGGGCTATACACAGAGAAGTTATTGATTAAGCAACGTACAAAGGAGGTTGAAAGACAGTCAACCCATATGATGGCTGTAAGGAGGAAGAAGTGGAGGTGGGAGGAGACTGTCTGGAGGAGGTATCACCTGCCCTGATTCATAAAAGATCAAAAATGGTACCCAGCATATTTCATTTAGTATATGACATGGGATAGGCTTTTAATAAATGATTGATGATTGTGTGCATTGACAGAAAAATGTCCAAGCCTTTCTAAAGTTAGGAAAGACAGTTTAATTAATTAAACCCTAATCATAATTATCTACCTAGTAGGAAAGAAGAGCTATTGCTCAAAAAAACTCTGTAATTCTGCTCACTTTATTTGGTTTGAAATGTACCATGATTGTTGTTAACTGGACTATATTACCTGATCTCGTATTAAAAGAAATTTGTAGGCTGGGCACTGATGGCTCATGCCTGTAATCTTAGGAGGCTGAGATCTGAGCACCACGATTTGAAGCTAGCCCATGCAGGAAAGGCTATGAGACTCTTCTCACCAATTAACCACCAGAAAACCAGAAGTGGAGGTATGGCCCAGTAGTACAGTGCTAGCCTTAGCACAAAACTCAGGGACAGTGCCCAGGCCCTGAGTTTAAGCCCCACAACTGACCAAAAAATAACAAAAAAAAATACATAAAAGAAGTTTGTATCTTGTGCCCTTGATGGAGCTGAGAAGTGAGTTAAGTGAAAGAAAACTATGAATCTAGGACTGAAAGTTACATGAATAATAGAAGATATAGATAGCTAAAAGTGAACTATATTCAGGAGAAATCTCAAAATTAAATGAATTATCTTAGTCCCTCACTTGTAAGATCAGGATAATAACAAATGCTCTCTGATAAGTAAGTAAGAATTAGAGATTAATAAAGACAAATCTCTCAGCTGTGGGTTGGCAGGAATAACTTAGCCACTGCTCTTATAGCTCAAGATTATCTTTCCATTATGTTGTTACAGTTTCTAAAGTGTATTGCTTTCACTCTTCTCGCTATACCCTTACCCATGACATTCTTCATCCAGAGTTCACTCAAGCATCATGTAATTTCTATTCACCCTTCAAGTCTACAGCCTCCCCCAATCATTACCTAACCATTCCCTTCTCCAGGCTGGTGAAATCCCCTGTCAGAGCTACACTTGGACACAAGCACTGATCACATGGGACTGTCACTGCCAATGTGCCCATCTGTCTCTCCCACTGGCCTGAGACACTCTCAGAAAGTATTGGATAATTTTGAAATCTATTTCTAGTTGCTCTTACCCAACCTGTGCTCTGCACATATTTATTGAATGAAGGAACACATGAGAAGCTACAAAAATATGTTTATAGAATATTATAACCCAAAAAGGTATAAAAAATCATCTAACTCCATCTGTTTACTTCTAAGGAAGAGATGATTTATCTAGTCACACTGTAAGAAAGGTATCAGCACTGGACTTAAATGATGAGTATTTCTACATCTTGAGAGCCAACCCAGAGCCCTTTCTTCAGTGTTACTCTTGGTTCTAAGTCCCAGAAAGGTTGTTCTAATGTTGGAACTCATTGAGTCAAGTTTAGTGTAGCATTTCTCCACGTATGATCCACTGAATACTAGCTCTGTGAGAGAAATGTTTATGTGGGTAAGTTCTTGGAGAGATCTGTGTAGCATCCTCTCTTAATTCTAATATATTTCCACTCACTGAGGGACTTCAGTCCTGTGTTATTTTGTTTTACCTCACTGACTATAGAATCCCTCCCTCTTACTGATTTCTCTCTTTGTTGTTTTGTTCTGTGGGGGTTCCTTAAAGCATATAAACATCCCCCCAAAATGGTATCTTGAGAAATATCAACCACACACAGGTAACTCTGCATGAATAGTCACTTTCCATTGCTATGCAACATTACAACAATCCTAGGGTACACCTACTCCTACTTCCTTATTTTCCTGAGAAACTAAGGCCTAGTGGGCAAGATGGCATACCTGTGTCACACAGCACAAAAAATGGTGTGCCACATTTTAATTGGTTTTATCAAGGGATCTCTAGGCAGGCACCAGTGGCTCATGCCTGTCATCCTAGCTACTCAGAAGGCTGAGATCTGAGGGTCACAGTTTAAAGCCAGCCTGGGCAGGAAAGTCTATGAGACTCTGATCTCCAATAAGCCACCAGAAAACTCAAAGTGGCTCTGTGGTTCAAATGGTAGAGCACACACCTTGAGCTGAAGAGCTGAGGTACAGCATCCAGGCCCAGAGTTCAAGCCCCATGACCGACCAAAAGAAAAAAAAAGTGATCTCTTAATGTCATATGTCTGCAAATCTCCCAGGATGTTAAGGGCTTAACAGGGGCAGTTTACAGAGTTGTGTGTCCAGCTGATGTTGAGGCAGAAGGCTTGATATCTGCCATCTGATGGAAGATGTGACTCTCATAGACATGTGAAAGTCATTTCCTACTGTGATGGGGACTCACTGTCCTGGGTCAAGTTATCATTGTTCGTTTCAATAAAATGTCCTGTGTTTACAGACTGTCTTTCTATCAGCAACTCAGATTGTCCTTTTCATAGTGTAAGACCTCACTCATGACAATTCTTTGGATCATACTTGACAGATGGGGGAAAACAGTTAAAATAAAGGATTCAAGCCTTACCTTACCAAGTTACCACATTTAATCGGAAAAGGAAATGGAATGAAATCTTAGTGTCCTGGAGCCATGCTGAATCTGCCACTTCTTTCTATTTCTGTTTTGCCTTCTATCCTCCTCTTCTTTATTCTGTTTCCTAACCCCAGGTTTAGGCTATGTTCTCCAGATTCCACAGTTCCCTTTGACTGCTGTGCCCTTTCCTCTCCTCAGTTTACCCCAACCCTACTCATATTTCCAAGTCCTAACCTAAAATGTTCCTCGTGGTTAAACTTCACCCTAGCTGTAAACTTGGCAGCTTACCTGACCTGAAGTTGGAACTGATTATATCTTGCCTAAATTCTTAAAGCCTCAGTTCATATCTGAATCTTTGACACATAACTAGGTTTTAGGTACAAGGTCTTCTATTTTCCTGTTGTTTTCCTTTAATTCAATACCTGGAATTTTAGTAGAGCTCAAACATAGACTTCATACCAAAAAGATGAAAAAATTCTGCATATGTCACTGTCTATTCATTACCCCCTCTGAATTCTGGGTTCTTTTTTTGGGGGAGAGGGGGGTCCGGTCGTGGGGCCTGAACTCTGGGCCTGGGTGCTGTCCCTCTGCTCTTCAGCTCAAGGCTAGTGCTCTACCACTTGAGCCACAGCACCACTTCCAGCTTTTTATTTTCTGCTTATGTGGTGGTGAGGAATCGAACCCAGGGCCTCATGCATGCAAGGCAAGTGCTCTACCACTGAGCTACCTTCCCAGCCCCTATGTATTCTGGTTTCTTCAAGGGTAAAATAGAGATAATTATGCATAGCCTAAAAGGGTTGTTAACATGACCAAAGAAGCAGCAGGGGTAAGAGCTTTGCAAAGTGTGCTGGCACACTTGGTGCTCAACAACTAACAGCAACTAGCAGTAGAAGCACACAACTGTCCAGACATGATATAACACAGCTCTTGCTCTATATTGACACCACCTCAATACCTCCCATTTTTCTTATTCTACTACTATACTTTTAACTTAGGATGACTTCTCTACCTTCTTTACCCTAAATGCCAACCCTCTCAAAGAGTATCTGTCATAACTGACTCATTATTCCAGAAGCATTCTGTTTTCTATTTGAGTAGTGTTTATTCTGGTTAGCCAACAGTTTGTGGCTCTTTCATTGTCCTGAGGTTGTATCTTTCCATCTCCAGTGTTTGTGGCCTAGTGAGTAGGTTATATTCAATTCTCAGTAGAAGACTGATAAGTCTATGAAAAACAAAGGAGGAGATAACAATGCCCAGCAAGAAATATACTCATTACCTTACTGATGTAATTGTAATCTCTCTGTATAGCCTCTTTACAAGAAAATAAAAATTTTAAAAACAGAAAAAAATTAATGTCTTGTAATATAGGTCCCATTTAAAGTGCCACACTTAAAGTGCTGTCGAAATATCCCAGGTGCCCTATAACTGATAAATGGATTAGAAAATGTAGAAAATGTGATATATATGTACACATACATATATACAATGACGTATTAGCCATAAAGACAGATGAAATTGTAATTTGCTGGGAAATGTACGGAATTGGAGATTATTATGTTAAGTAAGCTACTTTCAGAAGGACAAAGATCATATGCTTTCTCTCATAGGTGAATGTTATAACTAAAAGATAAATGTATATGCAAATACATTCATATCTGTAAATGTGTGTGCAAATATATGTTTAAATCAAAACTCTCTAGATGCTGTTGTATAATAGGCAGCAGTGAGTAGCAGGAATGTGAGAATAGGCAAGGAGGTTAATCTGATTAAAGTACTGTGTAAGTACTGTGTGAAACACCACAGTGAAATTTCACTGAGCAATTAATACACCCTTAAAATGAATAACGAGAAAATAATACAGGTATTGTCTGGAAGGTGGACACTAGTGGGGAGGGAAATGGAGAATGGAGAAAATAGAAGAGAATGAGTCAGGCCAAAATATTTTCAGTACTCTTGGGAAAATGGAACAATGGAGCCTGTTGAGAGTGGTTTGGGAAGCAGGAAATAGGGAGTAGGGGTAGTGATAGACAAGATATATCATGTACATGTATCAACATGTCAGAATGAAACCCCCAGTTATAACTAACTGAGGCTAACAATAAAAAATAAAATGAAATGTATTTCTCAAACTGATGGTATTTTTTCACTCACTGAGCTGCATGCTTAAAAGCAAGCTTCCATATACCTGCATACTGGGACCCTTCTTGGTATACTGCACATCCATATGTGGGTGTAGATATGCTATCACAACCCTCTACAGGAAACCAATGGTCTTAAAATTCCAGTGATCTGAGATAGACTTCCATCTGCACAGATTAGAAGAAGCTGGCTCTGGAGTTTTGAACCAGCTGTCTCCACATCCAAGTGTTAACATTGAAGAGGAAGGGATATAACATTCAGAAAGCCACTGAAGGTACAATCAACTGCACTTTGGGGAAGGAAGTAGTTTACTGAATACCTGCCAGTCCCCAAGGCCTGGAGCAGGCCTGGCTAGGTATATGACCATCCCTGTAGGATAGTTTTTATACATTTTTCCTGAAGAGGAAACAGAGGCTGAAAGCTTTCATGAGACAATTGAGTGGCTGAGCTAGTATTTAAACCCAGTGCTAGCCATCACCAAAATCCATCTCTTTCCCTTCAAGCTACTTTATTTCTGGCATCTGCACAGACAGGCCTTTTCTGATATTTTTGCAAGACACCATCTTCTCCAACTGCGCTAGACACAGATGTGGCTGTGTTATATACATGACCTTCCAGGCCAGCAGTCACCCTTGCATCAGAACCAGTGGCCACCCCAGGATGTCAAGCAGCCATTTCTCACTGATAATTGAGAATTACCAAAAGTGTTTTTCTCTGCCGTGGTAAAACTGTTCTAGATTTATCTCATTGTTATTATCGTTTTCATCATCTTAATGATTATTCAGTACATAACAAGTGTCTCCGATGAAACATACAGGAGATGAAAAACCTTTGGGTGGGTTTGGCATGATCCAAATAGTGTTTTATTCATTAGTGTATTAATATTGCATGGGCTGTATTTTTATACTCAATTTAAAGAACAGGTAGCTTACAGTAGGACTGAGCCAATATTATTAGATCAATCAGAAGCTTGGGCTTTCACTCAGAGCTTTTAAATGATGATCCAGATCTGTTGGGTGAGAGAATCTATTATCAGAAAGGTGAATGTATCATCATGTGTTCAGGATGGAGAAAGGTGTCTCAGCCTAGAGCAGGTGGGACTAGTCAAGTAAATCTTTTCTTTACATCAGGCAAACTTGAGGGAATTGGGTCTGGTCTGTGATCTGCCCTAGGGGAAGGCTATCTTAGATCTAGGTGCCAAAGGAGGGAGAATAGATAATAGGGTTGCCCTAGCGGCTCTGTGATGGTGCTTCTGATTTCCTCCTTGGCGAAAGCATAAAGTATTCATGCATTTTCAGGTCAATTCTCATTTTATGGGACTGAAAACAAGAATGTGTGTGATGTACACAATCGTGGAGATCAGGAAAGTAAAGCCAATTATCCATAATTTGGTCAATTCCAAGGGAATGGCTTCTATATCTTGAGCATACATAAGCTCCTTCGTTGGCACTATTGTACTGAAAGTCATCAAAGTAGGGAGCATGATAGACTCATCCTACTTCCAATAGTTGAAGAAACTGAGGCCCTGAGACATGCTTGTTGTTTTTACCCTTAGTTATCAGTAAAATAGATTTCAGGGAGATTCCACATCAGACAACCCAGGGAAATTTGGGGAAAGACTGCCCATTCTTATGGCACTTGAATATTAGCTTGGTTTTAACATTAGCTTAGGAGAAGCTCAGGGCAGAGAGTCAGAAGTCTTTGTCGAAGTTCTAGCTGAGGGGTCTGGGACAAGACACACCCCCTCCTCCTTTCCAGTTAAGGACCTGAGCCTACAATGGAATCACAACCTCAAAGTTCTCAAGAGCAGAGTAGCAATGAGAATTGGTAAATAAGAATGCATGTTAAACTAATAAGGGACATAGAAATATTTAGGAGTGACGCTAGCCAAACATAAGCCATCTGGGTATCAGAATGTCAATACTAAGCAAGAAGACTCTGGTGAGTACTTTTAAGATCAGTTTTTTGTGTGCAATCTTAGTTGCTAATAGAGCTAACGAATGTTAGCAGAACATCCATTCCTACCTTGAGACCTCCAGAAACCTACCCAAACACTTTCCCTTAGGAATAACTTAACGTATAGTTTAACTCTTACTTCAAAGAGACAAATGTTGATACAGGTTTTTAACAACAGAAAGATCCATAACATAATTTAATGTAAAGTTCCCATGTCACAGAAGTCAGAAACAAGAGCCAGAAAGCAGAAAGATTTGCAAACTCAAATGGCTAATTGATCTTATTTGTCTAGGACCCCAGGACTCTGCTGAAGTGCTCCAGGTGAGCTGGACCTGCACAGCCTACTCTGTACTTGGCCTTTTTCCTCAGGACTACTAAACCCAGGAAAGCAGGAGCCAGTGCAGATGTGGCAACATTAGGAAACGGGGGCCCACTGAGCCTCATAAATGTTCCTAAAGATTTGAAAGAGAGAGAGACTGTCATGACCTTCTTTTCTAATTACTGCCAGCTATAAAATAATTTATCACTGATGAGAGGAAAGAGGGTCTCTTAGGTATCTTCCTGAGTCTTACGCCACATGTTTGTGTTCCATGCAGTGGGCTGATATTCACAGAGATAAGCTGTTTTGATAATGTCCTCACTAGGGTTCATTCGTTCATGTGTTGATCCTTTGATCCATTTGTTTATGAAATTATATTTACGAAATGTTGTTTATAAAGCATGCCTTCTGTGGGCCAGGCATCATGGTAAGCTGTGAAGAATCTGAGATGAATAGAACAAGAGTCCTCATTAGCATCCAAGAGAAACAAACGTCATATGTTCTGAGCATTTACTCAGAGCCTGGCTCTATCCCAATTGATGCTTATTGAATCCCAATGTAGGCGTGATGAGATAACTTACAGATAGGAATCTGAAGCTCATGAAACTTTTGCCCAGTATCATGTAGGAAGCAAGTGATCAGTCCTAAGTCCAGCTAGATTCATTGTCAAGACGTACAAAGAAATCTTTATGGGAGAGATTCTCAAAGAGAGGAAAATTACAAGATAGAGTAGGGGAGGAAAAGATCAAAAGAAGCAACCTACTTCTCTCCCAGGCCATCACCCTGGCTGCCCACCTGTATCCCTTTCCACTCCCAATTCCAGGAAGCCAAGAACAGTGAAAGAACACCCGCCTTAATTGAGCATGGCCTCCCTGTCACATGAGAAAACTGATGATTTATTGTTCAGATCCTTCCTAATGTGTTGCAAAGATCATCAGGCCAGGCCCTCACTGCCTATGAAAAGAAAGATGAGAAAAATAAGCTATCACAGCTTCTCTGAATTAAGCAACTTCTTTGTTCCAGGAGCTATGTTTGCCAAACTTTATCTTTGAACTTTTACAATGACCATATGTTCTGAATCTCCAAATCATAGATGAAGAAACAGCATCTCCATGACCACCAAAGAGTGAGGGTCCAGGTCTAGATTCCAACCAGCCCCCAATCTGTCCAAAGAGCCCCACCCCTCACCTCCTCCCTTCCTCTCTACACAGTGCTATCCTTTCAGGAGTAACCATAGTTGTCATTTATTCAGTGTCAGTGGTGAATGGTGCTGCTATATATATTTTTCGAATACACATTTAAAGAACCTGAGGAGGCATTAAGTATTTTTTTTATTTGAAAAGAATCAAAAGCTTAAATAAGTAAGACAACTGAGTTGCATCCCAAACCAAGACCTGCTTGTCTCCAAAGATTAAGGCATCCAAAGTAAAGTCTTGCATCTTGACCTTGTGTTGCCCTTGTTCTGTTTTAAAAAGCAAAAACTATGTCCCCAAGCCAGGTCTAAGCCCCCTCCACCATGAGTGCCATCCATTTCCAGCCCGAGGGAGCCATTGTGCAATAGATTTTCTGCGTCTGTCAACCTTCTGTAAGTATGCTCAGGTCTAGCCAATGCCAGCATTCCTGCTACCTGTCTGACTGTCAAGTTAGCATTCTGATCTTACTTTCATTCCAGCCCTTGCAGACCCTGGCCTCTGTATTTCCTCTTCACTCTTCATTCCTACATTCTCCCCCAAGCCACTGCCTGCTGCTCCCGACAGCTCAGGGTGTTCACGCAAAAGCTGCCAGAGACCTGCTGCTCATCAATTCTAGTGGCCTTTGGCCCCACCTGTGCTGACTCCTGGAGGAACTGTCTCTTCCTGGCCATTCCCACCTCCCCTTCATTGATTTGCTGTGACCCTGTGTGGTCCTAGTGTTTTCTAACCCAACCAATGATTCATAGAGCTAGAGGAGAATTTAAATGGGTTCAAATGAAATTCTTATCAGAGCAGGAATCCCTCTCCCAGAATTCCCCACATAAAGTCACCTGGCCACTTTTATAATCTTTTCAGTGGTGAAACTCATTATGTTGCCTCTGTTTTACAACAGTTATAACTTATTCATGTGTTTTTTTCCAGTGATTCCCTTTACATATTTCTGTTATTTGGGGTGTTTTTAATTATAAAAAATGTTTACATGCATTGTAGTCAATGATGAATAAGTAAAAACCTAATATGCATGATGACTCCCTTTTCAACACTTTTCCATGCCTACAGAAGAATGCATAAGTGCACTGATAATGCTATTGCTGATATTTGTTTTACCATTAGATTTATAATATATGCATTCCTCTTTTTTCCATTCATCACTACTTTGCAAAAGTACTCTAAGTCTAAATTTATGGAAAAAAACCCTTAAATTCATTCATATGACATAATAGCTAAGCAATGTTCTATAGTATAAATACATTGCTGTCTACTTACCCGGCCCACATCAATAGGCATTCAGATTGTTTTCACAGTTGTGTTGTTGTTGTTGTTGTTACTTGTTACATTAAATGTTACATTTAGTGTATTTTTTTAGTATAAGGTAGACATATCTGGAAGCCATATAGTGCCTATAACATTAATTTAAAAATATCTTTAGTTAACGTTCCAAATTTGTTATAATTTATTTCCCACCAGGGATGTGTGAGCCTTTATCTTGTCACATGTCTTCCCAATAAGCAGATGTTTTTTGCTATGTATTGGGTCTGGCAAGATATAGTACTTCATTGTTATTGTGATTTCTGTTTCCTTGGCTATTAGTCAAGTTGAGCATATTCATATGTTTATTGGTTATGTAGATGTTCTCTTTCATAAATTGCCTTGCATAACCTTTACCTATTTTAAAAATAAATCTAATTGCCTAATAATTTGTAAAAGCACTTTGTATACAGGAACAACACACTAGGTCCATATACTAATGTAAAAGTTGTATTTTTCCACACTAGCATTTGTTTTGTTGGGGGTTTTTAGACTTTATTTACTGTGTCTTCATATGTACATGTTTTAAATGTTGGTGCATGCACTCCCATATATTAGTTTTTCCCCCTTTTAGGTTTCTGAAGTTCTTATCTTGTTTAGGAAAGTCCCTCTAATTCCCAAGATTATACTGTTACTCTACCAATTTTTACCAGTTTTGTCATTGTAAGCTATACTGTACTCAAAAGTTGTTTTTTAATATGGCACGAGGTAGGAGATTTCATGATCATACTCTTGCTTGGCTTGACCACAAAAAATGCCTCTATGTTCTTACTTCTGGCTTGCCCACCCACGATGATGCACAACCCAAGTTCAAGGTTCTAGTATCTCAATGATGAGCCAGGATTCCCACATAGTCTGCTTGGCTAGATTTTGACTGGGTGAAAATCGCATTTTTAATCCCTTTTAATCGTGGAAGGCTTTGTTTTTCTATCTTTTCTATCTTTTTCTATCTCCTCTACATTAATGGTGTTATTTCCCACTGAAGCTTAGCAAGCTCAAATAGCATATGCTTGTCAGGTTGAATTCCCATCATCACACCTCAGATACCAGCATCCTAGGCCTCCTGAGATCCAAACGACCTCCCCTCTGCTCTCTAGAAGTATTTTGTTCCATTTGTCTGGAGATGGGCACGTGGGAAAGTGCCACTCAATTAAGCTCTTTTGGATTTCCTTGGAACATTTACCAAAATCATAATTGCATATTAATTTGCAACTCAAGTGGCCTTTCACAACTGCCGCTGGGGGATGGGTGTTCAGGACTGGGTGTCACTTGTATGTGGGTGGGGAGGGGATGCTGCTAAGGCATCAGAGAAGATTCTCCTGGAAAGGGTCACAAGAAAAGCCTCACTGAAAGGCTGTTTCATCAGTACTCAGAAGCATGATGGGTGTCACAGCCTCTTATTTGTATTTGGCTCTGTTTTATGGCTGTAAGTTCTAAGAAAGAGGGTTGTTTTTATGCTGAAAGAAAAAGGATCTGGCATGCACACATACCAGCAAAGATATTCAGAGTGGAAAGAAGAGTTCAATATGCTTTGTCTTTATCATCTCTCTCTTTTTTCAGTTCAGTTCATCTTTAGTGGGGTGAACATGGTGAGTTTTGAGTTCTGTATCCTACTAGCTAATTAGTATCTTATCATCTGTAGAATGGGAATGGAAGTTTACCATCTTGTCAGTTCAAATTAAATGACTCTTATTCAATTATTGACATAGTACCTAGCATCAAATAAGAGCTCACTAAATGATAGTTCCTATTATTGTTATCTCATCATTATAATAATTATACAGTGTCATACATTGTGTAAGACACCGAGACTTAAGAGACTAATAATACAATATGTCTACCCTAGAAAAACTAAATTCCTTAAAAAGAGAAGAATAAACCAGATTGGTGGTGCATACCTGTAATCCTAGGTACTCAGGAGGCTGAGATTCTAAGGACTGAAGTTTGGGCAGAAACTCTATCTCCAAAATAACCAACAAAAAGCAAGGGTGGAGGCATGGCTCACATGAAAGATGAACAGCTAAGCAAGCAAGCCAAGTATGCAGTCACAACTTCTTAAACTCCCATGTCTTTGTGCAATAATCTAGAAGGAATGAGTCTTTCATAACAATTCTATGGATCCAAACATATTTCATAGCTCCTGAAGAGATCACAACTCAGGATTCCTTTGCCAGTGCATTATACGGTACAGATTACAAATTCTTTTACTTGCATTCTATCATTTGACCTTCATAAGAGCCTCAAGGTCACCCAGCCCTTATTATTACTGCTTATGGAGAAGAAGCTGCAGAGGAAATGATCATGTGCCCAAGAATCCACAGCAAGTGATGAGTAATATCCCTTCCCAAGACCTCACAGCCCTGTCCAAGGCCATCTTCTCACCATCTTTTTAGCTTCTCTGACAAACTTCAAAGATGATGGGAAGAAAGGTGGGAGAATGTTTAAATTGCTTTCCGACAGGCCAGAAATCAGAACCCAGAAAGCTAAAACCTCCTACCCTAGTTCCACAGCTAGATCCCTATTCTGGTTGGAATATGAAGCATCTCCCAAATGCTCTGTGGATGGTGAAAACGTTAGGATGTGGGGCCTAGCTGGAGGAAGTAAGTGCTGGGGGCAGACCCTCAAAGGTGTCACCTCATTGGTCCCTTCCTATCTTGATCTCTGCCTCCTGTCTGTCATGAGGTGAAGAGCTCTTCTCTATCACATTCCTCTGCCACCATGTTTAGCCCAAGCACGTGGGCTATGGAAAGTGCCTATGGAATGAATCCTCTAAAGCCATAAGCTGAAATAAATCCTTTATCCCTGTCACTAGTTGTGCCACAGCTAGGAGAAAAGCTAGATATCCAAGAATCTTAGTTTTTGACTCCTCTCTATCTCTGTCTCACAGTTACATTGTAACATGGACCATGCAAGTCATAATGTCAGATCATCCGGGACCTGAATGCTGGCTCTGCCAGTTTACTAGCTGTTCTAGTTGAGTTAGCCTTGATTTTATAAGCCATAAAATGAGACCGCACAACCTACCTGCATTGATTAAAATGAGTCAACCTTTGCTAAAGTGAAAATATTCCCTTTTGCTTCATTACATTGTTTTGTTACTTGTTTGTGGGAAGGCTGATGTTGGTAGGCCATTCTGCCATTACTTCATATCTGTCCATCAGGAACATGTGACCTCTGAACGAGCTGTGTCAGGGAAAGAAAGAATAAAAAAATAGTCTCCAGCTACATTCTATTGACTGGAACTTGGCCCTGCAGGATCTTCCCTATGTCTAGGACAAGAATATATATGATGAACACATAGAAGAATTTGCCACACTGCTTTGCAGAGGATTAAATAAAGCCAATGGTCTCATGTCTTGTATACATGATCATTAAATGGTGATTGTTCAATTAAAGGTACCACTTGACCAGAGCTGGGTGAGCCACCAACATACAAGCTGCCTCCCCTCTCTGGGCCTCAATCTCATCCTAAGAAAAGGGAGAAAGATTAGAGGAAATATTTGGCAGGTTCATTTGAGCTCATCCTATTCTTAATTTTCAGTAGTTTTTAATTTTACAAGTGACAACTTTAGTTCTTCAGAGTAATGACTTCAGTTCTCCTTTATAAAACTAAAAAAAAAAAATTACTACCTAAACAATGGTTAGATTTCCCTGAACTGCCTAAAGACCTCCTCGTGAGTTGGAAATTCATCCCTCGTCCCTGCCACCTTTAGGTGGTAACTAACACAAGAATCCTGCCTGCTAGGAAGATGGAGCTCTACTGTTAAGGAAGCCTGTGGTCTCTTACAATGGAATCACTGCTGTTTTGCAGATGGGAAGAATTGAACATGATGACTCCCCTTCTCCCCTTTTCCTCATTTAATTATTTAACATGCGGATCATCTGGATCAATTGGTATTGGGGGGGGGAAGGGAGGTAAACTTCTGCTCAAAGGAAAATCCTCAAACCTCTGTTGTAGAAGCTGTCTACCTTCCTCACAAGCAATATCCCCAGGCTCCTCTAAGCAAATCATTTCCAAATAAGGCGATCTCATTTTATTTACTTAGTATTTAGTGATGTTTACATGGATCTTGCCTCTTGGCCCTGAAAGTACTTTGTAAACCTTTAGTTTCCATCCCTGGCCTCAGATCAAGGTTTCCTGTCACTCATGATGATGGCAGTATCCTCAGGGTGAGCGTCAGTCATGTCTGCCCTGGGAAGGCCTCTCGGCTGGGAGAATGGTTAGAGCAAGAAAGTCCAGATGTAGCTTAGCCCCACAGGCAAAATGACAGTGTGACCACTCACAAAGTCCACCTGTTAAACAAACAACTCAGTTTCTCTTCCCATGTGCCTTTGGCTATCTTTCTAGTCACAAAAGGGAAGAGAGAGAGAGAGAACCAGACTGTATAGTAACAATGTATGACACAGACACAGCAGCTGCTTCACTAAGTACCTTTGTTTATGATTTATGGTACAATTTATCACACTTTTTTGCAGGTAGTGTACAAGACTGATGACAACAATAATTGACATGTATTGAATTCCAGCTCAGTTTCAAGCATTGTCTTGAAACAATTCCTGTTGTTCATTTGAACTCATTCATTTCGTCTCCTCCACACTTCTTCATAAAAAGTAGGTTGTTTGGGGCTGGGAAGGAGGCTCAGTGTTAGAGAGTTTGCCTTGCATGCATGAGGCCCTGGGTTTAATTCCTCAGCACCACATAAGCAGAAAATAAAAAGCTGGAAGTGACGCTGTGGCTCAAGTGGTAGAGTGCTAGCCTTGAGCTGAAGAGCTGAGGGACAGCGCCCAGGCCCAGAGTTGAGGCCCCATGACCGGACCCCCCCCAAAAAAAAAAGTAGGTTGTTTTTTGTTTCTAATGAGAAATCTAGCCAGAGAGAAGCTACATAACTTGTCCAAGGTTACTTAACCTGTAAACAACTGAATTAGGTAGTCAGCTTCCAGAACACCCACATCTAGTCTTCACACTATGGCAATACCATATACTTCACCCATTGTAGTCTGATATATTTTTTTTAATGATTGCAGAAAAGTCAGCCAATGTCACATGGGAAGGAAAACTGAGACTACCATTTAATAGGTACACAGGGATACTAAAGGTTCTAAGTGTTCCTCGCCAGAACCAAAGCTCAGACAGATCATTTCATCTTCTAATGCAGAAGGAGTTCAAACAAGAAAGCTCTGATGAGCGATGATGATGCAGGACTGTACATGTTTCTTCTCCACTTAGAGCCTACAGACAGGAACAGCATGGCCAGATCCTCCATGACAAAGGTGTTCATGGAAATCACAAAATGGGTAGAGCTAGCTAATGGCCAACTTTGTTGTTTGAGTGCCAGGTAAACCAGAGGAAAAGCCAGCATCTCTTTGATGGCTGACTAGTCCCAACCTGCCCTCAGGCCAGGCCGAGAAGAAGATAATACTGACACTTGAAAGTGGCAAAGTTAATAAGGATTTCCAACATTAGCAGAGTGACGTGATAGTCGCAGGAACTCCTCATCCATTCCCTTCGGCATCACAAGGCCTCTGGGAAATTATGTTCCTGAGAAAACTGAGGCTATTAAAGGATTCTGATATTCAACGTTATGCATCTAGAAAGCTGGAGCCTAAGTGTGGGATCTTTGTCTTACCAATGGCTAAATCCTAAATGTTTGCATTGTCTCGTATCCTATCCACAAATACCTCCTGTGAGTATGTTACCTGCTACTCACTGAGGATGTTGAGTCTAATTGAGACCTGGGCCCTCCCCTCAAAAAACACAGACTGTATTCTCTTTTTCAATGAACCTGATCCCTGAGGCCAGGATTTCTGTGAAATGACAGCAGAGGAGAGAATGCTGATTGAATCAGTGGAGAGGCCTGAGCTCTGTTCTTACTGCTATCTATGCAACTTGGGCATAGATAGGTCTCTAGGTCTCATATCCTCATCATTTTTAGAACTAAAATGTGTCCAAATTGATATAATAGGCTTCAGGTTTCTTGGATGTAAGTGGGGATAGTCTTAGTACTTACCATACAAAGTTACAGTGAGGATTTGATGAGTTTCTAATTTATTGTTATGATGGACAAATGAGTTACAGAATCACTGCTATTAGTTAAGTGAGCTATTGCATGTATAGTAGTTAAGATAGTGTCAGGCACACGGCAATCACCCCATACATATGAGTTCTTACTGCTCATAATACTATTTTATTTTAACTGAAGTCTGGGCTAGATAACCTCCATGCTCCCTACACACACAAATGCATTGGGTCAGCTCTTACTGACTCCAAGTAACTGTGAAATGTTGGCTCTTGAGATGATGCCTAGGGTAAGGACACAAGGTCTATAAAAATGCCAGAATCACAACTATGGACATGTCTTCTTTTTCTGGTTCTCAACCCCTACAGCCTTCTGATGTTCTGGAGGCCAAAGCTATGCCTTCCATCTTTTGTCCCCAAACCCTGTACAGAGCCAGACATCTAGGTCAGCTTCCTAGGCATTCATGAATGAGTACCCCAACCAAAATGAAGACAACTCTGTGCTTGCTGTACATGTGAGGAGGGATTTCAGTGACATCTATTTTCTCTGTCCTGGTAACATGCTAATGAGCTGGAGAGCTCTGACTAAATTGCGATTTCCCAAAATGAGTTAATTAATAAACTGATTTTGGGATGATTAACAGGGGGGCACAGTTAACATGATTTTAATGGGAAAGCGTCAGTGAAGCACAAACTCATTAGCACAAAACTATTTCCTGCCCCAGCAGGCCTGTCACATACTACTTTTTATGAAGGCAGCTGGAAAAGCCACACTGGTAAAGACTGGGCTAGAAGCAGATAGGCGCCCCTAAGGGCAGTAGCCTCCTGAAGGGGATCCTCACCATGGCCTTTGAGAACACCCTTTAGAAGTGGGGGCTTCTGATTTCTCCTCAGTTCCACGGAATCATTGGTTGCTAATAAGCATGCTTGATATTGAAGCTTAATTAAGTTGAATGTTCCTTTTATTGAAGAATAGGAACAGAAAGTCTATGTAAACTAGCTCTGATTAGTTTCCAGACATTGAAAAATAATCATTGTAGTGATAAGTACTATTATTATAAGTAATGTTTATAATGGATATTTGTGTGTGCACTGGAATTATATGTTCACTTTGAGAGTTATCATGAGAATCAATTCAAAACTAAAAAGCTATCATCCTGTGTGTACTGTTCTGACAACTGTACTACGGACCTTTGCTGTAGATAAGAAAATAACCCCCTTTCCAGATCATGAAACTGAGGCTCAGGGAAATAAAGAAAATTTAGATATAAAAAAGGAATAGTTCAGGCTGGGTACCAATGGCTTATGCCTGTAATCCTAGCTACTGAGGAGACAGAGATCAAAGGATTGCAATTCAAAGCCAGCCTGGGCAGGAAAGTCCCTGTAAAACTCTTATCTCTAGTTAACCACCAGAAAATCGAAAGTGGCACTGTGGCTCAAGTGGTAGAGCACTCGCCTTGAGCTGAAGAGCTCAGGGACAGCACCCAGGCACAGAGTTCAAGCCCCATAACAACAAAAAAAAGAAAAAAGAAAGAAAGAAAGAATTCATGTCAGGTGTCAGTGGCTTATGCCTATGTTAGTTAGGAGGCTGAGAGATGAGGATCAAAGCCACCCTAGGTAGAAAAGTCCTTGTCTCTAATTAAGCACCAGAAATAGAGCTATAGGCTGTGGTTTAAGAGGTAGAGACCTAGCTTTGAGGGGAAAAAAACCAGAAAGCTCAAGGACAGAGCTTAGGCCCTGAGTTTAACCTCAGGACTGCCACCACCACCACCCTCCCAAAAAAAGAAAATCATTTATAAAGCTCAGAGTACCCATGCTATATTACTACAATTATCTGTGTGTCCTTAAGAAATAGACCAGAAAAATTCAGCCATCCCTATCTTCGTGGTAAAGATGTAAAGAATGGAGGATGCTATGCTCCAGGACAGTTTAAGTCCCATGACTGCCCTTTGCCCTAAAAGTTCATAAAGTCTAGAGTCTGTATGAAAGATATTTCTATTCTCATTTTCTTGCTAAGGATGTGGGGGACTGAGGATGCTGTGCCTTGCACAGGATCTCAGAGTCAACCAATAATACCATGGTTATATCAGTAATAGTAATAAAAGAGACATTCATGCTACGCTTCATAAACCAAATGCTGTGTTCTTATCAATCTATACAACATGCAAATAGGTTATGCAAAACAAAAGGCTGGTGCATATGTATTCCCTCCTATTTGAAGAAATGAACTTTAGTTTTCTACAGGTGATTAACAAATTTTGCCAGCACCATTTACTGAAGAGGCTGTCTTTCTTCCATTCTATTTTTATAGCTCCCTTATCACAGATTAGGTGGCCATAGGTCTGTGGGTTCATTTCTGGGTTTTCAATTCTATTCCATTGGTCCTGAGGTCTCTTCTTGTGCCAGTACCAAGCTGTTTTAATTACTATGGCTTTGTGGTAGAGTTTGAAATTTGGCATTGATATTCCTCCAGCACTGTTTTTTTCTGTTAAGGATTGTTTTTGCTATTCGGGGTCTTTTATTGTTCCATATGAATTTTTGGATTGCCTCTTCTATTTTCTTGAAGAATAAGGTTGGAATATTGATAGGTATCGTATTGAATTTGTACATAGCTTTGGGAAATATTGCCATTTTCATGATGTTGATCCTTCCAATCCAGGAGCATAGGAGGATTTTCCACTTCCTAAGTTCTGCTTTGATTTCCTTTTTCAGGTTTTTAAAGTTTTCATCGTAGAAGGCCTTCACTTCTTTAGTTAATTCCTAGGTATTTTATTTTTTGTGGTGCTATTACAAAAGGAGTTGCTTTCCTGATTTCAGCAACGCCCTTCTCATTGTTGACATACAGAAAAGCCATTGATTTTTGAGGGATAATTTTATACCCTGCTACTTTGCCAAAGTTTTGAATCAGCTCAAGTAATTTGGGAGTGGAGTCCATGGGATTCTTTAAATACAAGATTATATCATCAGCAAAGAGGGAGAGTTTTATTTCATCTTTCCCTATTTGAATGGCCAATAGACACATGAAGAAATGCTCAACCTCTCTAGCCATAAAAGAAATGCAAACCAAAACAACATTGAGATTCCACCTCACCCAAGTTAGAATGGCTATACAAGAACTCTAATAACAACAGATGCTGGAGGGGATGTGGACAGAAGGGAACCTTACTGTATTGTTGGTGGGAGTGTAAACTTGTTCAACCACTTTGGAAACCAGTATGGAAGTTCCTCGAAAGACTCTACATAGAACTCCCCTATGACCCATGACCAGCAATCCCACTTTTGGGCATTTGCCCAAATGATCACAAACAAGACCACACTAAAGCTACCAGCACA
>NW_012267238.1:8294182-8326860 GCF_000151885.1 Dipodomys ordii | reverse complement strand
ATATACATATATATATACACACACATATACATATACATATATATATATATAAAAAAAAATGGAATTCTATGCCTCCATCAGAAAGAATGACATTGCCCCATTTGTTAGGAAATGGAGACTTGGGAAAAATTATATTAAGTGAAGTAAGCCAGGCCCAAAGAAACATAGGTCCCATGGTTTCCCTTACTTGCAATAACTAGTGTATGCCTGGGACAAGTAGAAAAGTTCAAAAGCTATGTACACATGACCAGATCAAGTTAAGCCAAATGAACCCCAAGATACTGACACAAATAGCTTTTTCTTTCTTGCTATTGTTTCTACCATATTTATAAGGTGCCATGTGATTTTTTGGTTGCTTTGTATGTTCTTCCCTCACAATATAACCCCTGTTTTCACTGTATTTGATTCCAGTGCCCTGCATCTTATATATACATTTCTCTAATTTGGGGAAGGAAAGGGAAAAAACAAAATGTTTATAGAGGGATACAGGTTGACCCATTGTAACAATGAGATGTACAAGACACTATGTTGAAAAACAAACTTTACAATTTAGGTGGGGGGGGGGATGAGTGTAGTAGTGGAGGTAGGAGGGAAGGGATGGTGGAGAAAAACAAAGGAGGAGGCAACAATGCTTGATAAGAAATGTACTCAGGGGCTGGTAAGGTGGCTCAGTGGTAGAGCGCTTGCCTGGCATGCCTGAGGCCCTGGGTTCGATTCCCCAGCACCACATAAGCAAAAAGAAAAAAAGCCAGAAGTAGCGCTGTGGCTCAAATGGTAGAGCGCTAGCCTTGAGCTGAAGAGCTGAGGGACAGCGCCCAGGCCCAGAGTTCAGGCCCCACGACTGGACCTAAAAAAAAAAAAAAAAAAAAAAAGAAATGTACTCAGTACCTTGCTCATGTGACTGTAACCCTCTGTACAGTATTTTCACAATAAAAAAGCTTATTAAAAATAAAATAAGCACACACAGACACAGAAGAAAGGAGATCTTCAGGACTCATGATGCATCAAAGATTCTCTGCTAGATTTTATTTATAATTAAAATCCTGTTCTGCATCTGACAGAAGACCTAGTTTTATCCATTTAAAACAAAATGGTATTTCATCTGGGGAGCTTCCTGAGTAGCAGGTTCCTGAGTTGATTGGAGCTGTTAACGATTACATAATCGAGTGATGGCTGACTTGGCCTTCTGGGATCTGGCTAGGAGAACAAAGGAGAAACAAATCTCTGTGGAACAAGGCAAAGTGGTGGCTTTTGAAGAAGGTCTATATTGTTTCCAGAATGATAAAACCAGAAGAGACCTTCAAGACGCTCCAGAAGTAATAGTTTCATGTGCATGGTAAACTATTTTTACATATATGAATTCTCTGACTTCAGTTTCCTCATCTGGAATCTGGTTGATTTGGTCATCTTTAATAAGGTATCTGATGTAGCAGCTGTCACTAAGCAGTCACTTAGACAAAAATGCTTGCTCTTAATTACCACTGCTGATTCTCACTATAACCCTCATAAACTCAAGTTACATAACACTTCCTTTTTAAAAATGGAAGAAAATATGTTGGCTATAAACATGCATAAAATTCCAGTACAAAGGAGACTAAGGAAGGATAATAGCAAATATGAGGCCTGGACCTCTGTCTCACATCCCTCCCAAAACAAAATATACTATAAATGTTAGTTATTATCAAGTATAGCAGGAATTCAAAACTTAGGCTACCTTAGTCAGACATATCATTCCTTTTTATAATGTCATCAAAAGAATCTGTAAGATCCAAATGGCATGCATATGACTCCCAGAGGTATTGGCTTCTCTCTCTCTCTCTCCCCCCCCTCTCTCTCTCTCTCTCACACACACACACACACACACACATCAAAAATACAGAAGAGGGCTGGGAAGGTGCTCAGTGGTAGAGCACTTGCCTTGCATGCCTGAGGCCCTGGGTTCGATTCCTAAGCACCACATAAGCAAAAAGTAAAAAGCCGCAAGTGGCGCTGTGGCTCAAGTGGTAGAGCTCTATCCTTGAGCTGAAGAGCTGAGGGACAGTGCCCAGAATCAGACTTCAGGCTGCACTACCGCACCTCCCCCCAAAAAAAACAGAAGAAAGGTATAATTATCCCTGAGTGTTTTGTTGATGAGTTTAGAAAGTGGTGTGGTTGAAATCTTCGCCTATTACTCCACATGAGCTAGGATAGGAAAAGAATTCTGAATCCAGATTGTTTGACCCTGAATTCTACTCTCCTGACAAATAGGGCCCCTCTGTTGACTTTAGGCAGTGTGCTTAATATCCATCTACTTATATTTTCTTACAGAAAAAACTTTATATCCAGTAAATAAAACTACTCTAAAATTTGTTCATTGGAAGAAGATCGTGTTAAAAGTCAGCTTGCTGGGCTCAGGGGCCCAAAGCATTTAAACTATGATGACATCAGTTAGAAGGAGGCCTCCCTCCCCAGTCAGGCCCTGAAGGCCCTCTATCAGGAGATGTGACACTTGCACCTGGACTAACAACTTGTCTCTTCAACTCCGATGCTTACCACCAACCCAATTTCCCAAGGCATCACCAGGGTGATTAGCCTGGGCTGTGGTACAAAGAAACACACCTGATAAAATAAAAACACCCCAAATCAGATAGCATGGATCCCAGTAAAGTTTTCTTCAATCCATGTATGAAAACAGCTCAAGCAATTTGGCTAAAACACAAAGTGAAGCAGGGCAGGTCTCGTTCCTCCTGTGGCTGAGCTCATTCCTCTCGGGATACATGAGAACCATTTTGGAACCAATGGAACATTTTCAAAACTGAAAGAGAGTATGGTTTCAGAGGAACAGACGCTGTGTGTTCACCTTCAGGGGTTAACCTGGCAGCAGGATGTTGGGAAACTGCCAATGAATCCAGATAGCACCAAGCTCCTCACTCACTCCATGGAGGTGAGAAGAGAAGAATCAAGCAGGCCTGGGCTCAAAACTCACATCAACTACTTTTGTGCTGTGTGGTCTCAATACATCACCAAAGTTTCAGTGGAATGCTTTCTCTCTCCTTAAAATAGAATCAGCAATGTTTCCCAAACAAGATCAGTGCGAAATGAAAATGTGATGACAGATGCAAGGCCTAAAACACCAAATTCAAGTTCTTCTTCCTTTAGCTACACATCTAATTTTTTTGCCTTTATCCATGCTGTTTCTCTTACCTAGAATGCTCTGGGAAAACACTCCTTGATCATCTATAGCCCAGATCAAAAAGAAAGCCTCCTAGGCTCTCCATACCATCCTCAGCCACTGGACATTTGTATTTGACAGCAATTAGTTCATACGGGTCAGGAAAACTGCAGGATGAGGGTCAGCAGGTTCCTGAGCTCAGCCCCTCGTGAAATATAGCAACTGCATGCCACAAGTGGCTGGCATGGAAATTGCTGACTGGTATGATGATTGGGCCATTAATCTGTGGGTATATTAATGCCACCAATAATGATTGGCTACCTACTATAGGCAGGCCCTGAGGAAGATGTGAAGTTGAAACAATGATAAAGGAAAATCCACTCAGCAACAAAAGAATTCATTACCCAACAGAGACTATGTGTGGACAGAGCAACTATAAAATCTTCAGTAGCTCACACCTGTAATCCTAGATACTCAGGAGGGTGAGATCTGAGGATCACAATTTAAAGCCATCCCATGTAGACAAATTCTCAAGACTCTTGTTTCCAATTAACCAGCAAAAAAGCCAGAAATGAAGGTATGGCTCAACTGAGAGCATTAGCCTACCACTTCTTCTTTTTTTTTTTTTTTGGTCCATCTTGGGGGCTGAACTCTGGGCCTGGGCGCTGTCCCTCAGCTCTTCAGCTCAAGACTAGCACCCTACCACAGCCGCAGCTCCACTTCCAGCATTTTTCTGCTTATGTGGTGCTGATGAATCGAACCCAGGGCCTCATGCATGCAAGGCAAGCGCTCTACCACTGAGCCACCTTCCCAGCCCCTACCTACCACTTTTTAAGTAAAAAATAAATAAATAAACAAGTGAGAGCCCAAGGCCCTGCATTTAAGTTCCAATACCAGCACTCTCTCTTCCTCTTCCTCTTCCTCTCTCTCTCTCTCTCTCTCTCTTTTTCTCTCTCTCCCTCTCTCTCTCTCTCTCTCTCACACACACACTTGGTAGAAAGCTAAACATGTCCAAAGAATGGCTCCACTAATATGCTGGGTATTGAGAGGGTATTGAAAAAGGAAAGGACATGAATGAACATGTATTCAGTATCTACTTTGTGCCAGGTACTATGGAAGGTAGATTTTCAGATGCCAACCTGAGAGGAAAATGCCATCATCCCCATTTGGCAGATGGTATATCTGAGACTGAAAGTGCATTAATAGCATACCTAAAGATATAAAGCTAATATGTGGTGGAATTAAGACACGACTCCACGTGGTATACTTTACTCTCTGTATTCCCACATGAATGCAACCTGGGAGCGATCATTGCAAATCTAAATGACACCATTTTCTTGATATTTGAAAAGACAGCAATACTTTCATCCCCAGCATTTAGACACAGCATGAAGCAGCCTGTTATTAATATGCTGATAGCCTGCATTAGGGCTGCAGGTCAATACCAGCTCATTTTGTCATAATAAATGAATGTTCATGTCAATGTGGATAAAATTCCCATTGGCTAAGCTCTCAATACCTACATTAAGGCAGAGCTGATCACTTCCTCTAAGGCTAAATACCAACTCCCCCTCTCCTTCAGCCCATGTATGTAACCATTAGGTAGTTAATTGCCTTCCACTTCCAAAAAGCCAGGCATTCCGAGATCACCACCCACCACCCCCATGCAACAATTCTTCGGTATTTCATCTTTCTTGACAGCCAGCCAATCCATCACAGGGACCCTTTCATAATTTGTATTGATTTGCATTTATCCACAGCCAAGCCCCTTTTACAGACCATCACTGTAGTTTTTGGGTCATTTTTAATGACCAAGAACACTGTCAGAGTTGACACAACTTCAAAGTACCCCTGTGAAACTGAAGTGAGTTCAGCCCACTCACCTTGAAGACTTCAAGATCAACCCAATATCAGCAGCTTTGAATAATTTAGCCACAAAAGCAATTGGAACTTGTCTCTTACTCTGCAAGTCTGAGCCACTTGACTCGCGGCGCTGGATGCAGGGCAGCCCAGAGAGATAAAAAGCACAGGTCACTAAGTAGCAGGCAGAGACCTCATCTGGTTCACAGAGGGGATGTGCTTGCACCATGTGGCATATTTTTAATTAGAGCAAATGAAATAATTATATATCACAAACTAAATTTTCCACTTTTCTTGGAAAGCCTGGCAGAGATGTACCTACACACCTACCAATGACTATCAGATAGAGCTTTTGGGTCACTTCTCCTAAAATAACAGGGCCATCCAATCCCAATCGTATTTTATTCGTATGTTTCAGCATTTACATCATCAGACTCTTAGGATATTTGAATGTGTAGCCTCTGATTTAATATGAGATTGCTATTCTAGCTGTGTGGATTTGGGTGAGACACTTAGACACCGAGCTGTTCTCACGTGTGAAAGCAGCAAGTGATCCTGTTCGTGCTTTTGGTAATTTGGGCTAGATACTCTGCTAGCGACTAAGAATACAACAATAAACTAGAGATTGCACTTCCCCCAGGAGGTTAAGAATAATAAATGCAAACAATATATTTCAAAATCATGTGTCTCTCTATAGGAATGTGCAGGGTGCTGAGAGGTCATAAACAGTCCTCTGTCCCAAGGATCAGAGAGACTAGAGAGGTTGGCTCAAGGAGTGACCATTGAGCAGGGAGCATAGGAAGGAGAAATTTGTGCAAGGCATAGTCCAGGAGCAAACCAAGGTCCAAAGCTGCTTTGAAACAATATAACAAATCCAGGCAATCTAAAATGCCTTTGAGCAATTCGTCTTAAATGTCTTTAAGGAGCCACTGAAGCTTTTAGGAGGATGTGGAAAGATATACACATATGATATGCCCAACGAAGGTCATTGTGGAGGGAGAGCCCTGGGCACAGGGCAACTCCTGCCTGCATGAAACTCTTGGGCTTGGTCCAAGATGGTTGTCTGAATGAAGAGCTACAACTCTGAATGGAAACTTCCAGCCCTCTGTTCTTTCCAGCCAGCCAGATCTGATAGAAAGCAGGTGGAAGGGCAGGTAGGTGGGCACAGTTGGAAGGTATCTTCAAGGGCACAGAGGTACTGAAGTGCTACAATTCTTCAGAAATCCAGATTATTACAAGAGAGCCTTGTCTTCTTTGAGCCAGCTCATCAAAACCAACAAGAACATTAAAATATTTATGTGACTTCACTTCAGAGAAGGCCAGGTATAGACTATCTGGCATCCAGATTTCTTTTTCTTCTACTTCTTAGAGCCATAGAAGATACTGAAGATATGTGGTGAATGAGAAAATTTTAAATATGACTTATATAGCAAACATGAGGTGGTGTGTTTGTAATGACTCCTAAGTAAACAAATAACTATAAATAAACCATAATGAAGTAAAATATGAAGAGATGAAATATGGTGATATGATAGAGAATGATGGGTGACTATCAATGTCTCCAGCCTAAACAGTAGTGTCCTCAGGCCAGAGCAATTTTGTAGACTAACTCATATTTTGACATGGCTGGGGAAGAGCCATTCAAACTCACCCATTGTAGCTGTTGCTGGTAGGGAAGACTATATAGAGAAAAAGTATATAGAGAGATCTAGTTATTAGGGATTTGAGCTCCAGAGCCTAATGCCCAAGTGTATTATTACCTCTGCCATTTAACAGTTATACAATTGTGTTATTCAACCTCACCAGTTCTTAGTTTTCATATCTGTAAAATATACATAAGATGGATTATACCTACACTATACATATGCTGAACTGATTAAAGAAGATAATGCATGCAAAGTACTTAAAATCATCTCTAATAGAGAGTGAGAACTTGATCGATATGAGCGTGTGTAAAGAGATGAGGGCAGAATGGAATTTTGAGGTGCTAAGACTGAAGTAGAAAAGTAGGAAAGTTTGCCTCCAGGTAATAAGAGACCTGGGCAAGGGGAGCTATCCAGGAGGAGTAAACCACGGCCAGGCCGAGGAGAGACTGGGTTAGCATAAAGATGGTAATGGATACGAGCACTGAGCCTGGCTCAAAGGACAAACTTAGGAAAGGTGAATTGCTACTGAGCAGTGGAAGTGTTCAGGGTTAGGGAAAAAGAAGAAAGCAGAATAGAGTGAGGTAGATAAGGAATAAAAAAGGGCTGGGGTACCTTAATGGAGATTGCAGGATAGAAACCAGAAGTCACTTGATGGCAAAAGCCCTGGTATCATCCCCCCATGACAAAATGATAGCCAGACCTAGAGTCAGGGCCATGTCGTGCTGAGACCTGTACTCTCAAGTGAAACCCTTAACCTCAGGTGGCCAGAGGCAGGGTGGGGAGATGGGGGTGAGTGGGAAGCTATAAGGTTGAAGACTAGGACTGGCATGGCCTTCCAGAACAGATCAGCTCCACCTCAAGCCAAACGGTCCTATAGGTGTAGATACTGCTTTTGTTGTTGTTGTTCAGCCTATGATTTCTAGAGAGCCAGGGGAGGGTCATTCTGTTTCTGGCTTATGGTTATAGTAAAAATGTTATACAGAGGGGTTACAGTTACATGAGTAGAGTAATGAATACATTTCGTAGTGAGCATTGTTACCTCCTCCTTTGTTTTCCCCCTACCATCACTTTCCTCCCCACCTCCATAACTCCTCCTGCCGCCTCCCCCACCCAATATTGTAAAGTTTGTTTTCAGCACAGTCCTGTACATCTTGCCATCACAATGGGCCAGCCTGCATCCCCACTTAAGCTTTCCCCAATATCCCTTCCCCTCCCCAAATTACAAAAATGTATATACAAGGTGCAGAACACCAGCATCAAATCCAGTGAGAATAGGGCTTATACTGTGGGGGAAGAACATACAAAAGAAACAAAAGAATCACATAGTGCATTATAAATACATTAAAAACACTAGCAAGAAAGAAAAAACCACTTGTGTCTCTCTCTTGGGGTACATTTTGCTTAACATTATCTCATGTGGTCATATGTACATTGGCCTATGGGTTTTTATAAATTAAGGCTCCATGGGATTTTGTAATAAAGCAAAGCTGGACTGCTTTTTTAAAAAGAGTTTCTGAACCACTGACATGAAGCACACAAGTCAAACTTTATAGAATCCTAATAATGTAGAATGGCATGCCCATATTAAGGATCATCTAGTCTATCTTCTCCAAATAGGAAAGTGCCGCTCTGTTACCTCTAAGGAATCATCCAGCACCTTTCCTGGCCTATGATTGCTATAGGAATACAGCTGTCCTGCTGCATGGAGCTTCTCTAATCAAGAGAAAAGCCACCCTGTCCCCAGATACTGGTAGATCAGGCTTGTAATTCTAGCTATTCAGGAAGTTAAAATTTGAAGATTGTAGTTCAAAGCCAGCCCTATTATTAAAGTCACTGGGACTCTTATCTCCAATTAACAAGCCAAAAGCTGGATGTAGAGGTATGGCTCCAGTGGTATAGTACCAGCATTAAGGGAAAAAAAAACTATAAGCATGAAAATGAAAGGCCCTGTTAGAGCTCCAGAAATGGCACAAACAAAAGAATAATCCACTCTGTCATTCTGAGGTTAAACCAAACTTCCTCTGTCTTTTACCCATTACTCATGCTCTGCTCTCATGACACTCACTTCTGTTGGCCCCACAGGACATTATGCACCACATTTTCTGAAGAATATGTCTACTTGAATTTTTCTGCTTCTAAGAATTTCTAGTACTTCAGTGTGAGCATACTGCAAATAGGAGCCAGGCTGTGTTCAGCTCAATACCCAACTGGGGCCATATAGTCTTCATGAATATGTGCATATCAGAAACATGGATGGGTGAGTACTCCACACCTTGTAGAAGAATAATTTAACATCTTCATTTTATTAACGAGGTACCTAAATCTCAAAGAAATTGTGTGAATTGCCCAAGGATGCTTAGTGGCAGAGGGAGAATTAACACATAGGTTTTCTGGAGGCCATGAAACATAACTTTGAGAAATACGGTTTGCAAATGAGTGTGGGAAGTGCCTACAATGCCGAACAGAGAGTAGAAGGATGGGATCCAAGGACCATAGCTTTTGCTATTTTAGAAGTATCATCACTGCTGGATACCTGTGGCTCACATCTATATTCCTAGCTACTCAGGAGGCAGAGATCTGAGGATATATGTGTGAAGCCAGACTGAGCAGAAAAGTTCCATGAGACTCTTAGCTCCAATTAATCAGAAAAAAATGTCAAAAATGGAGCTGTGGCTCAAGTGGTAGAGCATCATTTTTGAGCAAAAGAGCCAAGTGAGAGAGGGAGATCCTGAGTTTAAGCCTCAATACTGGTACAGAGAGAAAGGGAGGAGAGAGGGAAAGAGAAAGGGAGGGAGGGAGGGAGATAGAGAGAGAGAGAGGAAAAGAGAGAGAGAGAGGAAAGAGAGAGAGAAAGGAGGAGAAAGAGGAGAAGAAGGAGGGGGAAGGAAGGAGGGAGGAAGAAGGAAAAATGAGGAGGAAAAAGAAGGAAGGAGAGGAAGGAGGAAGAGGAGGAGGGGGAAGAAAAGGTGGAAGAGGAAGGAGGCGGGAGGAAGAAGAAGGAGGAAGGAGAATAAGAGGAAGAAGGAGGAAAGAGGAAGAAGAAGGAAGTGAGGAGGAGGGAGGAAGATGGAGGAAAGAGGAAGAAGGAAGAGGTGGAAGAAAGGATGAAGGAGGAGGAGTTCTATGAGGAGGCAGGGGCAGGGAGAGATCGTGATTCCTTCTGCTGGGAAGACCTCAGGCCTTATGGAAAAGGAGACTTTTGAGTTAAACTTCTGCTGACTGGAGAAGTTGTTTTAGCAAATGCTTGCAAAGAAGAGCAGTGTGGCAAGTCTGGATAGGTAGGGTACAGGCTGTCAGGTGGCAAAGAATTTGCAAACATAGTTCAGGACTTTGCCTATTTCCAATGCCAGTAGGAGTATTTGGGTGGCAAGTCCCATGGTTGTGAGCAGCCCATCCAGGAAGTGTAGCCTACAGTTGGTGAGCCAGGCCAGGGTATACAGGCTCCCCTTCCATCTGCATGAGGAAGGCCAGGCCAGGCCTGGAACAGTCTTCAAGAAGGATTAAGATTTTCTTTTAGTGTATGAACTGATGAGATGGACACACAGAGACTGAGGTAACACGGACAGCAGGAAGCATGAACCATGCTCTTCCCCCTCTAAACTGGGCATGGAGGACCTGACCAGAGCTGTTGGGCAGCTGGAACTGCTGACCCTGCCCTTACTACTTGAGTGAAATCCCACAAGCCATCATTCCATACAGTCATGATCTGGATTTCTCCCCAGCTAAGTGGAAGCAGAGTAAAATGGCACCACAGTCAACCAATCCCAATCTCTCCATTCTCCTACTTGGACCAACTCCTCAGATTTTCTAAGCTTCAATCCCTTTAATTTCAAAATGAGAAGTATAATGCATATTTGTAGAAGGTTCTTCTAAGAATTAAATACAAGCCCCTAGCTCAGTTCCAAGCCAAAAGAAATAGAGCAATAAATAGGGACTTTTCCCTTTGCTGTTCTCCAGGATAGGAAGCAAGACTGACCTGACTTTGTTTCACCAGGACCTAGAATATTCTCTTTTTTTATTGTGAAAATACCATACAGAGGGGTTACAATTACATGAGTGAGGTAATGAGTACATTTCTTATCCAGCATTGTTGCCTCCTCCTTTGTTTCCCCTTCCCATCTCCCCCACACACACAGCTCCAAAGTTGTAAAGTTCTTTTTTTGACATAACATTGTTGCAATGGGGCTACCTGTATCCCTATTTAAACAATTTGTTTTTCCCTTCCCCTCCACAAATTATACCAATATCAAACACAGTGAAAACAGGGGTTATACCGTGGGGGAGGGACATACAAAGCAACAAAGAAATCATCTTATAAATATGTTAGAATATTCTTAAAGGGCTTAAAATTTAAGTAAATATTAGCATTATGTTTGTGACCTTTGCACAAAATACCCAAACACGCTCAACTCTCTTTTTCCTCCTTTGCTTCTCCAGATATATTGTTTCTTTCTTTCTGAAACACACACACACACACACACATGCAACTTCAGTATCTAATCTATGACTCAGTACTCAGAAAATGGAATACTGTGTGCAAGTTGTTCTGACAAGTGGATGTACAAGGGATGGTAGAAGTACAGAGTTAAACAAGGAGCCTTCCCACAGAATGTGGTGTCTTCTCACATTTAATTAATACCAAAGTCCAAGTGTGATGCAGCTGTGTGTCATCACTGCTTAAAGTGGTCTGGGAACTTCTCCTGGAGCTGACTGACAGCCTGGGGAAACTAGTCATCACAAGTCTGAATTAAGAACGAGAAGGAATGCTAGAGTTTGTCATCATGACAGTGCCTGGTATAGTACATACATGGTTGCACACCACTTATTCATGTATACAAATATATTTTCTCATCATGTTCTAAAAATTTTAAATGGTGTGCCGACATTTGTTGCAAGATTACATTGTAAACAACGCTATTGAATTGCTGATATGTTGCATCCCACTTAATCCTCACTGTAATCCTGTAACTACCCTGTGTTTATTATACAATATATTCTACTTAAGGATTTGCCATGGCCAAACAAAGTCTTCCCATGGTAGTCCCATGGCAAAGTATATGTGCTCTAGAATTCGAAATAACGGCTGTTCATCTCTGTGATGTCCCATCTTTTTTCCCCTTGAACAATCACCAGAGCTTTATACTTTTGTCAATAAAATGGGTAAAATGTGGAGCTGAGCTGGATGCCAATGGCTTAGCCTATAATCCTAACTACTCAGGAGGGTGAGATCTGAGCATAGTGCTTTAAAGCCAGCCAGAGGAAGGAAAAACCATGAGATTATCTCCAATTAAGGAGCAAAATGATAGAGGTGGAGGTAGAAGTGTGGTTCAAGTGATATCTTACCAGCCTTGAGCATAAAAAGCCACGTGAGAGTACAAGGTCCTGAGTTCAAGCCCAAGTATGTGACACACACACACACACACACACACACACACACACAGTGTGCAGTCTAAAAATACATGGTAGAGTCATAAAGTACAAGCAATTCTAGATCAAAAGATCTAGATGGTGGCAATAGTGTAGTATCTTCTTTACTTTCTTTTCCTATTCTTCCTTTTTCCTGTTTCTTTTTTTGTTTGTTTGTTTTGCTTTGTGGTACCAAAGTTTAAATTCAAAGTCTTGCCCTTGAGTCATGACCCCAGATAGTTGTGCTTGAGTTTATTTTTCAGATAAAATTTTACACTTTTTGCCCAAGACTGGTTTTGGACTATGATCCTCTATCTGCTGCTCCTGAATAGATGGGATTGCAGACGTATATTACCTTACCTGGCCCAAAACAGTGAGGCTCTTCTGTATTTATATACCAATCTGAAGTCCTAAGTAGATTTTCAAACCTTTCTGTGCCTCAAGTATCTAACTTGATGAAAGATGCCAATCTACGTGGAGAAAAAGTAGAAGTAATAACCTAGCATGGGAAGTTATAGTAATGTACTCAGAGGGTAATCAGGAAACCAAAGTTCAGGAAGGGGAAGCAACTTACCCAATGATGCCCAATCATTAAGTGGCAGACCTGGGACAGAACTCCAGATCCCATTCTCCTTAGATTTTTTTGTTTTTTGTTTTCTATTCAAACTATTCCATTGCTTCTCAGAGAGACAGGGGAGAAAAAAGGAAAGAAAAGAAAAGAAGAAAATAAAATGAGACAGAGGAACAGAAACAGAGAAATAGTGACAGATAAAAAGAAACAATATGGAAAAAAACAGAAAGTCAGAGACCTGTATAAGCTAAAAACATCTTTGGATCTTCTTTCACAGAAGAGGTGCTTAAACTGATGAAAAGTTGGTAATTTTTAAGAAGAGGAAGGTGAAAAATAATACTGTGGCAACTACTCGTGCAGATCGTTAGCAAGTCTGAATACATTGGGAGTGGAATCATTGAACATTGAGAAGGAAATCAAGGCTCTGTCAGGCTTAAAATTGTGCAGTCAGATGTTCGCCCTTTTAACTTTTTCTGTAGAAAAAGTTAAAGTTGTAGTGAGCATTAGCCAGGTGCCTTTGCACAGTGGAAGATGTGAGAAGCAACTAATTAAACACTAGGAAAGTGGAGACAAGCACTTAGCAAAAGCAGGTTTCTAGCGCTTGTTTGGGTTAACTGAGATCTCACTTGTAGCCACTGAGCAACAAAGGTATCCCAAACAGGAGTCTGTAAGCTGCTGCCCGCCAGAGAGGGAAGAGAGGCACTGATCTGGGTCATCCAGGCCATCATACCCCTCACTGGAAAGCACAACTGGGGGATTTGAATTATGTATCATAAATGTGCCTGTCAATCTTCCCACTCAAGTAAATGATTGCTCTTCAGAGGCTTGGGGAAGCAGCACTACCTGCTGTTTTTCACCTATATGTACATACATACCCTCCCCGGCCTCTGTGCCTAGGTTGGATCCCTGACCTGACATGTTCTTTCCATGTAGCTTCATCCTGCTGTCATGGCTCAGAAAATCTTTATTCTACGAGTCAAAGCCAGTCACTGCCTTTTCTGAATGCATGGGGCATCTTTGAGCTTCTTGTGTCTTTTGTAACTTTATCATCTATGGGACTTTATATAAACAAGACAAAAACACTTACAATCCACACCAAGGAAAGAAAATACGTGATTTATTATACATAAAATTTGATACATGCAGACTTACTCTGTCCAGGGACTCCTGGCTGATTCTTCCTTGCCCACTCTCCCTGTTCAAATCAAAGTCAGTTGCTTTTTGTGTTTTTATTTTTCAAAGAAGCAGCCACTGCCATGATCAGAGCATGTGTCTCACTCAGGATTCTCTTGTTCATGGCCATCTAGACAACCATTCATTCTTTTAATAAATATTATCTAAGCAGTTATTTTATAATAAGTGTGTTCTACATATTAAAAATACATCTGCAAGCTGGATGCAGGTGGCTCAAACCTATAATCCTAGCTACTCCAGAGGCTGAGATCTGAGGAGCTCAGTTCAAAGCTAGCCCAGGCAGTAAAGTTCATGAGACTCTTATCTCCAATAAACTACTTAGAAAAAGCTGGAAGTAGAGCTGTAGCTCAAGTGGTAGAGTGCTACTCTTTTTTTAATATATATTTTTATTGTAAAAATTACTGTACAGAGTGGTAACAGCTACATGAGTAAGGTAATGAGTACATTTCCTGTGGAACATTTTTACCTCCTCCTTTGTTTTTCCCCTAACATTCTTTCCCTCCCCACCTCCCCAACTCCTCCCTCCCCCACCCACCTCAAGTTGTAAAGTTCATTTTCAACATAGTGTCTTGTACATCTCATTGTTACAATGGGTCAACCTGTATCCTTATTTCAGCATTTTGTTATTTCCCTTCCCCTCCCCAAATTAGAAAATTGTATATACAAGATGCAGGGCAGGGACATCAAATACAGTGAAAACAGGGGTTATACCATGGGGGAAGAACATACAAGAGAAACAAAAAAATCACATAGTACATTTTAAGTATGTTAAAAACAATAGCACGGAAGAAAAAAAACACTTGAGTCTGTATCTTGGGCTTCATTTCACTTAACATCATCTTATATGGTTATATGTATATACATAGCTCCTCAGCAAAAAGAAGCTCAGGAACAGAGCCCTAGGTCCAGAGTTCTAGCCCTAGGACCAGCAAAAAAGAAAAAAGAGAGAAAGAGAAAGAGAAAGGAAGGAAGGAAGGAAGGAAGGAAGGAAGGAAGGGAACGAAGGAAGGAAAGAGAAAAGAAATATAGATGCAAATGAAACAAATTCTCACCCCTTTAAAGTTTATGATCTTGAGTAAATAGTTCCAAGCAAAAATAATAAATTTTAGACAGGTAGATGGGTAAATACTATCTGAAGGTGAAGGAAGCAGGGTAAACCACTTGAAGGATTATTGAGGGGAGAAGGGTTCCACATGTGTATAAATAACCAGAAAAATATTTGAGGCCAGGTTATATTTGAGCAAAAACCAAAACAGGTGAGGGAGTTAGTATGATGGTTAACTGCATATATGAACTTGAGTAGGCCACAAAGTATCCAGATTATTTGAACAAGCACTGTTCTAGGCAATTCTGTAAGGGGATTTTGGATATGTTTAATAGTTAAATCTGTAGGAAGAGAAAAATAGATATCTCCTTCAATATGAGTGGGTCTCTTCCAATTGGATGAAGGCTAGAATAGAACACAAAGGCCTGACCATCCTCCAAATAGAAGACATTCCTCCTTTAAGCTGCTGTTAGCTGGGGCATCAATTTTATTCTGCTTTCAGACTGTGTCTGAAACATCAGCTCTCCTGGGTTTCCAGTTTGCTGACTTCAGATCTTAGAATTTGCCCGCCTGTATAACCCTATGAACCAATGGAGTTCTTTTCATATAATAAATCCTTTTCCTTAGCTACATAGCTGATCCTCCATCATTGAATTCATATCTATGAGTTCAATCAACTGTGGATTGAAAAGAAATTGTATCTGTGTTGAACATGATCATGTTTTTCTTCACATTATTCCCTAAACAATACATTTACATAGTATTATTATATCAAGGATTACAAGTAATCTAGAGATAATTCAAAGTGTATGGAAGGATGTGCATAGGTTTTATGCAAATACTGTTCCTTTTCATATAAAGTACTTGAGCATTCATGGATTTCAATATCCAAGGGGAGTCCTAGAACCACTCTCCATGAATACCAAGAGATGATTCCATACACACACACACACACACACACACACACACACACACACACACTGCTGTTCCTGTTTCACTGAAGTAATCCCATGAGCCATACCTTGAGTAATCCATGAGCCATAGGAATAATCAGAAGCAAAGTCCAGGAAGAGGGAATAGTGAGAGAAAAGGGCTTGAGGCCTATGTGAGGCTGATGTGACTGAGGGACAGATAGAGCAGAACAAGTGAGAGAGAGAACAGAGAGAGAGAGCAGAACAAGAGAGAGCAGCTGAGGCAGATCACAGGCATCTGATGGTGAGTGACATGGAAGGCCATGGAAAAAACTGGTTTCCTTCTATATAATAAGGGGTCTCATGAGAATTTTGAGTGAAACGATGACATGATCTGACATTTTTTTAAGATAAAGCCTATATTCAAAGTAAACCAAGAGATCAATGAAGAAGTTGAGTGATCCATGAGGAGACCAGGGAGAGGGGAGGAAGATTTATTTTCTTCCCTTTCCCCAAGTCATGAGGCTTGAACTCAGGGCCTGGGCAATGTCCCTGAGCTTTTTGCTCAAGGCTAACACTCTACCACTTTGAGCCGCAGCTTCACTTCTAGTTTTCTGGTGATTAATTGGAGATAAAAGTCTCCTGGGACTTTCCTGGCCAGGCTGGCTTGGAATCAGGATCCTCAGATCTCAGCCTCCTGAGTAGCTAGGATTATAGGTATGAGCGAGCCATCAGCACCCAGCAAAGATCTGTTGTTTTTTTAGGAATAGTTTAAAGAGCAACTGTAGTGTTTGGTATATGGGCTGGGCTGGGATGAATGGTAGCCCCAAGTGCCTTAGCCTGAGCATCTGCAAGAGTGAACATGCCATTTACTAAGGTGAGATGAGTTAGTTGGAGTATAGGCTTGGGACAGGTTAGGAGATCAGCTCAAGATAACATTGGACATAGAGTACAGGTGTCAAATAAGTTACTGAATATCTATCTGAATGTGACAATGTGAGGGAGGTCTAGGCTGAAAGTATGCATTTGAAAATCCTTACATCACAAAGCTGGATAAAATGATAGGTGCAGGGTAAAAGAGAGGTGCAAATGGGGAGCAAGGACCATGCCCTGGAGCCTCTACCGCTCAGAGCAGTATTTTGCAAGGAGAGGATTTCAGCTCATTAGTGGATTATACAATCAATTTGGAGGATAATGAGCGGCACTTTATCTAATGGGATAGAAAGGAATGGAAAATATCAGAATACTTTGAGTGTACTTTCATATGATGAAACATTTTTTTTCTAGAGCAAGGATAAATGTGTTTGCAAGCTGTATGAATGTATATATGTGTGTATTTGTGTTCTAACATGTGGATTGATAGGTATGTTTCATGTGTTAGTATAATTAGACATAATGTAAAATAAATATATTGCAAGGGATCATGATAAAATAATTTTTCTCAAATAGGAAAGGCAGTCTTGAGATGCAGGGAAGTTTACTAGCAGCTGAGCTCTGCTCCACTGGGGAGAAGGGATGAGCAAACCGCTCAAGCCTGTCCCTGTGGCTAGGGAAGGTGGAAGGAAGCCTATTGAGTAGCTAGAATTACAAGCATGAGCCACTGTGCATGGCTTGAATATCTTTCAAGCCTGCAATCAAGCTGATCCCAACAAAGATGTAACCTCAGGTGTCACAGAGGAAGGGAACTTCTCTTCCTAAAACCCTCCATTTGGGTAGCTCCTGCATCCTTGGGAATGGCTGGGGATTGAAAGAGGCATTTGGATTCCCCAAATGTTCATTAAATGCTTCTTGGAACAGGAGAAAGCCAATGTTCTGTTGTGCCTTGCAATTTTCCACCTACGCTTCCCTGTGCCTGGCACCAAGCTTGTGTGTGTGTGACATAGCCCAGTGGCTGTCAGGAGCCACAGACTCTTCCACCCTCCAGAGGAGCCTGACATGGCCCAGACAGGCACACACAATTGGGCCTTGTGAAACAAGGAGGGCCTTTGAAGGAAGAGAGGAAACAGGTGATCAAAAGATTCAGACTGGAACCACAGCTACCTCCCAGGCCATGCCTCTACTTTCTGACTGCCCAATTCTCCTCTAATGCATCTTGTGGGGGAAAGAATGACGCATGCGTTTCCCTTCCAAGAACAAGAACAGAACAGAGAAATAAATACCTAGACTGAGTAGTAGGCTGTCTCCAAACTGGGTTTTGGAGGAAACGTTTCTCATTATGTAACCCAATATGACCTCAAACTCACAATTCTCCTGCCTCAGCCTCTCAAGGACTGGGATTTCAGACATGTGCAAACACACCCAATGCTAACATACAACGATGCTTTTGTGAAGGTCAGGAGGGACTCTGATGCAGCAGAGACTCATGGAAGTAATCCGACAGACAGCAAGTTTCTATTCCCTAGTCCACTAGTCCAAACTATAAACTGCAGATGCCTGAGCAACATAGCTCTGCTCACCTCATCTTGAGACTTCTAATGTCCCATCTTTGATTCACTGCTCTGGCCAAGACAATTCTCTTACTGAAGACCATTAAGGAATATGTATGTTTGTCCCCCTGTGCATCCCAAAGGATCTAATCCTCACTGCAAGGCTGACTACATACACAAAGGGTGTTCAGGACCACCCAGAGTCTGATCATACTGTCAGTCCAAAGGGTTACTCACTGTAGTAGATTCTGAAGGATGGCCTTTTCCCTAATCAGGTGCAGCATATGGTACCCACCTGTACCCAGGTGAGTGCAGCCAACATGAAGCCAGAGCCCGAACTCACTTGTTCTTAATTATCTATGTACCACAGCTGCTCCAGAACAGGGCAAGGCCTGACCTGCTTCCTAGTCAAGCACATGACTTGTCCTGCCAGGCATCATCATCATCATTTATGTCTAGAATGATTGTTTAAATTTTTGGTTTGAGTATTCTTTCAATTCCAAGTTCTAAAGCTCAACCTAAGGGTTTCAGAAGGCAAATCTTAATATGGTTAGACTGACCCAGAACCATTAGGCTATCATCTGTTCGAGGCTGTAAACTCTTAAGTCTACATCCAATCTTCCTTATCTGGGTTAAATAGTAAATGCATAAAATAAGATAAATTTAGCCAGGTACCAGTACTTCATGCCTGTAATCCTAGCTACTCAGGAGGCTGAGATCTGAGGATCGCAGTCCAAAGCCAGACCAGGCAGGAAAGGCCATGACACTCTTATCTCAAATAAGCTACTCAGAAAACCAGATACAGTGATAGCCTTGAGTACAAAGAAGCTCAGGGACAGCATCCTGAGTTCAAGTCCCAGGACTAGCAAAAAAAAAGATAAATTTGCAGCATCAGGATGATGATGATGATGACAAGGATGATGATGACAATGATGATAAAAGATTGTATGCTTGCATATTAAAATATCAAACAAATAGTTAAACCCAGGCACATTAATTTTACCTACTCTAAATGATCCATGGTGTATTTCTGAGTGTCACAGGTGGACTTTGAGTGTCATATGAAATAGATATTGTCACATGTTCATTCATTATATCTCTGTTAGACTTCTCAGTCTAGGATTCTATAGCACTTTTCATGCACTTCAATTATTTCATTTATGAAACTTTATGTTTTATACATGTGCCTGCCATTTCACAAAAATCCACAGCTCCCAAAAGACAAGTCAGAAAGCTATTTAATATCTGGGCCTTATTACTAAGAATAAAATAAGATACTCAATGAATGTTTATGTTTATTTTATGGTCAGATAAATTTATCCATTTTGTTCAACAAGCATTTATTAAGAAAATGTTATGTACTAATGACGAGGTGCTGAACATGTAATTATTCCCCTTCCTTAAAATATCTCAGACACCACTAAGGGATGCAAACATCTAATAAAGAAATACAGAGGGTTGAATATAACAGTCAAAGTCTATTCAATGTTCACACTCAACACAATGAAAGAGTGGTATTCTTATGAAAGAATAGGTAAATTTCTAGGAAGAGTAGGTCTCTAAGCTAGTCTTGGGAGGATAAACAGGATTACAATGGGTGCCAATAGAAAGGAATAGGAGAAAGGATAGAAGCATTTATAGAAGAATGAATGATATCAGTCAGTGAAAGAATTACCCCTACTATAGTGCCTGTATGTTAAGGTCATGAGTGTAGGTCCAGCATTCAGTCCACCCTCAGTGTGTGGGGTGATGAGAGGGAAATTAATTAAACCTTCTATCCAGGAGAAGTCATAGCCACAATATACATATGCCTTGGAGCTGTCATTCATAAAATCACACAGGTTTAGGATATTGTGTGTACATGGACAATTGATATTCTTCTTCAGTTTAATATTTTTTCTTCCTAAGGACAGTTGAATCTACTTTAATATCTTTTTTGTTGTTGTTGTTGGTTGTGGGGCCTGAACTCTGGGCCTGGGCACTGTCCCTCAGCTCTTCAGCTCAAGGCTAGCACTCTACCACTTAAGCCACAGCGCCACTTCCAGCTTTTTTCTGCTTATGTGGTGCTGAGGAATCGAACCCAGGGCCTCATGCAGTGGAGCAAGCAATCTACCACTGAGACACCTTCCCAGTCCCTAATTTAACATCTTAAGCCATTTGTTCAAATGAGCCAGATTCCTTCCAGTGCTGAGGGGGTACCCAGGAATGTAACTGCAGAGCAATCCTGTCAATCAAAAGTGAGCTTACCAGAGTAGGCCAAGAGGTATGGGATCAAAGAAGAAAAAGATGCTTCATAAGAGGACAAACCAGTTAAAGATTTGTTTTGGGGGAGAGACTATAAACTAGTAATTCGTGTCCCCCCTCCCACCCCTTGGTCAAGCACAGAGTTCCTGTCATTGGCCTGCTGTGTGCAAGGCTCTTGGTGGATGCTTAGGTGAAAAGAATGAGGAACATTTCTTGAATAAAGCCATGTTTCAAAGAAATAAGAAAGACTGTAAAACAAGCAATGTTTAGCGAGTCCTCTGTATTATAGCCATAATGAAGAGTATATTCATATTTTGACTCCTAATTCACGTTCTACTTAACACTGTGGCATGGATCTAGTTCCATTTTACAAATGGTTAATCCAATAGATAGTGTGTTATAGGATCAGAAGATTCTGAGGTAAAGAGAAGACTCTGGAAATAGAAAAAGTAGTCAAGATGTTGAGCTCAACCAAGCCCCAGGCAGTGCTCCACTAGAGGAGATCAAGGGAAAACCAGGAGTCAATCCCAGCAATGAGGAGTGGATGAGAACAGGAAGGGAAGAGAATGAGCAGCAATACTTTGTTTCTAATCACAACTATAACAAATCCAATGAAGTTTGGAGAAATATTAAGATAGGAATAATTTCCTGGTACTAAAACTAGACAAAGATACCACAAGTTAAAGGAAAAAAATATGGGCAAATATCCCTGGTGAATATGGTCCTCAACAAAATATTTGCAGACTGAATGCAGCACCACCTTGGAAAGGTCATATGCCATGACCCAGGAGACTTGTCTGTGGAATGAAAGGTTCAACATGTGTAAAACAATTGATATTGTAAACTACATTGCAGAATGAAAAATAAAAACAATGCAAATGATACAAATAATTTACCAGGTGTCCAGGGCTCATTCTTATAATCCTAGCTAATCAGAAGGGTGAGATCTGAACACTGTAGATCAAAGCAAAGTCCAAACAGGAAAGTCTGTGAAGTGAATCTATGACTCAAATGGTAGAGTACCAATCTTAAGCAAAAAAGCTCAGGAACAGGTCCTAGGCTGAGTGTAAGCCCCAGGACTGGCACAAAAATACACACATACATACTACATACATACATACATACATATGTACATACATATTCATCTCAGTAGATCCAGAAAAAATCACTTGACAGTTTATGATAAACAACAAACAGCAAGCAAAAAATAGAGGTGAATTTGATATAACAAAGGCTGCATTGAAAATTCAAAAGGTAACCTGCTCGAGAGTAAAATGTTGTCTTTTTTCTCCAAATGCACCTTGATCAGAGAACTCTATCTATCATTCTCCCTCCACCATTCATATAAACGCTTCATATAAAAGTTCCAGGAAACAAACTCCCATACCACAATCAGTTATGGTGGCCAAGTTGGTAGGTAGAGTACTTGCTCAGTATGAATGGGTTTGATTACAGCCAACACACACACACACACACACACACACACACACACACACGCACATACATGTACACATAGTCATACACTAAAAATGAAAGAACTGAAAACTAGAAGGGAAGTTTTCAATCACTTGTAGAATTTACAATCACTTCCAAAAGAAAGAAACTGAAAAAGACTTTCTTGCTGAAAACTATCAAACATTAGAAGAAAACAAAAGAAAAAGAAACAAAAGAAGAAAATAAATAAAGCACAACTAAATAGAAAGCCATCCTGTATTCCTAAGCTAGAAAGTTTAATGTGTCAAAATTTCATAGTAGGGGCTGGGAAGGTGGCTTAGTGGTAGAGCGCTTGCCTTGCATGCCTGAGGCCCTTGGTTCGATTCCTCAGCACCACATAAGCAAAAAGAAAAAAAGCAGGAAGTGGCACTGTGGCTCAAGTGGTAGAGCTCTAGCCTTGAGCTGAAGAGCTGAGGGACAGCGCCCAGGCCCAGAGTTCAGGCCCCATGACCGGACCCAAAAAAATTTTTTTTCATAGTACCCAGAACAATTTGCAGATTCAACAGACTCCCTATTAAAATTCCAATAGCACTTTTTTCAGAAACATTTTAAGTCAGAATTCATCTAACACTCTCAATGACTAAATAGGTACAACAATTTTGAAATAGAAGATTAAAGCTGGAAGTATCATACTTCCTGATTTCAGTAAAGTCACATAGCTACAATAACTTAAACCGCATGATGCTAGCATAAAGGCGACATATAAGCCAATGGAACAAAACAGACAGCTGAGAAGTCCATGAATTTATGGTTAGCTGAATTTCATCAAGGGTACCAAGAATACCCATGAGAAAAGGACAGTCTCTTCAACAAATGGTGCTTGGAAATAAATATCCATTTGCAGTCAAGTGCCATTGGCTTGTACCTATAATCATAACTACTCAGAAAGCTGAGATTTCAGGATAAAGATTCAAACCCAACTTGGGCAGAAAAGTCTATAAGACTCTTATCTCAAATTAACCAGCAAAAAAGCCAGAAGTAGAGGTATGGCTCAAGTGGTAGAACATCAGCCTGGAGTGAAAAAGCTAAGGGGCCATGCCTAGTCCCTGAGTTCAAATTCTGGTTCTGGCACACATACTAAAAGCAAAAATAAAAAAAGTAAAACTCAAAATCAGTTAAAGATTTAAACAAAAGGCATGAAACTAAAACTAAACATGCTAGGAGAAAAGATAGTAGACCTTTAGTTTTAAAAGTTAATTTTGTGGATATGTCACCAAAAGCACAAGCAGCAAAGCAAAAGCAGACAATTGGGACAATAGCATACCTAAACACTTCTGCCTAGTAAGAAAAAGAATAGATTTTAACAGCAACATAGAAGTAGGGCAATATATATATATATATATATATATATATATATATATATATATATATGTTTATATATGTTATATATATATGTGGGGTTTATTTCTAAAATATATGGAAATTCATATAATTCACTACTAAAGCTAGCTAATTTTAAAATGGACGAAGAATATAACATTGGAATAAACATTTCTCCAGAGTAGATGTACAAATAGCCAACAGAAAAATACAAATCAGGGGCTGGGAAGGTGACTCAGTGGTAAAGTGCTTGCCTTGCATGCATGAGGCCCTGGGTTCGATTCCTCAGCACCACATAAATAGAAAAGGCTGGAAGTGGTGCTGTGGCTCAAGTGGTAGAGTGCTAGCCTTGAGCTGAAGAGCTGAGGGACAGTGCCCACACCCAGATTTCAGACCCCACGACTGACAAACAAGAACAAAGAAAAGAAAGAAAAGTCAAAACTACAATGAAATATCACTACATGCCTGTAAGTGTGTTATTATCAAGACAAAGAAAAAAGAAAACAGCACTGACAAATTTTGAGGAACACTGTATGTCGCCTTTGTCCACTTTGTTGGTTAAGAATGTACAATGGGATAGCCACTCTGAAAAACAGCATGGAGGGGGGCTTCCTCAAAAAATTAAGAGTACCACATAACCCAGCAATCCCACTTTCAGTATTTATTCAAAATACTTGAAATCGGAATTCTGAAGAGATATTAGTATTCTCATGGTCACAGAGCCAAAATGTGTGAAGAACATATATGTCCATTACAGGATGGCATGTTCATAAGTATGTTCATGTTCATAGGATGGAACATTATTCTGCCTTAAAATTACATCCTACTGTCTGCATCAACATGGATCAACCTAAACATAGGACAGATATATTTCATGATTTCTTCTCCCTGAGGCATTTAAAATAGACTTGTGGATCTAGAGAATAGAATGCAGGTTGCCAGAGCTGGGGTAAGCCCAGAGATAGATAAATATTTAATCTTCTTCCAGACATTTTTATAGATTATTTATGTAGTGGAGATCATGCTTCACAGACCCTTTCCATCTTCCTTGTGCCACATAATAATATATGGATGTGGTGATGTGCTAGAACTGGCCTGTGCCAGTTCCAACTTGGCCTTTGGTGACATCACATTAGTAACTGGAAATCGGTGTGATAGAAATGTTTATACCACAGAAACTGGCAGGCACTACAAAGCAAGGGATGTTTTGTTTTGTTTTGTTTTGTCTAAGACCCAGCTGTTAAACTTTATAGCACACTATGCTCATAGCATAAGCTTTTTCCAAATCTTGAAAGTTTCTTTATAAACAAAATGTTAATCATGAGATAATGATTTAAAGTTTCTTATTTTCAAATAGAACATCACAATTTTCACTATGGTAAATAATGCTATAATGACTTCATATTTCTTATTGTTCCTAAATAGATGTTTAGATGGGGAATGATTGGGTCAAAGAATATAATTTATATTTTCATGCTCTTGAAATCTATTGAAATTTCCTTTTCATGAAAATATACACCAATTATAGTTTCTCAAATACTATGTGCAAAAGCCTACTTACTCATTTATTTTAAACAGGCATTTAATAAACTTAAAAAAAATTAAAGGCAGAACAGGACACCTAGCCAGAACACAGACTAATATATAAGAACTATATAAAATGGAAAATTTTCCAGAGTCACAAATAAAATTAAGAAACAACTAATTTATTTTTCACTTTTATTAGTACCTATTAATAGTATAAAAAGATTTCTCTGTGCTGTTTCCATACCTGTAATATATTTTGATCAAATTCATCCCTGCTTTTAACCATTCTTACAGAGCCTCCTCCCTTTTAGAAATAATCTTAATGGTTTCATTGTCCTATTTTCATAAATACTTTGGTCTTATTCACACCCTTTTTATCCCCTCATTTTACCATTCCCACTCCTGTTCCAACCCCCAAATAGGCTAACATTTTATACTTGTGCTAGCTTTTGTTTATTTATTTTTATTGTAAAGATAATGGGGGGTTACAGTTACATAAGTTAAGGCAATGAGTACATTAATTTTTGAACACTGTTACCCCCTCCCTCATTTTCTCTTGCTTTCTCCTTTCCACTCCCCTCCCCCTCGAGTTGTAAAGTACATTTCCAAAATAGTGTCTAGTGAGTATCATTGTTGTATTAGTTCATCCTTTGTCCTGCTGTCTCTGTACAGAAAACTAAAACAAAACAAAAATAGAAATAACTGCAAACAGAACATGATAAGAACCTTTTGTTTTCAATTTTTAGAGTTCATTGTGATACACTTCATTATATATGGTCCTAAGCACTTAGTGATTGGGCTACTATGATCCCTTATTAAGAATATCATACACATTCTAGTTGTTGCAAGTGAGGGAAACCACATAACCTACATTTCTTTGGGCCTGGCTTTCTTCACTTAATATGATTTTTTTCCAGGTCTTTCCATTTCCTTAAGAGTGGGGCAGGGATGATAGGGGAAAAACAAAGGAGGAGCCAACAATGCTGGGTAAGAAATGTACTCATTACCTTGCTCATGTAACTGTAACCCCTCTGTACAGTATTTTCACAATAAAAAACTTAATTAAAAAGGAGTGGGGTCCCTCCCCCACAATATAACCCCTGTTTTCACTGTATTTGATGTTGGTATAATTTATGGAGGGGGAAGGGAAAAAACAAATCATTTAAATAGGGATCCAGGTGGACCCATTGCAACAATGAAATGTACAAGATGTTATGTCAAAAAAAAAAAACTTTACCACTTTGGTGCAAGAGTGGAGGACAGATGGGAAAACAAAGGAGGAGGCAACAATGCTTGATAAGAAATGTACTCATTACCTTGCTCATGTAATTGTAACCCCTCTGTATAGTATTTTCACAATAAAAATAAATAAATAAAAATAAAAGAGTGGGGTAATGTCATTCTTTCTGATGAAAGCATAGAACTCCATAAATATACGACATTTTCTTGATCCATTCATCTACTGAGGGGAATCTCGGTTGGTTCCTATCTTAGCTATGGTAAATAATACTGCAATAAATATGGTTGTGCTGGTATCTTCAGTGTGGTCTTTTTTGTGGTAATTAGGTAAATGCTTAAGAGTGATTACTAGGTCATAGGGAAGCTCTATGTTTAGTCTCTGCAAAAACTGGAGCTTGAATTCTAGGCCTGAGCTCTATTCCTGAGCTTTAGTGTTCAAGGATAGCACCCTACCACTTGAGCCATAGCTTCACTTCTGGTTTTCTGTTGGTTAATTGGAAAGAAGAATCTCACAGACTTTCCTGCCTGGGCCAGCTTTGAATCATGATACTCAGATCTCAGCCTCCTGAGTAGCTAGGATTACAGGCATGAACTACCAGCATCCTGCTGTGCTAGTTTATTTTTCTTTCTTTAGGTCCTGATTCCACAGAGAGAACATGAGAGGTTTGTCCTACTCAGTTTGGCTTATTTCATGTTAAATGAATGTTATTCTATATAAATATAAAATATCTATATATGCATATGCATATATATGTGGTATATATGTATGTATGTATCTCCATATGTACAAACATGTATATAGGCGTTTATATTTATATATGTATGTGTAAATACATATTTTGCATAATACATATACATAGGTGCATGTATATATACATATATATAGGTGCATGTATATATACATATACATAGGTGCATGTATATATACATATACATAGGTGTATGTATATGTATATATGTATGTATATATGTGTGTGTATATACATACATCTATGTATATGTATAGATGCTGCAAGTTCTTTGTGTATTTATCAGTTGATGGAATGTAAGTTGATCCCAGAGTCTGGCTATTCTGATTAGTGCTGCTATGAACATGACTGTGCAAGTGTCTCCATTGTATGCTAATGTACATTACTTTAAATATATGCCCAGGACTGGTACAGCAAGATCATATAGTAGTTCTATTTTTAGTTTTTTGGAAGATTCACTAATACTGATTTCCATAGTGGTTATGTTAATTTGCATTCACACCAACAGTACTTAAGGGATCCTTTCTTGTTTTCTGAATCCTTGCCAAAATTTGTAGTTGTTTGTTTTCTTAAGGATAGCTATTCTAACTGAGGCAAGATTAAATCTCATTGACTAATGATAGCAAAATTTTCTTGGTGTATTTATTGGCTATTTGTACTTCTTGTTTTGAGACCTGTCATATCAATTCATTTGTCTATTTACTAATTGGATAGTTCTTTTGATGTTAACTTTCAAGATCTTTATATATTCTAGATCTTAATCTGATGAGTAACTGGCAAATATATATTTACTATTCTCCATGTTGTTTCTGGTATCTGGTAATTGTTTCCTTTGCTGAACAAAAGCCTTCTAATTTGGTACAATCTCATTTGTCAATTCCAGCTCTCATATATTGAACAATTGGGTTATTATTCAGATAGTTATTACCTATGTCTATATATTTAAAGTTTTTTCTTATGTTTTACTCTACTAATTTTCAGGTTTTACATAATGTCTTTGATCCATTTTGAATTAATTTTGTGTAGGTTAAGAGATAGGGGTTTAGCTTCAATCTTTTATATGTGGGTGTTCAGTTTTCTAATACAGTTATTCAAACAAGCTGTCTTTTCTCCAGTGTATGCTTTTTCTCTAGTCTTTGTTGAAAATCCACAACAACAACAAAAATCATCCTTATTTTATTCCATTGTTCTCTATCCAGGTACCATGATATTTTTACTTTGGCTCTGTTGTATAACATCAAGTCAGGAATTTTGTTACCTACAGTGTTGCTCATTTTGTTCAGGGTCATTTTGGCTATTTGGGTCTTTTATGCTTCCATGTGAGTTTTTGGATTGATATTTCTATTTCTTTCTCTGTGAAGAGTAATGTTGATATTTTGATTTGGATTGCATTGAATCTGGAGTGTAGATATTTTCATAATATAATTCTGCTGATTCATGAACATAGGAGGCCTTTTCATCTTCTAGTGTTCTTTTAATTTCTTCCTTTCTTTTTATAATTTTTATAGTACAGCTCTTTCACCTCCTTATTTAGACTTACTTCTGGTTATATACTTTTTGAGGCTATTGCTAATGGAATTGTTTTCCTGATATATTTCTCAGCCTATTTGTTATTGGTCTATAAAAACAACTATGATTTTTGTATGTTGACTTTGTATTCTGCTGCTTTCCAGGTGTTTATCACATGTAATAGTTTTTGGTGGAGTGTTTAGGATCTTTTAAGTATTGGTTATATCATTGGAAGATAACAATGACCTCCTCTTTTCTTATTTTTCCTGTTTCCTCTCTTCCTCTTGCCTCATTGCTCTGGCTAGGAATTCAAATATTAAATTGAATAGGAGCAAAGTGAACATACTTGTCTCATTCCTGATTTAGAGGCAATAGCTTTTGTTTCTTTCCCCCAGTTAGTATACTGGATATAGATTTATCATATATACTCTTACTTTGTTGAAGTGCATTCCTTCAATTCTTAATTTCTTTCAAGTTTTTATCCTAGAGTGATCTTGAATTCTGTCAGAGTTTTTCTCCATTTTTTAATGTTAATATTGTCCTTTTTCTGTTGGTTTATATATTTGAATCATTCTTGCATCCTGAACTGAAATTAACTTGATCATGGTGTATGATCTTTTTAATGGATTGTTGAATTCAGTTTGCAAATATTTTATTGAGAATTTTTTAATCTATGAAATCAATGACATTTTCTGTACTTTTTTATCTTTTGTCATGACCTTATCTGACTTTGTTCTTGGATCATAATTGTCTTATAGAATGATTTTGAAGAAATCCCTTCCCATTCTATTTTATGGGCTAGTTTAAGAAGCATTGATATTAATTCTTCTTTGAAAGTCTCTTATGTTGGGCATGCAAGCCTGTAATCCCTACATAGGAGACTGAGATCAGAGGTTCTTGGTTTGAGAGTAGTTGAGGCATCAGTGTTGGCAAGATTCCATCTCAATTAATGGCTGGGCATGATAGTGCTTACCTCCCTTCCCCAATGACATATAAAGGCACAAATGGGATCACAGACCCTTTTCTTGTTAAAAAGGGACTGGAGGCATTGCTCAACTGATAGGATTCCTGATTTGCAGGTGTGAGGCCTGCAGTTCAGTCCTCCATGCCAAAAAAAAAAAAATAGCAATAAGGCTCTAATAGAATTTAGCAGTGAATCTAGTCCCAGACTTTTCTTTGTGGAGAAGCTATTAATGGTTCAAGCTCATCCAATCTTATTATAGATTTGTTCTTGTGGTAAGTCTTATCTCCAAGTGTCTTGGGCCCCACCCAGGAGTTCACTTACATGTGAAGAAGTCTGGGGAAGTAACTTGACTCAGATGATCTGAACCCACACACCAGGATGCAGTTCCCAGAGATGAATCGCAGTATTTTGGGGCCTTATCCGGCAGTTTTCCAACCTGTTGAGTGGAGGAAGTTGTAGAAATTACATAACTCAGAAGGCCTGGGATTCATTTCCTCAGACCTGCCTGGAAGTAAACCCATGCTAGAATGCAGTCCCCAGGATGGGCCTTAGTGTTTCAAGGGCTTCCCGTGCAGTTCTCTTCCTTGAAGGTGAATGGGAGCTGTAGATATCACATGATTAGCAGGACCTGAGCTCAGATACTGCAGATCTACTTAGCAGCCAATACACACTGCCAGAAGATAGGACCTGGTTGAATGCTACGCCAGCTACGGCTCAGTGCTCTGTTTTCATGCAATCTTCAGGCAATGGGAATCATTCCTTGCTAAGGGTGTTGAGGACCCCAACTCCTCTACCCTTTGTTACCAGAGACCCTCTCTCTCTCCAAGACACTTCTTGGGGTCTCTCTTACCAGACACTGAAGGAAGATGTACCAAAAACTCTTGAGATATGATTGTTTTATGTTTCGAGTCTCCAGATTATCTCAATCTCAAACAATAGGCCCCCTCTCAAGATGGTATCTTGCTATAGTTCTCATGGATGAGGGAAGTGACCAAATGTCTTATTTTTTCATCAAGACTAGCCTTCCATACCAGAGTGTCACTGTTTTCCCTACCTCCCCCCCCCCACACACACACAGAGTTAAAGGTATATAGTAAGTGTGAGTTTATCCAGGTAAAATTCCCAGTCCTCCACTAGGGCTGTCGTGATATCTTCACTTCCCTTCCCCTCCCAGAGAGTTGGGATGGGACTTGGAACTATGTGCTGTTTCTCTGCCTCTCTGTGATTTCCTGTAGTTTGGCCACTGATTTCATGATTTCCAATGCTTGTCCTCTCTCTTTAGAATATAGTCTCTCCTAAGTTACATGACTCTTCTTGTTCATAGAGTCACATGTGAATGCTTCTCAGCCATCACATTGCCCTACCTCTCTAAACTAATTTAAAATCTAATAAATATGAGATAGGATATAAAGAAATTGTTCATACAGATCAGTTAAAAATGAATGGATCAAGAAAAATGTGGCATATAAACACAATGGAATTTTAAAAATTCATCTATTAGAATGATAGTGAATCCTTTGCAAAAAAAAAAAAAAGTATGTTAAGTGAAGTAAATCAGGCCAGAGAGACTAAGGTGACATGTTTTCTCTCATATGGGGAAGCTAGAATTTGTTTAAATACAGAAGTAGAAACTTGGAGTGGTAGGTAAATGGATATAGATGTATTAACTGAAATATGGTACACATGAGGAGGTTAGTTCTCAGTCCAACAAAATAAACACCAGGAAACAGATACTGGTAAGGGGTGAGATGGGGCCACGGGAAGAGAAGTAGATAAATGAAGAGAGGAAGGGGGAGGAATGCAGTCAAATGCATATTCTATAACAGTAAGAAAAGTAAGGGATTTCATGCAATCCCATTTGTCCAACTTTTCTTTGTATTGTTGTGTTTCTGGGTCTCTATTAAGATAATTTCAGCCTGTGCCAAGGAGACCTAGGCTTTCTCCTATTCCATCCTGTAATGTTTTCAGAGTGTCTGCTTTGACTCCAAGGTCTTTGATCCATTTGGAGTTGATTCTGGTACAGGGTGATATATAAGGATCTAGCTTTAGTTTTCTACAAGTAGTTAACCAGTATTCCCAGCACCATTTACTGAAGAGGCTGTCTTTCTTCCATTCTATTGTTTTAGCTCCCTTATTGAAGATTAGATGGCTATAGGTCTGTAGGTTCATTTCTGGGTTTTCAATTCTATTTCATTGGTCCTGAGGTCTGTTCTTATGCCAGTACCAAGCTGTTTTGATTACTATGGCTTTGTAGAAGAGTTTGAAATTTGGTGTTGATATTCCTCCAGCACTGTTCTTTCTGTTAAGGATCATTTTTGCTATTCGGGGTCTTTTATTGTTCCATATGATTTTTTTTCCATATGAATTTTTGGATTGCCTCTTCTATTTCCTTGAAGAATCAGGTTGGAATATTGATAGGTATTGCAGTGAATTTGTAGATAGCCTTGGGAAGTATTTCCATTTTCACAATGTTGATCTTTCCAATCCAGGAGCATAGGAGATTTTGCCACTTTCTAAGTTCTGTTTTGATTTCCTTTTTCAGGTTTTTAAAGTTTTCATCATAGAGGTCCTTCACTTCTTTGGTTAAGTTAATTCCTAGGTATTTTATTTTTTGTGGGGGTATTACGAATGGAGTTGCTTTCCTAATTTCAGCCACACTTTTCTTATTGTTGGCAAACAGAAAAGCCATTGATCTTTGAGGGTTAATGTTATACCCTGCTACTTTGCCAAAGTTTTGAATCACCTTGAGTAATTTGGGAGTGGAGTCCATAGGATTCTTTAAATACAAGATCATGTCATCTGCAAAGTGGGAGAGTTTTACTTTTTCTTTCCCTATTTGGATCCCCTTTATCTTTGCATCTTGTCTTATTGCTGATTGCAGAGCTTCTGCATGGCAAAGGACATAGCTAGCAAGATCAATAGAAAGACCATGGATTGGGAGAAGACCTTCACTAGCCATACAATGGACAAGAGTCTCATATCTAAAATATGCCTGGAACTTAAAAAATTAAATCCCCTAAAAACAAATCTTCAAAGAAACAACTGCCCAATAAACAAGTGGGCTAAAGACTTAAAGAGAAACTTCTCTGAAGAGGAAAGAAGGATGGCCAATAGACACATGAAGAAATGCTCAGCCTCTCTAGCCATAAAAGAAATGCAAATCAAAACAATATTGAGATACCCCCTCACCCCAGTTAGAACAGCTATAATCAAGAACTCTAATAATAACAGATGCTGGAGGGGATGTGGAAAGAAGGGAAACTTACTACATTGTTGGTGGGAGTATAAACTTGTTCAACCACTTTGGAAAGCACTATGGAGGTACCTCAAAAGACTCCACATAGAACTCCCCTATGACCCAGCAATCCCACTTTTGGGCATTTACCCAAATGATCACAAACAAGACCATACTAAAGCTACCA
>NW_012267238.1:8271848-8291217 GCF_000151885.1 Dipodomys ordii | reverse complement strand
TCAAGGCTAGCACTCTACCACTTGAGCCACAGCACCACTTCTGGCTTTTTTCTTTTTGCTTATGTGGTGCTGAGGAATCTTACCCAGGGCCTCAGGCATGCAAGGCAAGCGCTCTACCACTGAGCCACCTTCCCAGCCCTCCATCACTGTTTCTGAAGACAAATTCACAGCAATATATTGCATGATCCAACTTCTTACCATAATGACGTACCCCTGACCCTCACACTTTCTTCTCCAAATGAATATTCAAGTGTCAAGTTGCACTCCTACCCAAAGCCTTTCAAACCTCCAAACATACTGTCTTCCCTCTCAGATCTCAGAGACCATTTTATCTGCTTAGAATCTACACCCTCTACTCTTCAGACTGCCTAGAAGGCTTGCCTTCTTCTCCCTCAGCAGATATACACCTTCCTGCTTTTGATTCCATTTCACCTTATATGATGAGGTGTTTGCCCATCCCCTTCCACTGCTGAACTGCACACATTTCTCTACCCTTGAACCCTGGAGATAAGACCCTACTTCCTATCATCCCTGCATTTTCTGCAATTAGCCCAAGGCTTATCTTAGGCCTTCCTGAGCAAAAACCTAAATAGAGCTTTGGGGATTCGGGGAACCGACATCCATTCAAGTTGCCTGCAGCCACTGGGAAAGAGTGCTAGGGTACAACTGGTAGATTTCATGTTCCCTTCCTCCCTCCCATACATTCTCCCTACCTGTCTTTACATCATGGCCTTTGTTTATTGGTTATTTGTCTCCCAAGTTAGCCACAGTTAATCTTGTAGTCAGTCTCAATCTCTCTCTCACTTCACTCTCCACATGATCTTTGAAATCAGCTTGATTTCTTGAGGAATTTTTAGATCTCAAGGCAATAAACATTATTTTCTCAGTGTCTTTTCAAATCAGATTGCATTGTCAGTCACTGGCAAGCCTACGGACTGGGCATAGGATCAGTGTCAAGCAGAGAGCAGGACATGTAAGCCACTGAGGGCTGCAAAGAACCAGCACTGTCAGCTCAAGCACATGCAGAGGAGGTCTAACTTCACACTAAAGATCCATGGTGACACACCAGACCCAATGGCTAATGTCCTACAGAGGATTAGATCACAAGCCCAGCTTTCAAGTTCCAGGTCTTATACTTGGAATAGTGTACTGATTCCCAAAGATGAAGACATTCCCAGATGTGGCCCGAAACTCACCTGATTCTCCAAAGCATCACTGTGGAATCTACTTTTATTAAAGACCCACCAATGCCAGGGTCATGCAAAGGCCAGTGTGGGTCAGGGAGGAGGACCACAGCCCTTGAACAGACTAGCAGTCTCTCCATCTGTTTTGAAGTGGACCCAAATGCTTTTATCTCTGGCTTCTCCAAATTGCCCCTGGCATTGAGTGTCAGGTGTCTTCTTCAAGCCTGGGGAGATGCTAGCCAAATGTATCTGGAGTGGAGAGTCCATGTACCAAGGACAGGACAGTGCCACAAGCTGCCTCCGCTTCCAGATGCCAGGCTGATTGGAAGATTGATTTAGAAAGGGCTTTTGTAATGAATTGTTCCTCTCCTTGCTCACAGCAGGGGGCCAGCTGCTGCAGACTCTCAGCATGGAGGGCACAACTGTGGATTTAGAGCAGGAGCAGAGCAGATGGGTAGCCTCTCAACATCTTGAGGATGGCTGCCAACTTGAGTTTGTGCTGCCATTTGATCTATTCTTTTCTTATGATGCTCATATTATGTGATCTGTGGAGCAGCCTGGTACCTGGGAAAGAGCACTGGACCAAGGGGTCAGGCTGGGACCCTGACTCCATTCCTCACTATTCTTTGTCACATTCCGGTTCTAATTTATGCACTTAGAACCATGTATTACCTCAGGTAACATAGGTGTCCTGACTCCTGGGCAGGGAGAGCCTGCAGTCCAGGGAGGGAGGCAGACAAAAATAGACATTTCAGTAGCCATGGTTAGCACTGTATCTACATAATCTGGGGTTCCTTACTTCCAACCAGAGAAGTGATGTCCAGAAAAGTCTTCTTGGAACAGAGAATGCTTCAACATAGATTGAGGTAAAGGCAACAAAAGAAAGATCTGCCTAAGAGCACAATGAACCAAGCCTTGGTAAGCACAAAAGTCTTGACTCCACATTCATTCCATCATTCCACACTTTTAACCCTTGTTGCTTTTAGTTTGTTTCTCAGATTTTGGCGGGGGGGGGTCCAGTCATGGGGCCTGAACTCTGGGCCTGGGCGCTGTCCCTCAGCTCTTCAGCTCAAGGCTAGTGCTCTACCACTTGAGCCTCAGCGCCACTTCCGGCTTTTTTCTTTTTGCTTATGTGGTGCTAAGGAATCGAACCCAGGGCCTTATGCATGCAAGGCAAGTGCTCTACCACTGAGCCACCTTCCCAGCCTGTTTCTCAGGTTTTTAACACTAACTTCGTCCTGTTGACCTAAGACCAGAATATGCTCCTACTCTACTACACCCAGTTTGTTGTTTATTGTGTGTGTGTGTATGTGTGTGTGTGTGTGCATGCATGCATGCGCACATGTTTAGTTTTGTAGCCTAGGCTAGCTTCAAACTCAAGAGCTTCTTACCTCAGCCTCCCAGTTGCTGAGATTACAGACATGTGCCACCACACCCCAGGGATATCTTTTACAAAGGCACCATTCTCATTCTTCAGAGCACAACTTTATATCCTAAGCAGCTTCCAGATGGCATACTTCCTAACATCTTGGAGATGAAGATTTAATCCTATGAACTGTAGTGGATACAAATATGCAGACCAACATACAGGCTTTAATTCCATCCTTAATTAAGGGTGTACAGTGTGGGGATTACCAACTGGATCTAAAGGCATGAACTGTAAGAGACTCTACTGAATTGGTGGAATATAGAAGGTCCCACACTCTCATTTCAGGGCAAGGAATAAGAGCATTCACTTCATCAGCCACTTGTTGAGTGTATCTTGTGTGCCAGACACTGTAGAAAGGTCAGAGATGTGCAGGTGAGTAAGATCTCATTACTACCCTAACAGGGTCTCCTCTCTAGGATAGAAGTATGTATAGGAAGAACTAATTGATAAATGGATAAATTCAGGGACAGCCAGATAATAAACAAGAAGAGCAAGGGGTCAACTAGATACTGTAAAGTCAGTGATTGTACAAGACGCTTTGGGGAATATTATGTTATATGGTCTTCTAGAAGCCCTCTATGGTAAAATGGAGTCAAGAAATTTCACAGGAGATTGAAGCATAAGCCCAGTACTCATAGCCAAACAAGTCTGGAAAAGTAAGTCTTTACCAGGATCCAACCTGTCTCTCTCTTTTTATGCTAAGCATTTGCTTTCTCACTTGTAAAAAGAGAATATTCATTTGCTCCCCTGGTTCTATGATGAGAGTTTGATTTACAGGAGTCAGAAAGAACTACTTGAACATGATTTTGACTCTGGGTGTTTGGGGATGAAGGCAGTCTGAGATACCTGTTGGTAAAATAATCCATGCACAGAACGGAGATGATTATTTTTTTTAATTAGAATTTTGTTTCATGGAATATTCATCACATTTGAGGTTACGTTTTGCATTATTTCATTGTCTCATTGCATTGCATTGCATGAAGCAGAATTGGGGCTTTGGGGACTGAGAGCAGAGTCACCATTTTAAGCAATGTTCATTGATTATCATTATCATTAATGATGATGACAACTAAAGGAACCTTTCTCATTCATCCGTTTGATCATTCGTGCAGTTACTCAACAGATGTTTACTGAGCCCCCAGCATATATATGGAGCATTGTGTTAGTTCTTCATTTCTGTGATAAATACCTGAAACTATTGAAAGGAAGGAGTGAAGATTTATTTTGGCTCACAGTTTCAGTTTATGGTCTGCTGACTCCACTGTTTCCAGGCAGTAGTAAGGCCGAGTATCAGGGTAAAAGTGTGTGGTACTACAAAGCTCCTTACCTCATGGAGGCCAGGAAGTAGTGGGGGGAAGTGAAGGCACTCAGAACAAGATTAGCCTTTCAAAGGTACATCCCTAGTGACCTACTTCCTCCAGGCCCTACTTCTAAAAGTATCCACCACCGTCCAAAAATCACTACCAGCTATAGACCAAGCTTTCAACCTATGAGTCTAATGGGCACCATGCTCCATTCTAAACATGGCTAGTGAGGAATACAGGCAGGATCCTTACCCAGGAGGAGAGAGATTATAACAAGCAAAAAGGCACATATTTATATGATTATAGTCAATAGATTGCATATATATATATATATATGCAAGTGATATATGTTATGATTGATATGTATAGAATTACAATACAGTCTGGGGATAATATGGGGGGATTAGCCTAATTAGAATGTTCAGGGAAGTTTTCCACCTTTCAGCTGAGCATTGAAGAATGAGCAAGTGTGAATTAGATAAGGAAGGCAAGGGGAGGTCAGAAAGAGAGGGTAGTATATTGGAAATTCCCAAGACACAGCGGGGCTTTGTATGAAGTACAACCAGTGTGATTATTGAGTAATATAAAAGCTGAGAAAAAGGCACTGTGATCAGTGGGCCAAGAGAGTGAGAGGGGGAGAAATAGAACAAAAGACAGCAAGTATTACCTACAGGAACTCAGGGTTCCCAAGGCCAGCTAGTCAGCCAACAGACATAATGTCCCATACTCAACGTCCAAGGGAACAATCATTTGCCTCCCTTGCTATATTATGAGAGCTTGATATACAGGAAACAGGAAGAACTACTTGAAAATGCTGTTGAGGCTGAGTGTTGGGGATGAAGGCAGTCTCATGCTGAGTCACCCGTTGGCGAGGAACAGTGTTGAACAGAATAAGCAGTTATTGTAAGCAAGGACAAGTATTATGCTAGATACCTTTCAAGGAATCGCTTCAACAACAGATTCAGCCACTTTGGGTAATGATGCAGGACATACTTATTTACTTAGAGACACATTATTACACATTTAAGTGTTCTCAAAGCACTCAGAAGTTCTATAGTCCGAAGATAGGTTCATCCCAGTATTTGCAAACATATAAGACACTCATGTTTTGAAAAATATGCTAAAGGAATTATTTTCTGGGGAGACTGAATTCTCCAAACTTTACTGAATTCTCACTGTGCCATCTAATAGGCAGGTATCTGTGGACAATTGTTCTATTGTTCTGCATCTCAGAGATCTTACCTCTGTGATAGTGATGCCAACAGCTATCTTGGAGGTTTTCTATAAGGATAATTTGCATAGAATATGTGAATTCTCTAGTTTGGTGCCTGGAACTGAACATGATAGCTATTCAGTAAACATTAATTAATGCTTTTTTTCTTCTATGGAAAATAAAAATAATTAGATCATATGTTAAAGAAGCTTTCCATCATGTATTACTATGAAATGAGGAAATTTCTCAGAACTAAAATCAAGGTTACCAATTGAAAGGCGCCATCAAAGACCTACACTGAAGCATATCATCATGGAATTTCTTTGTTCTTGTTGTTGTTGTTGTTGGTGGTGGTGGTGGTGGTGGTCATGGAGCCTGAACTCTGGGCCTGGGCACTGTCCCTGAGCTCTTCAGCTCAAGGCTAGTGCTCTACCACTTGAGCCACAGTGCCACTTCCAGCTTTTTATGCATATGTGGTGCTGAGGAAATGAACCCAGAGCCTCATGCATGTGGGCCAAGCACTCTATCACTGAGCCACCTTTCCAGTCCCTCATCATGGAATTTCTGAACCCACAGAATAAAGGAACTATTCCAAGGTTCTCAGAGAACCTTAAATGTCAAAATCAAATAACTAGGAATAAATTAACCTCAGGTTTCTCAAGGGTAAGAAGAGAAGTTGGATGACAAAAGATTCTCAGATAATTCTCAAACTAGGAATTTACATTTAGCCAACCTATCACATAAGTTTGATTAATCAATCAAACACGTATATACATCCTTTCTTAGGAAAGTACCTTGAAAAGCAAAGCACATCATAGGAAGATATGGGCTGCAAAAAATGAAGAAACAATGAAACATGACTTTGCCACATGATGGTCAAAGGATGATCCCACATCCCAAAGGTAGGACAATCTTAGAAAGTCACCAATTCAAACTGGAACAAGAGAAGAGATAGTAAGAGGGTTGGTGGTAGTAGAATTGGTAGGTGAAGTATATAGAAAAATTACTGGTGGGTGTCAAACATGCTAGAATGTATAAGAAAAATTAGAGGTAAAGTATGCATATGAAAAAAGCAAGGAAATTACTACTTTTAAGAACAAAAATGACATGTACCACAAAAAGGAAATGCAACTTGGCTATATTCAGTATCTATAGAGTCATAATTGAAATATCCATGGCATAAGTAGAGATCCAGGTATAATATAACTCTGCTGTTGATAGAAGAGACGAAAGAGAAAGTTCATTTTCTCCTGCAACTCAGGGAAATCAATTCTCTGAAACTGACAAATCAAGAAATAGCTGGGCTGAGATCTGAGGATCATGGCTCAAAACCAGCCCAGGCAGGAAAGTTCATGAGATGTTTATCTCCAGTTAACCACCAAATGGCTAAAAGTGGAGCTATGGCTCAAGGGGTAGAGCAATTGCCTTGAATGAAAAAAGCTCAGAGATAGTGCTGAAGACCTCAAATTCAAAGCCCAGGACCTGCACAAAAAATGACTTGATATTAGAGATTAGTATCAGAAGCAACAGTCAGAAGAGATTGAGTAAAGCCAAACATTAGTGTTCCCTAAGATAGTATTTTATACTATATGACTTTAAAAAAAGACAATGTAATAAAAAATTTTCATCATCCTACCCCACTTTCCAAACCACACTCAGCCTTTCAAGTTGTCTGGTTCCATATGTACATTGAATATATGGAGGGGGATTTAGAAAGAGGTGAGTCAGATCAAGATGCATTGTTCTCATAAACTGGTATGTTCAATTGAAAACTCTTTGTACAACTACCTAGAGATATTTTTTAAAGTTAAAAATCCAAACTTAAATTTTTTTATTGTGAAAATACTGTACAGAGGGGTTACAATTACATGGGCAAGATAATGAGTACATTTCTTTTCAAGCATTGTAGCCTCCTCCTTTGTTTCCCCTTCCCATCACATCCTCCCCCTGCCCCACACCCAATCCTCCTCCTCCCCCTGTCCCCACCAAAGTTGTAAAGTTCGTTTTTGACATAAGGACTTGTACATCTCATTGTTGCAATGGGTCCACCTGTATCCCTATTTAAACAATTTGATTTTTCCCTTCCCCAAACCTAATTTTAAAGGAATACAAACTACAGATGTATGACAATTGCAGTAAGTTACCAAAAATTATATCAATGACTGGATCAGACCAAGTGACTGCCACTGACCATATCATAGATTCACTTTAGTTCTTGCTTTTTATAAAATGAGAATACAATGGAGCCAGATTCAAATGTCATGAAGATTACATATGAAGTGCATGGCACAGGTCTGGACCTATTGCAACCACTGAAAATGATGAGCTTGTGTTTTTTTCTTTAAGTCATCGAGTAAAGCAGTTGCTATCCAACAAAGCAGTTCCTGAATACAGCGCATCTTGATCCATGCCATCATTCTCCCCCATCCAGCCCAATCCAACTCCTTCCCGCATTTTTAAAAAGTGTTGTAGGGTATGCATTGGATTTTATGACTGCATTCTCCACCTCTTCTTCTCTTCATCTGTCTACCTCCTCCCCTTGGCCCTACCTTGCAAGTACATATTTTTGGTGTTTATTTTGTTGGACTCTTATGAGTAAACCTTTCTAAGGAATTACATTGAGATCTCCCCTGAATATGGTAGCATATTTCATTGAATACACTTGTGGATACCATGCATGCTACCCCCAAAATGCTTACTTATATAAAGAAGAAAAGTAAGGTGGAGGGAAGGCAGATTTTGTGCACCCTGCATCATGGGAAATAATGTCATCTACTCAGCCTCCCAATTGCCTGTCTTCTGTACAGGCTGACCTCTAAGGAGATAAGATAGTAGTGACCATCTACTTACCGGGGCTTTGGCAAGGTTGACAGGCTCAATTTAATATATATTAAAAGGAACTTAGCTCATTTTCCATGTTCCAAAAAGGCTGTCAGTGCTGGAGAGAAGGTCAGCTTTACCACAAGGTTAAAAGACTGGCTCAAGGAAAATGCTCCCATGGTCCAGCGCCTCCCTAATCATTCCATTTTGTTTTTACAGTGTCCACGTTCTCACTTGGAAAATGCTTCTTGCCACACAGTTGCCTTACTGAAGGTCCTGTCCTGCCAGGTGAAAGTCATTCTCTGGGAATAATTAGATTCTTTTCAGCCCTGTTTAGTGTTCCCTCCCATCAGACGCACCCTATCAGGCTGCCTTCTGACTAGACAAAGTGACTAACAAAGACCAGGCCCCTTAGACACTGATCTGCTGTTCCCTCAGTGAGTTGTTATTTGTAGAAAGCACACACAGGATGACGAAGAAACTTTGGTAGAGTGGAAAAATACCTACGTTGTGCAATAAAGACCACTCTGCCTGGCCTTCAAAAATGGTATCAAATTGAATAGACAAAGGAAAGAATTTCTTGGTGAATCACAGCTTGACTAGATCCTTGATCTTTGTGACTCTCAGGATTTCCATCTTACTAAAAAAGGTAATTGTAGAGTTGGCCTTGATGACCTCACAGTCAGATTCACTAAAAGGAGTCTGAAATGTACAGACAGAGTAGGTTGAAGAGATGGCAAGTAGCCTTGGATCCTGGAGATCTGGCTTAAGCACTTGAATGCAATTGTTCTTGGCTTTTACCAGTCCTAAGTAAAGAATAGACAACAGCACTCTCTTTCTGGGCTTTACTATGGCCCTACCCTTCCTCTGTATGTCATGCCAAGAGAATCAGGACCATCAGAACTAGCCACTACATCAAGCCCAGACTCAGCCAGCCCCTCTGCTGTGGGCGTTGACATATCCTTCTCTGCTCCCTTCTCCCGCCTCTGGCTCCTTGTTCTGATCCCACGTGACTGCTACCTTATTTATTAGGCCAACTTCAACTTGTCTCTTCATCAGATGCTCAGCTCTGCAGCCCTCAATTTGGTTAGCACCCACCCTTGCAACCTAGAGAGTTCTCTGATTCCCTTTCAAGTTGCAGACTAGGCAAGAGCAGTGAATCATAGCCCCATCACCCCAGGTAGAGTCAAGGTTACAACACTCTTAGGAAAGTTATGGCTTCCCTTTAAAGCTTCACGGCTCTACCCCAGTAGCTTTGGCAAAACTTGAAGCTCACTTGATTCAGCAGAAGGAATGTTTGCTTGATTGGGTCTTCTTTATTGTTTTTGAGATGATAATTGTACAGCCAGTGTTTGATCAAAGATCGGTAGGAGTGAGAAAAGGAGAGTAAAAATTCAAGAATATTTCAGGAGAGATGATGAGATGGAAGAGAAAGGAAATGAAGGGTCTGGAGCACAGACAAGGAAAATGCAGTAGAATGAATGAGCAAGAGCCAGGAAAGAAGAAAAGCAATGAGTTCTCTAGTTGCATCTGGTCTCTACTCTTGTCTGGCTATTTTGGTACCTTTGATTCTGAAGTTTGGGCATGACACTGGGATTACTACAACCACCCCGGGCTTTTACTCAAATCTAGAATCCAATCCTGAATTGTCATTGCCTCAAATAAGCCACTGTACTCGCTGATCCTCATTGTCCTCAGCAGTGAAACAACAGAACAGACAGGCAGCCACCAGTGGCTCAATCCTAGCTATAATCCTAGCCACTCAGGAGGCTGAGAACTGAGGATTCAAAGCTAGCCCAGGGAGAAAAGTCCCATGAGACTCTTATCTCCAGCTAACCAGTAAAATGCTAGAAGTGGTGCTGTGGCTTATAGGGTAGAGTGCCAGCCTTGAGTTAAACACACACACACACACACACACACACACACACACACACACACACAAAGATGAGCATGAGTCCCTGAGTTTAAGCCTCAGTAATAAATAATAAAATGATAAAATTAATAAATAATAAAAGGGAAATGAAAAGAAACCAGGGCCTACTGGACAGGTGGTGTTCTAAAGCCCGAAGGCAAGACAAAGCAAGGGACAGGACCAGTACAGAGGAAGTGCACCATAACCAGTCATGACTGCAGCTATTACCTCTGAAGGCCATGGCCACCACCTATCACAGGACACTGTAGCTTTCACTGACTCCATAGGAAGAGCAGCATGATTTCAACTGGTCCTGTTCACTGTCTCCTCTAGGGAATGGCTTTGCCCCCGCCCCAACTAGTTTTTCTCCTTCCCTTAGCATCTTTTCATTAATTTTGTTGCATTTGCTCATGGGAGGAAAAAAAAAATCAAGCAGGCTTCTAAATTAGCACTTGAAAGCAGTTGTAAATTCCTCAGCCAAGTCTTCAGAGGAAGTGCCATTATCTCCTGAGATTCCAGCATTTGAGTCTGAGCAATGTGGCTAACACAGGTGTGCCAGGACAGGGGGGTAGGGCACCCTGAAATCCTGGACCCATCCGCAGGTACCAGTGACACCAGAAACTCCAAACACACTTTGTTCACCCAGCCTCCAAGCACTCTTTCAAATTCCTTCCTCCTCTGTGCAATTAAGAACATTAAATCGACTGCTGTAATTGAGTTCAGTTCAATTTCTCACTTTAGACTTGGAAAATTATGTGTAAGGAAAGATTCACATGCCTTACTAATCAGCCAAAGTTGACAGGAGAAAGAGAAAAGAAAGAAAGGAAACTTCTGATCATTCAACCATTAAACAAATGCTGGGGACAGTGCCAGTCTAATTACTAGGTTACTATATAGGCTTCTGGTATTTTGAAAAACAACACCCTAAGTCTAGGGCCTCCACATTCCAGAAACAAATGGCTTCTCCTTTAGCCTTCTTAGCTTCTTCTGCAGAGATTTCTTGGAGGCTGAACGGAGAAGAGACTGGTGCCTGAGTGGGCACAGTGTGGGACACCAGTGGTGCAATCTCTGACCATCATTTGTAACCAACCCTCTTCCACAAGACACCCTGCATTTTACCACCCTCAGTCTGTGTCCTCTCGGATACCTACCCGTTTAGAATATGAGTTCCTACCAGCCTTATTCTGAATAGCCAAAGGTGTATACAGCCCAAATGCCCATTAACAGGTAAGTAATATTGATAGTAAAACACTCTCTCTCTCTCTCTCTCTCACACACACACACATTGGAATATTATTTAGTATATAACACATCCTACAACAAAGGTGAGTCTTGAAAACAGTGAATTAAGTGAAAAATAAAACAAAACAAGACACAAGTCACAGATTAATTAATAATAATAATAATTAATAATAAAATGGTAAACTCATTGAGATAGGAAATCGATTAGAAGTCACCAGTGGCTTCAGGTAAGGATATGAGGGGAGGGAGGGGTGGAGAGGAATCTATAGGCAAGAGACAGAGATAGAGACAGAATTTTTGTTTGGAAATATGCCAAGACAGTGGCTCACACCAGTAGTACTAGCTACCCAGAGGCTGAGATCTGAGGATAGAGTTTCTGTGAGCATTATCCCTACCTTTGGTCCTCAGCTCCACCCAGACCTGAGCTCCTCCATCCTAGGGTTCCCACCTAACATCTGGCCACTCCCTCTCTCTGCCTAAACCCCCACCCTACCTCACTTCCTGCCCCCCAGACCCTCTTGCTATCTGGGTAGGGTTGGGTGCCATGTATTCCCTCACCCAGGGAGATATGGCCCCTCTAATAAACTTTATAATAATCTATCTCCTGTGCTTGCTTGTCTCCGTGTGGTCTCCTGGGATGAACATGAAGGATTCTTACAGGTTCAAAGGTAGGCAGAAAAGTCCATGAGCTGGAGCTATGGCTCAAGTGGTAGAACACCAGTCTTAAGTAGAAAAAAGCCAAGAATTTGAGCCTTGGGTTTAAACCCTACTATTGGCACCAAAAAAGAGAGAGAGAGAAAAAAGAAAGAAAGAAAGAAAATAGTTTCCATTGCAACAATGAGATATACAAGACATTATGTTGAAAAATGAACTTTACAAATTTGGGGGGGTGGGAGGGGGTTGGGAGGTCAGGGATGGGAAGGGGAAATTAAGGAGGAAGCAACAATGCTTGGTAAGAAATGTACTCATTACCTTACTCATGTAATTGTAACCCCTCTGTACAGTATTTTCACAATAAAAAAAAACTGATTACTAAAGAAAACAGTGGAAATTAAAAAAAAAAGAAAGAAAATCATTTTTGTGAAGGCAGTCTAGTGCACGAATACCTACCTGCTCAACTTTGTGTGCCTGTGGGGAGAGATGATGATAGGGGGAAAACTTCTTCAGCCTCCATCTTGCTCAGTCTCTACGTCAAGTTTGTAGATATAGCTATATGGTAAATAATATCATGTGCATAATTAATACCACTGGATTTTACATTGAAAAGGACTAATGTATGTATTTGCCACTGTCTTTATGTGTTTGTGCTAGTACTATGGCTTGAAAGGAGAGTCTGAGCATTGCCCTTGAGCTTTCTTTGCTCAAGGCTAGAGCTAGCTCCACTTCTGGCTTTTTTTTTTCTGAGTAGTAAATTGGAGATAAGAGTCTCACTGGCTTTCCTGCCGTAGCTGGTTTTCAATGATCCTCAGATCTCAGCCTCCTGAGTAACTAGGATTATAAGTATGAGCATGGCTGCCATGATTCTTTTATGTTTCTTTTAACACATTTTAAATATATATACAAAAGGAGGCACTGGCTCCTCCTGATGCATCCAATAGGATCACACTGGCTATGGTATTTGTAAAGCCAGCCCAACAAAGAAATTCATTGGCTCCTAAACATTCTAAGGTCAGGTGAGCTTCAAGATATGTACCAGATGCCTTCCCCCTTGCTCTTCCAGATTCACTTGCTTTCCTTCTTCTCCCTGAGCTCTTATTTGGGAGCCTGTATTGTCTGTACCCCATTTTAAAAAAGACTTCAGTTACCCAGGGCTTCCAAATGCAATTGGCCTGTAGAAAACACCAACAGAAGTGTGGAGGAAGGCGTAGAGTGAAGATGGAATTATTCCTCTGCTCCTTCCTTCAGGATCTCTTCAGGATCCCTGTGCACTCCTGATGATTTGTGTTTATTTTTTCAAAATGCTCGCTCTGTATGATACTCACTTTATAGTCTGATAGCTACTTTCTGCTGTATCCTTTTTTAAAAAAGAAAAAAACTACAGTAGTTATTCAAAGGACAATTGTGAATTATGAAGATTATGCTTATGAATTACAAAAGATGATGAAGGTATTGTATCTTGGTCAGTGTCACCACTTCCATGTTTCCCACTTCCATCCATACCCTCAAGTTACACTGTTCAACTTTTATATAATGTACATTGAATATCATGAGTTTATTTGCTCAGTCTTCCTCTCTCCATTTACTGACCCAGCTCTTTATGTCCTCCCTGACAACAAAATATATTTCAGTTTCCTGGTATTCATTTTGTTAGACTGCTCATTTGTTGTTCATTGACCTTATACCATTGGACTTATCTCTTGACTATACCATTAGTCAATTTGTTTGTATATATGCATATAACTGTACAAACTTTTATACGTCTTTTGATTTAAAGGTAGGAATAGCTACACTGTTTCTGACCCTGGGTCATTGCAGTGATTTTCCACTGTGTGTTCAGGTATCCTCCCCGCCATGCTCACAGTGAAGGGTAACTTTGTTAAACCTTCCTCCTGTTATCAAGTGCAAGTTTTCCTGGTGGGCCTCCACTCTCTTGAAACCTCTCAGATAATTCTCATTGTTGCCAACTCTTAGCTCTGATTTTTGCTGGGCTAATCTCAACTTCGTTTTTTTTTGTTTTTTTTTTTAATTTTATTTTATTTGTGAACATACTGTACAGAGGGGTTACAATTACATGGGCAAGATAATGCATACATTTCTTACCAAGCATTGCAGCCTCCTCCTTTGTTTACCCTTCACCTCCCTTCCCAGCCTCCCCCCTCCCACTCACCCAATCCTTTCCCCCCCTCCCCCCCACCGACATTGTAAAGCTCATTTTTGACATGACAATTTGTACTTCTCATTGTTGCATCAGGTCCACCTGTATCCTTAAACAACTGGTTTTTCCCCATCTCCTCCACAAGTTATACTGACATCAAATTATTGAAAGCAGGGGTTATACTGTGGGGGAGGGACATACAAAGCAACAAAGAAATAATCTTATAAATGCATTAGAAACACATGCATGAAAGAAAAAAAACATTAAAATACATATCTAAGGATTCATTTTCCTAACATCACATTATCTGACTTTTTCCACTTGACTCATACATATACTAGATATTGCAAATAAGGGAAACCATGGGACCTGTGTTTCTTTGTGCCTGGCTTACTTCACTTAATATAATTTTTTCCAAGTTTTTCCATTTCCTAACAAATGGGGCAATGTCATTCTTTCTGATGGAGGCATAGAATTCCATTGTGTATATATACCACATTTTCTTATCCATTCATCTACTGAGGGGCATCTGGGTTGGTTCCATATCTTAGCTATGGTAAATAATGCTGCAATAAACATAGTTGTGCTAGTAGCTTTAGTTTGGTCTTGTTTGTAAACATTTGGGTAAATTCCCAAAAGTGGGATTGCTGGGTCCCACTTTTGGGAATTTACCCAAATGTTTACAAACAAGAGCTCTATGTGTAGTTTTATGGTGTTAACAGTAACAACAACCCTACAATACACTTTGTTTTAGAACCCATAAGGGAAACTAAGATCTTCCTTTCCAAAAGTACCATCAAAATCTCCATTTCTTCCTACTGCTCCAGAATGTTCCTTGTACCCCTCCTTGAGTCCATTGCTGTAGCCAGAAGAAAACTAAGTGCTACTAGCTCAGGCTACATGCTCCATGATATGCAGCATGTGTGGGGTATGAGAGAAAGCATTTCCCCAGGGAGAAGTTAAGGAAACATATATATATATATATATACACATACATATATACACATACATATATATACATACATATATATACATATATACACACATATATACATATATATGTGTATATACACATACATACATACATACATAAAATGGAAGTTACTTGGATAAGGTCATAGCTGTCCATTTTACACAGATGAAAGGGATTCAAACTGAGCTTGCCTGACTCCAAGCTCTTTCTCTGCCCAAGAGAAATACAAGCATCCAAGTTTTGCAGGTAAACTCTCAGCCAGGAAGTTGGGCTTAGGCTCAAGACACAAGTGGTTCATGTTAGGGTTCCAGCAGAAGTGATCATAGGAACCAAGCTAGGAAAGACATAGAGCATCTCAGGCTGAGAGAAGGATAAAAGAGCAATGCATATCCTCCAGCTCATAGAAACATGAACAGCTCCATCATCTCTACTCCCTAAGACACAGCCACTTGTGACGCAGTCATCTGCCACAGCAGAAGAGCAGAGTAGGAGAAGCTGGATAGAAAGAACAAATGTAACAGGAACATGAGTAGAATGTTGAGTTTATTAGCTGATTGCAGCATTGGAAGCTAAGGGCAACTGCAGGATTCCAGGATAGAACATCAAAGTAACCAGTGATGTGCATGCCAACACATGTGCCTGGACAGTTATGCTTTCAGATAACAGCCAAAATGCTGATTATATTTATTTATTTCATTGGGACTAATTAGGAACAATTAGAAATCGTTCAGAGGATATCTATGAATCACCTGTCTCTGGGTTGGGCACTAAATATAGCACAACGAAGAAGAGGGCTGTGCATTTGTGCATTGAAGGGAGAAGGGCATATAGATCAACAGCCATCCTAATTCTGGAAATGTTTGTGCTGTGAGGCAGAAGCATAGGGAGGGACCACTGAGGAGGGCATCTGAAAACCTGCAGCTGCTCATGCAGGCTCCCAGGTGAGAAGTCTCCTGGCTGAGTACTGAAAGTATCTCCAGATTTATATAGTGTAGAAAGAGCTAGAGTTCCAAGTTCTAGATTGAAGTCCCAGCCCTAACACCAAAGCACTTTGGGCCCCTTACCAGGTTCTATAATATACACAATTCCATCAGTAAAAAATAGTCCCTTGCAGGGTTTCTTCTTGAAGATACCACATCTGACATGTGTCAAGTGTCTTTCCCAAAAGCTTACAGGATACCTAACATCAAAGCATGATTTACCCATCATTACAGAAATGTTCAGAGGAGACTACCTATGTGTCAGGGTCGATGAATGGAACGGCCACATATTGTTTCATCATTATCTGTTCTCTCCCATGCACTGGTCATTCTCATCCCTCTCTAAACCATGAAAGGTTCTGGAGTACTAAGACCAAGGGTTACAAATGGCCAGTGTAGAACACAGAGCTCAAGAAATTATTTTATGATGACTGAGTATATATGTGAATAAAAGAAATAAATAATCCAAATGATCTCTATGATACCTATCATCCTTAATATGCTAAAAAAAATCCCACAAATGCTAAAGCACAGACAGCATTTGAAGGAAAGAAAGCAGGATAGACATCCAAATTGGTTGAGGGAAGGCTTCTTGGAGATGATTCTAGGGCACTTAGCATATCATCCCACTGACAGACATTATCTTTACCCAGTTTTAAAATACAGGGTTCTCCCTGTTCAAATGCCTACCACATTTATGCAGATACATAGACCCAAGAGTCCAACAGATGTTGGTTTTAGACCATTCATGATTTTAGGAGAGAAAATAACTTTTTAGTTCTCTTTAAGTTAAAGATAAAATGATACCCTGTGTTTTTAGTTATAAACAATCATATGATCATTATGGAAAATTACAAATTCAAGCATGTTTCACTCTGTATAAGAGTTCAACCACTATTGACATATTGATGTATTTCTTAAGTATTTTTTCACCTTTACATGCTACTATTGATAATTTTTATGAAATTTGTTCTGCTTGATTTTGTTTAACATTACATTGTAAACATCTAACTATGCCATGAAAATACCTCCATAAACATCATTTGAAATTGCTGCAGAATGTTCCATCCTATACTGGTCAAAATTTACATAACCAATCTCAGGTCAGACATTTAGATTTACAATATTCATTGTTGTAACAAGTAGCTCTGTGTATAAAGTTGTATTTCTATTTTTTGATCAGGTCCTTAGGACAGATTTGTGAATCAAAAGGCATGAAGGGCTCTTGCAATTCAAGATTGGGTTATTTTCTCTATGATGTGCTTACACAGCATGGCTTACACCAAGAGCATGAAGCAGTGGTGTCTCCGCAGTTCTGACTTCATTTTGTTTCCTCTCTTCATCATTTTGCCCATTTATCCTGTTACCACTTTTGTCTTTATCCAAAGCTTTCTTCCAGGTCATAAAAACCTGGAGAAGAAATGGAAGGGAAGCTACATTTATTATATTTAGACCCACTCTTCCTACCCAGCAGAGAAAGTAAAGCTACCTCAAGCCCTGGCATATTATATTTCTAGCAGCAGGAATCTGCTGTGTAGAAGTAGACACTGCTCTGAGCTCACAGTCAGGTTCCCATTGAGGAAGAAGGAGAGAGAGGGAGACAGAGGCAGAGCTAGAGATTGAATTGAAGACAGAGACAGAGAGAGAGGGGATGGAGACAGAAACAGAGACATGGAGACAGGCTGTACAAGTGGATTATAGCAGCTCTACTTGCCATGCATATAAGAAAGGGTCTGGACAGTAAAAGCTGTTGATTTTGGGGCTAGGTGCCACATAACTTCCCATTAGTTGATGAATACAGGAGGAAGAAGCCTCTTAGATATATAGAAAATCATTCAACTGGCCTTCTAATGGCCTACTTTTAATATCTAGTCTACAATTCTTTCCAGTTTAGGCACAAGACTACAGAATCAGGAGCAGCTCATACCTACCTCAAAAAAAAAAAATCTTTGACCATAGGGACTGAAATGAGAGCCAAGAGAAGCAAAGCTGGGAAAGAAGGAGGAAGCTACTGAAATCTAAGCCTGGTAGAATAAACACCCAGTTGCCACTTAAGAAAGGAGTCTGGAAGGAATGTATCCAAGGATAGCATGGACTTCATGGTAGAGGCAAGAGGCAAATCCATGTCTCCATCCAGTACTCTTTCTGCTGTAATATTTTGCCTATGTTAGTTCTGAGGGAATAAGCCAGTGTGTGTGGAATTGTAGCTGACACAAACATCAGGCTGCACATACCACTTGGCATTCTCCTAAGGCATTCCATTTCCCTCAGTGGGTTAGACACACACGCGCGGGCGCGCGCGCGCACACACACACACACACACACACACACACAGATTACTTTGTTGATAGACATGCAAGGATTTTTGTTCATATAGATGTTCTTCAGTGTCATGCCCCTTGAACTTCACAGTTCATGATCCTCTTCTCTCTCTCTTTTGAAGCCAGGTCCAATCAGCCCTATGCTTCTGAAAGAACAGAACATTCAATCTAGACCAGAAAACTAACAGCTCCAAGAATCTAAAGACCTTTGCAGCAGAGTGTAACCTGACAACTGAAAATCACCACCAAGCCTGGTGGTACCACAGAGATCCTCCCTTATCTCAGGAGGAGAGGGAGGCAGGGGTCCCAACTCAGGCTCAGCTACATTCTTGTGATTTGGTTCCCAACATCTGTTTCTGCAGCTTTAAAATAGACAGGACATCACTTCTGTGCATTTATCAGAAGCCATTGTTGGGATTGGCTGACATAATGTGTGTGAAAACTCTTATAAACTACAAAACATTGTCCAGCATAAACCAAGCATATATTTGCCTAAGAAAGTACTGGGCACTGGGGAGAAATTCAAGGTAAAATGGCAGCCATCAGCCTCCTTCTTTATGTTTTTTTTTATTGTAAAAATAGTGTACAGAGGGGTTAGAGTTACAGGAGTAAGAGTTAAGGTAATGAGTACATTTCCTATCGAGCATTGTTAGTTCTCCTTTGTTTTCCCCCTACCATCCCTTCCCTTCCCAACTCCCTAACTCTCCTCTCCTGCTACCAAGTTGTAAAGTTTGTTTTCAACATAGTGTCTTGTACATCTCACGGTTACAATGGGTCAACCTGTATCCTTGTTTCAGCATCTTGTTATTTCCCTTCTCCCTCCCCAAATTAGAAAAATGTATATACAAGATGCAGGGTGCCAGAATCAAATACAGTGAAAACAAGGATTATACTGTGGGGGAAGAACCTATAAGAGAAACAAAAAAAATCACATAGTACATTTTTGATATGTTAAAAAAAAAGCAATAGCAAGAAAGAAAAACCACTTGTGTCCCTATCTTGGGCTTCATTTCATTTAACATCATCTTATCTGGTCATATATACATAGCTTTTGACCTCTTCTGCTTGTCCTAGACACTGCATTGTCTAGTTATTGCAAATAAGGGAAACCATGTTTCTTTGGACCTGGCTTACTTCACTTAATATAATTGTTTCCAAGTCTTTCCATTTCCTAAC
>NW_012267238.1:8216275-8271798 GCF_000151885.1 Dipodomys ordii | reverse complement strand
AATGGGTCCACCTGTATCCCTATTTAAATGAATTGTTTTTTCCCTTCCCCTCCACAAATTATATCAACATCAAATACAGTGAAAGCAGGGGTTATACCATGGGGGAGGGACATGCAAAGCAACAAAAAAACCACATGGTACATTATAAACATGTTAGAAACAATAGCAAGAAAGAAAAACCATTTGAATCCTTATCTTGGGGTTCATTTCACCTAACGTCAACTTATCTGACAGTTTCTGCTCATCTCAGACATATACTAGTTACTGCAAATAAGGGAAACCATGGGACCTGTTTCTTTGGGCCTGGCTTACTTCACTTCACATAATTTTTTCCAAGTCTTTCCATTTCCTAACAAATGGGGCATTGTCATTCTTTCTGATGGAGGCATAGAATTCCATTGTGTATATATATATTTTCTTGATCCATTCATCTACTGAGGGGCATCTGGGTTGGTTCGATATCTTAGCTATGGTAAATAATGCTGCAATAAACATAGATATATATATATATATATATATATATATATATATATATATATATATATATGTATAATTATATATATTTTAGATTTAGGAGGCCCTTGCCTGCTGTATAGCTAATGAAAATCTTCTCTCAATCTGCAGGCTTTCTACTGATCTTGCTAGCTATGTCCTTTGCCAGGCAGAAGCTCTGCAGTTTCATGCAATCCCATTTGTCCAACCTTTCTTTGATTTATTATGTTTCTGGGTCTTTATTAAGAAATTTTCAGCCTGTGCCAAGAAGCCCTAGAGTTTCTCCTATTTCTTCCTGTAATGTTTTCAAGGTATCTGCTTTTACCTCAAGGCCTTTGATCCATTTAGAGTTGATTCTGGTACAGGATGATCTATAAGGATCTAACTTTAATTTTTTACAAGTATTTAACCAATTTTGCCAGCACAATTTACTGAAGAAGCTGTCTTTCTTCCATCCATTTTTTGCTCCCTTATTGAAGATTAGGTGGCTATAGGTCTGCGGGTTTGTTTCTGGGTCTTCAGTTCTATTCCATTGGTCCTCAGGTCTGTTCTTGTGTCAGTACCAAGCTGTTTTTATTACTATTGGTTTGTAATAGAGTTTGAATTTCCACTTCTTTTATAAGCACAGAATATTTTATTTATTGAAAAACAACCATGAGTCCCCTTCCCCTCACTGTGACATTGATAATGATAGTATTACTTGGTGAGCCATGGCTAGAAGGCATGAAATCATATCTTTATTTTTTATTCCTTAGGTTCAAACATACACACACACACACATACACACACACACACACACACATACACACACACACACACACACACACACACACTTCATGTTCATCTTTTTTTATCTGAAGATATTGACCTTCCTCAATACTTAAATCCTGGCTGGCAATTATCTGCCTCATATTCCTGGGAGAAAAAAGAGGGAGGGGCACTTAGCTAACTCTGTCCAGATCATTCTAATCCCCTCACTTAAAGGAAGATTCTTCCTTACTAGCTTGTGAGACTATCTTTTATACTTTTAACCAGTGGCTTCTGGTTATTATTACTTATTATCTAATCATTCCTAAAGAGCAAAAGATTGAAAAGACTTTGTAAAAGAAGGTAAAGCCTGATGCTGGTGGCTGACGCCTGTAATCCTAGGGAGGCTGAGGTATGAGGATCATGGTTTAAAGCCAGTCCTGACAAGAAAGTCCAATTTATCACCAGAAAACTGGAAGTGGCACTGTGGCTCAAAGTAGAACTTTTACCTTGAGCAAAAGAGCTCAGGGACAGGCAGGCTCTAAGTTCAAGTCCCAAGACCAATAACAACAACAACCACAACAACAACAAAAGAGTAGGTAAGATTCTTGACTAGTGTGGTGGCACACATACACATGGTCCTGGTTATTTGGGAGATGAGGGACCAAATGAGATAGAATAAAGTGCTGGACATACAGTTTGTTCAATAAAACACCAAACAAATCAAAATCAAATATATAGGAAGCAATAATCATTTAATGGAATATACACATTGTCACATTTCAAGACTCCCCTACCAACCCCCTGAGTAAATCAGTCTCAAACAACAGACCAGTATCAGCCTGGGAAAAAGTGGGACCCCATGTGAATAACAAACTAAAGGCAAAAGGGGCTGGGACCATTGCTCAAGTGGTAAATAGCTTACCCAGCAAGTGTAGGAGCCTGAATTATATCCCTAGTACTGAAAAAAGTCTAAGGCTTTTAACTACAGTAGGCAACAAGTTGTTATTCTAGAAAGAATTCAGTATTTAAATTTAGATGAATCCGGTTACAGATAAGATATGTGACAAAGAAATTGTCCAAAAAAAAAAGCCTTGGTATCAGTAAGAATGTCATCAAGGGGCTAGGAAGGTGGCTCAGTGGTAGAGCCCTTGCCTTGCATGCCTGAGGCCCTCAGCACCACATAAGCAAAAAGAAAAAATCTGGAAGTGGCTCTGTGACTCAAGTGGTAGAGCACTAGCCTTGAGCTGAAGAGCTGAGGGACAGCACCCAGGCCCAGAGTTCAGGCCCCACGACCGGACCAAAAAGAAAAAAAAAAAAGAAAAAGAAACTAAAGAATGTCATCAGGAAGGATATGGATACTTGCTGGTCTACCAGAGCAAAATCCTTCTCCTGCCATTGCCTGGCATGCCCCCACCCCCAAAACTTTGTGCAAGATCTTTTGGAACACTACCTAATCATATCTCATTCTGGACCACTACTTACTTATGCCCTGGATAGCTAAAATAATATGTGTGTGAGGTGGCAGTGGAGGAGGGGTGGGGAATAAGGAAAGTCATGTTATTTTTCTGATCCCATTTATAAAGATTATTAATCGTAACTACTATTTGTAGAGTACATTCCAGTTAAAAGGGGCATTTTTATCTACAGTGTATCAGAGAAAAGAAAATTCATCACTTATAACCTATGTCTTGAACAGTCTGAGCTCAGCAGGGCATGAATACAAACGGGTTTCTTTTCTTCTCAAATTACCACCTTCAACCAAGTTGTCAGCTCTCCCTTTCTCACCTCTTAATGACACCTGAGGTGGATTCCATATTTTTCCTGTTGCTTTGGGGTCTGAAAATGCCCGGCTTCATTTGCAATTTCAGTCCCAGATTCTGTTTTAACTCTCAGCTCTTCCTCTCCCCACAAAGGGTAGCTAAGCTTGGATTAAGGAACTTGTAACAGCGTTGGGAAGGAGGTGAGCTGTCCCATCAAATGGGTATGGAAGGCAGGAAGGAGAAAGCACGGTTCTCTAACTTGCCTGATTTCTGTTGTGAGCATCTATGGCTAAGTACAATATCTTCCCAAGGGGCCAGGCGACAATAGTGGGCCCTTGGTGCTCCAATGGGAACATATGCAAGTTCTCTCATGACAGAGAGAGAAAGGAAGTCCACCCCTTGACCAACTCCTTCAAACCTACCCCTCTGACCTTACACCCACCTGAAGTGATCCACTCCTTCTCCAGTCCCTTGCAGACAGAATCCTCACTGAGCATGAGAGTTTTGTTTGTTTTGTTTTTGTGGTTGTTTTTTTTTTTTTGATAAAGCATACCAGATAGCTCCAGACTGGCTACCTTCCATAATGGGCCCTTGATTCCCAGGAAACTTACTCCTCTGATCACTCCACATAGTAGGCTGCTCAGCTCTCTTCAGTTGTCTGCACCCCTCCTCAGGTAGATATGCCATCTACTAGGAAGCCCATTGAAGAAACAGATAGCAACTAGGAAAGGAGAAAGTTGTCTCCCCTTCTTGCTGACATTGTCTTTATGGAGGACTCTTTCATTATGCCTCTGGGCTAGACTACTGACTTACAGGTAAAGGATTCCCCTTTATCTTCCTAGTCTTCCATTTAAGTAACTTGAAGGATGAGCAGTGCAGGTGGTCAGGGCTGGGATGTTGGTCTCTGAGCATTTGTTTCCCTTGGAATGCAGTAGTCCTACCCCTCGTTCCTAGCTTTGGGTCTGCTCAATGAGTCCCCTCACCATCCAATTACTAAGCAGTACATGTATGATCTCCTCTCTTCCCATCCCCTCTTCTCAGGTAGAATGACTAGTTTCTAGTACTAGCAGCAGGACCCTCTTTTTTGGTTCAATGCCAGGGAATGAAGTCCAGGAGCACAGGGAAACTAGAGAACTTGCACCAACTGCTTTGCCTTCAATCCTAGGGCTTGACTTGGGGCCTGGCAATATTCCTGAGCTTTTTTGCTCAAAGCTTGTGCTCTACCACTTGAGCCATAGCTCCACTTCAGACTGTTTTTGAGTAGTTAATTGAAGGTAAGACTCAAGGACTTCACTGCAGGGCTCTCTTCAAATTGTGATCCTCCGATTTCAGCATCTTGACTAGTTAAGATGACAGGAGTGAGCTACCAGCCCATGGCAACTCTGACTGGCTTTTATGAGAGAGTCTGAGCAAGGTTGTTGGCCAGAGGGAGAAAGTCTTTCAAAGTCTGTTATGTGTAAGAAAACGTTAACTAATATATTAAAAGGGTAAGCATCTTTTGGTCCATGTGCCTAATGTGTGTGACATAGTATTGCTAAAGACAAATTGCTCATTGATGATTTTGAATGCCATTTAAATATAGGACCCTAAAATGGGGTTGAGGTTTTAGCAAGTTACATAACTTCATACATTCTAACTCTAGAATGTGGTAATATCAGACACATTTCTAAAATATGGGAACTGAGTCATAAAGAGGATCAGAGAATATCCCAGTTGGGTGCAGTGGCTCATGCCTGTAATTTTAGCTACTTGGGAGAAAGAAATAGAAGATCATGGATCAAGGCCAACCTAGGCAAAAAAAAAAAAAAAGAAAGAAAAAGATAACAACAGCCTACCTCAAAGAACAAGCCCCCCGGGAACCTATGCTTATAATCAGTCCCAACTAAAAGGGAGCTTTAAGTATGAGGAGTCACTGCCCAAAGCAAAAAGCACCAGATTCAGTCTGAAAAATAACTAAAGCAAAAAGGGCTGGAGGTATGGTTCAAGTGATAGAGCACTTTTCTAGCAAGTGCAAAGCCCTGAGCTTAAAGTCCAGTATTTCTAAGAGAGGAGAGAGACAGACAGACAGAGATAGAAACAGAAAGAGAGACAGAGAAGGAATCTTCCCAAATCATAAGTTAATAAGAAGTAGATCACACAATCAAAATCGGTGTTTCTCTAAGTACTAAATACAAGTACCAGCACCTTGTTACTTAATACGGTTGCTATGGAATATTGAAGAGAAAAAACTATCAAGACTGGAATTGCCTCCAGAACATATTGAGGCAGATATTAGAGACTGCCCCAAATCCCCTTTGATAAACTGAAAACCACCCTAAGAGCACACAGCTAGTGCCCCTCCTATGGCTGCCTATGGCTCTCTTCATACCCCACAGCTACTCGTAATCAGCGCCCATAGCCAGTCATGGGTACTAGACCAGGCCTCTGCCTCTGTCAGGAATACCAAAGAGGCACCTCCAGAGACAAACAGTCAATCTATGGGATAGGAGAATCTCAGAATCTGTCTCTGAGATGTCCACTCTGTTTCTGAGAGTGGGGCAGGATCTGAACTCGGATTTCATACTAGTCTACAATAGAAGTAAGTAGAAATGGTACATTACAACAGAGTTCCACGAAATAATCAAGAGCGTCACAATATCAGAGCTGTGAGAAACCATTAAAAGCAAAGGCCCTCACTGAAAGCTGCTAAAACCATAGTGCATGGGATATGAGGAAAATGAGAGCAATAAAGGGGGATTAATTAGACTAAAATATAATTTGTGCAAATAAAAAATACTATGCTGAAATTGCTTTGTAAGATTAATATGCACTGAAAACATGACAAAAAGATTAAAATAGTCTCTGTTATGATGAGAGAGAGTGAAGGAGGGTGAATATTGTTGATGTACTTTGCATGCATGTGTGAAAATAAAACAAAGAAACCTGCTGAAATTGTTTTAAGAAGGGAAAGTGATGAAGGAGTTGAGTTTGACCAAGATACCTATGTTATATGCATGTATGGAAATGTCACAAGGAAAGTATTGGAAATGTCAATAACAAATGTTAATTTAGAAAGAAAATAGTAAATCCTTTTCTCCTAATACAATTTCCCACAACCCACGATTGGAGGCCATATCCATATTCCTTGGACTACAGCATCTATATCCATGCTCCCATAGATTGGGCTTCTAGAATATTCTTGTGGCTTGGCCTAAACAAGGACCCTTCATCTGGGGAAGGTACTAGTGCAACATTTGGCTTCTGTATTGAGAAACAGCCAGGTTCATTTTGTAATGGTAAATAAATTTGACCACATAGTTCTCTAACAGAAAACTTCCTATTATCTCAGGAAAATCTCACTATCTTTTGTGACAACCTTTTACATTCTACCATTTACCTCCACTTCACCAAATCGAAGTTCTAGAATTTACTAGCAGTACATGGATCCTGATCCACCATGCCTTATATCTCATTCTCTTCTCCCAACCCACTAATGTTCTCCAGCTGTACTCTCACATGTCAGACCAGCTTACTCACCCTCCTCTGAGCCACCTTTTCCCTTCCCTTTAGTTGGATTTGCTGTTAGAAATAGGAAATGTACTCATTACCTTGCTCCTGTAACTATAACCCCTCTGTACAGTATTTTTACAATAAAAACATACTAAAAAGGAAATAGGTTTGTTTGTTAAAGTTTTTCCATATTTAGGTTGAAATGGCTCTATGTGGATAGCCTTGTAGGTATCTACCTATAGCTTTCCTGTATCAGTCTCTTGGGAACATTCTGTAAGTTTGTTCCCTTTCCCCAACATACTACAGAAGCTTAATACACCCCATTTTAGAAATTTCAGCTCCTTTCAGCTAAACATAGGAGGTTGGTTCAAGTCCCTCCTCCTCCTCATCAGTCTTCAGGTCATATGCTAAACCATTAGAGAATTTGCACAGAAGGGAAAAGAATATTCAAGGTGTAATCTGGCTAGCATGCAATATGAGAACCAACATGGAACCAGATGTACTGAATTGCATCTAGCATTCTTCCAGCTGCTTTATCAACATCATTTCCTTCCAATCCTCATTAAATAATGTAATGGTATTATCTCCAATTTGCCTATAAGGAAATTGAGGCTCAGAAAGATTAAAGGACTTTTTCAATGCTGGTAGGTCAAAGAGCAAGAGTCTAAATCTTTATGTGAACAACACCAGATCCATGTTCTTTCTACCTCATTATCAGGATTTCTCCTTTGAAATATGGGACTTAAATTAATTCATCTACTAAAGGGAGACAAATATAAAAGCCACAGTCTTTTTTGGGGGGGTTGGGCAAATGTCGCATGATTATACTGAATTTTCTAGAATCCATATGCCTTTCTACTTTGTAAAGGTCAAAATTGTGATCGCAGTTTCTTTCTTCAAGAAAATTAAAATAATTGGTGTTTCCCATCTCATCTGCTCTTCTGAATCTCTGTTATTGTGCCAGTTGCTGAACAAACATGCCACCTACAATAGTCACATCTTCCCCATTCTCCAGCTGCTTTATTGGTTCCTTTAAATAAAATATTGCTGTGATGAATAATGCCATCTAATTGTAAATGTGCACATCACAGCTCATTGCTTCAAGTGGCTTCTCAGAGTGCCCTGCTGGGACCCATAGACCTCATGGTTCTCAAAAGCACCATAAAGTCACTTGGACAAGGCCCACAGTCCCCATCTCTGCTGTATAGAACACCACACTACAGATTATAGCTAACAATATCCAAGGATTCAAATACAAAGATATGGAGAGATCATATCCAGGTACTTTAGGCTATACCATAGCCATGTATCTAAAGATGAATGAGTGGGATGGTTAAATAAATGACTGATTAAATGCAAGTATGAATACATAGAAAAGGTAGACAAGTAAAACAGTAGATAGATGAATGAATGAATGAATGAATGAATGAATGAATGGACAAATAGAAAGGTAAATAATAGTTTTGAAAGAAGACAGAGAAAGAGAAGGGAAAGATGAATAAAGATGCAGACTAATGGCATGATGTCCATAAAAACTTACCATCTCAACTATAGAACTTAAAATGGTCACTTGGCAATGTCAATAATAACAGGATTAGTCCCACAAAAAATAAAATACCTAGGAATTAACTTAACCAAAGAAGTGAAGGACCTCTATGATGAAAACTTTAAAAACCTGAAAAAGGAAATCAAAACAGAACTTAGAAAGTGGCAAAAACTCCCATGCTCCTGGATTGGAAAGATCAACATCGTGAAAATGGAAATACTTCCCAAGGCTATCTACAAATTCAATGCGATACCTATCAATATTCCAACCTCATTCTTCAAGGAAATAGAAGAGGCAATCCAAAAATTTATATGGAATAATAAAAGACCCTGAATAGCAAAAACGATCCTTAACAGAAAGAACAGTGCTGGAGGAATATCAATACCAAATTTCAAACTCTACTACAAAGCTATAGTAATCAAAACAGCTTGGTACTGGCACAAGAACAGACCTCAGGACCAATGGAATAGAATTGAAAACCCAGAAATGAACCTAAAGACCTATATGCATTGGAAGAAAGACAGCCTCTTCAGTAAATGGTGCTGGCAAAATTGGTTAACTACTTGTAGAAAACTAAAGCTAGATCCTTATATATCACCCTGCACCAGAATCAACTCCAAATGGATCGAAGACCTTGGAGTCAAAGCAGACACTCTGAAAACATTACAGGATGGAATAGGAGAAACCCTCGGTCTCCTTGGCACAGGCCGAAATTTTCTTTTTTCCTTTTTTTTAATTAGAAATATGGCCATTAGTAAGATATATTTTCTTTTTTTCTTTCTTTTTTATTGTGAACATACTGTACAGAGGGGTTACAATTACATGGGCAAGATAATGAGTACATTTCCTATCAAGCATTGTAGCCTCCTCCATTACCCTTCACATCCCTTCCCAGCCTTCCCAATCCCCCCCCCACCCAATCCTCCCCGCCCCCACCAAAGTTGTAAAGTTTGTTTTCAACATGACAACTTGTACTTCTCATTGCTGCAACGGGTCCACCTGTATCCTTATTTAAACAACTTGTGTTTCCCCTTCCCCTCCACAAATTATAGCAACATCAAATACAGTGAAAGCAGGGGTTATACGGTGGGGGAGGGGCATACAAAGCAACAAAGAAATAATCTTATAAATGCGTTAGAAACAAATTCATGAAAGAAAAACATTTAAATAGAGACCCAGAAACACAACAAATCAGAGAGAGGTTGGACAAATGGGATTGCATGAAATTACAGAGCTTCTGCATGGCAAAGAACATAGCTATCAAGATCAATAGAAAGCCCACAGACTGGGATAAGATTTTCACTAGCCATACAACAGACAAGGGTCTCATATCTAAAATATATCTGGAACTTAAAAATTAAATCCCCCAAAAACAAATCTTCAAAGAAACAACTGACCAATAAGTAAGTGGGCTAAAGACTTAAAGAGAAACTTCTCTGAAGAGGAAAGAAGGATGGCCAATAGACACATGAAGAAATGCTCAACCTCTCTAGCCATAAAAGAAATGCAAATCAAAACAACATTGAGATACCACTTCACCCCAGTTAGAATGGCTATAATCAAAAACTCTAATAACAACAGATGCTGGAGGGGATATGGACAGAAGGGAACCTTACTGCATTGTTGGTGGGAGTGTAAACTTGTTCAACCACTCTGGGAAGTAGTATGGAGGTTCCTCAAAAGACTCCACATAGAGCTCCCCTATGACCCAGCAATCCCACTTTTGGGCATTTACCCAAATGATCACAAACAAGACCACACTAAAGCTACCAGCACAACTATGTTTATTGTAGCATTATTTACCATAGCTAAGATATGGAACCAACCCAGATGCCCCTCAGTAGATGAATGGATCAAGAAAATGTGGTATATATACACAATGGAATTCTATGCCTCCATCAGAAAGAATGGCATTGCCCCATTTGTTAAGAAATGGAAAGACCAATGATTCCTACCCCATCCCTTCACCATGGCTGGAGCATAGTGGTTAACCTAAGACCAAAAGGATCTGAAATTTTCCCAGGTCCTAAACAGATTTGTCAGCACATGAGCAATGAGCTCATCCACTTACTTTCTGCAGTCTCCTCTGCTGGGAAGCAGAAAGCAAACAAGATCATGGCCTTTTCATTCTGCCCATTTCTATTTCAGATAAGATATTGTCTTATTTCTAACCCAAATATGACTTAGTGAAATGTGTGATATTCAAATCAATACCAAGTAAATTCGCACTACCTTGTAATGATATATTGTTAGCAATGACACCCTTGTAGAAAATGGAAAGATTGACCATGCATTCCCAATTAGTTGCTGAGAGCTCAAGTCTACATTGGTACCACTCCACATTATTAAATAAAATGGAATTAAAGGCACGACTGTCTCAACTCATACGTTATCAGATGTCATGTTTCTCCCACACTTACTTTATGGATCATGTACTCATAAAACGGTATAATGAGTCATCCCTTGAAACATGAGCTTTAAACAATATAGCAATACTACTCACTGCTTGTCTGGGTTCCCTGTGAATCCTGTAAGGCCTAGCCCAGTTTTTTTTTCTCTTCTGTGGAGTTTCCCTAGACCAGTAGTTCTCAAAGTATATTTCCCGGACCAGTAGCATCAGCATCTCCACAAAACAATAGAAATGCAAATTCTTGAGTTCTACTGAATCAGAAACTCTGCAGGTGGAGCCAGGAACCTGGGCTTTAATAAATCTTTCAGAAGATGCTGATGCTTGCTAATGTTTGAGAACCACTGCCCACAAGAATGATGAGCCCCTGGGCACTAATCAGTTCACTTCCAAACACAAATACTTATAAAGAACTTACTCTCACGACCATAGTGGAACTTACCTATAGTCCCAGCACTGAGGGAGGTTGAGGCTATAGGATCATGAGCTGTAGATGAGCCTGGCCTCATCAACAACAAAAACAAACACACAAATCAAAGGATGAATTCTGACTAAAGTCCTGACAATTCATTTTTAAAAATGAATAAAATGTACACAACTCTTTAAGAAACTAACAGCCTAGTAAGTTACAAATATGTCTAACTATGCAAAGATGCATAATAGGGCAGTACATTGCTACTTGACCAGAGCAAGCCAATAGAATCATCTTTAGAGTTTTTTTTTATTTTAAGTATGCATCTGGTGAATCCGAATCAGAAAGTCTCTCATGAGTTTGGGGAATCTTACCTTGCTTCAGAGCACTGTGCTGTAGTGAAGAGTATGAGTCATGAGTAGGATTGCTGTGTGTGTCCTCCCCAATCTCCTAACCTCTTCCCTCCAAAACAGCCTTGATGTGGCTGGTCCTCAGCACACCATTTGTCAGCTGCATGACCTTGGGAAAGTTGAAATTTGTACCAGTAAGCATAATGATTGCAATCATGCACTCTGAAGCCTGGTTGCCTGGCCAGGAATCCCTGACTTCCCACATATTTGTTATGTGACTTCAAGCAATTCTTGATGCCTCAGTCTTCCTATCTGCTAAGAGGAACTGTTCCATGAAATTATTCTTAGTGTTTTCAGATGTGCATATTAAGGACTTAGAACAGTAATGCAAGATAGACAGGATTTGGAGGAATGGTGATGATGATGATGGTGATGATGATGACGACAATAACAACAATGATGACCTCAAATGGAGAGTAAAATTATAACACCTACATTACAAGATTGTGTTGGGACAATAGAAATGATATAATGCAGAAACAAAGAATGATTTACATGGAATATACATTCTCCATTTTACCTTAGGGTTTACTTTGTTTTATTGTGTGTGTGTGTGTGTGTGTGTGTGTGTGTGTGTGTGTGTGTGTGTGTGTGTAAATGAATGACTCTACATCTTCCTCTTAAAATTAACAATGAAGAGCAATGATTGGTCTAGGAAGATTCAAGTCCCTGGATCTCCCATCCAAATATTATAGAGTGATGTCATGTTATCTCTCTAATATCATTTAACCTCCCTGTGACTTGTGACTTGTGACTCAGATATGTGCAGTTTATGTCCTGAGCCTAGGAAATTCAACAGAAATCATCTCCACCTATCTTCTCTAGGATCACTCGCTGTGCATGGGAATCACCAGGAGATCTTGCTTGAAAGCAGAATCTGATTTAGTAGATCCTGGATGCAGCCTGAGAGTCTGCATTCACAATGAGATCCCTGGGGATGCTGATTCTCATCTTTCACATTTCCAAGCAGGGCTATAGACAATTCCTACAAGGCCCTTCTACAAAAAGTCCCTACTGTTCTCAAGACTTCTATAAGGTACCCCCAAAGGTAGTGATGTCAGACTCTACTTTTCTAGTTATTCCACTGTAGAGCCCTGGAAGATACCCTGGCCTCTGGAAAACAAAGCATGGTTTCAAGTTCTGCCTCTTCTTCTCATAAGCCATGTGAGGTTGAGGAAATGTAATCTTGCCTGAGAGTTTCAAAGGTTTCCCCACTATACCCCCTTCATATCCTGCACAAGATATGAAAGGGGTATAGTTTCACACTATATGTGAAAACACTAAAGAATCAAGGAACAGCCAGGCAATGGTGGCTCAAGCCTGTAATCCTAGCCACTCAGCAGGCTGAGCTCTGAAGATCACAGTTCAAAGTTGGCCCAAGTAGAAAGTCACTGTGAGACTCTTATCTCTAATTAATGGCTCAAAATGGTAGAGCACTAGCCTTAAGCAAAAGAACTCAGGAAGAGCACCCAGACCCCTGAGTTCAAGCCCCATGACTGACAAAAATAAAAAAAAAAGAATGAAGGAACAGTACAAAAAGAAGATTATTACCAACTCTTCTCGTAGCTAAGAATATATGTGTTCTTGTTCCTTGGACCAAATACTCAGGATGCAATTCCCTTTGTCTAATATCATATTCACTCTTGGATTTAGACATCTCTGTATCCGTTAGCATTCAATGGTAGAAAGGAGAATTCACTCTAGCTAGAATTTTTTTAAGAAGGATATACTATACAAGAGTCAGCAAACCACTGCTCACAGGTGAAATCTGGCCCACTGGCTGCTTTTATGATTGAAATTTTATTGAAATCAGTTACACTAATCCATTTATACGTTGTCTGAAGTCGCTTTCAATCCACAATGTCAGGGTTGAAGAACTGTAACAGAAATGATTACAGGAGTTTAAGCCTAGAGATTCTAAGACCATATGGCCCACAAAAAAAAAATCAAAAAGGGTATGCTATCTGGTCCCTTTCACTTTACCTGGATTACAGGAATAACTACCAAAGCAATGCAGTAGGACCGAGCTTCATAGAGAGCTGCTGCCTCAATATAATTAGAAAAAAATGTTGAAATGGGAAGTTTCCTAACAGAGTGGGAAGCCACCACTGCAGATGCTGGTTCAGAATGGTGTCTACTAGGGACCAAATGCACAGCCGCACACAAAATGAAAGGTTACTGTGACTGTCACTGCCAGTAAAAGAAACAGAAGCTGCCCAGGTATCCACCATTCCACACTTGTGCGAATGTGTCTTGAGAAACAATCCAAATGACTCTGACATAGCCATCTAGGAAATGTGGTTTTCAGCTCCCCATATAATATATGTTAGAATATCTAATGTGTATTATCATATGTAACAATGTATTGTATAGACCTTATAAGAAAGTATGATAAAGGAGACTGAAATGGATATTGAACAAACTGTAGCCACTGCAGTTTAAGGTATTATAACAAATTGCCATCAACCAGGAGGTTGATAATATATATGTGTATATATATAATTGTAAAGATACTGTTGAGAGGGGTTAGAGTTACATGAGCAAGGTAATGAGTCCATTTCCTATCGAGCATTGTTACACACTCTTATTTTTCCCCTAACATTCCTTTCCTCCCAACCTCCCCAATTCCTCCCTCCCCTGCCTCCTATAAAATTGTAAAGTTCGTTTTCAACATACTTTCTTGTACATCTCATTATTACAATGGGTTATCCTATATCCTATTTCAGCATTTTGTTATTTCCATTCCCCTTGTATATACAAGATTCAGGACTCTGGAATCAAATATAGTGACAACAGGGGTTGTACCACGGGGGAAAGAACATACAAAAAAAAAAAACAAAAGAAAATCACATAGTGCATTATAAGTATATTAAAAAGAACAGCAACAAAGATAAAACCTCTTGTGTTCCTATCTTGAGGTTCATTTCACTTAGCATCAGGTTATATGGCCATATGTACACAGCTTTTGACTCTTCTGCTTGTCCTAGATATATACTACTTATTGCAGGAAAGGGAAACCATGGGACCTATGTTTCTTTGAATCTGGCTTACTTCACTTAATATAATTTTTTCCAAGTCTTTCCATTTCCTAACAAATGGGGCAATGTCATTCTTTCTGATGGAGGCATTTTTTGATCCATTCATCTACTGAGGGGCAGCTGGGTTAGTTCCATATCTTAGCTATGGTGAATAAGGCTGAGATAAACATAGTTGTGCTCATAACTTTAGGATGGCCTTGTTTGTGATCATTTGGGTAAATGCCCAAAAGTGGGATTGCTGGATCATAGGAGAGCTCTATGTGGAGTCTTTTGAGGAACCTCCATACTGCTTTCCAGAGTAGTTGAACAAGTTTACACTCCCACCAACAATGCAGTAGGGTTCCCTTTTGGCCACATCCCCTCCAGCATCTGTTATTAGAGTTCTTGATTATAGCCATTCTAACTGGGGTGAGGTGGAATCTCAATGTTTGATTTGCATTTCTTTTATCGATAGAGAGGTTGAGCATTGCTTCATGTGTCTGTATAACCTGATGCTAAGCGAAATGAACCCCAAGATAGGGACACAAGAGGTTTTATCTTTGTTGCTGTTCTTTTCATTGTATTTATAATGTACTATGTATATACATAGTATATACATTTTTCTAATTTGGGGAGGGGAAGGGAAATAACAAAATGCTGAAATAAGGATACAGGATGACCCATTGTAACAATGAGATATACAAGACAGTATGTTTAAAATGAACTTTATAGGTGGAGGGGGGAGGAGTTGGGGAGGTGGGAAAGAAAGGGATGGTAGGGGAAAATAAAGGAGGGTGTAACAATGAAAAAAAGTGATCACTTATTTCTCCCAGTTATGGCATCAGTCTGTGAAGTCCTAGCTCAAAGTTCCTGCAGATCCAATGATTGGTAAGAACACGATTTAATGGTTGATAGGAGCCATCTTCATTTTATATCATTACACAGCAAAGAGAAGAAAGAGGAGGAAGTTCTTCCTGTCCCTCCTTACAAGGGCACAAATCCATTCAGAAGGTCCTTGCTCCCAGCATGCCCACATGTGGGCTAAGATTTCAACATACAAATCTTAGAGGTCCACTAATGTGATTCCACAACAGTTCTCAATCAAGAAGTAGTTCTATTTGGACATCATTCCTTTGTAGGTGCTGGTTTTTCAAGGTCTTTCAAGTGCAACTGTAATGTAATGATTCCAGGGTTGTTGGGTCTTCTCACCAACAGTTCTTGCAAGGGGATCTAAAAACTGAAGGCTCCATAAACTCAATGAATTATTGAAAAGCTGAACTCTCTGTATGGGGAGACCTATTCAGAACTCAACAATAAATCACTTAAGCACAAGCATATCTGTGCAATTACAAATGCCTCAGGGTCAGCCCACCTCTGGAATAAGAGACTCCAGAGTCCCTTATACCAGGAGCTGTGCTCTGGCATGAGTAACTTGGGAATGCTGCTTGTTTCTCCCCACCCTGACCCCATCCCCTCTCAAAGGAAGCATCTGAAACACCCACTCTGAAAACTCCATGATTCCCAGATGACATGGCTCTCGTTAAATTACATAGTCTTCAATGTGCATACCTGAAAATGGAACTAGATTTGATGAGACAGTAGGAAAGGCATAAGCAGGAAATGGTGAGAAGGATGGAAAGGGTGACTATGATCAAAGTGCATTGTACACATAAATGGATCTGCTAAATTGAAAGAAAAAGAGAAAGAAAATGGCAATAGGATTAAAAGGCATGTTGGATTGAAGCAGCTATTATTTTGTTTAATCCAGCATTTAATTATCCCAAGGCAGATGAAGAGGAGGGCTAGAGTTTTAGCATCGTGTGAGAGCTGGGTTTTGTGTAGCAGATTAGCAGAAGGACCTGTGTCCTATAGATTACATTTAATTCCCACATCCAAACAGCCTTTTCTGAGGTAGCAGTGACCCATCCCCTTGCCAGGGGGGGTTAGCTACCCCTTCCCAATGCCCCAGTCCCCTCTGTCTTCATGCAATTTCATTCTGACAACTGAAAAGATGACAGTGACAAGATGTGTAACAACCCAGGAAGATAAAAACAATGTGAAAGGCAGAGATTGGGAGCTTATCAGCCAGACAGGACATGGGATATAAAAAGTAATCAACCTAAAGCTCTTATCAAAATCTCTCCCAGGGAAAGGTTTTTAAATTCTGTCATTGCTCAAGGAAAAATTATCCGATTATTATAAGGGAATTTCATTTGCCATGTTTTTGGTATACAGGCAAGCACACTGACAGGCTTCAGGCTACAGGTAGCTTGTCTAGAGAATTACATCTGAAAATTGTAGGCATTACATTCTTTGAAATTAAGACATAAATGATATATATCCAGAAGCCCACTGCCATCATGGTAATTATAATACTCTTTATGGTATTCTTAAAAATACTAGGTATGTTGTATGTGTTGTTTAATTTAGTGCCCTCAATTATTCTGTTATTCAAGAAATTACCTTGGCATCTCCATCTTTCAAGTCAGAAGACAATTCAGAGAGATTGCTCAGGGTCATAGCAGGTAAAGGTCAGGCTCAAGATTCAAATCCAGATCAAGCTCTCTCCAAAGCCCGTAAGACATTTAGATAAATCAAAGGGAATCGGATTTTTTTATTCCATTCTAGTTTTGTAATAAAAAACCCAAAGAAACTGACTCAGTTGTCACAATCCAATATAAAAGAATCTTTGTGCTGACCTCTTGTTCTACCAGGGGAAGAAAGAGAGCCCAGGGTAAACTCTGAGAACCAAGAAAAAGAAATGCCCAGCCAGGGGACTAAGCCAGAGAACTGTCACCTGTGGAAACTCCTAAGTGAGAATTATTTCCCAACATTCATTCTTCTACCTCCCCATCTGCAGAATCTTGCTACACTGCGGCATGAATTTAAATATATAATACCTAATTCATACATTCAACTGTTTGTCCCTACGGGGGAATCCGTTAATCGTTCAAAGCATTCCTGATAAGTGTGTTGAAGATGAATTTAAAAAAAAAACTATTTTGAAAATGTTCTTAACTACCTGCCAGCAAACCTACCTAAGTACTTTACCAGGAAAAATAAAACAAAGCAAAACAAAACAGAAGCAAACAGCAACAACAACAAAAAAAAACAAAAACAAAACAAACCTTGAGCGGCGATCAGCAATTTGGAACCAGAATATAACCTTGAAAGATAACCTAGCCATCTTGAATGATGAGAAAAAAGAGACTAAGGACCAGCCAGGGAAGAGGCAAAAAAAGATCAGCTTCACCAAAAAGCAATGACAGGAACAGAACGAAGCGCCAGATCCTAGAATCCCCTTCCAAGGCCTGCTTCCTTCCTGTTGTGGCCCAAACCCTGCTACCAGCAGGGAACACTTTATTCAGACAACCCCAAGAATTAACAAAGGCTTCTTTGAGACTTGGACATTTTTTGAGAGCAAGGGAACAAGCTTATAGAATTAAATGACAAAATTTCCAAATTATATAAAAACCCAGGACTCAATGATATTTTTAATTAGAAAAAACACCATGTCCATAGTGGTTACTCCAGCTTTATAAGACCTTAGCTGAATTTATCTGTTTCTTCACAGTACTCCATACTTCCCAAATAGTCTGCCAGTACCCCTTATTGGCCATTTTCCTTCCATGTTTTTACTTCCTGATGGTCAGCCACACTCCAAATATATTAAGTGGAAAGTTCTGGGAAATAGAAACACAAAACACAATGTGTAGGTTTCTAATGACACATCCTTCTGAGTAGAGGGATGAGATCTTATGCCATCCCACGCCATCCTGCTGAGCACATGAATCATGCCTTTGTCCAGCACAGTCACACTGTGTCCACTCTCGCCTATTAGTCACTTAGTAGTGGTATCAATTATCAAATCAACTGCCATAGTCTAGTGTGCCTGCCTTCAAGTAATCCTTATGTTACCGAAGAATTATAATCCTGGCAATTTGTAGATACCAAAGAAGAGCCATAAAGGGCTTTAAGTAGAAAGGCCATCTTGTGAACTAAAGCTACTAAGATCATCAGTAAAATGTGTGTGTGTGTGTGTGTGTGTGTGTGTGTGTGTGTGTGTGTGTGTGTGTGTGTGTACATGCCAGTACTAGGGCTTAAACTCAAGACATCATGCTCTCCCTTGGCTTTTCCAGTCAAGGCTGGCATTCAACCACTTGAAGCATAGCTCCACTTGTGTGGCTTTTTGGTGGTTAATTAGAGACAGAAGTCTCACAGACTTTAACCCACAATGCTCAGATCTCAGCATCTTGAGTAGCTAGGATTGTAGACATGAGTCACTGGCATCTGTCTTATAATAAGCTATTTTGAGAGAAAGAAAGACCATTCATCCATAACTTTTATTGTAGTATGTTGTTGTAGTTGGTCTACTTTATTGTTATTAGTTATTGGTAGTCTCTTCCAATGCCTAATTTATAAATTGTATTTACTAATTAAGGTTATAAGCTTATAAAGTGAATGGGTAAGTCTCGCATCAGTGGCTTAAGCCTGTAATCCTGGCTACTCTGGAGGCTGAGATCTGAAGATCACAGTCGAAGATAGCCTGGGAAGGAAAGTCCATAAGACTCTTATCTCCAATTAATCACACGAAACACTGAAATTGAAGCTGTGGCTCAAGTGGTAGAGTGCTAGCCTTGAGTAAAAGAAGCTTAGGGACAGTGCTCAAGCCCTAAATTCAAGACCCAGGACCCAGCATACACACATACACACACACACACACACACACACACACATACAGAGAGAGAGAGAGAGGATGAGTAAATATGTGTGAGAACAAATATGGTCAATCTAGGGTTTGGTACCATCTGTGGTTGTAAGCACCCACATGAGGTCTTGTGATGTGTCCTCATAGATAGTTAAAGAATACTATTTGTGCTGATTTTGTAAGCCAAAAGTATATAGTATCTCAAAGTATATAGTATCTCCTTTCCAAAACAAGAAATGAGAGATATTAGAAAGAGCAATCTCTTACTATAACTGCACCTCCTACCAGAGGTCCAAAGAGACAACCTTGACCACAGCCTAGGAAGAGAAAGTTTGCTGTCTGTTCTGACCCCTCACAACATGAAACTCAGACAAGCCAATACCTTGTCTAGGTCACACTGCCCTGATCTGCAACATAAAGAGGACAAATACTCTGAGCTTCAAGGTCCTTCCCTACTCTGGGATCCTTGGAAAAGGAAATGAAGCCTGAAAAATTTACATAGTTCCCTGTAAGAGTAACCCAAAGTCAGCATCCAGACATCCAGCCTTGGTGATCGTAGGAATTTCTCAATGTGTTCCTTTGGGTGGAAGGCAGGTGGCTGGTTAAGAAGCAAAACCAAAGAATGCAACAGCTGCAGGGGCTGCCATCCTGGGGTTAGAGTGACCAGGCCAGTGTGTTACATCAGTGGGCTACAGAGTAAGGTAACCCAAGAAGAGATACCTGTGCCTCAGCCAGTACAGATCCTCAGTGAATGTTACATGAGTTGAGGAATCACAGTACTGAACATATAATGTAGGCTCCATCAATGTGTTTCCATCTCTTTGGTTTTAACAGTCATCAAAGGCTCATCTGGGCACAGGTGGCTGGTGCCTGTAATCCTAGCTACTCAGGAGGCTAAGATCTGAGAATCAGGGTTCAGAGCCACCCTAGGCAAGAAAGTCCCTGAGACTTATCTCCAATTAACCACCAGAAAACCGGAAGTAGTGCTGTGGCTCAACAGTTAGAGTGCTTGCCTTGAGCTGAAGAGCTTAGGTACAGTGCCCGGGAGCAGAATTCAAGCTCCATGACTCACAAAGAAAAAAGAAAAAAAATTACAAAGGCCAGTGAAGGCCATAGCCACAGTAATAGCAATTACAAGCCTGCTTAGTTTAGCATCCTTCCAACCTTAATTCACTGGTTTCTGGAAAAGTCTTTTTTATACTCACAGTTGTATTCTTTCATAGTTTGGGGAATATATGTGTTGTACATCTTCCAATCAAAAAGTCCCATCTTACATTTTGAGTATTGACAACAGCCTTGTGGAAACTGAAAAGAAAAGGCACAAAGCCATGATAGAAATGTTATCTCAAGGGAGCGGTGCCCAGACACCAGCTTAAAGAGTGCGATGTGATTTTTACACATCTTCATTGTGAAATGTCACCCCCACAGGAAAATCAATTGCAACTCCTTCTTCTTGTGGAGTCTTAAAGCACACATTTCCAAAGATTGACTAGAAGTGAGGCAATGGGTTAGGGAATGATACCAGAATGAACCCCAGAATGAAATGCTCATAGAAAGGTGGCCCAACTAGCCATCAGCATCATCTTGGAGCTGGTGGTTTGGCTCCAAGATTCCTGGGTGTGCTGCCCAAGAGGTAGTAGAGTCTACCAGGTACTTGTCAGAGATTCAAATGCTTGCTTCTCTTCTTAGTAGGAAATGTTGGCCACCTTGTTTAATCTAACAGGCACCATCATGTTCTTCTCCTGCAAAGATCAAAGCCATTGTATATAAAACCAGAGCCCTACCTGCTGGGAAGTTCTTGGTAAATAGTCAGTCCTTTCCTGTGGTTACCTGTGCTGCAATCTCATGTAATCTCACCTCTTACCTACAAGCATCTTTGCACTCTAAGTGACTCAACTTGGCTACTCCCCAGGCACACCAGGCAGGGCCTTTCCCTCTTCCAGACCTTTGTAGCAACAAGTCCTTTGCCTTGGGTTGTCCCGAAGATCATGACACGAGACAAAAGTCTTTCAAATTACAACTTAATGTCATCCCTATGAAAGTGTTCTGGGCCCTCTCCTCTCTCCAAATAGAGCCAACCCCTCTTTACCCTGTACTTCTATACATTACATATTTCCAAGGCCTAGGACATTATGGAGCAAATGATTCTTGAGTAGATGACTCCGTGGTACTTTGGCATACCTTTGTTAGATTGAGCAATATTTCTGTACATCAGGAATGCCAGTCCTTTTCTGCTAGAAAGTAATTTCAACAAGGGAGGAGGCTGGGGATTCTTCCATCTCCAGAACCTAGCACTGCATTGATAAATGTTGACTATTCTCTACATTTCTAACCTGTAATTGGATGATAGATTCAAAAGGAATTGTGAGAGACAAGAGGTGTTTCTAGGCATTTAGTGTGTTCTCTTTAAAGGTATAGTTTGAAATTAATAACAGCATATGAAATTCATGGATTGCCTCCTTATAACCAGGCCTGGGTATGTTTGTAAATGAGGCACTGTTTCATCTTCCCAGTGGCTCCATTGAATTTGGTGTCATGTTCTCCTCCGGAGGGTCATGTAGCTGAGTAACTAGGACCTGGGTCCTCATAATCCAGTCAATCGCCATGCTCCAGTTTCTTCATCTGTAGAATGGGAATAAAATGGGATCCAATAAAAGAACTGATGTGTAAAACAAAGTATTCAAAAATGCAAGCCAATAAGTTGATACAGGATCTGAAGTTTAGTGTCCAATAACAGCTCAAGAAAGATGGTCACTATTGTAGTTATTGTTATTATGTATTTTATAGGTGGCTAAGCCAGATGTGGCTCTCTGTGTCTGACCCAATGGATCACCATGAACTCCTCCTTCAAATCTTTCTTCACAAATAGACAATCATGTCCAGATCTACTATAGTGGGCTACTAATGCCACAAGAAATGTCCCCAATTCTCCTAAAAGAATACTAGAAAACATAGTTCTTCATCTACCCCATTAGATAGCATAGATTTCTTTCCAGTAAAGAAAAATTCTGCAGTAAAAAAGAAAAAAGAAAAATTCTGCAGTGAGTGCCACATTATTTTTTTCCAAAGTTACCCTGTCTGACAGTGAATTTTTGGTTGCTTTGTATGTCCCTCCCCCATGGTATAACCACTGTTTTCACTGTGTTTGATGTTGGTATAATTTGGGGAGAGGAAGGGAAAAACAAGTTGTTCAAATAGGGATACAGATTGACCCATTGCAACAATGAGATGTACAAGACGCTATGTGGAAAAACGAACTTTACAACTTTGGTAGGGGGGAGAGGGAGGGGGAGGGAGAAGGGGGAAGGGGAGGGAGGAGTGGGAAGGGGCCTGTAGCTGAGAGGCCGGAAGGGATGGTAGGGGAAAAACAAAGAAGGAGGCAATAATGCTGGATAAGAAATGTACTCCTTACCTTGCTCATGTAACTGTAACCCCTTTGTACAGGATTTTCACAATAAAAAGCAATTGAAAAAGAGAGAGCAAGAGGAGATTTAGTTTAGCTTTCTACTTTAGACCAAGAGGCAAGGAGACAGTGAGATTTGTAATTCAAGTTATCTTATTATGGGACATAGTCTACCATGAGGAATCCCAGCTACCCTCAGTTATCCTAGTATAAGTATTAATAGCACTCTTTCATTTTCACAAGTACTCTACTTACAGCAGTAAGTTTTATGGTCCCTATTTCTATTGGAGAAAGCAAGTATCTTGAAACATGAAGTATCTTTGAAACATGTTTCAAATCCTGACTCCACCACTAACTATCTGTATATCTAGGATAATTTGTACATGTTTTCTGATTTTATATTGTCTTTTAGTAAAATGAGTTCCATATTTCATGCTTTCTAGAGGCTTTGGAGAGTCCTTTGTTAATTCCTCTAAAATTACTAGTTGCATACATCTCAATAGAGCATCTTATAAAGCCTCCCATACTGGGCTGCCTGGGTGGTCCCAAGGAAGCAATAAAATGTGTCTGGCATGGGACCTACAGAAAGGTGTTAAACATTCCTAACTGCACAGGCTTTTTATACCCTGCATAAAACCAATCATCAAGGCCAAGAGGACATTGGATCAAGGCACAACAGGTATCCGTATGTAAGCTTAGTCTAGAAACAGGTCACTTGACTCAATACAAGAGAGACTGCATTCTACCAAGAGTCACAGAGAAAGCCATTTTACTAACAACAGCTCCTGCACAATCCCCTTTGATGGCCAGAAATACCTAAAAGTGAAACTCTATATTTGTATTAAAAAAATTTGAAAACTAGGTTCTGATTGATGACAAGCAATGACTAACTAGACCATGTTTTGAAATTTTATTGTTTTTTATTGTCAAGGTGATGTATAGAGGGGTTACAGTTATAGAAGTAAGGTTTTAACTACATTTCTTGTCAAACTTGTTACCCCAGCCCTCATATTTCTACTACTTTCCTTACTCCCAAACCTCCATGGTTGCTGTTTTTTTTGAAACTTTTTTTACAAACGCATTTTAAGACACCCTAGTAAATTACAACTGCATATACCATTCATTTAAAGAGTACAATTCAATGGTTTTAGTTTACACACGTAAGTAATCATTGTAACCTAAGTATAGAGCATTTTAATCACTCTTCAACAGAACTTCAAACTTGTAGGGTATGGTGAAATCACTTAATAATTCTAATACTTGGGAGGTTGAAGCAGGATGGTAATTTTGAGGCCAGCCTCGGCTATATATCAATGCCCTGTCTCAAAGTTCCGAGACAAACAAAAACATTCTAGACAAACAATGCCTCCAAACTCATTAGCAGTCACCACTCATCCCTTTTCTTTCCAACCTCTGGCAATTAGCAACCTATGTGCTGCCCCTATACATATGTTTATTCTGCACATCTCATGGACAGGACCCATGCAATAAATACATATTTTTGCCCAACTGGCTGCTTTCACTTCACATATTTTCCAGGCTAATCCATATTGCAGCAAGTACCAGTACTTCACACCTTTTTTAAATTGTTGAATAACATTCAGTTATGTGTATATATCACATTTTGTGATGGACATTTGGGGTTTTTTTCCACTTTCAGAGAAATGAATAATGCTGCTATGCACATTCATGTAAAAATGTTTTATATACCAATGCCTTTCTCGAAAGCCTCAGTAAGCCTAGTGACCATGGCTCAATCCTTCCTGTGTTTACTCAAGATGCTGTTATTATCTTTGATACCAACATTCATAGCTCTCTCTTCTTTTTCCATATCAGATTGCTTATTATTTAATATCAACTAATTCCATCTTTCCACAGACTTTCAGGCTTCATAGTTTTTCATTCTTCCTTCAAGCACTCAAATGCAGGCCCTTAACTGTCCAGTGAAATTTCCAGGAGATTTATTAATTTATCCTTTTCCCCTCAGTTTAGTTTCTTTATCTGTAAAATGGGGGGAAAAATAAAAAGCTATTTTATAGAAACTTTTCAAAGCTCAAATTAGATCTATGAAATAATGTATATGAAACACCTAGCTTGACACTTGGTATATTGAAGTTTTTGAGATTGGGTTTGGCTGCAAGTAACTAAAATCAGAAAAAAATTGCAGTATGCGGAAATGTATGGGTGGATATTTTTTGTTGTCTTTCTTTTGAGTGTAAGTTTAAACTCACTTCTAATTATAAAGTGATCACTCCTAATCTTCCCCCAAACAACTAGAAAGCTGGGCCAACTCTATAAAACAACTATTTTCAGATATTGCACAAAAGGTGTGTCATGACATGATCATTGAACTAAGGGGAAGATTAATAATTGTCTCATATTTCTTCCCGAAGTCTCTTTCCTGGATCAGAGAGGGGAAACCCATGCAGAATACTACCATCTTGCAAAAATGAGATTCATTGCAACTGAGCTATTCAAATTTTCAAAGTACTATACAAGAAAAAGAGCACTGCAGAAAAATCTCAACACAGAAATCTGCTTAAGTGTTGAGATATTTGTAGAATATGAGTCTACCACACTGGACTCACAACAATGGGCGTAGAAGTTAGGAGAAAGCTAGGAACTGAAACACCTCCAGAGTTGAACCTCATCAAACAGAGAATATGCGGGAATGACTCTTTTAGAGTCACATCTCAAAGACAGAGATAAATGACCTTTCGAATCAAAGCTCTAACAAAATTTTTCAAAAAGATTCAAAAGGATCAAGAAAATCTATAAATAAATGCTTACCAAAAGAAAGCTCAACCCTCTTAACAGCAAAATTCAGACATTTAACAATGTAATATGTATAATGCTTAATATATATTAAGCATTAATAAAAATTATTAGACATGTAAACAAACAGGGAAATGTAACCCATATGCTGACCCATAGTCAGTAGTAAAATTAATCAAAACAAAGAAATAGAGAATAGATATCTTGGAAATAGTAGAGAGGGTTTTGTTTTGTTTGAAGACAAGAATCACACTATGTGTCCTGGGACAGTCTCTAATTCATGATATCCCCCATATTCTCCTGAATAATGGGATTACAAGTGTATACCATAACAGCCATCCTGCGGAGGTAACTTAAACACAATTAGAAATATGTATTTAAGCAATGATTTATGTAATGATGTATATAATCAATGATTTCAGGATAAATACAAGCATAATGGAGAGAAATTAAAAATTTTCAAGAAAAAAATGGAACCCCTAGAACTTAAAACTATGATCAATATGTGAAATAAACTTTATTAGCTAGGCTTACCAGATGACTGAATTCACCATCAAAGAACTTGAAAGCCAGACAACTGAAACATGCCAGACTCAATCACTGAGAGAATGAAACCTAGAAAAATATTTCGAGCCTCAGTAAACTTGGAAGACTATATTTAGTGGTTTAACATGCATGGAATTAAATCTCAGGAATGAGATTACATGAGGAAAGGGACACAAAAAAGTGGTATTATAGTGGCTTAATTTTTTTATAATTTTATTGTAAAGATACTGTACAGAGGGGTTACAGTTACATGAGTTAGTACATTTCCTATCAAGCATTGTTACCCACTCCTTTGATTTTCCCCTACCATCCCTTCCCCCCTCCTCACCTCCTCAACATATCCCTTCTCCCCCCCCCAATCCCCCACACCCCCGTTTGAAGTTGTAAAGTTCATTTTCAACATAGTGTCTTGTACATCTCATTGTTACAATGGGTCATCCTGTATCCTTATTTAAGCATTTTAAGCCAAAAATATACATGCCCCAGGAAGAATAAATATAATAAAATCAGACCAGTAAACATTATAACCCAATTGCCAGAAAGAAAAGAAAAAAAGCTCAAAACCAGTGGAAGATGGATGAAGAGAGGAAGAGGCTGGAGAACTCAATCGTAGTGTTCAATGACCATCGCAGGATACTAAGAAAATTGAGGGAAGGGTTGGATGGGAGGAATAGAGATAATGATAAAAGGAGAGACATCAAATAAGATGCATTGCACTCATAAGCTGATTTGTTAGATGGTAACTCCTTGGCACAACTACTTAAAGATAATAACAATATAATTTTAAAAAAAAAGAACAGTGGGAGAAAACAGTATGTTACATAGGAAAGAAAATGGTACAAAGGCCTAACGATTTCTCATCAGAGGCAATCCATACAGGAACTGGTGAGATGAAAGCAGTCTGGGCAGAGTTTGGTCCAATCTGGGAGGAGCTTGGTCCATTCTGGGGAAGTTTGGTGTAGTATGGGGGCAGTGTAGTCCAGAGCTGGCACTCCACCGCATCAGTCTTTGTTTGTTTTTTGGGGGGGGTCCGGTCATGGGGCCTGAACTCCGGACCTGGGCGCTGTCCCTCAGCTCTTCAGCTCAAAGCTAGCGTTCTACCACTTGAGCCACAGCGCCACTTCTGGCTTTTTTCTTTCTGCTTATGTGGTGCTGACGAATCGAACCCAGGGCCTCTGGCATGCAAGGCAAGCGCTCTACCACTGAGCCACCTTCCCAACCCCCGCATCAGTCTTTGAATCACCTCATTTATCATCCACAATCCAAGCACAGTTCATGTACTCAAGCTTCAGCCCCCAAATAGACATTCCAGTCAGCAAAAAAGGAGAGAAAGGGAGGAAGAATGTCACCCATCCTTCCTTTACAATTTTTTTTCTATCACACAAATTCTAATGGAATTAGTCACGTAGCCACAAATACAAAGGCAAGGAAGCCTAGAAAACACACTCTTAATTCCAGAGGCCCCATATCCAGATAGAAGCCTAGGGTTCCATTGCTAAACAAGCTGGAAAAAGAGAACATTGGGGCGAATAGCAATTTTTACCATAGGTATTAACATATCCAGTAAATATTAATTCCTTTCTTTTCTTTTTCATGCTTTTAAAACTTGAATATGTGAACAAATTGATAACTGTGTATTCTGAATGAGTAATTCCAGGCGGGATGGGGACCTAGCATGTGCATTTTTAACAAGTGCTAGATCATGTTAATGCTGTCTATCCACAATTCCATGGAGGATCGAGGTGAGAGTTCAAGATGAAACAATGTTTTGCATTCAATCCAGCAGTATATGTCTGGAGGTATCATTGCTTAGGTTTATATACATAATTTCACAATTAGTAACTGCTTCAAATCAAGTAGGAAATCTTTTTAAATTATATTTTTATCTTTTAAATCATTGTGCAGGGTTAACAGGATGTGAAATCCTGAATAATCTGCAGATCCTCATAGATAAAATGAAAGCATTGGAACAGATGATAGACAAGTGTCCTTCTAATTTTGTCCACTTTATGTCCACCTTGTTATAATATAAACTGACGCTTATTCACTATTCTTCTATAAGCTGACACTTATTCACTATCCTTCTATTAGACCATGAATAAGTGAATGATAGCCTGTAGGCCAAATCTGGTTTACCACCTGGTTAGGGAAATAAAAGTTTTTCTGGAACATATATTCATCTAGTTTCATATGGCTCCTGGTTGTCTTCACATAACAAGGACAGGACTGGATAGTGGTGGAAGAGATTGTAGAGACACAAAATCTAAAACATTTATTTTCTGATCCTTTATGAGCCAAGTTTGCCCATCCCCACATTAGCAAAATAAATTAATTCACATGAGCAAGCAACTTAAGAAAACTTTACTTTTAGTAAAGCATATCTTTCTTCTTTTTTTATTGTGAAAATGCCATACAGAGGGGTTACAATTACATGGGCAAGGTAATGAGTACATTTCTTATCAAGCATTGTTGCCTCCTCCTTTGTTTCCCCTTCCCATCCTTGCCCATCCTCCCCTCTCCCCCCAACCAGGCCAAAGTTGTAAAGTTCGTTTTGTATACCCCTATTTAAATGATTTGTTTGTTCCCTTCCCCTCCACAAATTATACCAACGTCAAATACAATGAAAGCAGGGGTTATACCATGGGGAGACATACAAAGCAACAAAGAAATCATATTATAAATATGTTAAAAACAATCACAAGAAAGAAAAAAACATTTGAATACTTATCTTGGGATTCATTTCAGCTAACATCAACTTATCTGACCTTTTCTTCTTGTCTCAGACATATACTAGTTATTGCAAATAAGGGAAACCATGGGACCTATGTTTCTTTGGGCCTGGCTTACTTCACTTAATATGATTTTTCCAAGTCCTTCCATTTCTTAACAAATGGGGAAATGTCATTCTTTCTGTTGGAGGTATAGAATTCCATTGTGCATATATACCACATCTTCTTGATCTATTCACCTACTGAGGGGCATCTGGGTTGGTTCTATATCTTAGCTATGGTGAATAATGCTGCAATAAACATAGTTGTGCTGGTAGCTTTAGTATGGTCTTGTTTGTGATCATTTGGGTAAATGCCCAAAAGTGGGATTGCTGGGTAATAGGGAAGCTCTATGTGGAGTCTTTTGAGGAACCTCCATACTACTTTCCAAAGTGGTTGAACAAGTTTACACAACCACCAACAATGCAGTAGGGTCCCTTCTGTCCATATCCCCTCCAGCATCTGTTGTTATTAGAGTTCTTGACTATAGCCATTCTAACTGGGGTGAGGTGGTATCTCAATGTTATTTTGATTTGCATTTCTTTTATGGCTAGGGAGGTTGAGCATTTCTTCATGTCTATTGGCCACCCTTCTTTCCTCTTCAGAGAACTTTCTCTTTTAAGTCTTTATCCTACTTAATTATTCTTCAAGGAAATAGAAGAGGCAATCCAAAAATTCATATGGAACAATAAAAGACCCTGAATAGCAAATACGATCCTCAACAGAAAGAACAGTGCTGGAGGAATATCAATACCAAATTTCAAACTCTACTACAAAGCTATAGTAAGCAAAACAGCTTGGTACTGGCACAAGAACAGACCTCAAGACCAATGGAATAGAATTGAAATCCCAGAAATGAACCTACAGACATATAGCTATCTAATCTTCAATAAGGGAGCTAAAAAATAGAATGGAAGAAAGACAGCCTCTTCAGTAAATGGTGCTGGTAAAATTGGTTAATCACTTGTAGAAAACTAAAGCTAGATCCTTATATATCACCCTGCAAAAGAATCAACTCCAAATGGATCAAAGACCTCGGAGTCAAAGCTGACACTCTGAAAACAGTACAGGATGGAATAGGAGAAACCCTAGGTGTCCTTGGCAAAGGCCAAAATTTTCTGAATAGAGACCCAGAAACACAACAAATCAAAGAAAAGTTGGACAAATGAGATTGCATGATTGCAGAGCTTCTGTATGGCAAAGGACATAGCTAGTAAAATCAATAGAAAGCCCATGGATTGGGAGATCTTCACTAGCCATACAACAGACAAGGGTCTCATATCTAAAATATACCTGGAACTCAAAAAATTAAATCCCCCAACAACAAATCCTCAAAGCATGTCTTTCTTCTATTCACTTCTTCTTTTGCTTCTTTTCTATTGTTTGAAAACAAATATAGGATGGGCTTAATGTTTGAGACTTTCTGATAAGCAGATTGCCGAAAAATAAATGATAGAATATTTTCTTAATTCCAGAAAAAAACCTTTCATCTACCCTTGAAATATCAGGTTTAAACACAGTAAGCTTGCTCCCCAGAAATTATACTGCAAAGAATATATATTTTGAATGTGTTCCAAAGAAATGAGTACAAAAAATCCTGGCAAAAATGCTCAAAACTTGCAGAATATGTCCTCCCTTCAAGGAAAAGAATCACAGACCCAGGGGAGCTCCAAAAAGGAAGGCAGGCAAAGTCTGTATGGGATTCAGGCTAAAGAAAATCATAAGCGAGAGGTTTGGCTCCTTAAACAGATGACCAGACATTCCAACTATATGGAATTTAAAAGTATATGGCAAATCTGAGCTTGACCCATGGAGGTTAAGTCCCCAGTAGAAGAAACACCTACGAGTGCTGATGTCCAGCATTACTAATGTAGCTGTTGTCCACATGGTTTCGACAGGAGGACATGTTTCAGTGGTTTCTCAGATGATTGTCAGAGGTCATTTTCCTGGGCGAGGTCCTGTGTCCTTCTCAACAGCATTTCGAACATTCATCAGAAACTACAAAGAGGTCCTGTCCTTCAGTTGAGGCCAACAAAAGGGTACATTTGGTGAGATCTTACACTGGAGCCTGGATTGCCCTCCGTTTCTGGAGTTAGGTAGCCCTAAGATCAAACGTGGCCTCATTATTCCTGAAATATAAGGTTTAATATGTCATCTCTGGGCCTCAGTTTTCCCACTGACAGACTGCAAATGATAGATGGCCTACAAAACTGATTTACAGTAAGTGCTTGACAAGTGATAGATACTGCCATTACCCACATGTACACACCTCCACCATTCCATCATCATCATCATTATTCTACTGGACCAAATAGGCACGTTTAACCTCTATCTTCAGGTCAGTTCTTGCCTAAGACTAGCTTCAGCTGCTAAGCCAGCATCTGAAGACATCAGTGTCTATAGAGAAATGGTTCTGAAAACAGTAGCACTAAAAATTGGTAAGATTACTGTTGTATCTGAGCTTTCCAGAAAGTCTCTGTCCCTGCTCTGGGGAAGAGTGACTACAGGAATGATTTGCAGCAAAGCAAACAAGCACCTGAGAGAATTGAAATGACTAAAGCCTCTTGATTGGCGGAGGAAAGCAATTGCCGCTGGTGTTTTCCTCTTCCAGTGGAAATGCATACTGTGTGAGGTTCTACCTCCTACCATCCGCTGATGCGTCACAAAGGTGTCTCTCCTCAAATGTCTCTGTCTCTTGCTCCCTCACTGTATTCCAATCTCTCTTCAGGTATTATTTTTAAAGTCCTTTTCTGACTTAAAACAGGATCCTTCTCCTCCAGCCCTCACCACCTGCCTCTTCATTTACCTTATTTTTTTTTACAGAAATCCTATCTTCTACATATTATACACTTATTTGTTTATTGTCTAGCTCAGACTATTGGAATGTAAACTCCTTGAGACTGGAAACTTTTCTCAGACCAGAGACTTGTCTTTGTTTTCTAAAGAGTCTGCAAATACAAATATTATCTGAAATATAGTAGACATGCCATAAGTGTTTATCAACTATTTACTAAATAAATATGATCCATTTGCCTCCAGAAAAAAAAAGAGAGCAAATTATTTTATTTAGGAAAGGAATCTGAAGATAGAAGAAAAGTAAATATCCTTCAAAGAAAAAAAAAGAATCAAATAGTGGAGAATCTCAGTGGGGGGGAAAGGGAAATGATTACCCCAGAAAACTTAAACTAATGAACACTAATACAGAAATGTTTCATACTTCTGCACACATTCTCAGCAACCAAGGCCAAAAGTGGAAAAAAGCAATGATGATAAAAAGAGGGCAGCTTTTCCAGTGGGAGTAGAAGTAGTGGTGATAATATATATCTTACGTCACCAATTGGGTTTTTTTGTTTTGCTTTGTTTTTTTTTTGGCACTAGTAAGGTTTAAGCTCCAGGCTTTGTGTTTGTTGGGCAGGTACTCTCCTCATGAGCCATGCTGTCAGCCCTTTTCTTTACTGATTATTTTGAGATATAATGTCCCTTTTGGCTCATCCCTATGAGAGGACCATGATCCTCCTATGTATGCTCTTCCTGTAACTAGAATAACAGGTACCCAGCACCATACCCAGTACCTAGTTATTAGTTGAGAAAGGATCTCAAAAATGTTTTGCCTAGGCTTCATACTACAATCCAGTTAGTTGAGTTCATTGAGTAACTGAGATTACAGGTGTGAGCCACTCACTACTCTCAGCTTTGAACATTTTAAAATAATAAAATAATAATAAATAATAAATTTAATAATAATCTTACCAAGAGTCCTTCTAGTAGGATTGAAGATTTGGGATATTTATTTATTTATTTATATTGTGAAAATACTGTACAGAGGGGTTTCAATTACATGGGCAAGATAATGAGTACATTTCTTATCAAGCATTGTAGCCTCCTCCTTTGTTTCCCCTTCCCATCCCTTCCCATCCTCCCCCCCGCCCCCCCCCCACGGAATCCTCCTCGCCCTTCCCTGCCCTCACCAAAGTTGTAAAGTTAGTTTTTTTGACATAACGACTTGTACATCTCGTTGTTGCAATGGGTCCACCTGTATCCCTATTTAAACGATTTGTTTTTTCCCTTCCCCTCCACAAATTATACCAACATTAAATACAGTGAAAGCAGGGGTTATACCATGGGGGATATTTTGGATTTTAGAGTTAGAGTCCCAGATTAGCCTCAAATTTGCTATTCTTTCACCTATACCTTCCAAGTAAATCATGAGCCACCACGTCCTGCTTCCAGTTTATTTTTTTTTTAAGTTGCAGATGTAACAAGGACTTATAAAGTCAATGAGAACAATCAAGTTATGGAGTTACATCCTTAAATAAACCTCAGTATTTATTTTATTTCTCTGTGTTGTAGGGTTTTGCCAGTCTCCTGGATATCCTTACTTGCACATATAAGTAGCTGTGGAAAGCACATTTTTAATAGCTTTCCTTGCAACCTCAGGATGCTCCTCAAATCAACTGATCTAGATGCTTCAAAGGAAAGGAGAAACAAATTTTCTTTTCAAAATTGAATCACTAATGACCTCCAACACCTTGAATTTCTTTCTTCTGTGAGTATACAGGACAGTAAGGGGACATCCAAAAGTTACAATAAGCAACAAAACTGGTGCTAATTCAATAACACCACCTAACAAAACATCTCAAATTCAGCTGCTATTTTTCATTCGCTGTCCATATTGTTAGCACAGGAGAATGCCAAGAATAGAGGCCCCTGAGCATCGCTAGAAATAGATTACACCATTCTCTTCAGCATACCTCATGAAGTAGATTCACATGAGCCAGGCCAACAAGCTTGACTTTGAAAAACCAAACAAAAATTGCAAAACTACAACTTCTTGGTCAATGGGTCATATGCAGGATTTTCAAAATATGCACCAAAAAGCAAGCCATACAGACTACTGACCTCTGCCCTTCATCTCTCAGATGGGTCTATATGTGAGTGTGGATCCTGATATGTGCCTCTCATATTCATTTTTATGCCTACCATCTTTGATTAAACTGGAATTTATTTTCTGGTAAGAAATGGGAGTAGAGACCACCTTTGCTTTTGTCCTAATGACCAGCAATTTGTCTCTACATCATTTATGGAAGAATTTATATTTTTATTAAATGTTGCCTTTGGTCATTTTCCAAATTCCTTTAGGATAAGGCTCTCTTTCAAGGTCTTTGATTTTTTTTTTCTTTTCTAACTCAGGAGAAAAGACAAAACTTTGCCAATTCAAATTCAAATCAAACATTTGTAGGACCCTGGTTCATCTCTGTGGAATCATGAGGTTTCCAAGTTAATCTTCACGTTAGTTCACGTAATTAAGCTGGGCTGTAGCAGAGCCCTCCATGTGCTGTAACTTAACTGTATCGTGGAATCGAAGCTCCTTTCATTTGTTTCAACTCCACATCGAATGCAGGCATCCCAGCCATGGAGTCTCCTCCTTTCAGGCCCAACTAGACTCTGCTAACATTTTTAAGTTAAAGAACTCACCACTTGGGCTGGGAAGGTGGCTCAGTGGTAGAGTGCTTGCCTCGCATGCCTGAGGCCCTGGGTTCGATTCCTCAGCACCACATAAGCAAAAAGAAAAAAACTGGAAGTGGCGCTGTGGCTCAAGTGGTAGAGCACTACCCTTGAGCTGAAGAGCTGAGGGACAGCGCCCAGGCCCAGAGTTCAGGCCCCACGACCGGAACCCAAAAAAAAAAGAACTCACCACCTAATATTATCACCCATTTTATTGTTGGGTAGAAAATTCATTCTTCTAGCTGCTCATTGGTTTTTTAACCAATGGATGTAAATCTTACACAAAACAGGCTTAATCCCTTGTCTATCTGATTGAGGTCAGAGATAGGGATCATAGTATTCTGTTGACTTTCTCTGGTTCACCAGAGAATTCTGGGTAATCTCAAAGAATAGAGCCAGAACTTGCAAATTTGTAGATGAACTTTAGGGCCACAATAGCAAAGTCTGAGCCTCAGCTCTGTGCCAGGATTGATTATTCAAACTCCCTAAGCTTTGATTTCCTTATGTGTGTGATAATCATTATTTTGATTACTATCAACATATAAAAAATGGTATCAATAACTAGTGGCAAAAACCATAAGACTTGACTGAGACTGCAAATGTAAGAATAGGTCTTTTTACTTATGGTATAAAATCCACCCATCTAATGTACTTCGATCTTACCCATATCACCACCACCAAATCCTCAACCAATTACTGCTATGACTCTGCTTCCATATCTGAGACTGGAAAGTAATGCACAACCAGAGTATTACCACTAAACCTGAAATCCAGTTTTTTATTTCATTCTAAAAGGACAATGTCTCCATGGAATAGTACTCATTACCTTGCTCATGTAACCGTAACCCCTCTGTACAGTATTTTCACAATAAAAAACTTATTAAAAAAAAGAAGAAGAAATGTGCTTTCTACTCACTGCTGTCTGTCTTACTTAACCACCTCATGTCAGAAAAAAAGAGTACAAATGTTGGTCAGGAAGGCAGCCCGATCTTTCCAGAGTCTGCCAAAGGATCAGCCTGGTAGAACCAGTAGGCACAATGTTTGTCCTCTTGCTAGCTTCTTTCCAGGAAAGCAGGGTTATTCATGCATGTAAGGAAACAAACAGGACTGCTTTGTTCAGTTGAATGCCTTGTTTGCAAACAGGACGATTTAGAAACTTAGTGAGTGCTGTTGAGGCTTCCAAAGTGGAAGCTGGGCCATGAAGTTCCCTAGGTTCAAAAAACACTTGAAGTTGCCCCGTTCTGAAGTAATCAGTGGGCTTGAATAGTACAACGGGTGTTTCCCTATGCTCAGTGGCTTATGAATATTTAAAGGTAATGAATGTCACAGTAAGTGTTTAACGATCCTGTTTACATGTAAAAGTCCTTGAGAAGGGTCTGCTGAAGATGAAGCCTGATGCCAATTTCAAACTGTCTTTATTCTTTCCTCCTCCCCCCACTTTGGGGACAAAAAGATGTCCTCTGATAGGATAGGGATTTGGGAGATGCTGAGTCCTGAATTTTGAAAGAGATCCAAGTTGGTGTTAGAATTTGTTCTTTAGAGTTTTTCCAAATGACATTTTTTCCCTTTACTAAAAAGAGAAAACTTCAGGAAGAAACCTGACACCCCAATTTCAAGACTTGCATGTTCTGGGGAGTTAATATAACTACAAGAAGAATCTAATCAAGACTGCTGATTTGTGATGAAGAAATCTCAGGCTTTTGCTTCAATAGATCTGGCTTTCAAACTGGGCTTCTGTATTTTATTTGCCAGCTAATCTTGAAAAAAAATCCTTCCATTTCCTTGAGCCTCAGTCTTCCTTTTCTATAACCTCCCTGTCTGGGCAGCTCTAAGGAAGTATGAATGAGATAGATGTAAACATAACTGACACACCAGTGCTCACTATGTGCATGTGATAAAATTATCATTACTAAAATTCTACTTTGAAGGAGTCTAAAATTCCAGTAAAATGGACATTCAATGAAAGAGCAATCAGCTGAATGCTGATAGCATATGCCTCAAATCCTAGCTACTCAGGAGGCTGAGATCTGAGGATCATGGTTTGAAATCAGCACAAGCAGGAAATTCCATGAGACTATTTCCAATTAAACAGCAAAAAGCTGGTAGTGGGTCAGTGGCTCAAGTGTTAGAGCACTAGCCTAGAGCAAAACAAAAAACAAGCACAGGGACAGCATCTAGGCCCTGAGATCAAACCTTGGGACCAGACCAAAAGATTTAAAAAAATCTAGCACTCCAGATATGCAATGAATAGATTTTTAGACTTGCAGTATGAGGATACAGGTGAAAGGTGTCAAGGTCTGTCAATCTAACTGGCTAATTAGCTGTCATGCAACAATGTTCATAGCCATTCTGAGCTAAGAATTTAGTGTTGTAAAGGGAAGATCACTGGATTTGGAAGCAGAGCCTGATTGCAAATTGTCTCCATGAGTTACCTCTACCATGACTCTGTTCTTTTAGAAGGTCCTGTTTGCCTTGCTATGTTCCAGGAGTGAGGATAACTTTTTGCTGTTAATGATGACCTACGAATTAAATGAGAGGCCTACATATACCATGACATGTTACTATTTTAGTTTTCCATTGTATTATTACCAAACTCATTGGCTTAAGTCAGCAAAGTTTATCATTTCACATTGCATATCTTGATAGAGTCCCCTGGTTCAGGGTCCCCATATGCTATAGTAAGATGGTAAACTACAGGAAGCTGGATCATGGAGAACCAATTTCACCCAGAACTGAAGGGTTATCATTTATATTGCATACAGAGCATGCCTGTTTGCCTCCAGTAGCCCAGTAGCCCTATTAATCTCTTTCTTTACTTCAGCTTGGTGCACAAGAATATTTGTTACACTATAATGTAAGATGAAATGTAAAAGTAATTTGGACTGGGTACTGGTGGCTATAATCCTATATAATCAGGAAGCTGAGATCTGAGGATGGAGATTCTGCCAGTCTGGGTAAAATGTCTATGAGATTATATTTCCAATTCACTGATTAAAAAGAAAAGCTGGACTGGAGGTATGGCTCAAGAAGAAGTGCTGCAGGTGTGAGTAAAAAAGCTGATGGAACCACATCATAAGATCCTGAGTTTAAGCCCTGGTTTCAGCATGTATACACACACACACACACACACACACACACACACAATTTGGAACATCTATAAATGCTAAAAGAACACACATATAAATGCTAGGTGAAAAAAGATTTTTGATCTGGCCAGGTGCCAGTGGTTCATGCCTGTAATTCTAGCTACTCAGGAAACTGAGAACTGAGGATCGTGGTTTGAAGCCAGCTCAGGCAGGAAAGTCTATGAGACTCATATCTCCAACAAACTATTCAGAAAAGGCTGGAAGTGGCACTGTGGCTCAAGTCATAGAGTGCTAGCCTTGAGCACAAAGAGGCTCAAGGACTGAGTTTAGGCCCTGAGTTCAAGCCCCAGGACTGGCAAGAAACAAAAAAGAGAGACTTCCAATCAGCCTCTGGTTTTCTTGAAAACCAAAACCAAAAGATAGGCCTAGTTTGCTATGTAGTCTTAGTAGTCAGAAGAAACATAGCTGCTTTTCAAGCAAACATGTATCTGGGTATTTGCTAGCAGATAACACTTGTTTAAAATTTTCCTTGTGAGGTGCATAAAGTGATATAGTGATTAATGACTTTAACAACTTCTCTACAGAAAACAGTTCTGTAAGGCAATTTATGTATCATTTCTCAATAAAAGCTTAGAGCTAAGCTGACAAATATAATATATACATATATATGTATATATATATATATATATACATATTGCAAACACCTGATGGTTTGGCTTAATCCAGGAACCACATCTAGAATGCCTGTGATGTTAGATAAAGGCTTATCTTAAACCCAAGAATACCTCATTGGGAATGACTACACAGGAGCTACAATGAGAAGGGCCATGAGCCCTTATCTGTGTTCAACAGAAAAGAGTAAGGTAATCAATTAGTGATATCTGACATGGGCATAGGAATTTGGAGAAATGATAGACTGTATTCTAACCCTAGTCTGGGCAGAAATTTTCAGATTTCTTTTAACCAAAGCACATGCATGTGAATCAAAAACCACTGAAGCTCAACTCTATTACCTCTGTCTTCTTCCTGGATTGGAAAAGGATTCAGAAATAACTAAGACTAATGAGGGCAAGAATAATGATCAAAATGAAGCAAAGTATTACTTAGATTGTAACAGAATAATCAATAAAAATGAAATTTATCAGAGCTTCCACAAGCTGTAGTTCATCAAATTGAAAATGTCATCAATGAAGCCTCATACTACATGTTTATATTTATTACTGATATATGAATTAATATGCAATATTAATTCATTTGATTGATTTCGTATTAATAATTAATTCATTATAATTAGTTGATTTGTATGCATATGTCTTAATTATAGTATCATATAGTTTTTGAAATATAGTATATATATTGTATGCTTTGGTTATGCAAACCCTCACCAATAGGTTTTTTTAAAAATCTATTTTTTAAGAAACCCTTTAAAGTGAAGGAGAAAATGTATAATTGCTTCAGGTACCACTTTTTAATTTGAAGTTAACACTAAAGAATTCATATTGCTTAGTCTACTGTAGATACTGTTTAAGTGAAGGTATTTCTCATTCAGTCTTAGAATTCTCTGCTAGTTGTGATTAATCAAAGGTATATCCCTTCTGCTGAGAACTGTTAATTAGTTGGGCACTTAACATGGAGACCTACCAGCAAGGAAACTGCCTGCCCTGGGCCCCACTGAGCCCAGCTCAGGCCCACCTGGGGCTGTAGGGAATGAGCTCTCTTGTATGGTGAAGAATTCCCACTGATCCAAATAAGACTCCCTGATCAAGTAGTGCTTCCAATAAATGAGCTAGGATGCCAGGGCCTGCAAATGCTGATAAGATGAGCCAGTCCCTGGAGTCCCTAAAATACCCTTCCATCTGACATTCTCTCAGGTATATGCATTCTTCTCTTCTCATTATGTAAAAGTCCAGCCCAAGAAATTACAGACTCAGAAGGTGACATCCCAGAAAATGATTGCCTAGAGAAGCTATCCACCCCTACCAGCTGTCCTTTCTCTATGGTCAGCAGTACGACAGATCTTCAGGGGGACTCGGGGATAGTGTCACCCAGTCTTTCCTCTGAGAAAGCACGTGCTCTCACAGAAGAATCAGGAAAATGGCCAAGAAGAGAGGGCAAAAAAAATTGTTGCAAATTATATCATAAATTAACAGTAGCTAGTTTTGCTTTCAAAGAGACTGGGGCCTGATGCAACTTACATCAGGACTATGTCATTTCTGAACTGCTCTCTTGCCCTTGCCAAGTCAGGCAGGGGAGGCCAGAACCCAAATGCCAAAGTCTCTGCCAAATTTTTCCTTCTGCTAAATGGTAGGCCAAGAGCAGATAACCCATTGTTTAGCAGAACACATGACTGAGTGTTTAGGTGCAGAGAAGTGGCCGTCTCAGAAAGTAGATAGAGTCAAGAGACAAAGCCTTTCAGCACAATAAACACTGGCATCACTGAAACTTGCAAAAGCTTGCTACATTGCCAAATGCCTTGTAAGCAATGGTATAAGGGGAAAATCAAAAGACAAGGGATTCTGTCCTCCTTGTAGAGTTACTCAGAATAGAGGTGGAATAAAGAAATAGTGAGGTGGTCCATTGACTGAACATAGGAGGCCACAACTGAACTTTGGAGGCCAAGGGACTGAGAAAACATTCCCACCATCATCAGGGAGAGGGAGGGATTTTGGGGTTACCACTACCCACAATGGTGGTTCAAGCCAACTTCGTTTGAATGGCAAAGGACAGAGGTTCAGAACCAGCCTATAGATTTTGCAGAAACAGAACTAAACAAAAGCAGCTAGCTAGAAATGAGGAGCCAGTGGCTATGCTTGTAATCCTAGCTACTCGATGGCTGAACTCTGAGGATTGTAGTTTAAAGCCCTGGGCAGGAAGTCTGTGAGAGATTTGTATATCAATTAACTAGTAAAAAGCTGAAAATGAAGCTGTGGGTTCAAGTGGTAGAGCACCAGCCTTGAGTGAAAAGCTAAGAGACAGCGCCCAGGCCTGAACTTCAAAACCCAAACCCAACTCTCTCTCTCTCTTTCTCTCTCTCTCTCTCTCTCTCACACACACACACACACACACACACACACACACAAACACACACACTATATATATATTGAATATATATTGAATAAATACATATATTGAAATGTGCTCTAATGAAAGCAGACAACATACTTTCAACTTGCTACTTGCTAAATGCACAGCTTTGAATAACAGAAATTGTTCATGTGTCCTAAACAAGGAAATGTGTGCCCAAAGGTAGTTTGTTGAGAATTTAACCATAAAACCTGCTAGCCAGTTTGGGAAGGCATTTTTTTCCCATTATTGTTGTTGCTGCTACTACTTCCATTCTCTACCTTATGACAAATGGAAAAGATTTGCCAAGTATGGAGCCATGATAAGAAATTCAGATCCAAGGTCAAAGTGTAAGGTTCTAGTCCCCTGCCCTGAAACAAGATGAGTGAGTTTTCTAAGCCTTGGGCTCATCCTCTGTGCGATATGGGTTGTTGCAGCTCTGAGCATGAAACAGGAAGATGTGACGCACACCACCAAGCATGCGCAGAGTGTCATCCCTAAGGGCTGGTTCATCTGCAGTACTAGCTGGCCTCCTTGGGGTGAGGCTGAAGGATCCTTAACCACAGTTAAATAAGTAATTCCCTGCTTCTGCTCATTGGAAAACAGGTGCACAAGATCACCCTTGTGAGAAGTGTTCCATCACCAGTCAGAATCTATGTGTGGGTGAAGTGTCTGCCCCTGGACATTTCTATTAAGCTCTGATATCATAAACACTGGCTTTGTTTGTTTTTCCCCTATTCACAGTGCCTGGAAATTTCTTTCATAACTCTCCTATATGGGAAACAAAAGTTGTTGTTTCCTGGAGAGTGGCTGTCAATCATGTAAGAGGCCCTTCAAAAGTGGCCAAATTAAGACCATGTCAAGACATTTAGCTTAAGTCAGACACTGATCCAGGCTTGTTGATACATTTTCCAGCTATGCAATCATGCTTCACAGAAGGAAACTAGTTTCTGTTTTTTATGCATCATTACTAGCATTCTTACTATTCCCATCACCAAAGCCATCACCATCATCCAAGATCTGAATGCTTCCTAAGGTGGCCATAGCAAAGTATTACAAATTAGGTGGCTTAATACAAACAAAATTCCTCTCACAGTTCTGGAGTCTTGAAGTCCAAAGTCATGGTGTAACTAGGGGCTAGTTTTCTTTGGAGAAACTTTGAGGGACAATCTGTTTGATGCTTCCCTCCTACCTCAGGGGGGGCTAGTCCTCCTCTGTGTTCCCTGGCTTTTAGATGTGTCTCCCCAACCTCAGGCTCCATCTTCAACAGTGCTCTCTTATCTGAACTTAGATCTTTTTTTTTTCTAACTGCCATCTTCTTATAATGACTTCAATTATTGGATTAGGCAGGTTGAGTGAGCCCTTATTTTAGCAAGAGTGCATCTGTAAAGACTCCTACTCCAAATAAGGTCACATTCATAGGCTTTGGGTGGATATGAATTTGAGGGGGACACTGTTCAAGTTCTGAATTCAGACTGAAAATGGAAGTAATAGAACCCTATAAGTATCATTGAGATCCCATGACCTATGAAAATTACCTCTGCGTGATCATCTGTTTTATAGATGAAATAAACTAAGACCTTAAAAGCACAGAGTAAATAGGCACTTTATCTAAGACCCAGGTCCTCATCTCTAGTCCAGTACATTTTCTGTCTTCTATTGCAACTCATAGTATTAGAACAGTCATTACCATTCAGGTTTCAACATGTGAATTATGTCACCTCGGTGACCTTATAAATGGAAATAAATAAATAGGAATAAAACAAACCTGTCATTTTAGCTACTAAGGAGACTTGAGTTCTGAAGATCATGGTTCAAAAAGAGCCTGAGCAGACAAACATATAGGACTATTTCCAATTAACCACCAAAAAGCCAGAAGTTGAGGTAGGAATCATTATGAAAAAGCACAAATGAGAGCAGGTAGACCTGAATTCAAGCCTCACTACTGGAACAACAATAACAAAGAAACAAACAACAATTTAAAAAGTTATTTTGTAACTGATCTGTTTGGCATGCGGATTAAATGAGACACTCTTTTAATGCCTTCATGATGATCGAAGCTGGGCAACATTTTATGCAACTATCATTTACTAAAGAGTTCCTATGCATCAGGCACCAGTCTAGGCATTGAAGTATGGGACAAAGTGTTACAAAATGGAATAAGATACAATCCTGCTATCAAAGAACTAGAAGTCTTCTGGTATATATTAATGGTGAGCTGCCATTCAAATCACAGCATGATGGATGTTCTGGAAGAGGGTAAGTCTAGTGCTTTGACAGGAGAGACGATATGATGGATTCTGCCTAGAGTACAGAGAAGAGTTTTACAGAAATGCTATTAGAATCAGGCTTCCAAGAGAAATAGGAATCTAGGGAATAAAAACAGGATCCCAGATAGAGAAAAAGGAAGGGCGAAAGCATTGTGATATGGAAGCCCGTGTGAATTTGAGTGGATGGAGGGACTGCCATTAAAACAACCATATGGCATGTTTTTCAAATGTCTTTTCAAAACCAGGCTGAGGCTGTTTGTAAAGGCTGCCATTCACTGGAGAGAGCTAAGGAGACATTTCACTAATCTGACCCCATCTGCATTTCACCACCCTCTATGTCTCCTACTTGCCTGAGAGGTTCTACATACGAGTTTCCCAGCCTGTTCATGTCTCTATGACTTCTGTAAAGTGGACATCTTAATGTCTTCCACTTGGTTGTTATGAAGATTAAACGAAGACAATGGAAAGTTTAAAGTCCAATACAGTAAATCGTGACCACCGATATTTTTTTTAATTGAACTTCCTTTTTTTTTTTTTGTCAATTGTGGGGCCTGAACTCTGGGCCTGGGCTCTGTCCCTCAGCTCTTGAACCCAGGGCCTCATGCATGCAAGGCAAGCACTCTACCACTGAGCCACCTTCCTAGGCCCATGAACTTCCATTTTTTTAATTAAAAAAATGATTTTTGGGCCGGGCGCTGGTGGCTCACGCCTGTAATCCTAGCTACTCAGGAGGCTGAGATCTTAGGATCGCAGTTCAAAGCCAGCCCGGGCAGGAGAGACCGTGAGACTCCTATCTCCAATAAACCACCAGAAAACCGGAAGTGGCGCTGTAGCTTAAGTGGTAGAGCGCTCGCCTTGAGCTGAAGAGCTGAGGGACAGTGCCCAAGCCCAGAGTTCAAGCCCCACGACTGACAAAAAAAAAAAAATGATTTTTGGAATGAACAATTGCATCAGGCCATTGCTTCACCAGGCAATAGGGAATCCCTGGGGGATGGCTCAAGCAAAGAATTAATATCAGGCCTGATGATAGCAGAACACTTCTAAAACAAGAGGAGGCTTGAGGGAGAGGCAGGTGACATCTGTCTACATCAGGTCACTGGCAGGAAGATGAGAGGCCTGGGGATGGATAGACTATATGACATTGAAGGAAACCCCAACACAATGACTGACAGGATAGAGGTAATAACTCTAGGAGGAGCTCTGTGTTTCTGAATTGGATCAATGAATGAACAAAAGTCAATATAAAAGAAAGTTCTGGACAACAACATGATAAGTTTCCAGCATCTTGATGCTGAAGGTCTGTGGAAGAGCTGGGAATAAAAATGACAATGTTGGCTCTAGAGCCAGGAGTGGTGTCATCAACATGTGGGTGCCACTTATACCCCATAGAGGAAGCACAGGCCCCGTAAGAGGAGATAAACAGAGAAGAGACACAGACTGAAGACATCTTGGGGAAACCCAGCATCTAGGAGGTGAGGAAAAGGACTAACAGAGCAAGCCCACCTCAGACTCTTCCACTTGAAACTGGGGCATCTCTCAGACATCCTGTAAGTCAACCTCTCTATGCCTGGATAAGAACAGGAAACAGACCTATCCAAGGTAACAATCACAACAGAGTTATAACAAAGTCTCCTAACACCTTCCACTATCCCAGCTACTGTCCAGCCTGGATACAGCCATCCTCAAACTCCCTTTAAGGTGGTGTCAGCTCAGTAGGCTCACACTCCTCCCAAAGCAAGCCCCAATTTCTCTGTCTGAGGAAGGACTCGGGGACAGCTCCCAGTCAGCTAATGAACCAGTAGCAGTCATCTGCTGTGACTTCTTAATCCCCTCCAAACATCAGCTCCCAACACACGGCCACAGCTTCAGACAAAACATATCAAGCTCCCAGTGAGAGACTAGGAAACCACAGCGGGAGAGTGAATGGGGTGGGGTGGGGGGGTGGGGAAAGAGCTGGCGTGCAATCTGTGGCTCCCATCTCAGTCAAGTCTGGAGTTATGATTAGGAAGCAGAATTAATAGAATCATCAGTATTTGTCTGCAAAGGCATGGCTGTTGGGACACCTGCATCTCTCCAGACTCCTGTGGTCACAAGAAGCAGCTCAGGGGGCTTCAGGAACTGAGAGGGACTTTGTAGGAATTTCATCACTCAAAGTCTAACTGTCCTTACTAAGAGATTGGTAGGTCAAAAGACATGTGGCTAAACACTTCACTGTACCCAGTGCAAAGCAATATACTGTGCTACGCAAGCATTAAAGAATTTAAAACAAGATCTGCCCAATAGACACACTGAAGACATTTAGTGAAGGCTTAGATGAACCCAGTGCCTCTGCTCTCTGTCTCTCTCTTGATGCCTATGTAACCGTGTCTGTGACACCTCCATCCTAGTATCCAAAGAAACCTACAAATTAATATCTCCCAGCGTGAATTTGTGACTTCTGTGTGCTGCCTCCTCTTCTTCCTGTCATCTCTCCCATATCTTGCAGAATGGAAACTGTCTGTCTAATGGATCTGGCCAAAAACGCAGATGCTTCCATGGCTCTTCTTTTGGTTCTCTCTACAGCATGGAGGTGACTGTCTCTTGTCTCTTTCATCACTACTAGTCTAGTTTCTTAGAGCCACCATCAGCTTATTCTTCCTGTGTGTGTGTGTGTGTGTGTGTGTGTAACTCAGGTTTAAACTCATACTGTTGTTTAGCTTTTTTCACTCAAGGATGATACTCTACCACTTCGGGCACAACTCCACTTCCTCAGCTTGCTCTTGACCCCAGCCAGTACTTCACTAGCTGATCTGCCAGGTTCCATCCTCCAGTTACCCACAGTCTGTTCTCCATCAGGCAGCCAGAGGGAATCTACTGAAACCTCAACAGATAATGACACCTTCTCTTTCCATTTTCAAAGGCTATGTCCTGAGACAGAACTAGTATCAGATAGTCAGGTGGTAGCTTCCTCTGTTCCTTCTTGTGCTTTTGGCCCATCCTCCAGAAACCTTCTTTGCCCATCCTATCGAAGTCCCCATCTCCCCATTCCACTCAAATTTTCCTGAACCTTCATCACCAGATATTGTGTTTTCATCTGCTCATTGTCTCCTCTGGAAGTTGAACCTCCCTCCCCAAAGCAGAGATTCTTTCTTGTGTATGGTACTCTGTCTTCATTCTTTCTAGTTGCACAAGTCCTCTGTAAACATCTGCTAGAAAGAAGAACAGGAAGAGAGAGAGAGAGCAGAAGAAAGGGAGGGGAAAAAAACTTTCCTTTTTTTGTTGTTGTTGTTGGTCATGGGTCTTGAACTCTGGGCCTGGGCGTTGTCCTTCAGCTCTTCAGCTCAAGGCTAGCTCTCTACCACTTGAGCCACAGCATCACTTGTTTTCTGGTGGTTAATTGGAGATAAGAGTCTCATGGACTTTCTTGAACCATGATCCTCAGATCTCAGATAAGAGTCTCATGGACTTTCTTGAACCATGATCCTCAGATCTCAGCTTCCTGAGCAGAATACAGGCATGAGTCACTGGCACCCGACTAACTCTTCATATTTGAGGTCATTTCACCTTCATAACACCTGAGCTTCCTCCTCAAAGCAGGGTAAATTTTGTTCCTACTATGCATTCACCCAAATACCCTCATCCTGGCAGAGTAGGGCAAAGTACACACAGTAGGTGCTTTTTAACTACCCTTCGATTGAGCAAGTTTAAATATGTGATATCCTAGAGAGTTGTTATTGGGTGCTCCTTTTTCAGCAATATTATATTGACTGACTGTTAATCAGTTTATTTTAACCTCATCTGTGTAATACTTCAGAATTTTTAAATGTAATTTTATGCTGACCACCTGTAGCTAGCGCCTGTAATTCTGGCTACTCAGGAGACCAAGCCCTGAGGATGACAATTCAAAGCCATCCAGGGCAGGAAAGTCTACAAGACTCATATCTCCAATTAGTCACCAAAAATTCAGAAGTTGAGGTGTGCTTCAAACGATAGATTGTCAGCCTTGAGCCAAAAACGCTAAGGGTCATCACCTTAGCTTGAGTTCAAGACCTAATATAAACACAAAAAGTACAAAGTAATTTCACATCATTATTTTGTGATATTCAAAATAATCCTGGGTAGGAAAAGAAACAGAGGAAATCTTGGTTCTCTTTGTGTTTCAGCTGAGGTCTCTAAGGTTCAGAAGGGTTAAGTGCTTGGTATAAAGCTCCATAAAGAGTCACTAGGAAAAAAAGCCTAAATCAGAATCCAAGTTGCCTTCTTTCACATCACAGTTCCATTATGCCAGAAGAACTGAATCATTGCCTCAGAGAGCAACTTGAGTTCCTATGACTCCAAATACCATCCAGTGATGGTTTGTTCAGAAAGGGAATTAAACCACACTTGACCTGCTCTGGCTAGATTAGGAAATAGCTATCCCTAACCATGATTTGACCAGAACAAGCACACCCATGTGTCACTATGTACTGATTTCTTAAAAGAAAGAAAAAGAAGAAAAAATATAACAGGAGTCATTGCCAAAGACACAACTTGAAACTTTTTAAAATTCCTATTAATCATGGCATGAACCACCCTCCCCACCCCGACACACATACACACATACTCAACTGAAAAAAAAAGGGACTATCCCTTTGAACTAATATGTACACTTGCATCTGTGAGCTAAGGGAAAAACACTATAATAACCAGAAATTAATTAAAATAATGAAATGCCCTGCAATTAATGAGATTGTTACTATTTCTATGGGAGACACTCTCCCTCTTCTGAACATCCAGAGATTATTTAGAAATAGCTTTTATGCTAGAATCTTAAGCAATGCATTGGAGGATTTTAATTGTCAGGAAGATTATCACAGTCATGTTCAGATTTACATAGCAATTTTTTTAACTTAGCCAAAAAAAATCTAGAATAATACAGAATTGTCTGATATTTTTTAAGAGCCACATGATTATGCCATTGCGTTTGGAAATGCATTATTCTTATGTAGAGTGGCTCTTGTCCCATGACTTTCTTCTTTTTTCCTATCAGATGAACTAAATTCACGCTGTCTTAGCATCAGAAATGTTGAGCTGAGAGTGCCCTAAGAGACCATCTGTTTGCAGCTTCTTAGTTTCCAGACATGAAAGCAGAGACTTGGAAGGTTAAAGGCCGCCTTAATTTCCTCATTGTTAAAGGTAGATTTCTTCTCAATCTATCAGCAAAGTTGACAAGGCCATGGGGAAGGATGGGTGCAGAAGAAAGCCTTTGGATGCATATCAAACAATACTCATAACCCCAAATATCTCTCTGCCTCTCCCCTCTCTCCCTCTCTCTCCCTCTTTGTCTCCCTCTCTGTCTCCGTCTCTATCTCTGTCTCTGTCTCTGTCTCTCTCTTTCTCTCTCTCTCTCTCTCTCTCTCACACACACACACACACACACACAAACACACTTTACCTTCCCTTCCTTGGCTGGGCATTACAAAGCACACAGTCCAAGGCCACAGCAACAAGTAAGACAGAGATAGACACTTCTCCCAAGAAGGGCTAATGGTCAAATATTGATAACAACAGATTAAAAAAATACTCTTAGGGAAAAAAATCAATAAAAGGAAAGGCTGACAGCAAATGCATGTTGTTTACAATGTACCAGGCATTGTTCTGGAAACCCAAACACTTCCTACCTGTTATGAACAAACAGTCCTATAAGGATTTTTTTAGTGGAGTCTTCAGGGTTTTCTACATACAAGTTCATGTCATCAGCAAACAATGAGAATTTGACTTTTTCTTTTCCAGTGTGGATGCCATTTATTTCTGATTCTTACCCAATTGCTCTGGCTAGGACTTCCAGGACTGTGCTGCATAAAAGTGGGAAAGTGCACTTCCCTGCTTTCTCCATTTTAAAGATGGGAAAATGGGAGCTCAGAGGGACATCCTTATCCTAGGATGCTAAGCTAGATAGGACAGTCACAAGGATAGGATTTAAAGACACACAGCTCTACTTCATAGTCTTAGCTACCATGCCCATCTCTTACTGATTAATCAGAGCTTAAAGTCACTGTTCCCCCAGCTTTTTATTGTTGAGATGAGTCTCACAAATTTTTTGCCTGGATGGCATTGAGCCACAATCTTCTTGATTTCAGCCTCTTAAATAGCTAAGATTACATATGTGAACCACTACACCTTGCTTTTTGTTTTGTTTTAGAAGATCCATGTTCATTGGAATGTGGTCATTTGTCATTGTGGTTTTGATTCTTATTTGCTTGATGAATCATGATGCTATCCCCTCTTTTCATACAATCCTTGATCATTTGTGTGTCTTCTTTTTTTAATAAGTTTTTTATTGTGAAAATACTGTACAGAGGAGTTACAGTTACATGAACAAGGTAAGAAGACACACCAGGCAACAATGCTTGATAAGAAATGTACTCATTACCTTCTATTTAGGCCTATTGCCCAGTTTTTAATTGGATTCTTTTGGGGTTTTGTTATTGTTAACTTGAACACGAGTTCAAGTTGTTGGTACTGAGTTGAGTTCCTCATCTGTTACAGATATTAACCCCATGTCCAACACACACTTTGCAAATATGATGTCTCTTCACTCTGCTTGTTTTGCACAAGCTTTTTAATATAATCTTATTTGTCTACTTTTGCTTTTATTTTCTGTGCTTTAGAATCTTATCCAAAACATCCTTGTCTACTCAAATAGCCTCAAGTATTTCCACTATGTTTTCTTCTAGCAGTTCATCTTTTTGTGTCTCACATTTAAGGCCATAATCCATTTTGAGTTTATTTTTATTAGTGATAAGAGGTAAGGGTATAGTTCCATTCTTCTGCATGTTGCTATCTTTTATACTGTTTTGTTGTATATATCTTTTAATCTCCTCAATTAAATTTATTCTTAGGTTCATCCATATCTTAGCTATGTTGGTATAATTTGTGGAGGGGAAGGGAAAAAACAAATCGTTTAAATAGGGATACAGGTGGACCCATTGCAACAATGAGATGTACAAGTCGTTATGTCAAAAAACAAACTTTACAACCTTGGTGCTGGGGGGAGGGGAGAGGAGGATTGGGGGGGATGGGAAGGGGAAACAAAGGAGGAGGCTACAATGCTTGATAAGAAATGTACTCATTATCTTGCCCATGTAATTGTAACCGCTCTGAACAGTATTTTCACAATAAAAAAATTTATTCTTAGGTATATTTTTCATAGCTATGCATTTTTATTTCTATTTCAGATATTTTGCTATTGACATATAACAATACGGTTGATTTATCTGTGGTAATTTTATATTCTATAACATTGCTAAATTCATTTATTAGTTCTAGTAGGGATTTTTTTAGTGGAGTCTTCAGGGTTTTCTACATACAAGTTCATATCATCAGCAAACAATGAGAATTTGACTTTTTCTTTTCCAATGTGGATGCCATTTATTTCTGATTCTTACCCAATTGCTCTGGCTAGGACTTCCAGGACTGTGCTACATAAAAGTGGGAAAGTGCACTTCCCTGTCATGTTCCAGATCTTAGAAAGCTTTCAGCTTTTTCCTACTCAGTATGGTGCCAGCTGCTGGCTTATTATTTATACCCTTATCATGTTGAAATATACTCCTTCTATACCTAATTTGTTCCAAGTTTTATCATGAAGGGTAATTTGAATTTTTTCTAATGCCTTTTCTGTACAAATTGAGATGATATACAATTTTTTTAACCTTCATTCCCATTCTCTAGTTTTTCTTTTCTAAACTGAACATTCACCTTGTTTTGTAATAATAGAGAAAAAGAGGAAATAGCTTTAGAGCTTCTGCTGTGTTTCAACTACTTTATATATCCTTATCTACCCACAGTCAATAGATGAGTAAACTAGACTCACAAAAAGTAAAATGCCTCTCCCAAGCCCATGTTGTTCATAAGCTACCAGTTAATATTTGTACCTTCATCTTCTTTGCCTTTTAGTCCCTGCTCTTAATCACTATTCTCCACTGCCTCTCCACTGCCACTCTATACTGCTGAGTTTCTTTGTTAATTGTGTGTCCAATGTCTATGGCTCTGTGAAGAGCGCATGAGCAGACATGGAACAGGGCTTTACAAAGTCTTGTTATATTAGACAGGTTAGCTAGAATACCTGAAATATAGCTGCCTGATGTCATACTTGTGGCCAACCCTCAGCAGGAGCCGTATCTGCTGCATGGAGTTCTTCTGAGTCTCAGGCAATACTGTAGTTGTCAGGTAAAGCCTCCTCTGGCACCCATACCCTCGTGAAGTAGACCATTCTTCTCCTATAACTCACCCCATTCTTCCCTCCACCACTGAGGAAATTACAATCATTAATCTCAATGAAGACAAATATCAGACTGTGATTCATTTACCATTATTCATACTTGAAATATTTTGTAGAGCTAAGATGACAAGTGTACAAATAAGATACCAAGAAAGGGGCAGACCAGGACTGAGAGACACTGTTTTCTCCTGGCTAGGAAGCTGTACTTGAAATACTTATCTACCTGTTGTCTTGCAGATTTAATTCTGTCCATTTTCAAAAACAGAGCTGATTCTTTGCCATGAACTTCTGTGTAGGGTACTCTTGTACATCCTTCTATCAAAACCAGCTTTTCCCACTTTTTCTCCTGGGGTGATTCCAGGACTCTTCAAGGACTAGCTCCAAATCAACTTCCTGAAACCTCCAACCATAAGAACATACCAAATATACATTCTGGGAGTGGAGATTCTTCTGGAATCTTGGTTTGTCCAGGGCCTCCCCCCCCCACCTGCAGTTCGGGACCTTTTAAAAAGTAAGAACTAGCTCTTCCACTCTGTATTGGTAGAGTTCTGTTCTGAATGGTATATAAACACTCTCTCAGCCAATGACATTTAAGATATATTTTTTAAAAGAAAGCAAAGTAAGATTTTTTTAATGTCTTCTGGTTGATTTTAGATTGAAGGTCCAAGTCTCTCCAGTTAACTACAATATCTTGCATTCTTGGAGGAAGAACCTCTGACAAATACTGTACAAAAGATAATTATTCCACCAGATTCTGTACAGCATAAACAGGGCAAAAGTTATCCAAGTTGACTTGTAGAAGGAGTAGCAATAGTAGTAACTTGGCAATCACCAATAGCATCTAAGTGATCTAAGATGGTCCTCTAAAGCCATGATAACTACATTTGTCAAATCAGGAGCTCATATCTTAGGGGATATCAGGTTACAACCTTCCTCTGTGCCTCAGTTTCCCCCATCATAAAACTGGACTAGCAGTCACACACACACAGGGATGGTTTGTGAGCTTTAATTTCCAAAACTGAGGATCCAGGAGGCCTACTTCATCTTGACCCTTCATCTTGTACAGTTGGGTCATTGTAAATATTTCCACTTGGGAGTAGAAATAAATCTTGCAACACAATATCTTATCATTTAATGATATATTACAATATCCTATTCCATTCCCATCAGATCTCAAGGGTCAGTTTGCTTTTGTTCTCCATCCTCCTGAAGTTGAATTGAGCCTTATTTTAAAAGCAGGAAAGCCAAAATTTTTAATCTGGATTTTCTATCTCCTCAGAAATTTCCCTTGACTCTACAATACTTCTAATAGTAGTATTCCATCCAGACTCTTTCTAAGAAATCGAGTGTGTGTAAGGGTTTAATACGATGGAGTCACTCAAGAGAATTGAGTTAAAGGACCACAGTCCAAGGGGAGAAGTAGATACGTGTCTTGTAGGCCTTGGGACTTCAGGATCCCTGGACTCATTTCCACCTCCAACCAACTAGAAAGCTCCTCAAAACATCATTTAGCCAGTCCCCAAATCTGCTGCTCATGAATATATGTAGAAAGTAAGACTGTCCCCCTCTAAGGTCTTAGGGGAGAACTCAAATAGTCAATAATAGTTTGTACATGATAAGTACTAATACCAAATCTCATTTAGTAGTATTAACTATCACTTGCTTGGGAAACAAAGCAGTCTGAGAAAAAGAAAGAGACTTACAGTATAAAATAGGAAACAAAGGGACAGGAATTAAGCAGGGTCTATTTTATTTGCTGCTCTAATTTTGTTTGACATACAGTATTTGGTTTGTCTTAGGGTTTCGTTTGCCATCTGAAGTATTTTATTCAGTCAAAGTTGTTGATGCAGGTGGTGGATGTGATTAGAAGTCCCCAAAAGGAGCAATTAGAGAAAAATTAACCTAAGGGAATGTCTTTAAGTTTACATCCCACAATTATATCCAACAGTTAATTTGCCCCTCAAAGAATTGCATGGAGATAGGACAAAATAATTTCACACACAATTTGACATAACAGATGGAAAATCTGGTACACCAATGAGTAAGAATAAAAATAAAAAATTTTAAAAGAAGAGATGGAGTGATGATTAGGTCATGTGATTTATTTTAACAGATCTTGTGGAAGTGTCTGCCTACAGTAGACACTAAATATATAGAACTAAGTTATTGTTCCTGTACTCAAGGAATCTGATTCAGTCTGTTGAGGAAACAACAGACCAAAAAGAAAGTAATACAAAGCAATATAAAGTACTAATCACTTTGATAAAGAGGTGTATAATCCTAGCCAAGTATTGGTAGCTCACACCTATAATCCTAGCTACTCAAGCTGCTGGATAGCTGAGGATCTTATTTTAAAGCCAACACAGACAGATAAAATCCAAAACTTTTATCTCCAATTAATCAGTAAAACATTGGAAGTGGACTTGTAATTGAAGTGATAGAGTACCAGCCTTGAGTGAAAAAAAAAAAAAAACAAGTGAGGGTATGAGGCCTTGAGTTCTGAGTTCAAGTCCCAATTCTGTCACCAAAGAGGGGGAAAAATGGGGGGCACAATCAGACTTACAAATGTCTTAGGCCTAGTGCTAGTGCCTCACACCTATAATCCTAGCTACTCAGGAGACTGAGATCTGAGGATCTGAGGATTCAAAGCTAGCCCAGGCAGGAAGGTCTATGAGATTTTTTCTCCAGTTAACCACCAGAAAACTGAAAGTGGAGCCATGGCTCAAAGTGGTAGACCACTAGACTAAGCAAAAGAGCTTAGGGACATTGCTCAGGCCCTGAGTTCAAGTTCCACAACCAACCAAAAAAAAAAAGGCTTCAGGAAGAAAGTGACAGATAAATTGTCATAAAGCTTGAATAAGAGTTAGCAAAGACAAAAAGCTTACCAGGCATTGGCAAAAGCACAAGCAAAGAGCAGGAGGTCAGGCACTGTGCTATGTGAAGATTAGAATGGATTCAGGATACCTGTACTATAGGGCAAGAGGCAGGGCAAAGAGAGGAGGATCATGACATGGACGGATGGAAGGACTTATAGCTTTGCAGGTCATCCTAACAGGTGAGATGTGTTTACTGTGGGTGATGGGGCACATTAGATCATTCTGGCAGCTGTGTGGAGGACAGAAAAGGAATAAGGAAAAGACTTAGGGAGGAAGATAGAGTGACCATTCCGAGGTCCACAGAAAAGCCAATAACAGCCTGAATTGGGGCAGTAGCAGCAGAACTGGAGAGGGAGGGAGGGCTGGAGGAGGCTGAGTTGGCAGGACTTGGTGATTGCACAGACCTGGGCAGGGCGCCCCTCCCCCATCTCAAACTTCCCTCGGTGACTTTCAGACCACATTGCCTTGGAAAGGACCAATTAGAGGAAAGATTGAAAATATAATTGGTGGAGATTTCACAGATTAAATCCCTAAAGACTCGGAAGACAGAGGTTTGAGATGCTTAATGCTACTTATTTTTCAGATGTCAGTATTGAAAAGACTTGTTGGATGCTTTTAAGTGCCATGTAAAATATATATACTTAGATGGAGATGTACAGGCTCCATAAATGCCTAGTCTATTTCTTCAGACTTGGGACACATTTTTAAAATATGAGGGAGGAAAAAAAAAGGAACAGGTGAGGGGAGGACGACATTTTATGCCAATCATTTTACAAACAGCTTGACTTTGCTGATAGGAAAATAGACCTTGAAAAAGTGCAATTCATCAATACAGCAGAGGTCAGACTTCAGTAAATAAAAGAAAATTGCTATAATTGCTGATAAAATACAGCTTTTGTCATTTCATTTATGCATTTCAATTGCAATTAGATTAACAAGGATTTGAAGGGGGAGAAATTTCCATTGCAAACTACTGCTCAGATTGAACAAGCAAGGAGTTCAGAAATAGCTCAGAATCTACAAGCAAAGGCCCAGAGGGACAGACAGGGACAGGTCTTCTATTCTGTAATCTTCAAGTGCTATCTCTCATACACAGGAGTTTGGCAGTGAACTGTGGGGAAGAAGAAGAGGAGGGTAACAATCCAGTTGAGATATCAAAGGGACTTGGAAAGAGGGAAGAAAACCAATACAGACTGCTTTAATTATCTCCATTTTCTGGAACTTCTAAACAGTATCAATGATAAAATACTTCTCCCAGAGTCCTCTCACCCTACCACAATTGCCTCCTTGGAAAGCCATTTCCTAAGCCAAAGGATGTTTAGATAAATGCTGAGGCTACAGCATTTGGGAGATGCCATTCACTCATTTATCCACTCACCAATTCAGCAAACACTTGTGCATCATTATCCTATTCATCATCACCCTACTAGGTAGCTGTTTTGATTCCTGTATAATGAGAATGCTGAGGCACTGGGAAGTAAAGTGCCCCCAAAAAATCCAAATCACAGACAAAGATGTGAAATTTGAATCTTAAAACTGTCATTAACTACATAGTCCATGTTTTTCCCATATCCTGACAGTAATTGATGCTAGGTACTACCTGACACTGATTGGTGAGGTTTGTTTTTCTTTTTTCTTTTTCATTTTTTTTCTTTTTCATGCTAGTCTTGGGGCTAAAACTCAGGGACTGGGCACTGTCCCTGAACTTTTGTGCTCAAGGCTATCATTCTACCACTTTGAACCACAGCACCTTGTCTGGCATTTTGGTAGTTAATTGGAGATAAGAGTCTCGTGGGCTTTCCTATCCAGACAGGCTTTGAACTGGGATCCTCAGATTCAGCCTCCTGAGTAGCTAGGATTATAGGCAAGTACCACCAGTGTCCAAAAAATCTGTAATTTTTAATGAAAAAGTCCTATTTCTCTCTCTCTCTGTCTTTCTCTCTGTCTCTCTCTGTCTCTCTCTCTGTCTCTCTCTCTGTCTCTCTCTCTGTCTCTCTCTCT
>NW_012267238.1:8167453-8215360 GCF_000151885.1 Dipodomys ordii | reverse complement strand
TCCATACTGCTTTCCAAAGTGGTTGCACAAGTTTACACTCCCACCAACAATGCAGTAAGGTTCCCTTCTGTCCACATCCCCTCCAGCATCTGTTATTAGAGTTCTTGATTTTAGCCATTCTAACTGGAGTGAGGTGGTATCTCAATGTTGTTTTGATTTGCATTTCTTTTATGGCTAGGGAGGTTAACAAATATAATTTTTTAACCTGACATGCAATCCCTTCAAATAAATATTCTGTTTCAACATCTGTTCTGATGATTGACAAGGAACCATAGACTCCACTGGACCTCAAACTCATGGTCTCATGCTTGCTAGGCTGTTGCTCTACTAATTTGCCATGGCTTTAGTCCTCTTTCTGCTTATTCTTTTGGAGTTGGAATTTAGATAACTCTTTTGCCCCAGTGAGCTGCTAACCATACTTACTTATTTACTTACTCACCTAAGTTGTTAAGATTGTAGTTATGACCCATTAGTGCTTAGTTGGTATATGTTTAAGTAAATTTTCCTCTGTATTGTCAGTTATTAAGGGATCTTTTCTCCTTAAATGGTCTTGGTTATAAGAAGTGGTTCTATAAATAAAATGCATACATTAATAAAGTAAGCATGTTACTAGAATGAAATGATACAGTTCAAAGAAGGAAAGAAGAGGCCAGATACCCAAGACTCAGAAAGCTCTATGTCAGCAGAGCTACAAGCTCTGACCTAAAGGACGGTGGGTCTGCTCAAAGCCCCTTGGGTATTGGAGCAGCTCACCTCATTGCTCTTGAACCTGGTCCTCCTAAGAAAACTTCATTTTTCAAGGTCAGATAGTCTGATTCATCTGTCTGTCTTGACCAGACCTAGTTGAATGGATAAGGAGTTAGTGGAGTATTTTGATTCGTAAATTTCATATGGTGTTGGGAAGTGCCTGGCTACCAAAAGAGTCAAGTTTGGAGTTGGGAAAAACAAGTGTGTGTGTGTGTGTGTGTGTGTGTGTCCTGGGAAATTTTCACTATTATAAATAGAAGAGTTCTGTGTAAATTTAAAACACAATTCAGAATTTATCTGTCTTTGGGAGAATAAAAAGAGACACAGAAATAGGACAAAGGGTGAACAAAAGCAGCAATGGTACTCACTAGACACTATGTTGAAAATGAACTATATAACTTGCAGGTAGGAATGGGAGGGTAAAACTGGAAGAAGTAAGAAAAGAGATGACATTGTCCAAAAAGAAATATATTCTTTACCTGATTTATGTAACTGAAACCCCTCTGAACATCACCTTTATAATAACAATAAAAACTTAATAAATAAAACATAATTCAGTTGTCAAAATTCAATCTTAGTTGATACATTCTACCAGTGTATTTCTCAAAGTCCAATAATACTTAGATTTTTAGTATCTTATTCAACTCAGCAACAAAGATGACAACTGTTAAGATTTTGTTTACAAGTATTAATTCGTTTATTCATTCGGTTGGTCAATTCATTTATTCAATATATTTATGAGACCTTCCAAAATCAGTATTCAATTTATTGTACTAAATTGGCAATGAGAGGGGGAGAGGGAAAGAGAGATAAGCATAGTTTTGTGTGTGTGTGTGTGTGTGTGTGTGTGTGTGTGTGTGTGTGTGTGTGTGCATGTTTGGAGGTTTGTTTGTTTAGGGTTTTTTATCAAACATTCATTACATAGTAGATTGGATCCGTAGCTTTTGAAGTGTGCTCTAAAGTTGGCTAACAGGCCCAGTGGCCTTTGTCAAAGAGTGAGTTGGACATCTGTTCTCCGATCCTCTGAGCTTTTACCCCCTCCTACATGCTGTTCCTTAATATTCACCCCGTTCCCCCCACATACTTCAGCCAGAAGGACTTCAGTCTTTTTTGTTGGGCTTCTGAGCAGGATTTTCCTCATATGAAAAAAGGCTTTAAAATTTTAAACTAAACAATAATATTATTTTAACCTTTAGCAATCTGTTAGATATATAAAAATATCTTCTAATCCTTAAACCCAAATAATAGGGGTCATACTTCTATAGGCATAAAGGTCTCATCTTCTTGATTAAAAACAAACATTTTAGACCAATTTAAATTAAATACATAGAGACTATTCACTGTGAAAAAAATAAATATGTGAAAATAGAACTTAGGCAACTCAGAGACATGCAGCTTTGGGATAGGGATAAGGAAGAGCAATGGAAGAGGCCAGGACTACTGATCAAGATGTATTGTCCTCATAAACTAACATGCTAAATTGAAACCCCTTTGTACAACTACTTAAAGGATTTTAAGAAGTGTGTGGTTAAAATCAAAGTCGTAGGATACAATATCAATATACAAAAACCAATTGTATTTCCTTTAAACATATAATGAACAATCCCAAAATTAATTTAGGAAAATAATTTCATTTATAATGGAGTCAAAACTAACAAAATGTCTGGGAATACACTGAATGCAAATAGTATACTCTGACAATTGCAAAACAGTGTCTAAAAATTAAAGAAAATCTAAATAGGAACATATTCCATATTCACCTATCAGAAGATAATTGTGCTAAGATGATAATACTCCCCAAATTCACCTATGGTCTCCAGATATGCACATCAAAATTACAACTTGTTTTTTTGTAAATATTAATAAGCTGAATGCTAAACTTTTCTGCACAGGGTCAAGAATGGCCAAAGTAGTCTATTCAAACAGGACGACTCACATTTCCCAGTTTCAAAACTTAATACATAGCAATAGCAATCAAGACAATGTGGCACTGGTAGAAGGATAGACATATAAATGAGTGGAATAAAATTAAGTATCGAGGAATAAACTATGAGTCCACAGTTAACTAATTTTCAGTAAGAGTATCAAGACTCTTCACTGGGGAAAGAATGATCTATTCAGTGGGAGGAAGGAAGGGAGGGAGGGAGAGAGGGAGGGAGAGAGAGAACTGAAAGATAAAAAAAAATCAAAAGAAGGAAACAAGCTTTGTACCCTTACTTCACATAAAATATTCATGACCTCAGATTTTGACAATGGTCTGTTAGAAAGCATAAGCAAAAATAAATTTGACTTTAAAATTAAAAGCTTTTATGTATTAAAGGGGTCATGAAAATAAAAAGACAACCTACAGAATGAAAGAAACTACTTGTAAATCATATATAACATAAAGCTTTAGTATCTAGAAAATATGCAAAAACTCAAAACTCAACAACAAAACATTGATAAAATAAGCAAAGCACTTGAACAGATATCAATCCGTAGAAAGTATGCAATTGGAAATTACATGAAAAGAATTCAATATCGTACATGTTTTAGGAAAATGTAAATCAAAACCACGGTGAGATGGCGCTGCATTCTCTCTTCAACGTTTATCACTGTCTAAAAGTGGAAAATAAGTTTGGGGGAGGTGATGATGAGCTTCATACCTGGATGGTGGGATGTAAAATGATCCAGGCTTGATGGTAAAAAGTTTTGTGGCTCCAAAAGATGTTTATCATAGAATTATCATGTGACCAAGCTGGGCACCAGTGGCTCATGCCTATAATCCTAGCTGCTCAGGAGTCTAATGCTAGAGCATCATGGTGCTTTCATTGGCCAGCTCAAGCAGAAAAGTCTGCAAATACTTCATCTCTAATTAACCAGTAAGATGCAGAAGTAAAGGCATGGCTCCAGTGATAGAGCACCAGAAGTGAGCAAGTACTAGTATACACATACACATACACACACACACACACACACACACACACACACCACAAAAAATTATCATACAACTTAATGATTCTTTTCTTTGGCCTATTTTCAAGAGAATAAACAAGTATTCAAAATATGCGTGTAAATTTTCATGGCTATTCCCTTATGGCTAATAATAGTCAAAATGTGAAAATAATTCATTTTTCCCACCAACTGATGAATGTATAAACAAATGGACCTACACCTGGGGAATGTAATATTCAGCCATGAAAAAGGAATGAAGGACTAACACATGCCACACCATAAATAAACTTTGAAAACTTTATGCTAAGTAAAAGAAAACAAACCAGAAGATAACATATTGCATGATTCCATTTATAAGACAAAAATGCAAATCCAGAAAACTGGAAATCAGATAATGGTTTACCAGGGGCTGTAGAGGAAATGATTATTAAATGAATATCTGGTCATTTTGTATATTATCAATTTTCTGGGTATAGTTAGAATTAGTGTTTGGACCTCTGAATATTACATTTTAAAATGGTTCACTTAGTGAGGATAGAAAATAGCCTATAGCCAGGAGGAAAAACAGCCAGAGGGACCATTGGAAAATGGTGTATAGACACACAAAAGGACAAAACATGCAGAAATTGATCAAAATCTTTGAGGGAAATGAGAGGAAAATAAAAAGTAATCAACCAAAACCGGTAAGAGAAGGAAGGGAAAAATAAAATATCTGACCAAAACCTGAAATTTTGTGAACATTTCACAAGATTTTTTTTAAAGCAAAGCATCAAGTAGTATCAGAATATTAGTAACAATTAGCCAGTTGGTTTTTGAGTGTACATAGAAGTACTTGCTCACATTTAAGAAAAATCAAACATAGAAAAGATATTAAACAGACTTAGAAATATGGGATAGCCCTAGATTTGCAAAAAAATGAAAATGAAAAAAAAAGTTCAATCTCTCTAGCTATAAAGAAAAACAAAGCAGGATTAAAACATTTTAGTTCATTAAAATATTTTAATAATGAGGCCATGTGCCAGTGGCTCACATCTATAATCCTAGCTACTCAGGAGGCTGAGATCTGAGGATTGCAGTTGAAAACCAGCTGAAGCAGAAAAGTTCATGAGACTCTTATCTCTAATGAACCACCAAAAAGAAAAAGAAAAAAAAAGCCAGTAGTGGAGTTGTGGCTCAAGTGGTAAAGCACAAGCCCAGAGCTCAGGGACAGCACCCAGGCCAGAGTTCAAGCCCCAGGAACTGCACACAAAAATTAATAATGATAATAACAATAATATACAGTGTTATAATGATATAATAAGCATCACAGGAAGGTTTTGCAGGTATGACTATGAATTGTTATAAATCCAGAACAGAAATTAATCACTTCAGTCTAGAGCCTCTAAATATTCAGAAACTAAGATTCTGTCATTTTTCAAAAAATCAATTAGACATGAATGTGAATTTTTCCATTATAATATTGTTATTTTATTCTTTTTTATTGTGAAAATACCATACAGAGGGGTTACAATTACATGATCAAGGTAATGAGTACATTTCTTATCAAGTATTGTTGCCTCCTCCTTTGTTTCCCCTTCCCATCCCTAACCATCTCCCCCCCCCATTCCCCTCCCCACCAAAGTTGTAAAGTTCATTTTTTGACATAATGGTTTGTATATCTCATTGTTGCAATGGGTCCACCTGTATCTCTATTTAAACAATTTGTTTTTTCCCTTCCCCTCCACAAATTATACCAACTTTAAATACAGTGAAAATAGGGGTTATACCGTGGGGGAGGGACATACAAAGCAACAAAGAAATCATCTTATAAATATGTTAGAAACAACTGCATAAAAGCAAAAACATTTGAATCCTTATCTTGGGGTTCATTTCACCTAACATCAACTAATTTGACCTTTTCTGCTTGTTATTCTTATTCACTCAACTAATATTTATTAAGACCATAGAATTTGTCAAATGCTATGCCAAATAATGAGTAGCATGCATGAATAGTATTTTTTTCCTTTTCAAAAGTTTATATTGTAGCCTAGTGTTGGTGGCTCACACCTGTAATCCTCGCTACTCAGGAGGCTGAGATCTGAGGATCGCGTTTCAAAGCCAAGCCCGGGCAAGAAAGTCCATGAGACTCTTAATCTCCAATTAACTACCAGAAAACTGGAAGTGGAGCTGTGGCTCAAGTAGTAGAGCCTTGAGCTGAAGGACAGCGTCCAGGCACAGAGTTCAAGACCCACAACTGACAAAAAAAAAAAAGTTTATATTGTCACACTTCTAAACAAACACTATCTTGCAATTTCAATAATAAAAGTTATTGCATGCTTGTTAAGCCCACAGTAGATACAAACGGTTTAGAGAAAGTTAGAAACAAGGTCACCTAAGCTGGACCATTGTGTATGGGTCATTTTTTAAATAGATACATTATTGTTATTGTAGAGGTGATATGCAGAGGGATTACAGCTACATAAGTCAAGTAATGATTACATTTATTATTTATTTATTTATTATTTATTACATTTATTATTTATCACATTTATTTTTGGACAATGTCACCCCTTCCCTCTCTCTCTCCCAGTTTTCTCTTCCTATCCTCACCCACGATTGTATAGTTCATTTTCCATATAGTGTTTAGTGAGCACCATTGCTGTATTTGTTCATCTTTTCTAATATTGTTATTTTAAAATAAAATATTCATACTCATTGAAAAATACTGCAAATAAGGTTTATTTTTTTAAAACGGGGGGGGTGGAGAGGGGAGAGAGGGATAAACCATCAAGCTGAATCTTACCCAGTAATAACGGCCATTAAAGCAACGTGAGGGGATGAAGATATAGCTCAATTGTAGAGTACTTTCCTACCATATATAAAGACTGAGCTTTGATCCTTACTACTGAAATGAAAAAAAGTGACACCTAAACTGTCCCTCATACTCAAATGCATCTGAAGAATGATGCATTTTCAAGATTTTAGATTATAGCTAGAAACCCTTTTTTAAAAAAAAGAAAAGTTTGTGATTAATATCAGCTGCCTTATGTCAGACTTCCTCACCTAAACCATGAAGACATGCCAATGTTTTTTTTTTTGCCTTTGACTGTTTGCATTCATTGCATTTGACATGAGTAGTTTTCCCTGAACGTATTGGTAAATGTTACTCTATTACATTCCATTTCTAGATGTTTCCTCTTTGCCTTTATGCTTCCAAAATAATTAGGTCAGACGTAACAATGTTTAGTGCCTTTGCTGTTCTCTTGAAATTCTTTTAAGCATTGCTCTATTATCTTCTGACCCCAAGCAGATCTAAGGGGGCTCTGAGGCAAGGTCAGCTTGACTTCTCTCCTTGAACTTGACTTGGCTTTTTTCCGCTTAAATGCCAGGACAATTATTTCTTCATTATTGGAGTTGGTAGCAATAGGATATTATCTCTTGTTTGTTATCTTTCTAAATCTGATTTTCTCAGATGTGCTCTTCCCTTTCAATCGCAGAAACAGAATGAGATGTATTTCTATTCCACTTGTTTTTCTGGCATGGAGACACCAACAGTCCTTATTTTTTAATCAACTGTGTCCTTCACATGTGTTATCATCTTCCTAATGATTCTAATCTCCGTCCTTTTCCTACACTCTCATCATTATTAGCATGAACCTTTTCTCTTTGTCAGCATTCAAATTTTCAGCTGTCTAATTTGGTTCTTTGTGTTTATAATCTATTTCCATAATAGTGGAGTTTTCCTTCCATTTTCTTAGCATTTTGTGAACTCTCTTTTAATCTCATTGTGTGGTCATCTCATTTCTCATTGTCAAGTTCCGTTTCATAGAATTCCAATTCTTATTAACTTCTATAGTGCAAAGACAAATTAGAAGTTTTCTTTTTGTCTTGAGTTTATCTTCTTTGAGGTTGGGTTTTTCATTTGTCTTGTGCAAGCAATAATCTTCCTTCTTTCTTCAGTTATTTCTTTTTCTCTTTCTTCCTCCCAGTGCTGTGAAGACTGTGTGTTTCGCTATCGCATGGTTTATTCTCATGTTTCTCGTGCCTGACATGAGCAGTTCTGAGTGAACTTTTTATTTCTCTTTTGGTTTTTGGTTGTTGGGGGGGTTAGTTTTTGGTTTTTGGTTTGTTGTTTTTGTTTTGGTCGGTCATAGGACTTGAACTCTGGGCCTGAGTGCTGTCCCCTCAGCTCTTCAGCTCAAGGCTAGTGCTCTACCACTTGAGCCACAGCATCACTTCCTGAACTTTTTATTTCTGTTTAGCGTGGTTCATGGTTTGTTGACTATGGCATGGTTGATGGCATAGATGTAACATCTTAGAGAAATGGTGAGCCAGAGAAGGCTTTCTGAATTAGCTCAGACGCTAAGATCCCAGAAACAGGGAATCTTGTAGTGGCTACAAGGCTTTTCCTGGATGGTTTGCCCATACCTTAAAAATACAGGGTCAGTTCTGAATCTGGCTTCTGGCTGATATGGTTGGGCTTAAAGCACACCAACAGAGACTGGTCGTTTCCCTCTACATGAAGTTATCTCTTTTCTTATTTGATTTGTGGGGAGAGAAGTTAAACAGATTTTTAATTCTCTACTGTTCATTTAGTCAAGAACTAGAAGAAAGCAATTTTGCAACTGGTCTCATTATGCCTCCTAGAAGTTCCATGAAATTATTCATGTAAGTGAAAGAGTCAAGAGAACCCAAGTGCTCAATAGCAGAAGATTGCACAAAGAAATTGTAATGGATCTTTATAGCTGAATATTAGTCATTAAACACATTTTAAAATTAAAAGAGCAAATGAAATATTCACAATGTAATCAACAGTAGATCAAACCATATGTACATTATGACCCAGTTGTATGCTGATTATTTATATAGATATAGATATAAAATCTAAACAGGAAGACTAATCAGTATATACATTTTCTGGATCTCGATGGAAATGGAACATTGATGGCGATTCTTCTGGTGGTTACTTAACCTCTTGAAGCTTTACTTTGAGCCAGAGGAAGAGAAATGGCTCTGAATACTTGAAACAGAAGCAGTGGATTGTTAAGTACTTGTTACACCATAACTAGAAAACTGAGAAGCCAAACAGGAAAGAATGAGGTAACTCAAAGATTCACAACAGCAAGAAACTGAAAGTTCCATCTATAAGGTTAACAACAACAACAAAAAAAAGTCGATATTTCTCCAGCCTGGCGATCACAGTCCCAGTGGAAGCTGCCACTCAATGAAACACAGCTTCTACCCTATCACCTCCACACAGGGCCGCTTGGAGAAGGGAGTCCTCTGTCATAAGAGGGAAGAGAATGTCTCAGCAGATGAGCCTGAGGGCAAGCAGGTCTCCACCCAGCAGTTCTCTCTTCCAGGAAACCCTAATCCCAAGGGACCAGTGGAGAAATGATGTCTCTTACAGCAGGCATCCAATTGGCTTCACCCACACCAGCCCCGTTCTTCAGAAATGGGAGGGTGTTAGGGATAATACAAGGGATCTAAGAGGCCAGTCGCTGGTGGGGCCCAATAGCTAAGACAAACCAATTATTCTGTGAGGAGGGAGGGATGCTGTTCTCAGGGCTGTGGAGGAAACAGGCTGATGGGCCTGCCAGCTCCAAGGCCTGTAGGTGTGCAATCAGCTCCATCCTCTTGGTCTCCACCCTAGGAGCACCCCAGGAGGAAGAACACTCCTTGCACTCCTAAACAGAGGCTATGAGAGCAAACTTGTGAAGCTCCAGCAGACGTTAGCATCCCCCACGCACCCCCAAATCACGATGCCCCTTGTGTGTGGGATGTCTCTGTGATTTGCCTCATCCCTTTTTATTTCCCTCTTGTTCTTTACAACTGCAGCATGAAGTGTGGGATCATAGCCGCCAAACAGCCTCCTTATTAGCATCAGAACTATAGTCAAAACACATTATGCTTGGCTAATACATTTATTTTTTATGTAATGGAAATGCCATCAAAGCATAGTTAATCGGAATTGAATTAAATCATAATTGGAGCTCTTGTGCACAAGGAAGAGAAATTATTCTTTATTGTTGCAGACTGAACATGCACCGGTTGTAATTTACTTTTTTTTTTTTAAGCAAATGGCCATTGTTGCCCAGAGGGGTGTGTCCCACCAGCAATGGCTCCTGGTGTACTGCTCAGTGGCAGAACACTTTGTGTGTATGCACAGATGTGACTGTGATGGGAAAATATATGGGCCCAGGTTAACATTTTTCTCAGCTAGAAGGTCTACAGATGCCTCTGTTCCCCTCTGGGGTGGGGTGACATGCAGGTTCATGCTTGTGATCAATGCTAATATAAGCAAATGAGATGACCTGTCAGAGCCGGTGGTCTCTATATCACTCATGGTAGAAAGGATTTCAAACTCAGATCTGAGTTTTATGCTGTGACTGCCCTGTTGTTCCAGTGGTTTCTAGAAATATAGATAACTGACTCCCTTCCAGCATCTCCCTAGCAAAATCTTTTGCAGCTCTTAGTTTCTTTGGAAGTACCACACATAACTATGCACAGCCAGGTTAGGTAGTAACAATGTCCTGGTCCTCAGTGCTCCTCATGGCAACCTAACCCACACAGGTCTCCAGTGGACCCTAGGTAAAATCAGAGCCACTCTGCTTTTTAACAAACCTAGAGATTTTTCACATAAATACAGCATAGCTCCAACCAGGATCAAGCAAACATGGGCATACATACACCTGGACATAAAAGCGTCAATCAACAAACCACATATATCTTAGTTACAGCCTCTATCTCAGTGGCTGTCTGCAGGTAGCTGATGGCTAACACTTTGGGGGACTTCTGTCTGTCACGGCAAATAAAGTTGTGGCAGAAGTTGAGCTGAGATTTACATGCTCCTTCTAGTTTGCAGTTCTGTATCCTTCCAAAGTACAGCCATGAGTCACCTAACTATGGAGATATGCTTTGATAGTGAATCATTAAGCAATTTTGTCATTGTGAGAATACTATAGAAGATCCTTAAACATAGATGGCTATGATATCCCTTGACAAAATAATCTTATAGGATCCGTCATATGCGTTAACTAAATGTCATTACAACAGCCAGGTACCAGAAGCTCATGTTTGGAATCCAAGTTACTCTGAAGGCTGAGACCTGGAGGATCATGGTTTGAAGCCAGCCCAGGCAAGAACATCTGCAAGGTTTCATCTTCACTTAACCAATAAAATGCCAGGCTGGAGGCATGACTCAAGTAGTAGAGCACATGCTATGAGCAAGTGGAGTGAGAGTATAAGACCAAATTAAACAAGTACATACATACATACATACATGCCATTACATAGCATATGACTGTAAGTAAGATGCACGGTAGAGAGGGAAGAAAAGAACACATCTCAGAGGGAGATATTTTTTAACCACAATCACCAACCACAGAACTTTGCAAAGGCTGCGCAGTGGAGTGAGAGCCCTTCCTGGGGTGTAAGATAGGGATTCGGAAAGCACCTGGCTTTAGATTCACATACCTCTGCGTTCTTTTGTATTCCAGTTCTCAAATTCCCTAGTTCTGTGTCTGTGGGTCACTCAGTCAGCTGTTGATTATTGATTGTACAGATGGGAGTCATGTCAGAAGAAAGTGGTTCACACCTGTGGTCCTAGCTACTCAGGATGTTAAGATCTAAGGACTGTGATGCAAAGCCAACAATGGCAGAAAAGTCTGTGAGACTCTTATCTCCAATTAACCAAAAGTGGATGTGTGGCTTAGATGGTAGACACCAGCCTTGAGCAGAAAAAAAAAAAAAGCAAGAACACAAGGCTCCGAGTTCAAGCTCCAGTACAAGCACAAACACAAAGCTGTGACAATACTGTCTCCTGGGCTATCTGTGTAATGGGCAAAATGTATATGAGTACATGGCATAGTGTCTAGTATGGAGTAAGAATTCAATAATAAATTGGTGGTAAGTATATTAAAAGGGTGTGATAGTAGTAGAATACCAAAGAGGTCAAGCTATATGTTTTTATTGCCAAAGTGCTCTAGTATATAACTGGATATCTAGCGATCAGTAAGATCTTACTTGCAGACTTAGGTAAGATTCTGCATGCACAGAAAAGCATACAGGGGGTTTGTGCTCAATTTCATGTGTCAGGGCCCAGATAGGGTAGGAATTCCATTTACAGACTGCTGACACCAACAGGGTTATAGCCATAAAGTCAGGCTCTAACTCTCCATGCTTGGAGAGTAACCTACATCTTTAACCATGGTGGAGCAGTAACCTGAGGTAGAAGCTGATCTAAATGAACTATGAGCCAAGCACTACTGGCTCATGCTTGTCATCCTAGCTCCTCAGGAGGTGGAGATCTGACTATCACAGTTCAAAGCTAGCCTGGGAGGAAAGTCCATGAGACCTATCTCCAATTACCTATCAAGAAGCTGGAAGTAGATCTGTGGCTCATGTAACTGAATGCTCCCCTTAAGCATAAAAGTTAAGGGACAGCACCCAGGCCCTGAGTTCAAGTCCCTATCCTGGCACAAAAAGTAAATAAAAAAGAACTATGATTCATTTATACATGCACGCGCTCACACACAGACATACACACATACACGTGTGCACACTTGTAAAAAATTCTTATTTCATGACAGTTTGAAGATAGGCAGAGAAACATTTAAAAATAAAGATTTAAAAAAAAAAGGAACTGGGCATCAGTGGCTCACGATTATAATCCTAACTACTCAGGAGGCTGAGCTCTGAGGATCATGCTTCAAAGCCAGCCCGGGCACAAAAGTCCATGAGACTCTGATGTCCAATAAACCACTCAGAAAACTGGAAGTGGCACTGTAACTCAAGTGGTAAAGTGCTCACCTTGAGCTGAAGAGCTGAGGGAAAGCGCCCAGGCCCAGAGTTCAAGCCCCACAACTGACTGGAAAAAAAATAAAAAAGGATAGTGGGGCTGGAAGGTGGCTCATTGGTAGAGTACTTACCTAGCATGCATGAGGCCGTAGGTTCAATTCCTCAGCACCACATAAGCAGAAAAAGCCAGAAGTGGCGCTGTGGCTCAAGTAGTAAAGCACTAGCCTTGAGCTGAAGAGCTAAGGGACAGTGCCCAGGCCCAGAGGTCAAGCACCACAACCAACCCCCCCCCAAAAAAGATACAAAGTTTTAAACATAATGTATATTAGCCTGGCACCAGTGGCTCACGCCTGTAATCCTAGCTACTCAGGAGGCTGAGATCTGAGGATCATGGTTCAAAGCCAGCCCAGCCAGGAAAGTCCATGATACTCTCATCTCCAATAAACCACTAGAAAACCAGAAGTGGCACTGTGGCTCAAGTGGTAGAGCATTAGCCTTGAGCTGAAGAGCTGAGGGACAGTGCCCAGGCCCAGAGTTCAAGCCTCACAACTGACCAAAACAACAACAACAAAACATAGTATACATTAAAATTGTGTCAGTTAGCAAGTGGAATTTTTGTCCTAAGTCCTTTTAAATGTTCGATGGTAGACAATTCAGTTTCCTGACCCCTTCTTTCAATGGCTTTGTTTAAAACAAACTTTCCAGTATTGTAAGTTTTTCTTTTCTTAATCTAACATAACAGAGGAAAAAGAGGCGTATTTTTCTCAACCCACTTAAAAATAGAAACACAAGCTCCTCAGTCAGCTTGGGCTCCTCCAGCTCACCTGGCTACTCTCTCAGCAATTCCTTGCCTTAACCTGTCTTGCCCTTCTGCCCAGGGCCAGCTTCCCTTCAATCCCCCCAAAGTCCACTTTCTTCATCGCTTCCCCTCACCTACTACATGTCATTCACTTCTCTTTTCCCTATCTTTTGGCCTTTTTCCTTCCTTCCTTCCTTCCTTCCTTCCTTCCTTCCTCCCTCCCTCCCTCCCTCCCTCCCTCCCTCCTTTCTTTCTTTCTTTTCCTTCCTTCCTTCCTTTCTTTTTTCTTTCTTCCTTCTGTGTGTGTGTATGTGCGTGCGTGTGTGTGCATGTGCACGTGTGCACACACACGCGTGCGCTACTGGGGCTTCAACTCAAGGCCTGGACACCTTTAGTTTTGCTCAAGGTGGCCACTGTATGATTTGAGCCACAGATCTACTTTCAATTGGAGATAACAGTCTCTCAGACTTTCCTGTCCTGTCTGCTTTCCAACTATGATCCTCAGATCTCAGTCTCCTGAGTAGCTAGGATGACAGGAGTAAGCCACTGGTACCTGGCACCTTTTCTACCTTACCATAAATCCTCTTCCGAAATGTCTTTCCATTTGTAGGTGTCTGTCCTCCTTGCTCCATACAATCTCAATGGCAGCCAGAAGTTGAAGCTGATGTTCTAGGAGAACTTGGAACATCGTTTTGTTCTGGGTCCTTGTACTTTGTCACTCTGCCAAGATGCTTTTCCAGGGTAATAAAGGTGGAGAGTCAGCCAGGCACCAGTGGCTCACGTCTTTAATCCTAGCTACTCAGGAAGCTGAGATCTGAGGATCATGGTTCAAATCTAGCCAGGGCAAGAAAGCTCATGAGACTATTATCTCCAATTAACCATTAGAAAACTGGAAATGGCACTATGGCTCAAAGTGGTAGAGTACTAGCCTTGAAGCTTAGGGACAGCACTCAGGCCCTGGATTCAAGCCCCACCACCACAAATATAGATATATATAAAGGAAAAGGGGCAATTTTGGCAAAGTTTGAAGACCATGCACTAGCAGCAATAATACAGGTGGAAGAGGTAGGAAAGAGTGGCACAAAGAAAACAAAACATGCCATATGGCCCACTTAGAATTTAACAAGGCTGGTCTCTTAGGCATTATGTAATTTCTTGAATTGATTTACATACTGCCTCACCTTACAAAGGGTTTGAGGAAAATTACCAAAAGAGAAGGCATTTGCAATGAGCTGATAAAAATAAGAAGATGGACAGCTGAGCAGAAGGGGAAGTAATGTGCATTTAATTGAAAGTGGAGAAAACAAATAGGTATAAAGCCAGGCAGCAGGAGTCTCAAGCTGCCAAAGCAAAGCCAAGAATTTAGGTCAAGTTCCTTTTGAAACGGGACAGCAAATGGCCACTCCTAGGGAAAATGGGTGCAAATCAGAGAGGAAACTTCCCACTTCAGTTTAATTGAATTAGGAAGTGAGGTACAAATACAAAAAAGATCATATGAATGGCCACTCCTGGGGTGTTGCAGTGAAAGCCAAAGTCTTGACCTCTGAGGGCAACTCAAAGGATCCCTTTGGGGGGGAAGGGGCAGAAGTGGCCACAAAGGAGCCAGGCAAGCTGGTGACTTCAATCATACCCCAGGGTCATGTCTTTCACTCAAGCATATACAAGTTTTCTACTTTCAAAGTTTATTAGTTTGGAGAGTAAGGGAGATATTTGAGCTTAGATGATATGGGGGGGCCGTCTACCAGTTATTCCTTCTGTATGTGCCACATCAGATGCTTTATTTCATATTTCATTCAGATGCTTTATTTCTATATCTTTTTTTTTCTGTCAGTCGTGGGGCTTGAACTCTGGGCCTGGGCCTGTCCCTGAGCTCTTCAGCTCAAGGCTAGTGCTCTACCACTTGAGCCACAGTGCCACTTTCAGTTTTCTGGTGGTTTATTGGAGATAAGGGTCTCATAGACTTTTCCTGCCCAGGCTGGCTTTGAACCACAATCCTCAGATCTCAGCCTCCTGAGTTGCTAGGATTATAGGCATGAGCCAACAGCACCCACCTATTTCTATATCTTGATAACAAAATTGTGCCACATTTACTCATGTTCTTCCTGGCTTGTCACTGACAATCTCTAGATGCTTGAGAAGCACTGAATGGAAGGTATGAGTGCTCACTGCTAAGTCTTCTTCCACATTCTGTATTTTGTTACTCAAAGTTCAGATGCATCCTACAGGCAGAGAGACACTTTACTACGCAACCAGGTTGGCTCCCTGTCTATCACACATGGGGAAACTAATGAACTACTTGCAAATCAATATGATTCCAAAAGTGATATGGATACTGAAGAGAGTGCCATGCATCCTTCCCCACAGGGCTATAGTTTCTGGGGGGGGTCCTAATAGTCAGCTTATGCTGACACAGGAAAAGATGTTCAATCTATAAGGCTGACACCAATTAATTTTTTTCCAGGAACTTGGGATACTAAAATCATAAAAGTCTCCCAAGGATAACCACAAAAGTCTTATAAAGGACACTCCAAATTTTTATTGTTATCATCATCATCATCATCATCATTAATGTTACATATGTGATTCAAAAACCAAAAATGCTATAAAAATCATTAATTATTAGGTGAATAGTGGCAGTAGCTATAACAGATAAATCTCAAAGTATCAGTGACTTATCATGGTGAAAGTTGATTTTTTTATTTTATGGAAATCTGAGTTGGTAAGAAAACTCAGCCATCTTTCTGGGCCCCTCTATCTTGGTGGGCTCCATCATGTCTTCTAGCAGGTAGAGATCAAAATTCCAAGGAGGAAGTTTCTACAGAACCAGTGGGGAAGCAGTACACACCTCATCCCCCACATTTTATTTGATATGTTGAGTCACATAGGCACTCTTCACTGCAAGGAAGGCTGGGAAGTTGGTATCATTGTGATATCAATGTATGCTAGCAGTCCTATGCTCCAAGTGTCCCCTTGGCCCAGCTCTCTCTTTTCCTTCCTAGTAACCCTACAGGTCTCTGAGATCCTTTTCCCATCTTGCATGCGACCTATTCTGCAAAGTGTTTTGGAGGCATCAAATATAAATGGTGTGGAGGTATATATGCCAAGGCCCTGCACATCAGAGGGTTGCCATGTCCTTCAGCTCCATGTGTCAAATTCTGAAGCTTAATCATTGCTTGCATTCTCATGAATCTCAGTGCCTTGTACTCACATTGCTCTCATTAATAATACGGACACACCCCCAGGAGGCAGGCCTGTGTGGACAATGAGGAAGTAGAGGTACAGACAGAGGTTAAGCAGCCCTTCTCCCCCACACAATGTGTCAACCAGAGTGACTGCCCCAACTTTACAGCAATTAATTCTCACTCTTGCTGGAGAGGATGACAGAAGACTGCGGGAACAGGACTCCACCAGGAGTGGCAGCCATCCCTACTGCAGCCTCTTGGAGGTAAAATCCAGTTCTCAAACAGGCTAGCTCTGCGACGCTGCACAAATCAGGTAACCCCTGTCAGCTGTCTAGCTTGCCTATTTTCTTCTCTAAATGTGGGAGACAGAAATGCCTGCTCATAGAGATTATGTAAGGATACAATGGAATATCCCATCTGTATCAAACGCCTTTGTAGCTAGACTATGCCAAGTGCCCAAGACATGATAGATGGCAATGATGAAGAAGATAATAGCTATAGCATCTCCAAGTGCCTTATCCAACTCATATGTTGTTGTTTCAATATAGCTTTAATAGGGGTGTGGGGAGGTACCTTCTAACTCTAGTACACATCTACAATGTCTATCCCAGGCTAGACTTATGTCAGAAACTATATAAATACTTGGTGATCTACTAAACACAGTGGGGTGATATAAAATCCACAAAGCATGTTGTTATAGGTTATATTATAAACCTGACTTAAATCTAGTATCTTCTAATCTATCTTTGGATGCAAACCTTCTCTCAGCTATACCAACATCATAAGTGACCAGCTATGTACTTTTTGGTTAGGTTCTTGCAAAAGTTACATACCTTTCTGTATCTCAGTTTCCTCATCTACAAAACCGAGGTGAAGCCAGGCATCAATGGCTCATACCTGTAATTCTAGCTACTCAGGAGGCTAAGATCTAAGGATTACAGTTTGAAGCCTGCCTGGAAAGAAAATTCCATGGAATTCTTATCTCTAATTATCCACCCAAAAAAGCCAAAAATGGAGGTATGGCTCAAGTAGTAGAATGTCATCCTTTGACAAAAAGGCTAAGGGATAGTAACCAGGCTCTGAGTTTAAGCCCAGTACTGACACAATATGCAGATAGATAGATAGATAGATAGATAGATAGATAGATAGATAGATAGATAGATAGATAGATAGATAGATAATCATTCTCAAATCATGGGATGGTTGTGAGGATGAAAGAAAGAAGGCTGCTAGAAAATGACATCCATTGTGTATCTAGAATATCTACAAGAGTTAGTATTTATAGTCAAACTAATTGCAACTCTCCTGCTGGTGGCACTAAGGCACATGAACAAGTCCACTCTTGGGAGAAACTGATGGCAGAGACATAGAGCATTCATGTAGAAACAGCTACCAGATCCCTGAGAGGGCAGGTCCATACTCAAGGCCAGGACACAACCCCCAGCAGCATACATGACATGCACTTGGCATTGTTCATTGGAAATGTGGAGACAGAAATTAGCCAAATGACATGACACCTACATATGACCAACTTGTGATAGTGAAATGTCTAGTATTTAGTGGCATTATCCTAAAATACCTTTATATCTAGAATAACAAAAGTGCCTACAAGATGGTTGATCACAATGGTGATGGTGATCATGGTGATGATGATGGTGATGATGATGGTGGTGGTAATATATCAGTGTAACCATAAGGAAAGCAAGATGTCATGTACAACTCCTGTAATACCCACAGTACCTAACATAATCTAGGCCAGTAGCAAGAATTGTACAAATGACTGGTTGTAGAGGTGATAGTGATAATGGTAATGATGATGACCAGCAACTCCATGCACCCTACCTGTTTCAAATATTTCTCCATATATTTTTGTGCCATACTAAGTACTACACAAGTATGAATTCATCTGTGTTCACTCTCATAACCCCACAGCCAATATATTGTGTCTGTTCTCTAAATGAGGGAATTGGAGTGCAGAGAGCTAAAGTCACTTGCCAAAAGTTTTACCCAGCCAGGGTGGTAGTCTGTAAACTGCAAAGCTCCAACTTGTCACCACCTTCCTGCACTGCCCGCCAAGACAAATCAGCTTCTTGCCTTAGAGCTTCCCAAGGGACATGGCCCTTGGAGTCTGCAAGTTGTTCAAAAATAACTGAGAGCTGATGAATCCAATCCTGCTCAAAACCTTGCTCTCTCTATAGCCTCAGGCCAAGAGTTTAATCACCTCGGGTTTCACTTTCTTCATCTATAAGCAGAAACTTACGCTTACCAATGCTCACAAGGGTCCTGGGAAGATTAATCGGATGCTCCAGAAGCGCTTTTAAGATGAGAAATATGGATTATTTGCATTATTATTTTAATAGCCTTGGACTTTGTTGTCCCCAGTTTATATGCTGGTAGAGAGCAGGGAACAGAGAGATTGGTGAGATTCATTTTCTCCAACCTCGCCCTAGGAGCCAAGCAGGGAAAATACATATACCCCCTGACCTGAGATTTAGGGTAGCTCTCCCCCAGCACAGCCTGGGTGTGCCAGACCAAATGGCTGCTCACAATTGTTTGGTATCTAATGAACCACGGAATAACAACCTGTCTCTACAGCTGTGTTGCAAACAGACCAAACACAGGAACCTTTCTCTCACTATCGACATACCTGCAGCACTTAGAACAGGGACTCGGTCGGATGCAGTGGTGCTAAGTAAATGTGTTGATTGAGTGAATGAATGAATGAACACAAATCCCTCTCCCCCCTCCAAAATAAAACAGAAACAGACCCAGAAAAACAGAGAAGAGAGAGACTCTTCTAGAAAGGAGATGCAGAGGTACCTTCCAGTGACCATTTCTATTGGGGAATGACCTGCCCTGATCTAGCAATGGACTGAGTGCTGAGATAGACAGAGAATTTCACCATCTCCAACCCCAAGAGGGTCACAGCCTAAGAGCAGGAGCGTTAAGTTCAATGGCTGCTGGAGTCTGGGCTCTGAGAGACGGGGCAGCAGTATCATTTATGCTTGAGGCACACAGGAGTGGGGACATGAGTTGAATCCATAGGAATAACTCAGTCCCTAAGGAATGGCTAAGGAAGGCTCCAGTGGCAAAAGTGGAATGTCCAGGGCAGTGTGATCTTGCTTCATCCACTCTTGTCCACTACCTGAGGCCCACTAGTAAGTCCTATGAGCGTGAGTAAATGGATCAGGGCGGAAGTATGAAGGCCTAGGGATGACTATTGCGCATGTGCATTGCAGATAGCTTTGGGGATGACTGTTGCACATGTGTGTTATAGACCGGTTGGCCAGAATAAAACAAAATTGCCAACTTGTAGGGATGGGCAGCCATTGTTTGTTGCTTTGTTCCACAGTGAGGCAGAGACAGAAACCTGCTCTTTGTGTGTGTGCGTGTGTGTGTGCACACAAACACAGACACAGACACACACAGATACACAGACACACACACAGACACACAGACACACACACACACTGGTACTAAGGCTTAAACTCAGAGCCAGAGTCAGGATGTTGTCCTTCAACATTTTTGCTCAAGGATGGTACTCTACCACTTTGAGCCACAGCTCCACTTCTGGTTTGTTGGTGGTTAGTTAGAGATTAGAGTCTCAAGTGCTTTTCTGCTGGAGTTGGCTTCAGACTGCAGTCTTCAGATCCCAGCCTCCTGAGTAGCTAGGGTTATAGGGGTGAGCCACTGGGGATCCCAGCAGAAAGCTGCTCTTTGCAAAGACATCAGTAATGATGCTGCTACCATGGGGCAAGGTTGGAAGGGCCTTGAATCACATGCACACTCAGGAAGGTTTCCTGTACGCTGTCCTTGTATATTTCAAACAAAGTTTATTTTCTCCCTAAACTCTTTCCTCAGCCAGACAGATCATAAAATGTATAATCTGTTTAAATAATTAAACCCATGGGCCAAAAGCAGTGGTCAGGGTGGAGAACGCCAGCCTATTGACACTGTAAATCACTGCCAGGGATGGGACTTGGCACGGTCCAGCCATGTGTGGGAGAAACGTGTGCACTGCCAGCATCGACCCTGCGGCAGAAACGCCGAGTCAGCACTACGCTCTGGCTTTGGGATGAATTATGGAGCAGAGGCAGAGACACTGCCACCAGCCCCTGGCAGAGAGTCCAAGGCAGGGACGCCCCCTTTGCTTGTGTACCAAGTTGGCTTGCACAAAGCCCAGCGGGACAAGGTGTGAGGCAGGGACCAATGTAGAAGGGCTCCTCTCAGAGAACCCCCCCCAACACACACACACCTCCCCCAAGTTCCCAGCTGGGCTCAAGCTCTCCTGCCACCCAGGAGTGCAAAGTTCCAAGAGTCTGTAGAAATGGAGTTTAAATAGGGAGAAATTAGGGAAGAGGAAGGTGCAGAGCCAATCAGCCCACAAGACTTTATCCAGGGACTCTAATGCACTCCCTGTATTGGAATTAAGCACGATGTGCTTGCTTCTTTACGCATATCATTCCAAATAGTGACAAAGAATAAATACAAGAGCCCCAAATCAAATCTACCGTTTGGTCACTGAATTAATCTGGGAAAGTTATTTAACCTCACTTTCCTCAGTTTCCTCATCTTTAAAACTGGATGGATAAAAGTAGTGCTGTGAGGGTTTCATGAAGATTTCATACATGGTCATCACTTGGAATACTGTTTGGCTCACAGTCAAAACTTATAAAACTTTCACTTACAGTAAAAACATATAAATCCCATTTCTGGTGCTCATCTAAATAATAAGTACTCATAGAACCCCCTGTCCATGTGCCAAGATCTGGCATATTATATGGCACATTCATAATTTCATTCATTCATCCATTCACTCCAAAAGTACCTAGTACATGCTAAATGATATTCATTCTAGAAGTGTTCATTGAGATTGTATTTCATGCCAAGTCAGAGCTGGGAATTTCATAACATGTGACTTTTCATTAATTTGCCCTGAGCTCAGTTCCCAGGGCTGCTCTGAGCCAGGAGACTCTCACCACAAAAGTGTGTTGTCTCACATTTCTATAGGCTGGAAATCCAATCTCAAAGGTGTCCTTAGGATTGGGTTCCTCAGAGAGCTGTGGAAGAATCTGTACCTTGCCTCTCCCAGATGCTGTGGTTTGCTGCCCCATCCTTGATATTCTTTAGGTTACAGATGCTTCCCCCTGACCTCTGCCTTCATTTCCACATGAAGTCTCTGTGTGTCTTTGTTCAAATCTGTCTTTCTTGTAGGGAAAATGCACATCAAATTGGAGCCTACCCTAATGCCCTTATTTCAACTTGATTACCTTCATGAAGACCCTGTCGCCAAATAAATCCACACTCCAAGGGTCTAGGGTTTCAGAGTCCAACATTTCCTTTGAGAGGAGGGGACCCAGTTCAACCCCCCCAAAAATTCCCCAACAACAATCCCTGCTAAGAATGCCACACACACCATCTCACACATTCAGCAGAACATTTGCTCTGATCGGAACCGCATGAGCATCGTTTGGTTTCTTCTATCAATGACCAGCCTCAACTGGGAACACTTAATAGGCAATCCATACAGTCTTGAGTACATCCTTCCACATATTTGACAGCCAATGAGTCTGTATCTCTGGAATTCACGTCTACTTCAAACCCTGCCTTGCCACCAACGTACCTCTGTCAGTCAGCAATCTTTACTAGTCTGGGGTCCAACTCAAGAGAATCTCAGTTCCCTCATCCTGGGCATCTAAGAGTTGCAGAGTTAATACTCTGTTTGTACTTCAGAGCAGCTTAAATGGCCAATAAAAAAAGACCCACAGCAGGAAAATGGACAACAATCCCATTAGTTGTTTGAAAAAGCTAACAATAACCTAGCACTGACTAGCTGAAGGGGGCATTTGGTGATACAACCAGTTCCAACATGCAGAACAAGGAGGGGGGAAGTGGAAGGGGGCGGGGGGGGAATCACTGTCTTGGATAGAGGCTCCAGTAGGATAAAGCCAGAAAAGGAAAGAACAGAAAAGTTTACCCTTAATGAGAAATGACCTTCATAACTCCCTGGGTCTCCCCGGAGTTTCCTTTGCAGAATATTACATTTTTCCATATCTAATTCCTTTCCATCTATCTTATCACTTGTGTGGAAATATTAATAAAGATACTTTTGTTTAGGCCCTATTTTACAGTTGTGGGTATGTGTGTGTTATAGTATCAAAATACATCAAAACATTTTCTACTCTTTTCCTCCTTTATGTTCTTTGATCTTATTTTTGGGGAAGGATACTTTCTATTTATCTGAATGTTTTTAATATCCCATGAGTTAGTTTGACACCCTGAGCCCTTGCCTGGAGTTAGGGGGCTGGGTACATTGCCTCTTTGCCTACCAGTCTTATGAGCACGACTAGCATTAACCAGCACCTCCTCCTGATTGGGCCTAAAGTCTCCATTCATAGCTCTAGATCTCCAGGAGTAGGCTACAGTTCATCCCACCCACTCCCCTAGCCCACTCTTTTTCACCTTTGGGAGACACCTTGTTCTCAGTTGGCTGAGAATCACTGGTTTCACATTTTCTTTGGCACCCTTTCCACCCTGTCTGCAACCTTAGATTTGGTCATGGCCTTGATTCTCTGTTCAGCTGAACTCAGCACAAGCTGGTACACGTCCTGGGCTTAGAGTTCCTGGAGCTTCTCTCAGTAGTTTACTGTGCTCAGCCAAGTGTGGTGCAGTTTCCTCAACTGTACAATAGAGCTAGTAATGCCCAGGCTACTGTGTGACCTTGGGAATGAACAGGAAGGAATGCCTAAATGTGATTATTAACCTAGGGTGACAGAGCTTCTGTGAAAACTAGCTCCTCAGCTGTGTGTGTGTGTGCATGTGTGCGCACACGTGCGCGCACACACACACGCATACACACACGTGCGTGTGCACAAGTGCGCGTGCACATATACTAGAACTTAATCTCAGGGCCTTGTACTCTTGCTTGGCTTTTTAACTCAAGGCTGACACTCTGCCATTTGGATCATCCCTCCACTTCCAGCTTTTTGCTAGCTAATAGGAGATAAAAGTATCACAAACAATTTTTGCCCAGGCTGGTTTTGATCTATAGTCCTCAGATACCAGCCTCTTCAGAAGCTAGGACTACAGTAGCCATCTTTACCCTGCTATAAATAAATGTTCTTAAAGAAGTGACCACAAGGGCTGCAGAGAGAACTTATCCAGAGAATGGTCTTTAAGAAGCCATCATGCTTGTGAGTCCTAGTCTCTTGTAAGATGGCAACAGCATGAGCACTGAGCCCTTCTTGCTCCATCGTCCCAGGCTGAGAATTGCCTTTGAGTTAGCAAACTCTGAGGATTTTTGTTGTTAGTGATGGCAGTTTGTGTGTGTGTGTGTGTGTGTGTGTGTGTGTGTGTGTGTGTGTGTATGCCAGTCCTAGGGCTTGAACTCAGGGCCTAGGCTCTGTCCCTGATCTTTTGTGCTCAAAGCTATTGTTCTGCCACTTGAGCAAGAGTCACATGACTTTTCTTCCCAGGCTGGCTTTGAATCAGAATCCTCGGATCTCATCTTCTCAAGTAGCTATGATTACAGGTGTCCTAATAGCCAGTGTTGATAACCACACCAGGCACCACTGACTCTCAGCCTCTTAGCCCTCTTTGGCTTCAACGAAGGGACAGGCACCACCATCCGCAAAGCTTGGAGCCTTGCTGTGGAAGGAAAAAAAAACCTACAAAGTTCCTGAATGAGAGTCACAGGCAGGGACCTTATTGCCTAGACCCTCCATAGCAGGCTGCCTTCCAGCTTGGCATTTTCTCCTGGCACCTTGGTGGCAAAGCAGCAAAAATAACCTGTGTCGCTCTACAGCCAGCTCAACTCCCTGGTGAAAAGCTGACCCTTTATGGGCAGTGAGCATTGGTTTCATTTGGATGGCTGTTGGCAATTAAAGCACTAGATGATCTTGGCAGAACCTGTTCCAGAACCCAGTTGGACCTGTGAGGCTGAAGGAGGTCCCCGATCCAGGCTTGCAGTGGTAGAGTGGTCTCCAGGCCAGCTGAATAGGCAGAGGGTTGCCAAGATCCTATCTGCACTGGGGCTGGAGATGAGAGGAGGAAGGTGGTGTACAGAAACTAGGTCACAAGGAGAGCAGCTGGAGACAAGAGGGAGAAAATTAAGAAATACTTTAGCACTTTTCTTGTCACCTGGAACAGTCTTCAGCCATGAAAAAGCAAGTCCAAGGCAAGGAATACCAATTAGCATGTCATAACTGCTTCCCTTTTATTGGCAAATATGTCCTACATATGCACAAGCTGGTTTGCTGCACAAAGATACCCAGCGAGGCTGTAACTTGTAGGCTATGTAAACCAAAGGGAGAATCACATATGTATGAGTTTTTTATGACTGCAACAAAATACTTTATGTAACAACCAAAAAGGAGACTTTTATTTTGGCTCAAGATTTTAGAAGTTATAGTCCATTGCTTGGCCAGGAGGTCTTGGGGCCTCTATTGAGGAAGAGCATCATGTCAGGGAGGATGTAGAAGAAGAAAGTGCTCACCTCACACCAGTCAAGAAAGAAATGGAGGGGGGAAGGGAAGAAAGGTGTTGAGTCCCAATATTTCCTTCAAGAGCATGCCCAGAGACTTACTTCTTCCAACGAGTCCATACCCCATAATGTCCCCACCACCTCCCAGTAGTGCAATAACTGGAGACCAATCCTTCAACAGAAGAACTCTAGCAGCCTTCCAGATCCAAACCTTAATTCACAGAAGACACCAAGGATTCGATTTGCCTTGATCATGGCAAATAGGTGCTTCTCTTAATTAGACACCATCTACCCTTATTTAGTCCTCACCATGGAATTTTCTTTTTTTATTGTGAAAATACCGTACAGAGGGGTTACAATTACATGGGCAAGATAATGAGTACATTTCTTATCAAGCATTGTTGCCTCCTCCTATGTTTCCCCTTCCCATCCCTTCCCATCTCCCCCCCTCACCCCCCACCCTACCCCCAGCCAAAGTTGTAAAGTTCATTTTTCTACATAACAACTTGTACATCTCATTGTTGCAATGGGTCCACCTGTATCCCTAGTTAAATGATTTGTTTTTTTTTCCCTTCCCCTCTACAAATTATACCAACATCAAATACAAGCAGGGGTTACTGTGGGGGAGGGACATACAAAGCAACAAAGAAATAATCTTATAAAAATGTTAGAAACAATAGCAAGAAAGAAAAAAAAACATTTGAATCCTTATATTAGGGTTCATTTCCCTAACATCAACTTATCTGACCTTTTCTGCTTGACTCAGACATATTGAGAAACCATGGGACCTATGTTTCTTTGGGCCTGGCTTACTTCACTTAATATATTTTTTTCCAAATCTTTCCATTTCCTAATAAATGGGGAAATGTCATTCTTTCTGATGGAGGCATAGAATTCCATTGTGTATATATACCACATTTTCTTGAATCCATTCATCTACTGAGGGGCATCTGGGTTGGTTCCATATCTTAGCTATGCTAAATAATGCTGCAATAAACATGGTTGTACTGGTAGCTTTACTATGGTCTTGTTTGTGATCATTTGGGTAAATGCCCAAAAGTGGGATTGCTGGGTCATAAGGGAGCTCTATGTGGAGTCTTTTGAGGAACCTCCGTACTAGTTTCCAGAGTGGTTGCACAAGTTTACACTCCCACCAACAATGCAGTAAGGTTCCCTTCTGTCCACATCCCCTCCAGCATCTGTTGTTATTATCTTGATTATAGCCATTCTAACTGGGATGCAGTGGTATCTCAATGTTGTTTTGATTTGCATTTCTTTTATGGCTAGGGAGATTGAACATTTCTTCGTGTCTATTGGTCATCCTTCTTTCCTCTCCAGAGAAGTTTCTCTTTAAGTCTTTAGCCCACTTATTTATTGGGCAGTTGTTTCTTTGAGGATTTCTCTTGGGGGATTTAATTTTCTGAGTTCCAGGTATATTTTAGATATGAGACCCTTGTCTGTTGTATGGCTAGTGAAGATCTTCTCCCAATCCATGGGCTTTCTATTGATCTTGCTTGCTATGTCCTTTGCCATGCAGAAGCTCTGCAATTTCATGCAATCTCATTTGTCCAACCTTTCTTTGATTTGTTGCTCACCACAGAATTTTCTCTTTTTTTTGAACATTTTTTATTGTGTAAATACTGTACAGAGGGGTTACAATTACATGGGCAACATAATGAGTACATTTCTTATCAAGCATTGTAGCCTCCTCCTTTGTTTCCCCTTCCCATCCCTTCCCAGCCTCCACCCCGCACCCAATCCTACCCCCCTACCAAAGTTGTAAAGTTCGTTTTCGACATGACAACGTGTACTTCTCATTGTTGCTCCACCTGTATCCTTATTTAAACGACTTGTTTTTCCCCTTCCCCTCCATAAATTATATCGACATCAAATATAGTGAAAACAGGGGTTACACTGTCACCATAGAATTTTCTATGTAGGTCTTTCCCCATTTTGCTAAGAGCCAGAGACGTTCAAGTCATATCATCAGGCAAACTAATCTAATATGTAAAGAGATTAGACTTGAACCTTATTCCAAATAAAAACCATGTATATACCCTTCCAGTTAGCTGTAACAAGTACCACTGATGGGTTGATGGATAACAGTGTTCTCCGTATTTCACATCCATTCAATTATCAAAATAGTCCCATAAGAGCTAGGCATTGGTGGCTTATGCCTATAACCCTGGCTACTCTAGAGGTTGAGATCAGAGGATCACTGCTTGAAGCTAGCCCAGACAGAGAAGTCTATGAGATTCTTATCTTCAATCAACAACCAAAAATCCAGAAGTGGATCTATGGCTCCATTGGTAGAGTGCCAGTGGGCACAAGAAAACTAAAGAACAGCATCCAGATCCTGAGTTCAAGCCCTCAAGCTTTCACAAAAAAGAACGTTAATGTTGATACCACAGGATTTGTGTTGTAGCCATGCCATTGGTGAAGAATGCAGAGGCACTAGCTGATTGAGCAGATTGCTTATCATCACTCAATAACTAGCCAAACTAGAATTCTCACCAATTTCCTGATTTGAGATCCCTTGCTTATTTAAAATGTAACACAAGAGCCATCTGAGCCATCTCTGGAGAATATCCCTTATCTATACGTAGGCCCTCACCAGATATCAGCAAACTCCCCAAAACTCATGGGAATTTCTCATGCATGGCTAGTTCTGATCTACCCTTCCCTCCAACACTGCCTCTGACATCTGTTGTCTGGTCAAGGATGATTGGCTGCTCTTGGCTATAATCTCATAGTCATAACCAGTTCCTACTGGAAACACAGCCCCTGAGTTCTGAACTTCCCACCATGTGCCACTGACTTTTTGGCGGTCTGTGTGATGTTAGGGTTTATATCAGCAAAGCAAGCAATGCCAAAGAAATCAAGGTCAAAGGCTTCTCCAGCCTTTAAAAGCTTACAGCCACTTCATCATGGTACCTCCTTACTAGCCACATGGAGAATGTAGTACTCTCCTATCCTCTGCTGCTTTGCACAATTCCCTACTAAAACCCTGTGTCAAAAGATGTAAGTTGGTGTCCTTTAAGATTTTCCCTCCCTCTGTACCCCAAAGGAATTTTATTTTCTCACCCTACAATGAAGTGACAGCTGTTAAAATATATTAATTCATCCTTGATGGACTACCAAAATGCCACACGCTGCTCTCCGTCCTTCTCTTAGGATGAGAAGGAAATGTATGCCTCACCATTGCTGGCCAGCAAACAGAAGCATGTAGCCAGATGTCGAGAGCAGATCCAAAAACACAAGCTAAAGCTGGGTGCTGGTGGCTCACCCCTGTAATCCTAGTTACTCAGGGGGCTGAGATCTGAGGATCGTGGTTCCAAGCCAGCCCAGGCAGAAAAGACTGTGAGACTCTTATCTCCAGTTAATCAGCACAAATTTGGACAGAGAGCTGTGGTTCATGTGGTAGAGCACTAGCCTTGAGTGGAAAGAGCTAAGGGACCATGTCCAGTCCCTGAATTCAAGCTGTAGCCACAAAAAATAAAAATAATAAGAGCACAGCTAGAATCAGACTCCTAGGTCTAAATTCTGCCTCAACTACTTACCTGCTAAGCCTCAGTATTTTCATCAAGAAAGTGAAAAGGACAGTAATACCTGCCTAGCATATTGGAATACCTACCAATTACCAGTAGGTTACTGAAATGATTGAGTAAAATGAATGTTGAAAGTACTGGTCAAAGTCAGGCACCAATGATTCATGCCTATAATCATAGCTATTTAGGAGGTTGAGACCTGGAGGGTTGCAGTTCAAAACTAGCTTAGGAAAGAAAAATCCATCTCTAAAATAGAACAAGCAAAAAGCCAGGCTGCAGTTGTGGTGGTTCAGACGTTAGTGAGCCAGCTAAGCAAGCCAAGGGAGTGCAAGACCCAAGGCCCTGGGTACCAGATTCAGGGGGAGGGGCAGGCAGGAAGGGCAGGAGGCTGTGGGAAGCCTATAATAAAGACCAAACATCATTATTTTTGTTTCTACATTATTTCCTTCCAACTATTATACTTTCTTTAATTTTCTTCTCTTTCTTTCCTTACTTCTTTCTTTCTTTTTTTTTTTTTTTAACTTTTCTGAGACAGGATCTCACTGTGAATCCCAGCCTGGCCTCTTCTGCCTCAGCACCCTGAGAATTAAAATTACACCCTGCTGCACACCTAGTCTTCTCTAAGGTTCTACTTTTGTTGGGTACAGTATCATCAGGGCTTGAATCAGGATCAAATACCCAGTAGGCATTTGACCAAGATTTTCCCAGACAGTGAATGGATGGAAGGATGGATGAAAAACTGAATAAATAATTGGTGGATTTCCTCCACTCCAGAAGGACATCATGAATCATGTCTAGTGCTCAGTGGTTTAATTTTTCTGTCTCACTGATCACTGTGTATTTTCTTGTTTTCTGGGTGTTACTGACAGAAGAAAGTACAGTCAGTTCTGCTATGGAGCCCCATATGTGTTCTGAAAAATCTCTGTGCTATGCAAATGCACCCACAAAAGAAAAAAAACCAAACACAGAATTAAGGGAGAAAAATAGAGTTAGGGGTATAACACAAAAACTTAACTAATGACACATTCTTTAGAAAAAAATCCCTAACAAAATTAGCAATAATGTTATACGCATATTAAAAATTAGGCTTAGCAACTGACTTTGAGGAAGACATGCTGCTTGCTGGTGGAAGAACCAGATGCATTTGAAACCCACAGAAAGTTGGATAGCCAGATGTGGACAGGTGTGGTGCATCACACACATTGAGACAAGGTGATGGTTAATGTGTGTACATGCATGCACATACTAGGTGTATTCCTCCACAAGAAAAAGTTCAGCTGGGTTCTGGCATTATCCTAAGGCTTCTAATGTGGGGAGAAGACCCTTGTGGTCGTATTGTTTCTTAGTCCAGATTACATGAGGACAAATGGATGTCTCCAAAATAATAATTGTAGAAAACCCAAGTATAAGGTTTTTGTTACTGTTTTATTTTGTTTGGTTCATTCCAGCACTAGGACTTGAACTCAGGGCCTGCACACCATGCCTTAGCTTATTCACTCAAGGATGGTGTTCTACCACTTGAGAAACTCCTCCACTTGCAGTTTTTGGTGGTTAATTGGAGATAAGAGCCTCATGGACTTTGTTGCCCAGGCTGGCCTTGAATAGCAATTGTGAGAGCTCACCCTCCTGAGTAATTAGGATGATGGGTGTGAGCCACCAACACCCTACAAGTGCAAGTTGTTTTGATGCTTGCATGTCACTACTTGTTAATCCTCTCCTATTTGCTTCACACACACACACACATAAAAACAAAAGCTGAGAGTGGGATACTAACCTCTTAGTGTCCTTTCCTTCCATCTACTTTCAACAAGTACTTATTAAGCTCCTCCTAGAAATCAGACAGCCCTAGTATCAGTGAATTATATTTCATCTAAAGATGAAAGAAATCATGTGCAAAACATTTAGGAAACTTCACATGATGGTTTCTTCCCCAAGACTAGGGGCATTTCTAAGTTCAGTAATGTTGAGTCCCCTCTGCACTTCAAGTCAATTAACTCTCACTGAAACAAAGTATACAAAGGTTCTAGTGCTTTTTCCACCATAGACACAGGAGCACCCACCTGTGATAGAGTAGAGTGCTAAGTTGGCAGACAGAGAAAGCTGTGCTTCCTCCTAGGAACTCAGCATGTTCTAAGGACCCAGTAGAGAACAGGAAAGCCAATGTGGAGACTTGCATTGTTCTTGATTGGGTCTTTTTTCCTGCCCCAAGGAAAATTCTTCCTTGTACTGGAATTTAGGGACAATATAATGATAAATTACCTCTCCCCCTGCTTAATATTCTTCTGGAGCTTCTCGTTTCCCTTAGTAAAATTCCAGACCCTTCACCATGACCTAAAAGGCCCAGCAGGATCTGACTCTGGCCTCATTTCACACCACCCTCCTCCCTTCCACAAAAGTCTGGCCACACTGACTCTGAAAAACAAATTCTTCCTCTGGGTCTTTGCAGCAGCTGTTCCCTCTGACTGGAATCCTCTCTACACAGAGAGTTTCTCCATTTGTTATCTCAGCATGTCTCTTATTCAAAACTTTGACCGTAATTTGTGATTGCAGTATGTATGTGTTTCCTGTTGCAGCTGTAACAAATTACTACAAATGGTGCCTTGAGGCAACAGATTCATTCCCTAATAATTCTGGAAACTGGGAGTCTAAAGTGGGTGGCACCGCTCACTGCATTTTTTTCTGAGACTCTGGGAGCAGTTTATATTTCCTGGGTCTTTCCCACTATGTTCCTGGCCCCTTCCAACTTCAAACCTGTCAGTCATATCTGTTTGACCTCTGTTTCCATCTTCATAGCTTTTCCTCTGATTTTGATCCTTCTGCCTTCCCTTTCTAAGGATTATTTTTATTACAGTAGGCTCGCCTGGATAATCTAGGCAATTTTCCCAACTCTAAGTTCTTTCACAAGTTCCAGGGATAAAGGTGTAGACACCTTGGAGGGGAAGGCTACAAAAATTATTTAACTTCCCACACTTGGTTTATTCACCTGCCTCCTTTGTTTACCATCTATCTCCAATCTAAACTCTATGAGACCAGGACCTTGTTTATCTTCCTCACTGCTGTCTACCCCTAGACCCAGCATGACCTCTGGCATATAATGTGATCAATAAATAGTTGGAGAATAAAGGAATTGATAGCTAGAGGAGTTGAATAAATTTGTAACCAATTTCCATTGTTAAGATGGCAAAAGAGCTCTCAACAAGATGCTGTGGCTTATATCTATAATCCTAGCTACTCAGGAGGCTGAGATCTAAGAATCATGGTGGAAAGCCAGTCCAGGCAGGAAAGACTGTGAGACTCACATTTCCAATTAACCTCCAAAAGCTAGAAGTAGAGCTATGCAGCAGCTTTGAATGAAAAAGCTAAGGGACAGGATCAGGCCCTGAGTTCAAGTGCCAATACTGACCAAAAACAAAATCTTTCTACCTTAGTAAGAAGGCAGGAGCACCAAATTTGCTCTAAACCTTGCATCTAGCTATGTGACTTGAGGCAACTTGCTTTACCTCTCTGCATCTCTGTGGTCATATCCATAAAACTGAATACAACAAAAATACTTCAGAGATATTATATGTATTAAATAAGGTTATGACTAGGAAAAGCACTTGGAAACTGTACAGCATCCACAGTTAAGATAATTACTGTTATATAGATTATAGATGAGCAAGGCTGAGTCTACTGTGGAAATTACAACATAAATAACTAATGTGAGGCATATGCATGCCTTAAGTACTGTGGCTGTGTGCTGGGGTGAGTGTGGGCTACAGAAGGAGAGGGTTACACAGGTGGAGATGGAGAAGATGTAGCTATGGTACTGGAAAGTGACCCAAATGGTGGCAGGGAAAGGCAGAGAATAGGATTATGTAAGTCACTGCCAGAAGCCACATCCAAATAAATCCCTAAGAGTAGCAGAAAGCAGAAAAGGGAGATGCTAGAGGACCCATTTTCAATGACTATCTGGCTTGTTAAAATTGATTAAAGATAAAAAAAATAAAGAAAAAGAAATAGAGATCTATGTCTGTGACATTAAATTACTCCTTAGACAAGCAAGTCTGAGAACCATGGACTTTCCTTGATACAATATCTAAAATATCCAAAGACATGATTTCAATTTATAAAGAAAATTCTTTTTAAAACTCCACTAAAAGCCACTTTCATTGAGAAATATTCAACATTGCTCCATGGCTTTATTAAATCCCTCTTATTTATGTGTTATGAAGGGCAGCATGCACTCTGCAAAAATAAATCAGGCCCAGCTTTATTTCCTATCTGGGAAGTGGGTGTGGCACACACTGTGTGCATCTTCAACATTCTTAAATGTTTGAACATTTTATAATTAACTTAGAAGAAAGAAAAACAGCCTCTGGAAGATGCAAACATGAATAGGAACATTATTTCCTGGTTGTATGATCCTCAGCAAGTCATATAAACCTACAAGTCTGAAGGTCACATTCAGGACTATCTCACTGTAGGCATGGCATGAGCAGGCTAGTATACCGTCCATGAGCGGGGAGGCCAAACCTCAATTGTATTGGTGAAACTAAGGAGGAGTTGGCTATCATGATGGAAGGAGCTTCCACCTTGATTCTCCTCTGGCTTCACTTTGATTCTCCTCTAGTTCTATTATCCCAACAGCCTCTCTCTCAGGCAAATCATTTAACTTCCTGGACTTCATTTGCCTCTTTGTAAAATGCCATGATGGCTCTTCCTGGAGTCATCCTAGAAGACAACTTGGGTTTGGAGTTGAGAGACCAGATGAAAGGCTACTTCAGGGTTCATGTGGAGAGAAGCAAGACAGGGCAAGACACACAGTTAGGAACCAGGATCCTGGGACAGATCCAGGGCCAATTACTGGAGGTGAATAAAACACAAAGTTCTTCCTTCATTTAACTCTTAGGAGTATATGTCTGATCCAAGTTGGGGATTGTTAGGAATTCTGATTCAGAATGGAATAGGTTGTGATAGCAAAGCCGCAGCCAAGCCATTCAACAAGTGATCAATTGGACGGAGATACAAGGAGCCTCCATTTCTCCTTGTAGCTACAGCCAGCAAGGATAGAGAAGCCTGAAGTCAAAGGATCCATGGTTTCCTAAATAGGCATTTTGTCATTTTTACTTCCTGGGTTGTAGAAACTCTTCCAGGGTCATTGAGTTAGACTTGGTTATGACCAGCCAGCAGGGGGAGCCCAAGAGGCTCCTTCTTTTTTTTTCTTTTTTTTTTCTTTTTTTTAATTGTAAAAACGTTGTACAGAGGGGTTACAGTTACATGAGTAGGGTAATGAGTATATTTCATAACGAGCATTGTTACCTCCTCCTTTATTTTCCCCCTACCATCACTCCTTCTCCCCCCCACCCTGATATTGTAAAGTTCATTTTCAATATAGTGTCCTGTACATCTCGTTGTCACAATGGGTCAGCCTACCGTAAGCATTTAAGCATTCTGAAATATCCCTTCCCCTCCCCAAATTACAAAAAAATATATACAAGGTGCATAGCACCAGCATCAAATCCAGTGAAAACAGGGGTTATACCATGGGGGAAGAACATACAATAGAAACAAAAGATCACATAGTATATTGTGAGCACATTAAAGCAAGAAAGAGGAAAAATAAACACCTCTTGTGTCTCTGTCTTGGGGTACATTTTGCTTAACATTATCTTATATGGTCGTATGTACATAGCCTTTGACCTACGTTACTTGTCCTAGATATGTACTAGGCCCTGCAAACGAGGGAAACCATGGAACCTATATTTCTTTGGGGCTGGCTTACTTCACTTAATATGATTTTTTCCAAGTCTTTCTATTTCCTAACAAAAGAGGCAATGTCATTTTTTCTGACAGACATAGAATTATATATATATATATATATATATATATATATATATATCGCATTTTCTTTATCCATTCATCTACTGAGGGACATCTGGGATGGTTCCATATCTTAGTTATGGTAAATAATGCTGCGATAAACATGGTTGTGCTGGTAGCTTTGGTATGACCTTGTTTGTGATCCTTTAGGTAAATGCCCAAAAGTGGGATTGTTGGGTCATAAGGGAGCTCTATGTGGAGTCTTTTGAGGAACCTCCATACTGCTTTCCAGAGTGGTTGAACAAGTTTACACTCCCAACAACAATGCAGTAGGGTTCCCTTTTGGCCACAGACCCTCCAGCATCTATTATTGTTATTAGCTTTCTTGATTATAGCCATTCTAGCTGGAGTGAGGTGGAATCTCAGCGTAGTCTTGATTTGCATTTCTTTTATGTCTAGAGAGGTTGAGTATTTCTTCATGTGTCTATTGGCCATTCTAATTTCCTCTTTTTTTAAATTTAATTTTATTTGTGAACATACTGTACAGAGGGGTTACAATTACATGGGCAGGATAATGTGTACATTTCTTACCAAGCATTGTATCCTCCTCCTTTTTTTACCCTTCACATCCCTTCCCAGCCTCCCCCCTCCCCCCCAATCCCAATCCTTCTCCTTCCCCCCGCCCCCCCCCACCGACGTTGTAAACCAGTTGTTTAAGGATACAGGTGGACCTGTTGCAACAATGAGAAGTACAAGTTGTCATGTCCAAAACGAGCTCTAATTTCCTCTTCAGAGAAGTCTCCTTTAAGTTTTTAGCCCATTTGTTAATCAGGCAGTTGTTTCTTTGAGGATTTGTTGTTGGGGGATTTAATTTTTTTAAGTTCCAGATATATTTTGGATATGAGATCTTTGTCCATTGTATGGCTAGTGAAGGTCTTCTCCCAATCTATGGGCTTTCTATTGATCTTGCTAGTTATGTTCTTTGCCATGCAGAAGTTCTGCAATTTCATGCAATCCCATTTGTCCAACCTTTCTTTGTGTGTTTCTGGGTCTCTTTTAAGAAAACTTCGGCCTGTGCCAAGGAGACCCAGGGTTTCTCCTATTCCGTCCTGTAATGTTTTCATGGAGTCTGCTTTTATTTCGAGGTATTTGATCCATTTGGAGTTGATTCTGGTGTGGGGTGATATATAAGGATCTAGCTTTAGTTTTCTACAAGTGTTTAACCAATTTTGACAACACCATTTACTGAAAAGGCTGTCTTTCTTCCATTCTATTTCTTTAGTTCCCTTGTCAAAGATTAGTTGGTTATAGGTCTGTGGGTTCATTTCTTGGTCTTCAGTCCTATTACATTGGTCCTCAGGTCTGTTCTTGTGCCAGTACCAAGCTGTTTTGATTACTATGGCTTTGTAGTTGAGTTTGAAGTTTGGAATTGATGTTCCTCCAGCACTGTTCTTTCTACTAAGGATTGTTTTTGCTATTCAGGGTCTTTTATTGTTCTATATGAATTTTTGGATTGCTTCTTCTATTTCATTGAAGAATGAGGTTGGAATGTTGATAGGTATCTCATTGAAATGGTAGATAGCCTTTGGCAGTATTGCCATTTTCATGATGTTAATCCTCCCAATCCAGGAACATGGGAAGTTTTTCCACTTGCTTAGTTCTCCTTTAATTTCTTTTTTCAGGTTTTTAAAGTTTTCATCATACAGGTCCTTCACCTCTTTTGTTAACTCCTAAGTATTTTATTTTTTGCGGGGCTATTACAAAAGGGGTTGCTTTCCTAATTTCAGCCGTACTCTTCTCATTATTGGCACACAGGAAAACCATTGATTTCTCAGGGTTAATTTTGTACCCTGCAACTTTGCCAAATTTTCTGATCAGCTCAAGTAACTTGGAAGGACTTCTTGAGGACAGGGTTCACAGAACCAGGAGAGCAAGGACCTGATGGACTGCATTGTAGCTCAGAGAAACCACCTGTCTCAGACACAGACAAGACTGGGCTTGCACCACAGTGAGCAGATCCAGGGGCCAGCTGCAAGGATCAAGAGTGGGTAAAGGGGGTACATCTTAACAAGGCCAACTCTGGCTTTTCTAGTCCCCTTGTAGGGATGGTTAGCCAAGCTAACTGGAGTAGAGTAGGACAGAAGAAAAGAGTTTGATAAAGAACCCTCACAGCAGTGATTCATTCTCCACAAGCATGCCTTAAATTCATGCATGAGGGAGAAAAAGATTTCATTTCACTTAGAGCTTGTTCTTCTTAATAGTGATGAGTTGTTAGATGAGCATTAGCAAGACATAAAAATTATGATCATGTGTAACAACAATAATAAAAAGGGTTTAAATGTGTATAGCACTTTATACTTTACAAAATGCTTACTCATTCATTAGCTTGTGGGATTGTCATAATAGGCCCCCTGAGAAAGTCAAGATGAAGGCTGTTATCCCATATTATAGGTAAAGAACTGGCTCAGAGAAGAAAAGTGATAGGCCCAAGATCACATGGCTAATCAAAGATGAGATCTTCAGCCTAAGTCCAGGGCTCTTCCCAAAAACTCCCAAGAGATCAGTTCTTATCTCTGCTTGGCTCCTTGCCCTGAAATTGTCCCCAAAGGAGAGTATTTGGGATATTCCCAGTGAGGCCCAATGGATGGGCCATCAAATCTAAAGTGGCTTCTACCAAATCCTCTTCTAACGAAGGAAAATTGTGTTTATTACATTTGAAACACATTGATGGGGACATTCTGCACCAAAAATACCCACAATACAAGCAAAACCAAAAGCAGGAGTTCCAGAATTCCAGCCTCCTTCTGTGACAATTTGGGGACCAGCCTGATAACATAGTCAAGTGTGTGTGTGTGTGTGTGTGTGTGTGTGTGTGTGTGTCTGTGTGTGTCTGTGTGTGTCTGTGTATGTCTGTGTCTGTGTGTCTGTGTGTGCATCCATTCAGGAACAAAGGTGCTGCAAAGCAACAGATACCAAAGCAAGGAGTAACTCAGAGAAAGACCATGGGAGAGATGGAGGGGAATGGGAGAGAACAGAGGATAGAATGTGAGGGAGAATGGGTAAGAAGCAAAAACCAAAAGAGTGAAGGTGGAAAGAGAAAGGAAGAGACAAAAAAAAAAGATTGAGAGCAAAAGAAGTGGAGGGAGGGGGGAGAGAATGTGCCTGTCTTTGAGTAACAAGATGGAAAGCATTTATTTTTAAGAGCTGCTTACATATCTTCTTCTCTAGTTACCCAAATGTAAATTCTTCCTTTTCCTCCGGAGTTAATCAGGCTTAAACCAATTCTAAGCCCTGAAGGGCTTGGCTTAACTGCAACAAAGAATGTGTCCCATGAAGCTGACCTCTGTCCAGTCAGTATGTAAAGGCTCCCAACAGAGGACAGGAGATTAACGAGCTGTCCTCACCCAGGCGAGACGGACAGTCTTAAACAAAAGCAACTCAGAGCTCACTCCTCTAAGCCAGGCAGAAAGCTGCACCCAAACAAGGAAGAAAGGCCCCCTAATACCTTACAGGCGACTCAGCATCCCATAGCCAGAGGAAGAGACTGGGGGGGGGGGGGGAGGGATTGGCTCACAGGCTGGATCTCCATTGGCTGAGGGGCCAATGGAGGGTGGGGCAAGAGCATGAGGGGAGGAGCCTTAAGGCAGCTGCTTTGTCCACTGTGGACTCTGCTGCAGGCGGTGTAATCCCTTCAAACAGAATTCTAATACTTGCTCTAACAAAGAATACTGCTACATGCTCTCATTTGATTTTCACTCTGCACTAATTCTTTATTTGAACCCTATTCCAATGAGTACTGCCTCCTAATAAAACACTTGCAAATTTTGTAGCTTAAAAGGACTAGAAGGGCAAGAATTTGGAAAGAGCAGAGAAAAGTACTGGTCTATGTTCCACATAGTGTCTGAGGCTTCCTCTGGGAAGACATAAGGGCTGATGGATAGAAGCATCCTCATTCACCTATCTCTGTACTTGATGCTGGGTGTTGGCTGGGGCCTCAGCTGAGGCTATGGGGAAGACCACTATGAGACTTCTTCCTGTGGTCTATGCCTCCTCACCCCATCATAGATGTCTTAACATGTGCTCCCTGAGATTCTAAAGGCCACAAGAAACTAACATGGAAGCCACATGGTGCCTGGCCAAGAAAGTCACTCCTGTCACAATTGATGTGCTCTGCTGATTACAAGTGACCCAAAACCCCACCCAGATTCAAAGGAAGAGCAATTCAAACCCAGCTCTTGATGAAAGAGTGGCAAGTTTCTAGAAGAGCACGTGTATCTTTAATAAAGACAAGCCATCACATAACTTTCCCTCCTAAATCACTACAACAATTCTTTTTTTTTTTTGGTGGGGGGAGTCTGGTCGTGGGGCCTGAACTCTGGGCCTGGGTGCTGTCCCTCAGCTCTTCAGCTCAAGGCTAGCACTCTACCACTTAAGCCACAGCATCACTTCCAGCTTTTTTTCTTTTTGCTTATATGGTGCTGGGGAATCGAACCCAGGGCCTCATGCATGCAAAGCAAGCGCTCTACCACTGAGCCGCCTTCCCAGCCCCACAACAATTCTTTTACATAGCATTGCTCCTCATTTTTAAGATGAGGAATCTGATCTCGCAAAGAATAAGTAACACATGCAAGACATATCAGCTAGTGATGAGCAGAGCAGGAATTTGGGCCTCAAAAAATATTCTGAAGCCTTTGCTTGTGGCTCATACCCATAATCCTAACTACTCGGAGGCTGAGATTTGAGGATTGTGGTTCAAAGCCAGCCCCATCAGGAAAGTCTGTGATACACATATCTCCAATTAACCTCTAGAAAATGAGAAGTGGCACTGCAGATCAAAGTGACAGAGCACTAGCCTTGAGTGAAAAAGCTCAGAGGTAGTGCCCAGGCCCCATGACTGATATTTAAAAAAACAAAACAGAACTGAAGCCCTTGCTCTCTCATTACTACATTTATTTATTGTTTTTTTAAAACAAAAAAATTAAAACTACAGCTTATGCACAAGCCCATATAGCTTTACTATATGTGGGACACTGTCATCTCACCTCTAATCCTTTACAGTTTTGGTCTCAGAGAGCTGTCTCTTTAAAGAGTACTTGGTCAGAGCAGTATATAGAATGACTGATTGCTTCATAAGTTCATCAGAGAATATAGAGCAATCCAGGGGTTGTTCTTGCATAAGAGATATGAGCCGTTCTGGGTGAGGGGAGGTGGGCAGGGGAAATGCCTAATGAGAATTTGTAACCTCTAATCAACTTCCAAAGTGCTATAATTTAGACCCCCAAAGTAAAGTAAGATAAGGCCTTTATTCTCCAATCACAGCAATCAATAGAGACACATAACCAGGAGCAGAGTCCAGACATACAAGCACTCTACCTCCTACATCCCACATTCATGGGTATCTTTTTTTTTAATTTTTTCTCAGTTATGGGGCTTGAACTCTGGGCCTGGGTGCTGTTCCTGAGCTCTACCGCTTGAGCCACAGCACCACTTCCAGTTTTCTAGTGGTTTATTGGAGATAGGAGTCTCACCGACTTTCCTGCCCTTGCTGACTTTGAACCACATTCCTCAGATCTCAGCGTTCTGAGTAGCCAGGATGACAGGTGTGAGCCACTGGCACCCGGCTATTCATGGGTATCTTGAGTAGCTCCGTGAAGCCAGGAGTTACTGCAAGCTAAGGATATAGTCTTATTCTCCACACCATTTTTTAATCCTTTAGCCCATGGACACTGGGTAGCTGGCAGTCCTGGACTACCAAGTTTAATTGCGGATTGTGCTGATGGAGGCAAAGGCACTGTGTGGTTGTCCTAATTTTGCAGATGAAAGGTTTGTTGTTTCCATAAGAAAGAATACTCCAAGAAACCAGCCATTGGTATCTGAGTCAAGAGGCAGGGTTAAAACGCTCAGGCTGCGTTTCTTTTTTTTAACAAAGTGAGCCTGGCAGGTCATCTAGCCTCTCTGATCCTTTGTCTCTGCATAAGGGAAAAGAAACTATGGTGAGGGCCAACTGGTGTCATGGTGTAAAAATATATAGGCCTCAGTTGTTTTGTGGATTAAGGGATGCTTTTATGTAGTCTGTCAAGAACAGGTTTATACTGATTTTCCTTAGTCCAGGAGGTTGACACAAGGTTACACTGCTCTCTCTTGCAAGCAGGATTGGGAAAGTGCCTGGGAACTGGGTATGGGCCAGTGACTGGTTCTCCTATGGGAGGTTGTGAAATAGAGTTGGCCTGGAGATGTTGGACCAAGGGTGAGATGGCTCTATGAGAGGGGGCTGGTTCCAGGTAGCTGCCAAAATCTTACAGATGATCAGACTTCCCATCTTCCATCTCAACATGCAATTACAGTGCCTCTTCATTCATCCCAGCTATCACCACAATTCAGACTGAGATCTGGAGCCAGTCATGGTGGTATAGGACTATAACTCCAGCACTCAGGAAATGGAGGCAAAGGATCAGGCCTTCAAGGCCAGAATGAATAAATGAATGAATGAATGAATACCAATATCTACACAGACCATTGTGCAAGGATTCAGTTATTGCCAATTCTCAGGCCTCAAGTGGAAAAGAAGGGTTAAATGTGCATTTATTGTCTGTGTGTATTTTTTAATTTATTTGACTAAGTAGTTATACAAAGGGGTTTCAATTCCAGAAGTCATATTATGAGTACAATGCATCATTTTTTAATTGTTCTTATTAAGCAGTTGGACAAAATGGTTGCAATCCCATGTCAGATTATGAGTTCAATGCTTCTTAGTTAATGTCACCCCTTCCTTCATTCTTCATTCCTTCAATCCCCATTTTCTCCCTCCCATCCTTACCCTCATTACATAGTTCGTTTTTTTTTTTTTACAAAATGTGTCTTGAATATAGTAATTTCATTTGCTCAGCATTCCTTCCTCTATTACTATGTCCTTTCCCTTTGCTGACCCCCTAAAACACATTTCCACTTCCTAGAGTTCATTTTGACAAACAGTACTTTAGTTGTTCAGAGGAGGTGTGCCTTTGGATTCCTCCCCTAAGTATACCCCTCTCTAGACTGTTTGTGTGTAAATGCAGTAATCCCTGTGTATGTTATCACATGTAGCTATATTTTGTGCTTTTTGTTTTTCTGAGCCCGGCTTACTTCACTTAACATGATTTGCTCTAGATCCATTCATTTCCATGCAAATGGTATAATATTATTCTTTCTAATGGGTGACTAGAATTCCATTTTCTTGATCCGCACATCCACTGTAGGGCATCTGGGCTGTTTCCATAACTTATTCAATTGTCCCCAGTTCTCAGAGGAGTCAAGTGGAAAAATAAAGTTCAATGTGCATTTTAAGAGCAGTCACAACATTAGGTCACAGAAAATTTTTAAACATTTTAAAACATCTTAAAATCTTATATTTAAATATTCAAAATTTTGGCTTTTCTTAGCAAAATGAGAAGATTTGGTGATCTACAACATCGCACACCTCCCACCAATGATCACATGAGCTAAGGAGTAGCCACCATTTAACTGGAGCAAAATGACTCCTGTTTGCTTCACTCACACAGCTGTACCTGGGGCATCCCCTGCCTGCCTGCCTGTGGGAGTGATTTGAAATCTCAGTGACCAGGCTTATAGGCTACAAAATCAGGAGATGTGGGTTTTAACACTATTGCTATCAGGTCTTGACTTTGGGGCCTTGCGTAAATTTCTTAACCTCTCTGATCATCAGTTTCTTCATCTTGAAAACTGACATATGGGGGGGGGTGACACTGTTCTAAAGGAAACGTACTCATTTCCTGACTTATATAACTGAAACCCCTCTGTACATTACCTTGAAAATAAAGTTTTTAAAATTAAGAAAAGAAAATAGATGTAAATGTGTTCCAACCCTGTGAGTTGTGAAGATTGAGACAGTCCATTGAGTATGATGGAAAGCACATAGAGTAGTCACTCAATAAACATTAATTGGCGTTATTACTATGGCCACTATGACTATAATCATGACTCTCCCATTCCCTAGGGAGTGTGTGTGTGTATGTGTGTGTGTGTGTGTGTGTGGTGTGTGTGTGTGTCATTGGAAAAGATTGAACACTACAGGACTAGTAGTCTCCTTCAATCAAACTGGGCCGCTATTACTACAAGCAGGAAGGCACAGGTCAAATCCACATTTAGTAGATTAGAAAGGAGTTGCTACATTAGCTAGATAAACAGATGGACCACAGGTTTCCTTTCAAAATGAAAATCGACATATTCATATTGTCATAGCTGGCATTTTTCATATCTCAATTTTATCACAACTTCACATCTGTTCCATGGAATGGGTATCGTTATTATTGTCCCCATGGTACAAATGAAAAAAAAAATATTGAAATGGGGGAGGTAAGTAACTTGCCAACGGTCCCAGAAAAGCAAATGCAGGAAAGTAAAGGTAGAAATAAAAGACAAGACTTCTTTCTATCCCTTCTCAATAAAGCTTTTTTTTTCCTTGATGATTGAAGAAGCTTCTAGAAGTAGTCTCCCAAAGTGGCATTAAAACACAGCTATCCATGGTAGAAGTCAATTGTTAAATAAGACAAATGTATGTTCCTTAATGGACAGAGTCCTATTCATAAGCACGAGGGATCCAACACCATCCAACTAACCTGATCTGAACTGGACTGGATTATTTTGAGGAAGCCAATGCATTGGTCTTTGTATCCTTGGCAGCCACCTCAATACTAGCACAGCACTTTGCTTTCCTTTATCTGTTGAAGGGAAACAGTAATTATACTACCTAATATACCTGTTAAAAAACTAAATGAGTTCCCACTTGTGAATTCGTCATCTTGAGCCACTATAGCATAGACTAAGTCACTTAGTGACCTCAATAATAAACATTTATTTTCACACACTTCTGGAAATGAGAGATCTAACATTAAGAGATTAACCTCTTCATTGCTTAAGGAGAGCTCACTTCCTGGCTGGCAGATGGCTGCTTTCTTGCTCTATGTTTACATGGAAGAGTGTGAGCCATCTCTGTTCCTCTCTTCCTCTTATAGAGCTACTAATCCCATCATGAGGATCCCACCCTCATGACCTTGTCTAACCCTAAATTCTTCCTCCCAATGTGTCCATTTCCAGACACCATCACACTGAAGCTTGGGCTTTAGCATATGAGTTTGGAGTTTGACTGGGAGAACACAGCTCAGTCCATCACGGTATGTGTCTGGCACATGGCAGTGCTGTACATGTGTGGGCTGTTTTGCTATGTACTGCTACACTCTATTTTCCTTGAACTTCACATTCACTGAGAAGTTCTTACTCTCTAGGTTCCTATCCTAAAACATGTATTGGACTGCTGATTGGTTCACTTAATACAAAAAAGAAACAATGGAAAGGTAAGAAAGGGAGAGAAATGTAAAATGAAAACATGAGATTATGGTCTGGATGCCCATTCAGACATCTGTTACCATCAGACAATCCACACAGGCAGGCTGGCAGGGGATGGAGGAGAGAAGCAGATGGCACTCACATCCACCCACTCTGTGAAGCCAGAGCACCTCCCACCTCCTCTGAGGAGTGATGTGGCTTCATCCTGGCACACAGGATGAAGAGAACACTTTCCAGAGAACCAGCAGACCTGGGTCTGACGATCACTTGCTGTGTAACCTTGGAAAAAGCACTTGTCCCTACCAACCTTTACTCACTCAAAAAAGGGGTCAGTTTCTTTATTCTGGAAGTTCCCTTCCAATCCTATGAGGAGCAGGAATAGGTTATGAGGGAAAGCTGCAGACAACCTTCAGACAGACCTGGGTCTGAGTGCTGGGTCTGCCACTTTCTAGCCCTGTGAATTTGCCCTACTGAAACCCTTTCTGGGACTTGTGAATCTCAAGGAACAGACTTCACCCTTTCAGAGTCTCCTCTGGTCTGTCAGTCAATTTCATTCCCTGATTTCTGCAACCAGAGGTGCAGCCCTGTGCCTTGGGGAAAGACTTTGTCCCTGGAGAAGGCAGTGAACTCATGAGCTCACCTTACTTTTCCTTCAGTTACTTAGGCCCTTTCATCTTCTAGGTGTTTGAAAACAGCCATGCAGCTTTGAGGCTGGTGCTTAGTCACTGCTGTTTCGAAAGTACAAGAATGACATGACAAGTACTGTCAAGGCATTTCCAAAGCCATCAGAATCCAACCAGGAAAACTGTGGCTCTGCGCCTCTTTCCCTTATCTGCCTCCATGCCCACATGTTGATACATGTGGGCATGGAGGCAGATAAGGGAAAGAGGACCTTTAGACAGAGTGAAAGAAAGCAGAGATAGTTAGATCTAACACCAAATGAAGGCTGCCAATGAGACAGAGACAGAGAGAGACAGAGAATCAGCAAAACATCACTTGGGGTATCCTTTGAAAACACAGGCAGGATGGAGATGCTTAAAGAAAATCTAAAACAATTTTGTCCATCTTGTGTTATGGGCCAAGATCTACCCCCCACTTCACTACAAAAACAAACAAAACAAAAAAACTAAGGCCAGTCCCGTTTAGGAACAAAATCCCACATAAAGAGGTCCACATCATCATTAGAAGGTCCTCATTTGTTTATAGCATAAGATCCTTCCATTTCCAGGCTTACACCTACCTGAAGGAGATCTTACAGTAGGAGCTGGAATTGAGGAAAGTGAAAGAATCAAGGGCAACAGAGTTCTTGCCTCACTAGACTTTTGCAGGCTCAGCAGATCCACTAGTTGGCCAGCCTGTTCTTGGCTGTTTCTGAGATCTCGTTCCTAAGAGGGTCATCTGTAATTCTCATAACTCAAAGACCTCCTCCCCTGGTCAATCACTCACAGTCACCTCCCCCTTCCTTCTGCCTGCCTCTCAGTACTCAAAGTATCAGCGAGTAGAGTTACCTGGGCCTGTCCTCTTTCTCAGGTAGCCCTACTTGGTACAAAAGAATTTTGGAAAACAGACCAGCCCCAGACTGGCTTGGTTCTCTACCTGTGACATACCCAATTGCGAGCTCTAGCTCTTTCAATTTCTCAAAGTTTAATTTGATACCACAGCAAAGGGTCTTCCATGCTTCAATTTGATGTAGCATTCCAAGAAAAGCCCTGTTCCTAAGCACAATGCACAAGGGTATCACCCCTTGGAGAAAGACTGTAGCCCAAAGCCCACTGATGGCTCCATCCAAATTCTTCTTAGATCTCAGCTTGGTGTTTTGGGCATCCCTTCCCAAATAGTTTTAACAGAAAGGAGGACAGGATATAGCTAGATGTGATAGTATAAGATTTTAATTCTAGCACTAGGGAGGCTGAGATAAAAGGGGTGTGAGTTGTTTTGGGCCTTATCTTGGTAGAACTGGGGTTTGCACTCAGGGCCTCAAAGCAGGTGCTTTACTAGTGAGCCATACCTGTAGTCCTGTGTTTCACTGTTTTTTGTTTGTTTGTTTGTTTGTTTTGGTTGGTCATGGGGCCTGGACGCTAGGCCTGGGTGTTATACCTCAGCTCTTTGGCTCAAGACTAGCACTCTACTACGTGAGCCACAGCACCACTTCTGTTTTTTCTGCTTATGTGGTGCTGAGGAATCGAACCCAGGGCCTCATGCATGCAAACGAAGCACTCTACTACTGAGCCACCTTCCCAGTCCCTCACTGGTTATTATTGAGATAGGGTTTTGCTTCCTGCCTAAGCATGTACCTGAACCATGATCTATCTCTTTTAGATTTCTATACTAGCCAGATGGTAGGCATAGGCTGCCATTTTTCTCTGTTGAGATAGAATTTTTTTTTCTGCCCAGGCTAACCTGGAGCAGAAATCCTCCCATTCTTAGCTAGGATTTCATGTTTGAGTCATTTCTCCCTGGCAGGGCTTCTGAGTCTGAGGTCAGATTGGACTACTGGAAGAGTTCAAAGTTAGCCTAGGCTATAGAGAGAGATACTGTCTCAAAATAATTAAACAAACAAAAAGCATGCAAAAGACAGAATGATTCTTTGGTAAACCTGTTACACAAAAACCCAGAACTGAGAAGAGTAGAGTCAAATGGGTCAATACACTCTTATAAGAAATATTTCATTTGCTAAAGGAAAAAAGATAGATAGATAGATAGATAGATAGATAGATAGATAGATAGATAGATAGATGATAGATAGATAGAAGATAGATAGATAGATAGATAGATAGATAGATAGATAGATAGATAGATAGATAGATAGATAGATAGATAATGAAAACAGGTTAACAATAGTGAATACTGGGTAGTTTATCAACAGGCATTTTCTATATAGTTCTCTGTAGTTCTGAGATTTATTGAGAAGTCCACATCAAATGAGAGAAGAAGATGGTCCATTCATTCCTTTATTCATGCATTTCATGCACGCAACAAACACTTATTGAACACCTAACTTTAAACACAGTGTAAGTGTGAGCCACCAGTGCCCAACAGTTTGGAAGCTTTTATATGGTCCATTATTTTTAGTACCATGGCACTCAAGTTTGATGCATTTAACTTAAGCAGCATACTAAGCAGAATAGAGCACCCCAAACCATGCACATCCTAATATCCGAGCCTTTCCCGACAAAAGATACATTGCAGGTATGACCAGAATTCAGCATATATCCTACAAAATTAATATGAGTGAGGGAAAGTATGGGTAGAGGAGGGGTGGGTGAGAATGTAGAAAGGGGACATTGATCAAGATATATTGTATTCATTAATGCTTTGTTAACTGGCAATTCCTTTATACAACCATGTAAAAATAATAATTTTTTTTTAAAAATAAAAGAATCTTAGAATGCCCTGAATTATTTAGGTTGACTGATATCATCTGGAGGTCAGAGTTGGAAGTCTTAGGAGGTAGAAGCAGAGGTCTCCAGGTCATGGGTTTACTGATCTTGATATAGAAAGATCCATAGCCACGGAATGTCAGCAACCTGGGCAAGCTAAAAACAAAAACAACACACAGAAAATGGATTTTCCCTTAGAGATTCCCAAGTATCACAGCCTTTGCCAACTGCTCGATTTTAGCCCAGTGAGACCTATTTTGTTGGCCTTATGATCTCCAAAACTGTAAGATGATGAATTTATTTTTCTTGGCATCTTTAAATATGTGGTGATTTGTCACAGCAGCATAAGAAATTAGTTAAATGATTTCAACTAAAATTGTTCAGTAAAGAAGAAGGGAACAAGTGGAGGGGGAAAAAGTAGAAAAGAAATAATATAAAGATTTTTAAACAAGGCAAAAATTCTGTCCTCTACTTCCCCCCTCCACCCCCTATCGCCCACCCCCACCCCCACCCTGCCACTTGCTGGCAAGGTATATGTAGCTTAGAGCAGATCTGAAGTGATGTTTTTTCTAAACTTGCTTTGGGGTGTAGTGTGAGCATATTGTGGCACAACTTTGGGGAAGTTTTGAGGGTAATAAAAACTCTACAGCTTCGTATATCTTTCCTAATTTCTTAAGTCCTAAGAGACACTTTTCTCCTCCTTTTTCTTTCTTTTGCACTGTGCTTGGATTGAACCTTGGGGCTTGTACATGTTTTAGGCAATGCTCTATCACTGTACACCTCTACTCCATGACATTGTTCTCTTAGCACTGAGAGGTGCTTAAGGCTAGAGGTTAAGAGCTTGAGCAAGCCAGGCGCTGGTGGCTCACACCTGTGACCCTAAGAGACTAAGAGCGAAGGTTCAAAGTCCAAA